>NC_069115.1:49447122-50096289 GCF_025612915.1 Magallana angulata
AAAAGGAAGAGCCAAATAGTCTTTTATGGGAACTGGAGTCTGACATCATCATGATTATTTCGTGCAGGTCGTGATTTTTCTTAGGTCGATGGAGGTTTCGATCAATCGATAAACGGGGCGTGTAGATTTCAGACCTATCACTTTCTATAGAGCTATGAATTAACTAATTTATACATGTAAGTTTCCGTAGGAAATAGAGAGAATCATACTCGGTAGATGTAAATATTGTACAATGAAGGGATATTGGTTAACTTTGAATCGTTTTAAATTAAATATGCATTGCTAGTATGAGAGTAAAATAACCAATTTCACATGACTGATAACATACATATATAAGGAACCGGACTTTTTTTTTGGAAGAGTTATCATCCATTATAATGAAAAGAAGAAAACTTAATTTTGTCAAAATATCTGCGGTAAATGATTTATTTCAATTCACATGTTAGTTAAAAAGAAAGTTTATGAATATATTCACCACGAGATCTGTTTCAATTTTTATGTTACTTTTAAACAATTCCAAACTATATTATATGCGTTGCCCATAGACTTCAATGAAAAATTCAAGTTGCAAATGATTTGACAATCAAAATTTTGAAAATTCCATTGGTGGATTATTTTTATTTGATAGCAACTTCAAAATGATATCATGGTTAAGAATATCAGACCATTCATTCGGTACAAAATGTGGTCCTTAATACATTGAACACTTTAAAGTTAAACGTGAAAAGGGCATGCAGGCATCAGACTACAAAACATGATAGTGGCCTTATTTACGTATAGGTACTACGTACGCTTTGCTGGGATTTTCATAAATATCAAACTTAAAAAACGATCGAGTTTTGTTGGTCAAAGAGATGTGTTAATGCAGGTGTTTTTTATGGCTGCGTTCACCTTTTATCTTGGATTTTATTTCTTGGTTATAAAGTTAATGCGTTTGACGTTTTTGGTTGGCAAATGCGGGATAGAAACATTGAAGTGTTTGATGTATTTTCATTGATTTTCTCTTTATTATGTGTGAGATCACATTGTCGCCTATTCATGTGTTATTTGTTACAATTAGATTAAAATGCATCAAACGAAGCTTATTTTAACACGGCTTTAAAAATCAAGATTTGATAGTTTTGTTATTCAGTTGGGGATGTTTCCTCCCTTTGCCACGGACGAGAAATAAAATGGAGAACTCACATTAACTATTGGAGTGGTTTCGTGTTACGCTATATAAAATGTCGATTCTTTTCACATCTTTGTGTCACTGACGTCTCTAGAGAGGAAACGAAATCTTCACTTTGGTTGTATTTTAGCAAAGCAAGTGAAGACTAGGGCTCAAGTAACGGCAACTCCGCAAATAAAACGTAATCAAGCTTTCAAATCACTCGTGATGATACATTTGAAAAATAACTTTCTCTCATTGAAAATGTCGACCGGTTTAGTAAATACTGTCTACAGTTTCATTTGATAAGTATTGGGTACCAAACATTGTGTCAGCGTGCACACACCAGTAAGTAATTGTTAAAAAAAAACCTGCATGAAATTGTATACGATAGAAAGTTGCTTATAAATCAGTTCTGCATGTCTTGACATAATACCTAGAGGAAATAAAACCATTTTTAAAAGACCATGGACCTTCAGTAGGACGTAATTATCTATTCCTTGCGTCAAAACAAGTTAAAAAATGGCGCTGGTTTCAAGCCAGATATACACAGATTGCGCAGGCTGAGTGGCCAACAATGAAATAATCAGGCCTACGTCACATTGGCGTTTTGAAACAACGAGTTCCAAGCTGTGTAAAAATGGTTCTAAGATGACTCAACAGCCAAAGCAGGAGGTTTTGTTTAAAGACACTTTTCTTTAAAACAAAAAACAACAACAAGAAAACAACAACATTTTACATTCATTGGTTTTTCCGTCAAAAAAGGGGGTTTTTATTTCTTAATTTTCTTTTTGAAATAAAGGTATCGAACACATCTCAGGTATACTTACAAATGAAAGATTTGAAAAGGGGATGTCTGCCAATATAATTATCATCCATCCTTTGACAAATTGCATTTTTTCCTTTCAAAGGTACATTTCATCTCAAATGAATTAAAGAAAAGAAATATATATATATATATATATATATATATATATATATATATATATATATATATATATATATATATATATATATATATATATATATATATATATATATATATATATATATGGAAAAAAGTAACTTGAAAGTTTGCTAATTTCAATTAAATTTTAAAGTTACTTGAAAGTTTGCTAATTTCAATTAAATTTTAATGTACATTATGATACAAAAAGCAACATGCTGTTATTCAAAGGGCAGTAACTTTAGTTTAGTTTGGTTGCTGCGATTTCTGTTCTAATGAAAAATTACGGAGTTTATTAATTTCTTTTAACAAAATTCTGAAGTTAGTTCTTGTATCCATTGTCAATTATTTAATACATTGAAATTAATATATTTGGTGGGGGTTTTTAATGAAGACAATGACTGTGATTTACACCAACCCTCTTATTTCAGTTATTTGTGAAACAAACATAATGACAGTAATTTTACAGGATGGACATAGCATGTAAACAAGTCTCTTCAAATGCTGCCATTGCTAAGTTATTCAAATACGATAGTTAAGGATCAGGAAAAAATGACTATTAGGATGTACATCACATCTAATGCTGAATCACTCTAAATTATCAGATACTGATATTCAAGCTTTTTTATCCATATTTCTCTACAAAATAAAAACCAAAACTTCATCTAATTTTTTAATTTGTTTTAATGTTACAACAAACAAGACTGACCAGTAATAATCTGTCTGATCCCTTCACTTCAATCGCTGCAAAAACATGCATGTATCCACAGGGATCAAAAAATCGATACCCAAATTGTCTTATCTCAAAAACAAAAAAAAACATTTACCGGTAAGTCACAAATACATCTACAGGGATATCCTACATATACATACATCTCGACAACATTTACACAAAAGATGATACATTTACAAATGTTTCAATACATGTGTCAACATCACATATCTCTTTTTCTCCTTCGCACATATCCACATAATAATGACGTACATCATATCCTAAATTTTCAATCAATGACAGACAAGATTTGATGGAATGCAAGGTCCTAAAACTGTAAATTATCAAGACACAAGAGTCTGAAGATTATCATTTTGCTAGAGTTCTGTTAATTCTTCTTAATCCTCTCCCACAGGTACAGCATCCTCTAACCGCTTCACAAATTTGAGGCGAATTTCAGTGATGTTATCTCCCTTTAGGGTATCTTGCACAAACCTCACATCTACCTCCATCTGGACCTAAAAATAATTTCAGAAAATTTTAAGAACTTATTTACAGAACTAAATATCAGATTAATATCACAGGTACATGAGAGAGAGAGAGAGAGAGAGAGAGAGAGAGAGAGAGAGAGAGAGAGAGAGAGAGAGAGAGAGAGAGAGTTTTGTGCCAATGCCTACCATTTCTAAAGCTGCTTTCAGAACTCCACACAAGATATTAGAAAAGTTCAGCTGTGAATGGCCTGGAGGAAGTTCGACAAAATCAGTGAGGGGGTTATTCTCGATCAGGAGGGAGAATTCATCACCAGCAGCACTCCAGTTGCTGACCACTGGTTGTATCCCCAGGTACATCTTAAAGGCCAGCTGAGAAAGAAAGAGCGGTAAGAAGTACATACAAATGAATTTGTATACACAATCCAATACAGTCCCTGAAACGTTCTACTTTCCTATTTTTGTGTGCGTTCATCGTGCACTTACAGTGTGTTCACTTGCGCTCTCTGTTCCAATACGTTCGCTTAATGTACATTCACAAAGTCTTCACTTTGCACTCACCCTTCGTTCAGCGTTCACCTATCGTTCAGTCACATAATATTATATTAGGGCTGATAACAATACATACATGTATTTTTTTTTATTTTCCCGATTACCGACGAAACACAATTTAAGGATAACTCCTGAGGTTCTCTGAATAAATTGTTTATGTTGCGTTTACATAGTGTTCACATATCATTCTCCGTGCATTCTACATTCACTTTGCGCTTAATTTGCACTTTATGTTTGCTCACCGTTCACAACCTATAAGCGCTTTCCAAACTCTGTTCAACATGCGCTCATTGTTCCCTCAGAATGCGCTCATCATCCACTCACTGTTCAAGTGGGAAAGTAGAACATTTCAGGGATTTTATGTTTCAAAGTTTGATAGCAGAAGTATTAAAACTATAACTTGATTAACAAGAACACAGTTGTTAAAATCCATTTTTTTGGAGGAGATATTTACCAACTTATCTGTTTCTACTGACTGTATAGTATATGGGTGCTCCATCTTTGATAAAGCTTACCTTAGATATGACATCTGCTGTTTCTCTAAAATCATTGCACCTCCCCACATTTGACCTTGCCAGGAAATCCTCAATCAACCTGACTCCAATGTTGTAGCCCCTGAAGATATAAAATGCAGTCAAAAATAAGTAATGTACATACACTGTAGCTTGGACTAAGTCACAACAGCAAGTTAATTGTTTAAGGCATTTTTTGTAAGATTTAAATGTATTACACATATATCATATGTTATATATTACAATTTATCACTTACATTTTTTCTAGTTGCTTGTTGACCTCTTCATCATCTTCATAATCTTTTAGTAGCTGCGCCACAAGAGCACCATATGTCAAAGAGAACAGTTCTCCATTCTGCAACAACAATGTTTAAATTATCTTTTGCTTTTACTCCACCACATGTACATTCGTAGCCTGGTAGCATCAAAGCAAATTAGCTTAAGTTTAAATACAAATTTTGCACTGTAAATATCAGTGTCTCGTCGTATCGAATTAATAAAAAATGTATATCAGTAACGTATATACCATATACTAGTACATACGTCTCTGTGTATATCACAAGCAATTTAAATCTTAACATCATACCTACACATCTACACAGCATTAAGAAGATCCATGCATCAGACCTCATGGGTCATTTGATGTTCTTTCAACAGGTTGGGACCAATCGCCCAAATGGGATATAATAACCCGTTTGGGATATTATAGCCCAAATGGGATATAAATTTAAGTGCAAAAATACAAATTTTTGATTTTTAAATTTTTGATATAATCCGCATTTATGTGTATCAAATGCAACAACTTTTGGTTAAGAAATTTTTCTATATGTCTATAGTTTGTAAGATTGATCCCCAAGAAGTTTTGAATATACTGAGGGATCAATCTCCGTAACAGTACGGTTCCAGAAAAAGTTGTTTACCAAAAGTTGTTGCATTTCATCTAGGCTATTCTAATGCGGATTTATATCAAAAATTTAATTTTTTTTTAATTTTTTGCACTTAAAATTTGTATCTCATTTGGGCTATTATATCCCAAACGGGTTATTATATCCCATTTGGGCGATTGGACACAACCCGTTCATATTTTATTCACTCAGCTGTCAAATACTGCGAGAAAATTCGGAATAAAAATAAACTTACAACTTTGCGTAGATCTACTCCTCTTGTTCCTTGTCGAGACATGATTTATATACAGCAGTGTCAATGTTTAGGCGCTACATTGGTTAAGTTAAACAGGTAAATATGATTTCATGCCAAATTTTTTTCAACAAGGAAAACGCCTCCGTTGTTTTTGAACTTCCGGTTTCATTCAAAACTAAGTTGTACGAAAGCTATTCTATGGTGGCAGAGATCTGCCACCACTTGTCAGATAGTTATGTCGACTTCTCAGATGATTATGTCGACTTGTCAGATATTTATGTCAACTTGTCAGATCTTTATGTTGACTTGTCAGAAAATAACTATTTTGACTAGAAACTCAATATTTTGTTGTTAAAGCATGTTAGTGCCACTAACTGCCATTAACTTGTCATCATAATATCTGACAAGTCGACAAAAAGATCTGACAAGTTAACATACTTATTTGACAAGTCGACATAAAGATATGACAAGTTAACATAATTATCTGACAGGAAATATAATATGGCTACTAGTTTAAAGAAATTTATCATTCATATTATAAGCCGAGGTGTCAGATAATGATGTTGACTTGCCAGATATTATGTCGTCTTGTCAAATAATTATGTCGACTTGTCAAATAATTATGTCGACTTAAAAGATCCTTATGTCGACTTGTCAGAAAATATTATTTCAACATGATGGCACAAATTGGGCTTGGAAAGGTTATAGTGTTAAATTTTTAAACACGTGGATAAGTGACAAGTTGACTTAAAGAACTGATAAGTACACATAATTAACTGACAAGTCGACATCAAGATCTGACAAGTTGACATATTTATCTGACAAGTGGTGGCAGATCTATGCCACCATACTATTTGTATGCTCGATATTTGACGCTTACACTTTATTCACATAAAACAAGTTCAACATAATGAAATTATATTGCTATCATTTATGTTACAGAAGATTTAAATAAAATGTTTCCTGCTACACCGTCTATTAATTAAAACTGTAATGTTAAATCAATAAAAATTGAGAATATCCAGAAAATACAAGTACATGTAGCTTGCATATTTAGCAATCTATCAATTCTAACCAGGTCTCTATTGGGAAGCAATTTATGGCTGATAAAGAAAATAAAATCCAAAAAAGGACTTAATAGAAAAAATTTCAACTTAATTGACCTTTAATCTAGAAATTAAGTTCAAGGTCAGATACACATCTACCTCCGGACACTCTGTAAAGTTTCACCTTAATAGGGCCAGCGGAAGAGCAAATATTTAGGGGACAAGGCTATTTTTTCAGACAGGTTATATAACTTGATGGTGAACTATGACCTTAAAAATTGTTCAAGGTTACTGCAAATCCTTTACCAACAGGAATGTAATACATGTAAGTGAAGCTGAACAAGTGGAGAGAAATATGATGTTCAAAAAAAAAGGTTTTTAATAATGAACATAATCTGTTTTTCTTGAAAAATGGTTAAAGAATTAATATATTTCATTCCCTACCAACAGGCACTCTGTGGATAAAATTTGAGGTCAATTTGACCAAAGAATATGCTCTGTTCAAGTGATATTAAATGAACAAACAGAGGAAATACTGATCACAATAGAGTGCCTGCAGAGCTGGGTCTTAATTACATTGACTATCATTTTCTAAATGCATTCAGCATCATATGCATGTACAAGTCTGTTATACTATAATCATTACGCATTTTATTCAATTTTACAAATGTATATGCTGGTTCCTTAAACAATTTACAAAACAGATAAAGCAATATTTTGTGTAAATCATAAATCTCTTTATTCTAAAATTTTCAATTATGAGTTCAATCAAGCATTCCTTTGATTAAAAAAATAAATTAAAGGGCTGCTCCAGTTGAATTGTATGTAACAATAATAAAATTATATATTCACACTGCAATAGCATGTACTATTTTTTTTTTAAGATTTATTGGCTTTTGCAGCCAGGTCAAATTTATCTCTCTCTTCTTTCAATTCCAAAAGATATTTCAGTCTCAACATGACCACTTTTTCCTCACTGCAGTCATCTAAGTTGTGTCCTTTTTTCTTCAGTTCTCTCCCTTTATGGATGATTGAGAAAACAAGGCAGAGAAAGAAAACCAAAGCAACCATGTTGAATTTAACTCTCATGACAGTCATCATACCAAGGTACTCACTGCGCCTGAAAGAAAACGATTAAAAAATATTAGGAAAAATAATTAGATTGAAACCCGCCAATGGAAATAAAGCATATTGTATTCAGGTTTCATTCATTATCTGAGATTTCCTCTTTTTTGTGATCTTTATATATGTAAAAAAGGTTATTCTTTTTGTTGGGATGGCCAAATGGTTAACTGCGACTCATGCTAATTTATCATCTGGTTAACCTTATATAAGACAGTCAACTTTCAAAAGTAAAAGTTGAGCAACAAAGACTTGTTCATATCATCTGACTTTTCAAAATGGCATGCTGTTTATGCAGATAGGAGAAAATGAAGACAAGCATCCATATATGATTTACTAGATTAATTATCATAAAAGAGAATTGTACATGTACTAAACATTTGTCCGCTACTTTACCCATGAAAGTGAAAATGATTGCAATTCACAAAGGATCATACTCTTCATTAATTGAAACTACCAAGGTACATGTAGATACCTTGTATATTTGTTATCCTAACCAGGGTTTGACATTAAGTTTTTGAATTACTAATTATACTGACCAGTTGGGCTACCTCAGCAATATTTCACTATAGCCCTGACTCTTTAACCACTAGCCCCAACCAATTTTTACAAAAATAAACTAAAAATGAATAGCAAACAAAAAATATTAAAGACTTGTTTCTGTTTAATTGTATTGGTTTATTTTTAACAATAATGAATCATTCAAATTGATTCAAGATTTGATTTAATCAAATCCTACTAATATTGATGCATTGCATGGTTGACCAAGGACCACCCTAGAGCAAACCTCTGGGGAAACTTTGCTACTCCTTAGCAGAAAAACAGGAAGAAGTTTAAGAAATCAGGGAGATTTCCATTACTTGACAATGGCATAACAATAATGATGATATACACAGATTTAACCACAATTAAATTAAGTTTAAAATTTCATTAAAAAAAATAAAACAACAATTTACTTCTAAAAAAAAAAATAAAATAAAATAAACTTATCCAATTTATTAAATCAAAATTATTTGATGTATTCATACATTTTATAGATCAAAATGTTTTGTAATTGTGTTAGCTAAAACAGAGACTATATACCTCCCAGCTAAAATGACAAATTAAACATGTAAAATCAGTCTCTGTGTTTGTGTATTTTGGAGGTGTTAGTCCAACCAACCTTAATATGTTGAGGATTTTTTTTTTTTAAAGATACCCTGGTACTCAGTAACTGTAAACAAACAGTTTTATGATTATTTAGACATTTATTTGGCAAAATATTATCTAGTTGAAAATCACCAACTAATTGTAATATCGACTCTAGCCTAAAAGTAATAAAAATCGTTTTGCAAAGCATGTGGTTGCATCGCCCATATTTATAATCCCAAAAGATAATCACAACAGGCATTCACCAAGTCTGTAGAGATGTCCATAGGTTTAGATCATTTTAATGCCTCTTGTGTTAATTTACACGATTGTGAACTCAGTGTACAGGGCTACTTGAACTTTTCTTTTGAAGGAAATTCCGGCAAAGTTACCGATAAAAAGCGCGAGTATTTCGCCCACGTCATCCCCTGAGCTAGTCCTTGGGTTGTACTTAAGTTACAGTAGTTTCTAGAATTTATGCCTGTGAGGAAAAAGTGCTTTTATTTTATTATTTTAATATCTTAAATTAAGTGCACATTCATTTTTTTCACACGACCAGTCAGGCTAGTACACAGACATTTTACCCCGACCGGACCTATCGTTTACAAGACAAAGTTGGTCGGACGTGCCTTAGTGCCAAACCTTGCCTAACTGCCTGACAGCCTGTTAGGATAAAGCAAGATGTAGATTTCTCTTTCTGTAGATTCCTAATTAAACGTGAGAAATTAAAAGTAGAGAGGTTGAGATTTCAAAGGTGTATGGGTATGCGTAAGTGAATTATGGGAATCACCTAACTTCTTCATGTATTACGTCATCAGTTTTTGTGACGACATGGTTTCTACACGTTCTCAAAACTTGTAGAGTGCCGTCTACACGTAAGTATATAAACATGTAGCTTTTTACAGCAAATAAAATCTTATTAATGAGTGAATTTATTCTTGTGATACAGTTTATAGATTTTTAAACTTCATTTTGAAAATTGATAAGAAATTCATCATTTATTTGGAATTAACTAAATACATTCATGTCACAAAACAGCATCAATTTACGTACACGTTTATATCCTTGGCTACAAGTTAAGGAATATCAACTGATAAATTACAAAAAACGTGTACGTGTAGTTTTAACACACATACGTGTATCCGTACACGTTTTAAATCTCAACCTCTCTATTTTCCGCATAAACTCATGAGAAGCCAACCCTGGCTGATTTTAAAATCTTGCTTTTATTTTTCAGACAGTTTTGAACTATAGGAAATTATAACAAAAAATTGGTGCTCGCGATTTTATATTCTTGCGATTTGATACAAGACAGTGGAATCGCGGGATTAAGTACTCACGTAAAATAAGTAATTTACAGTATATACAGTGCACTAGTACTTACGTCATAAAAACAGGGGCTTCATCTCTCCAACCTATTTTTTTGGTGAACCTGGCAGTTCCTATCATTTTTGGAGTCATCCTAATAATCGGACTTTGAAATACTACAAACAAAGGTTTATATTTTAAGATTAACACTTGTCTATAAAACAATGTTATTCATTGCATTTAAATCATGCAAACATAAACCACACTAAGCTAACAAAATCTAAGTATAGTTGTACAAATACTTGTAGTATATTAATGTGAAACTCATATTAAGGAGGCATGGGACACCTGTTGAAATTAAGGTGGATAAAAGTACATTACGATCATATTTTTTTTAAGAAAGGTCAGAATTATAAAAGCCCCAGCAAACTCATGGCTTACAGATCTGTAGATAACTCTCAAACCCATTACACTACACTATTTGGTAACAATCTAGGGAAAGAAACAATTCATAATAATATTCTTGATTTTATTGTTTATTTTGATAGGAATTGCATCACATCATGGAAATGTTCAATACCACCTTAAACTGTGAGACAATTGTTTTTATATTTAAACTGCTGTACATTTGATACATTTTAACTTAGAAAACAAGCACATACCATGTCCTTTCTCTGAACCCTGGATAAGACCACGTTTTGGAATTTTATGCCATTGACTAGGGGAAGGTTTTATCTTTAGACCCCACAGAGGATGGCTCTTATTGGGGCAATGTCTTAGACAATTCATGTTGTCATTTCACCTGAAAAAGAAGCAAGAATTTAGTTATGATTGTCATAAAACTTGTTAAGACATGAAATTTCACAACTATATATCATTGGTCCCCTACTGGTAAAACCAAGGGAGATATATTCTTTCTCATGGTTAGTCAGTCATTATATCTCCTCTTCATATTTTGCTATGGTTTGGATAATCGATTTCAAACCTTCTATGATGCCCTACAGATAAGGAATGAATTCCATATTTAAACTTTTAATCCTAAAGTTTAATGTAAGTCTTATTAATGATCAGGTCAGATTAAGGTTCTAATAAATATATGAAAAAAAGAAGACAGTGCAAATCTTACTGTTCTATTCCATGCAACATATCAATTACTAATACATGTATCCACCAAGTTTTACATGCATTCCTTTTTATCCACTGGTTTTGAAAATTATTACATGTAAATACCGGTATTTAAAATATTTTGTATTCATAATTGGGTTTTTAGTGCTATGCTGGTGCATATATTTACTTCCCTCAGGGCCTTTTTTCAGGTTAGGTCATAAAATTTTCGGTTCAATTTCGTTTTTTTTGGTTTGGGTCTGCTTTCAAATAAAAATTCGTTTTTTAAACTTCAGAAGTTTTTTCTATCTCTTCACTCTTTCATAACAAACCTCAACACAATAACTAGTTTCCTTGCTAGAAATTTGAAATTGAAATTACATCGGATTAAATTAAAAAAATACGTTAATTCAAAGAATAATTTTACCTCAGATCTAGATAACTTAATGATTAATGTTTATTTTTAAAGCCATATGTACTACAAATAATTATAAGGAAAAAAATTATTGTTAACTTTCATTTTCATCATGTTCATTATGAAGTTCCTTTTCTTGATAGTTTATAAATTAAGTATATATGTGGCCGATTTTTCAATTCATGTCTTTCGTTTTAAGGTATATATTTTGATGCTTCTTTTAATAAATGGTTACGGGTGATTTGATAAATCTATATATTACCGAGCGCAGCGAGAGGCGGACGAAACGAGGATTAATGGTAACACGTATATATAAGAAAATCAGTGAAAAATGAAAGTTGAATCAGGGGTACTAAGGCCCAAAAAAATTTCTTCCAATCCTGGGCGCCACCATATTGGCAGCCATTTTTTTTTTAAAAAAGTTAGTTCGATCATTGATTGACTGGTACTTATCGATGTATATTGCCCCTAAACTCGATAAAAATTTTCTAGTGTTTTAATAAAAGGTAGTTTGAATTAAAAGAAATAAAAGAGGACACCAGATAGGTTTCAATAGTGCTTCAATCAAGAAACATGACTAGTTCTATGTATGTCTTATCAAAATATCATGTGGAAAATAAAAACATTAACATCAAGGAACTGATCTTTTAGATACTGAATAAGTATTCAATTTTATTACCACGGCATTTATATGAATTAAATTGTTAAACAATGAAAGAAGAAATTAAAAAAAGTTCGGAATAACGTAACTCTCTTCGGCTATTTCCGAAGACAAAACGTGTACGTTTCACGTCTGAAACATGACGTCATATTGCAGACTGAGCACGCGACGTTTAGTTAAACTTTGGCAAAAGATTTGAGTAGGCAACTAGGCGGATCCTACTGTGTGCGTTTCAAATAAATTTGTTCTACAAAAATCAAACTGCACTGTGTTATATCTGCGCTCGGTCCAACGGTCACACCGTTTACATATTAACAAAATAAGTATAATTATGATTTAAAACAAGTGAAGGTTAATGATATGTTCATGTTTTTTGGGTTGCGGGTAATGCACACCGTGTGTTTCATTTTCAGAAACCACATAGATTTTCCCACATTATTTTGCATAGATATGACTTCTGACTTTCCTCATTCAATCTCACTTTTAATAAATCCAAAAGACCCTTACCCTTAGCATTTCTATTAACAACTGTTTGAAACATGTTCGATGTCCAAATCATAAGCCGCCATCTTTGTTTATTTAACTAGTGTTTCTCCTTTATACTCAAGTAAGTCACAGGATATTTTATTTAGGAGGAGTGAACAATCATCAGTATACATGGCCAGAATACGTACTATATTACACAAATCAGACCAAACCGAGTTCCGGAGAAATGGAACCAAAACTGAACCAACAAATTGCTCCAGGGTTTTCGGGTATTTTGGTGACCCGTGACAGTCCTAATTTACCTGAATGAAATCATAATGCAAAGATAATTAAGAAATTAATCTTAAGTGCCTTGCTTTTCATTAATAATCATGTTTGTCCTTATAAAAAAATTGGTTGCTGATTTTTTCCTCATCTATTTCGCATGTAAAATAACAATTGTTTCAAAATAAAATTGAGGAGTGCCAGTAGGGGACAAGTATTGCTTATGCAGTGCTTTCAGAAACGAATCACTTTGATTACATCAGTAAACCTTTTCCCTGCCTACTCTTTCAATACGGGAAATTATACAATCAGTGAATAACATACCCGTACATTGGTCTTAAATTGAACAGAGGGTAATGAAGTCAGTTGATCTTGTAACAACCTCAAACTGGAAACACTACACCAAGTGTAAAAACAAAACCAAAAACGTGTTCACAAAAGACGCATTAAAAAATATAGTTATTTTAATTTGTACAGTGTAAAAAATACATCTTTATAAATTATTTGCTATCTTTAACAAAAAAATTCTTCGATGTGTTTGGAATTAAATATTATTTTTTTTATGTTTTTGACGGATTTTATCAGCAGTTCATTTTCAATCCGAGCAGTATGCTGATGAAAATGAAAATAGGCAGTTCATAGAAAATTCATGAGATATTTTTAAATATGGAAACACATTAAATCCAGCGGTTTTCTGAACACCTTAAAGGTATAGTATTATAATGATATAGTGTTTTCTTTTCGATTTGTTTCTATTTTTCAGATAAAATTTATTAAAATTGACGTCATCAATCATGCAGTATCAGAATCAGCAGTCGGGATAATGAACATCATTCACATGTCACAGCTGTTTGAATTATTTCCTTTTTTCCTCTGAATGAGACTGTTTAATATAGTTTTTTTAGTGGTCTTAATATTTCCTTATTGCTATAATCGCTTTTATAACATGTTATTTATGTCTCTGAATAGATCTATTATTTGGTAGATGATTTTAACAAGGGAGATCTACATGCTAAACAAGGCAGTACTTAGCTTTGAATTATATGAGTAATGAGTTGTAATGACAATCACCTGTTCATTTTTAAATGTAGTGTACTGTGTAGAGTTGTGTTGTTGATATCATCACCTAAAGTGGACAATTTTATAAATCTTTATTCATGTACTATATATGTATCTAGTAATTAATGTCAAGAAAAAGAAATATATGAATTAATCTATGATAGAACATGTAGATCTACATCTCGTACTAATTATTCTCAAAATACAGGCACATGAAATGAGAAGAGTTAAATGTTAATAATACATGTAAATAATTGTGAAATGATAAAAGCATGTAATTATAGAAAAGAATCATTAGTACAATTTAAACTGAACAGTTAACTGATTTGCTTTTCAGAACATCAGATGGCTGAGGGAGGTATTGCATTGAAGAAGGAGGGTGTATATTTGGAAGATGATGCTAAATTTCCCTGTCTCATCTGTGGAGAGAAGGGCCTGACCCAGAATGAAATGCGAGTCCACATAATGATGGCGCATGTCGAACGGGACATATCTTGTCCTTTTTGTGATCTTAGTGGCATTACATCCAATGAGATGAATTTACATATCAACAGTGTTCATCTTGCCGAAGAAAATACTACTGCTCAATCTAGTAAGTCCAGCACCTTGTCTGATTCTCTTGAATCTGAAGTTCCCCTGTCACAGACATCCACCGCAGCAGATACACATTCCAAACACCAGGGCAAAGTAGAGGCAGCATCAGATAATGCTCAGACAGTCAAGTCGCCAAAAGGCACTAGTAAACCCAAAGATGAAGATTTTGATGAAGTATCCCATGATAAAGCATTTCTTCAAACAGAGGACACGGCTGGAGGCTCTGGTGGAAGTCATGAGAAAAGCTGCAATTTACACAGCAAAGATAATTCTAGTCAGACATCTTCCAATGGAGAACATGGGGCCAAGTCTTCTGAAACTTTGGACAAGACACGTCTGTTCTTGGATGTCAACCAACCCAAAGAAGAGGTGGGGGTTTTACGAATGACTCAAGGTTTTAACAACAGCCATGACAACACTTCCAGAGAAGCTGCAATAGGAGGAGAAGCCATAAGCACAAGGACCAGTTTCCAAGGTGTTCAAAGAAATAGGCTTTTAGCAATGCCAGATATCAATGATAATGTAGAGCCAGATATCAACTCCAACATTCCCGGTGAATTTCCATGTCCAATGTGCCAGTTCAGTACAATCTCAGAGGCGGATATTCAGACTCATGTCAATAGGGAGCATTTAGATATCCTGAGTCCATGTAAAGGTGGTGACTATGAGATGGTGGATGATGATTCAGTCCCAAGATGTCCTCTCTGTGGAGCAGCAATGGAGTCGGTAGATGAATTACAGATCCACGTTAATACTAGTCACACTGATATCCTCAGCCCGGACCAGCCAATGGAAATGCAAGAAAAATTATTTTCTCCAATGAAAAGAGACAGTAGAAATGTAAAGCCAATCAGAAACGAAAAGACATCTATTGCAAGATCTGCATCCTCTGATAATGTAAAGCCAATCAGAGGCAAGAAGACTTCTATTGCAAGATCTGCATCCTCTGAGAAGAGTAATAAAGAGGAAGACTGGGAAATGGCGGCCTGCAGTAGTAGCTGGAATGGCAATGAAAGATGGCATGATACCTACAACTGCCCCGTTTGTGATCAAGAGTTTGATGATGCTGCCATCTTAGAAATCCATGTCAATGGCCATTTTTCTGCCAACAATACTCCAGGTGAATATACGCTTATGTTTATAGCAGTCTAGTTGAAAAATAAAATATTAGGATTTAGTAGAGGTTTAATGATACAATTCAATAGTAGCATGATTTATTGTGATACTCTGAGATTTTATCATGATACATCAATGTGTACCTCTTTTCTGAAATCAGAAATAATTATAACTGCTTATACTGTATGTATTAAACAACTAAAATATTATGCATCGCAAGAATTGCTATTAAAAGATACATCATTTATTTATATTTGCAGTAATTGATAATGACTTTGCATTGGCTCAAGAGCTTGGGAAGTCAGAACATGAGGACCAGGAGCAAAAGCAGTTTGAGGCTTTGCAGGTGTGTGTTAAGTAATTGTACCATTTGTTTGTGTTAACACTACATGAGACATTAACAAACAGAGGCATTTTAAGTAATGTTTGTATATATATATGTGTGTGTTTGTTAATAAAATTACTGATTTATGTTGAAATTAAAGGTAAAATTCTTTTATTTTTATTGGCAAGAATCTGTTGTTTAATTAGCAATCTAATTAAAAATTAGAATCTCCATCTGCTCCACGGTTTTTTGATACATTAACTTATTGAAAACAGGTGAGCAAACAGGTGAGCGGTGGAAGATCTGATTTTACTGGTATTAAACTAGCTTGTTTAAGCCTCTTATATCAGGTTTGGTTTTTGAAGTTGATTGAGATTTTTCCATCAATTTTTCAGGCAATGTATGGTATGAAAGGGAATTCCAGTTACAAGAAGCAATATGAGAAGACTTTAGAAAACTCATTCACAAGAGGAGAATTGAGCATCACAGAGTATCATCTTCGTAAACAGAGCATGAAGACCAGAGATCTTGCCGGCACGGACGACGGACACTCTTGTACGAAAGGTGTGGATCTCAAGGGGTGGAGTATTGATCAATTTTAAATCACTGAAAACTTAACCCTTTTATGCCCTACTGGTAATTTATTGGATGTTTCACTCAATTTGAAATGTCACCCAGTGTTAGTCATAGTGAATGGCTTTAAATCTGAGATTATCTTGATGAACATGCACAGTTCAGTTAGATTAAAACATTGAGCAATCTATGGTAGTTGGATATGAAATGCTGAATTGTGAAGGCTTAATTTTTTTTTGTCAGTATCTATAACAACTTGTGGTGCATTGAATCAGTAGTCTTCATAATAAAAGACAAAGCTGCTATAAATAACTGGGGTTACTCTCGAAAATCACTATGTAGTAGCTTTTAATTTCAATTAATGACAAAATATAGTTAGCTTATGTACCAATTGAAAATTTGTATATCGAAACAATAGTATTATTAAAGTTACATATTTATCATATTTCTTAAAAATATTTCTACCTATTTATTATTTCTTCAGGTGTAATGGAGAGATTAGCCACCTACTACGGCACCAAGCCCCCCAACATTGCCAGTGTTTACTTGGCCTCCCATGTGGACCACTACTCTGCCTCCTATGGAGACCGGGGGTGGGGCTGTGGGTACAGGAACTTCCAGATGCTGCTCTCCTCCCTGGCAGCCAATCCGACCTACAGCAAAGTTCTCTTTAATGGTGATTTGGTTTTGTTCTCTTTCTGTGTAAAGGTTTAAAACGAAACATTCATAATGATTATGCCTTAAAAACCTGCCTCATTTTGAATTCGTATACCATATTGTGGTAAACTTAAAAGGGAAGGATGCTTTTAAATCAATGAAATATATATCCTTTAAATAATTTTAAAGTTGATGATTATATTAGAGATTTTGATCGGTTAAAAATTTACACTATTTCTGATTTTTAATCTGACAAGAAGTTTCATATTGTAATAAAATTTTATCATGTTTCTGTTATTATCAGGTAAGCCTATGATTCCTTCCATTCCCAAAATTCAGCAGCTCATAGAGGCGGCATGGGCCAAAGGGTTTGACCAGCAGGGCAGGGAGCAACTGGGAAACAAGGTTACCAACACCACCAAGTGGATCGGCGCCACCGAGATAGCGGCCACATTGTACTCACTGAAAGTCAGGTAAGGAGGAGAGTCGGAGCATCTGTCTCTTTAAGTAGGCTTCATGGTAATGGCCATATTATTATATTTCTATACACTGTCCTCACGTAAAATGAGTTGGGCGGGGGGGGGGGGGGGGGGGGGGGGGGGTGAGAACAGCAACTGTTCTTTAGACGGCCACATTGTACCATATTATTGTACACAATACTTTCTCAAAAGTCATGTAGGTGGAGGCTTCGACATCTGTATCTTAAATGAGGCTACAAATGGCATTGGCCATTTTATAATATGTTTCACCTTAAAATATAGAAGAGGCTAGTTAAGTTTGAAGGGGGTTGTTTGAACTGATTGTCGACCACCATTAGGTCTGTATTGTCATGCTTCTTTGGAAGCCACATTACTGACATTTGCTGGAAAGTCAGCTAGGTTGCCAGGTAGCTGTTAAATCCATCTCACTTGAAGTTACAAGTGACAGTGAGTGTTATTTTGTTTAAATAACCATCCTGTATAAAGAACTTGCTGAATGCCACGTTAGCTGTAAAAGAGTATAAATCACTTGGCCATATCAAGGTATTGGCTGTGTGATAAGGAAACTGTTAAATCCTTTTCGAATACTTAATGTCAAATTCCTTATTATGTTTAGAACTTCCACTTGTAAAATGTCTAAAGAAATCTACTGAACAAATAGCACGTAAGAACTGGTTTAACTTGTGTGTAAATCAATAACTGTTTATATCTGTACATGCATTTTATTTCAGATGTCAGCTGTTGGATTTTCACAAGCCATCTGGACCCCAGGGCACACACCCACGACTGTTTGAGTGGATCAAGGCTTACTTTGAGAAGAGGGAGCCATACAAACTCCCCATCTATCTACAGCACCATGGTAACCAATTGCTTAACGTTCGCTTCACGTCACTAATAACCATTCTAAGTTTTGCAGTTTTTTCATAATCCAGGGACACTTTGATACAATGATTTAATTAACATTCACCTTATATGATTTATACATTACATGTACCTATAAAAATTCAACAGAATTGGTCTTTTATTTTCCTCTAGGTCACAGTCGGACAGTAGTGGGAATAGAGGAGATGCGGGAGGGTGGATTCCGTTTGCTCATCTTCGATCCATCCACTCCACGGAAACAGATGCAGCAGTACCACGGTGTGGTGAACGGTGGCAACCTAAGGACCATTCGCCGCACGCTGTATGGACTGAAGGCCAAGCAATATCAGCTGGTGGCGGTGACCGGCGTCCTCACTGACCAGCAATATGAGGAGTACAAGGTCCTCCGTTCTCAGAGAATTGACTAGGTGGGGCTGTTATTGCCGGCTGCCAGAGAATCGACTACATCTAGGAGGAGCTGTTTAGTCTCCACATGGAGGGGCTGTATAAGTCAAACAACAGGATGAAACTGTGTGATTCAGTCAACTAAATGTCTAACAGAAAGGTCTGGTCTGATTACTGAATGGCACCACCCTGTTATTTATATATAATGGGTAGTCACCTTTCAGTTGACTGAATGACCCAGCCTCATCCTGTGTAGTTATTCAAGGTTATTCAGTGGGAAAAGGGAGATAATTCTACTGCAGTGATGTTGAATCTCAAAGCTTAAATTTTAGATAGGATGTATTGATTGCATAGTGCATTAGGGAAAAAAAAATGTAATGGGGAAATAACGTAAGATAACTGGTCAGGTTAGAAACTGTGATAAGATGTTCAATAACTAGTACATGTACAACTTAAAACCTAAATGTGCTGAAAATAGAACAAAGCAATATTTGAAATATAAAATGGATTGATGTGAAAACTTATTTTGTTCACATACTGTAAACCAACTTTTATTCGCGTGCGAGAAATTTTTCGCAAGGTTAGCGAGAGCCTTGTAGTCGCAAATATTTCCTGCTGCAAACCAATCATTTGTCTTTAGTTTTTATAACAATGCTGGTCTGGATAAGGCTTGGTCGCGAACATTACTCGTCATGAACCAGCTTATCGGCAGTTAATCGCGAAATAAAGACGCCGCGAATAAAAATTGGTTTACCGTATATTGATAAAAACAAAGACTATGACTATTTCATTGGTTAGAATATATACACTCACTTAAATTAGGTTCTTTGAAATGCAATATTTCACTATATAGATATACCGGTACTACATATTGTTCAGTTTGACATTTTTAGAAGAGCTTTGTAGAAATAGATGAAAGTTTACATGTTAAAAGCCTTGACCCGGGTATTTGTATGATTAACAGCACAGCTTTCCAGTGCTTTCCTTAGATTTTCTTTATTCTTTTTTATTTATTTCCAGATCCAATTTATCCCCAAAGCTATAATTAATAAGCTAAACGATGAAGAAAATTAAGTTATAGTATTTCATTCACAATCTTTTTGTTCTGATACTTTTTACATTCATGCTATGACTATTGATGAATGGGAGATATGAACAAATTCTAAGATTCAAACCAAAAAAAAGATGTTTAAAGGAAAAATGGATGCTCATCCTCACAATGTCAGGGGTCCTAAGTCTACTCGTGGCCGTGGGTCCCACTCCCTCAGACACAAGTGGACTCAGAACCCCTGACATTGTGAGGATGATGGATGCTCTATGATTGGCTACTTTCTCAAATATGAAGTGTTGGAAACCTTTAGCAAAGTTAGCGAAGTAAAGTTAAAAAAGAAAGTGTTTAATTTGGAGCTAGTTGTCAAATAAATGGCAGATCTTCATTCTTTTTTTCAATATTTTGATTACAACTGGAATGTTAATTAAATTGGCATCTGTATTATATATTGAGTTCCCAGTCCAATGGAGTACATGCTAAACAAAAACAGCAGATGTCAAATGAAATATTTGAAGAAAGCACTGGTACATGTACTGTAGCTTGTAGCTGGTATCATGACTACATGTACATGTAGCATCTGTAATAAATACCTATTTATGAAATAGTGCAGACTGCTTTCTAAGTACATCATTGTAACAATGATTATGTTAATATGGCACTGTACTTACAAATATTTGTAACTACATATTGTCTTGTCCAATATTATTGATGCTGTTTATACTTTTTGTTATTTATTTCATGTCAGTATATTTTTTTAAATGCACAGCTGTGATAAATGGTAACTTTTACAAAATTTAATGGTTAGAATGTTGTAAAAAAAAAAAAAAAAAAAAAAAAAAGCCAGACTTATTGCCATTTTATTGTTGTGAAAAAAAATTGATATTAGGATTGTTTGTATTAAATTCCATCACAATATCTGTACTTGTAACTTTTTTATCTTGACTGAAGGAGAATCACATGCATTACAGGTACATGCAGGTACATCATTATATATATTGACCGAAGATCAAATGATTTTTCATGTGATCAAGAGTAAAGAGAAAGAATGTACTTTAAGATTCATATATTAAACAGGTACACATGCAAGGATCTAGAGAAGGGGTGTTCATGCCCCCCCCCCCTTTTAAATTCAAATTTCTTTAAATCACATTATAAAATTGCCAAAAATATACCTCAGCCCCTCCCCTGCAAACTCAAATGTTGGACCCCCCCCCCCCCCCCCCCCCCCCCCCGGACAAATTTTCTGGATCCGCGCATGCAGGTACATTGTACATGTGCACTGTACCTATAGGATTTTCCTAGGTGACTTTTGTGATAGTGATAGCATGAACTACATGTCAAGGTATCTGAAGTGCATGGTGCACATTTTGCGAAGTGCTTACCTTTGGATGAGTGGAGAAATAAGGTCACCAGAATTTTCAAGTGCTGAGCTCTTTTGGCTAACCTCTGGCTGTCTGTTAGCATACATAATTTTTTTATGTACATGTATGATGGAAAATCAAACCCCCACACCAGCTTTAACCCATTTCAGCTGAGTATGTCCCATTGATAATTACTATAACGCCCAGATGTTAATTATCGTAATAGCTATAGTCAAATATGTCCCAGATGATAATGGACTAATAGTTCTTGTAGATATGATAGATAGATAGATAGATAGATAGATACACTTGAAAATTCCCAATATTACTTCTAAATTATACGCCTAACTCAAATTTGCTGTCCAAGTCCCATCTCCCAGGGTTTATAGTATGAAAAAATCTTAAATCTAAATTCTCATGTGTTAATTTATTGCTACAAAAAATTAAACACATTAATTTCCATGTTTATTGTCTGAAATTAGACTTCCATTCAAGTTCCCTCTATACCCATGCAGGTTTATTCTACATGAAGAAACTTAAAAACTCTGTTTATGAAGTTGCTTCATTATATTTCACAAGTTTCAGCTATATATGATATATATAAATTAACTTTAGGTGTGTGTTATAAGGGGTGTACTGGTGGTGGTATAGGGAGGGACCACTGAATCCTTTCTGGCCAAAAGGCATACATGAATAATCATTTTGGCAATTAATTTGAAGGATCTTAATAAAATTTACTTATATGGTTGGTAAGTCATTAATTTTCTTAGATAAGATATTTAATGTGCATTCATTCCGGAAAAATGTCGACCGTACGGATATAGTCCAGTGCTAGACGTTGACGTCACAGTCGAGTTCAAGGTTATCTTCCAAATTTTTACAGGCATGGCAGGTGCGAGCTCGCAAGTTTTTTTTCGAGGGTACAGAGAAACTGCTAGAAGTGTGGTTTAGCAGTGACAGCGAAAGCCCAGATCTTCGGGATGTTAAACAGTTAGTATCTGCTATTTTTTTCTGCACTGGCTTTACATATAACCGCATATACTCACTTTTAAACAAGTTTAGTTCCTATCGCCAATTATATTGTAGCTTGTCGCTGTTAATATTAAAGTGTGTAAAATGCCTGTAGGACATTTTTTCATTCATTAATTTATTAAATTTTAAGATTTACAACAACGAAGGAAAGAATTGTAAAATATTTCGTAATCTCAATGATGTGCAAGAGAGTTGATCATTGTTGCCGGGTTGTACATGTTTTGGTGCGCAATAGAAAATTGTAACAGTTTCTGACAGATTGTGAACCTTGAAAAAATCTTAAATATTAAGTATTTTCTTTTTGTTTATAATATTCATGACAGATTCCCAACTCTCAGCTAAGTGGAGGAGTTAACAGATTTATTAATTATTAAATAAATAAATCCAAAGATAAAAGTAATTAATTTATTGATAGTTAAATTCCTTTACTGTGTACATTAGCGCATTCCCTTGGAATATGGTACGTTTGAATGAAAGTTAAGCATGGAAACCTATTAAACTTCCTTATTTACGCAATTGGCCATCTAACGTTACCTAATAATCCATGTTAAATGTTTGTAATGTGTAAATATGTCCCTTTTACTTGATTGTAAGAACAAGATCACCCTTTTCAGTTTCTTTATTGATTTCGTTAAACATGCCAACATGCAGTTATGGTATGAAAAGAGTTATTTTTATCCTTGCTAATAGGAATGGAGTTTGTATGACCCAGATTTAAATGTACATTTAGAATGCCATGGGCCTGTACTTTTTCTGTAGTGAGAATCTGAGAATGAATTTGTTTTGAATTGTTGAATTTCACTGATGTAAAGAAAGAAATCATGCAGAGAGGAGAAAAATTGAATTCAAAATCTCATTTAATTTTAAATGATTTGCATTGCTTAAACTTGTCTGGAGATATTATCTTTTTAAAAATTACCATAACTCCTACCACTCTGCACTGCATTTAATGTGCAGAATTTATGAAATATGTGTTTATATACTGGCTCGCAAAATGCTGTGAATGAGTTATTTAATAAATACAATGTCATTTTCTTGGCTAAATTTATGTTTAACTTGCTTCCATAAGATCTTTCAAATTGTTGTTTTCTGTTATAAATGAAATCGATAATTCTATGGATTTCTTTTTCTACCAATATTTCATTATCAGAAATTTTCATTAATTTAAAGAAGATGTAAAAATTTTAGTGTTTGCCATGCCCTATCTTAAATTCACAAATAATGAACACAAGAACATTGAAAGAGTAGGAATGTGCATATACAATTATTAATTTTGTCATCAAGATTTTGGATGTATGGTTGTAAAAGAGCAAAAGCTCTAATAACTGTCCATTTTTATTCTATTGTGTATAACTTTTATAAAATACACAATACATAAGTGTATAAAAGATATATTGAATCCAACTTGGACCCTCTAAGGCATAAAAGTATAAACAGATGTACTAGTATATTATAGTACATGAATTTTATTGATATATTTCTCTGGATTCCCAATACTAAATGAGTTAAAATTGGATCTCCAATACTGCATGAACAAGTTAAGATTTAACATCCTATTGAGAATCATCGAGAGTAAAGAGCATTGAAAGTGAATTAGATATATATAAAAACTTTCAAAACCCCCTGTGTGTGTATGTTTTTTTTGTGTGTGTTTTTTTTGAGTGTTGAATGTTGAATTATTGTCTACTTTAAAACTTAAAAAACTTTGTTTATTTATAAATGAAATTTTTGAATCAGTCTGTTCTCCTTGAACATTTGTACTTTTTTCTCATATTTTTTTTTCTCTAATTTGTACTGTACATGTACCTCTGACTCTATACCTACACTTGTCAATATTTATATATATATGTACCTCATGTACCATCATGTTGACGGTTTGAGTGAAATTAATTGAATTGAATGCATGGACAAAGGTAGAGGAGACAGAAAATTAACATAGGACTTGCAATCATGTTAAATGGTTCACTTGGGAGATAAGGAGTCTAGGACATAGACATAATTATATGAGTACATGAACCGTACTTATATAATGATAAGGTGAAACACGCAACCGTAAATAACTTACAGATTATTCTAGGTAATGTTAGAATGTACCAGCACTTAATTTATAGCAACTTGATCATGATACATCTTTCATTATGTATTTTTACACGATTCTTAAACAATCTGACTATTTAATGTCCTGATTATAAAAATTGTTAAAAATCACCATGTATATATAAAGGTTAATTGATAAGCAATGACATAATGTGTCAACACATGGTACAACACAGATTATTGCTTTGAATAATACAAAGACAATTGCAATTAAAGGGGCATGATCACAATTTTTCACTGTTTAATTTCTATAATATTTTTCTATGGTATTTCTAACACATAAAACAAAAAACTTGAATGTTATAAAATATAACTCAAGGAAGAAACCAGATGCAAAGCTCTAGAATCTTATTCATAAATATAGATTCTGTCATGTTCTTAACTTATTTTTTTCTAATTTGATGTAAACCACTCATTGACAATTACAAATTAAGTGTTGCAATGTTATCATCAGAGAAGGCGTATATTTTAAATGTTTACAATCAAAGTCTATGGGATAAATGCATATTACGTTTTCTTTTTGAAATGTTCATTAATCGTTTTTTTTTTTCCTAGTATATTTTTTCAAAGTGGTAGAGAAATATGCATGCTTGCATGATTACAGATAACAGGGTTGTATAATTTTGGACATTTTCTAGCAGAAAAAATCTGGCACCAGTCTGGTTTGCTCCAGTTGGGGGAATACACTGTAAGATTTCAAAAAATAAGGAATAAAACTTTGTAAAGAAACTAAATGTGCATGCAGGGAACAAAAATAGGCGTTGGCCATGTGTTAACAATTGTCCTGTCAGCTTACTTACGGGGAAATAATAGAGTCATCAAATTAAAAGGCTTTGTTTTATTGTTGAAACAAATCAATACATATGTTGGGCGTCTGTATATAATGTAAACATGTTGTGTTGTTATGCGCTTAGTAGGTCACAGTGCTAACTGTGTGTGCGTGGCCTCTATTACGATGTACATCCTTAGGATGCTGAAATTTGTCGATGTGTATAGTTTTCATTGTGTTTGAGATACAGAAAAAGTGTGTTTTTCAATCCATGATTAAATTATTATTTTTTAATATTATACATAATCAATATAATGCATACTACTTACATTAGAGCCAGTGAATTCAGAATTTGTGTTGTAAACATGAAATTTGTACATTAATGCATGTACGAGGTATTCTTCCCTGTTAATTTAAGGTTTATTTTTTTTAATTTCTCCTTTCCTTCCTCCGCCCCCTCTCAAATAAAGAGAAAAAGTATTTCTAGAATAGAATATGAGTTATACTTGTACATGTATATATAATAACTGGAAAGTAATACTGAGGTATTGAGTAACTGTCAGTAGTTTAATGGGTTGTTTTGGGGGTTTTTTTGTAGAGAAGAGTGGGAGAAATTGCTGCGGATTGTTCGATGTGAGATCATTAGCAAAACCAGCAATGCTGACATGGATGCATATGTCCTCAGGTAAGAGTTTATTGATTCTGTCACTGATCCAAAATCATCTGTTATGTGCCCAGAATACTAGTCTGATCCGTTGTATTAACCTTATTTCATTATGACAAAAAGAGTTATATGTACAGGGATTTCGTTATAGGATATTCATGCCTAAACTCTTAAAGATTATATTCTCCCTTTTTAGCTCACCTGAGCTGAAAGCTCAAGTGAGCTATTCTGATCACTTTTTGTCCGTCGTCCGTCCGTCCGTCCGTCTGTCCGTCCGTCCGTCTGTCCGTCTGTCTGTCCGTCTGTAAACTTTTTACATTTTGAACTTCTTCTCTAAAACCGCTTATCCAATTTCAACCAAATTTGGCACAAAGCATCCTTATGGGAGGGCGAATATAAATTGCAGAAATAAAAGTCAGATCTGTATTCAAAGCGGAGAAAACCTTGAAACTGTAAAAAAAGGGGGGTGCATTTTAAAAAATCTTCTTCTCAAGAACTACTGATTCCAATTCAACGTTGTTTAGCATAAATTATCCTTATGGGAAGGAAAATATAAATTGCAAAAATTAAGGTCTAATTATGTTTCAAATCTGAGTTATTACGAAAATAATAATAAAGGAAAGGCGTGTTTCAATCAGTTTTTAAAATAGCTTCGGATTCGGCATTCGGTAAAATGGGTAGACAAGACTTGGCCTGGGCAAAACAAAAGATTGGCAGTTATTAATCTGCCAATCTCATTAAAATTTCAGGATATTTGATGGACCAGTATATTTGTATTTGCTGTAAATATTGCTGCAAAATAATGCGTATTTGGAATTGACGATTGCCGATCTGCCCCGGCTTTTATTTTGCCACGGCCCAGGTTTGCGTACCCATTTTACCAAGACTCGTATTCCATACATCTAAAACGAGGTTCTTTGTTTAAAGCAGCCATGACATTATACGAAAAAGGGTCGATCTGACTATGATGAATTTGCTTGTTGTGCAACAGTTCGCGAATGAAGGGAGAGTTTTGAAACATGCAAAATGTATTTGTGCCGATTTTGTGAAGTAAATTGAGGCTAAATATTTCAATGCGTTGACAGTTTTCACACATGACGTTGGTGTTAACTTGTTCTGATTTTCGTTTCGTTTTCATTATTTATGCTTTGTAACCTGGGAACTATCGTCTGTATTTCGTGATTTTTACGTATCAAATCAAACAGAGACTTCGGTAAATCAAACAGTTAACTGTTTACCTGCGCAAATTAAGCAAAATCTGATGTATCAAAAAAGTACTGAAATACAATTCATTCTATCGGTAATTCGGCATTATATTTTGCGTAATGGTATATTAATGCAATAGGTTTTGTTGAGATGCTCGGCATTTTCTCGAGTTTATTCAGTTTAAATAGAGTTTGATATCGCTGTCGGAAATATGTAGGTATATACATGTACATGTATATATATGATTCAATTCGAAAAAATAAATTGTGTTCTTTATTTGTTATAGTGCATGTTTCTTGTGTTTTATATAATTGTTTACAATTTCTATTTACTAACCATATTTGAGTGTTAAGCTTCGAATTATAAGCAAGATACAGAGATTTGCTCACAATTCTATGTTTGTACACAGATCTTAAAAACTAAAGATTAAAAAACTAAAAAAATTTCAATATTTATTAAGAAAATTTTCAAAGTCTCTTCTTCCAGAAACCAACTTTAACAACTTATTGCATTGTAAACTTAACCTTTTTTAGCTCACCCGAGCCAAAGTCTTCTCAAAAACTATTAGGCCAGGAAAGCTCAAATTTGAGTGGAAGCATCCTCAGATAGTGTAGATTCAAGTTTGTTCAAATCATGGTTCCCGGGGGTAGGGTGGGGCCACAATAGGGGGATCATGTTTTACATAAGAATATATAGAGAAAATCTTTAAAAATCTTCTCAAAAACTATTAGGCCAGAAAAGTTCAAATTGAAATGAAAGCATCCTCAGGTAGTGTAGATTCAAGTTTGTTCAAATCATGATCCCCGGGGGTAGGGTGGGGCCACAATTGGGAGATCAAGTTTTACATAGGAATATATTGAGAAAATCTTTTAAAAATCTTCTTCTCAAAAATATTTGGCCAAGAAATCTCAAATTGGCATGTAACCATCCTTAGGAAGTGTAGATTCAAGTTTGTTCAAATCATGGTCCCTGGGGGTAGGGCGGGGTCACAATGGGGGATGAATTTTTATAGATAGAAAAAATCTTTAAAAGTCTTCTTCTCAAAATTATTAGGCCAGGAAAGCCCAAATTTGAGTGGAAGCATCCCCAGATCGTATAGATTCAAGTTTGTTTAAATAATAGTCCAGGGGTAGGGTGAGGCCACAATGGGGGATGAATTTTTACTTAGGAATATATAGAGAAAATCTTTAAAAATCTTCTTTTTAAAGAATTTTTGGCCAGAAAGGGTTTAAACTTGTGTAGAGGCATCCTCGGGTAGTGTAAATTCAAGTTTGCAAAATCACAGTCCCTAGTGGTAGGGCGGGACCGTGATGGCGGTTTGAATTTTTACATAGGAATATGAAGAGAAAATCTTTAAAACTATTCTGGGAAAGTGTTCGGTTCAAAACTCAGTACTTAGTGGGAAAGCAAAGGTTATGCAGATTTAAGTCTGATGAAACCATGATTCCCTAGAGAAAAATGGGGCCATGAAATGGGGGGAGGGGGGGGGGGTATATAGGAATAGAGACAAATCTTCTTACAGGTACAACAACAAAAGGGGCTTGGTATTTACCAAAAAATAAGAGGTTGATAAAAATTGGCAGATTTTCAATTTTTTTTAGCAAGATCTACTGTACTCAGTTGTCAAGATATTTTGATACTGTAATGCTAATTTGATCAGAATTAAGGCAATTTTTGCTCAGGTGAGCGATGTGGCCCCTGGGCCTCTTGTTATTTTTAATATTCAATGGTTGACTAAAAGTGAGCTAGATAGTTAGAAAAACAACTTTTGTCCAATCAATATCCTTTTATGCTGCAAGTTGAGGAGCAGTATTGATAATCATATCATTCCGATGAGTGCTTTCATATGAAAGCATTTTCAGCGTATTGCTGACTCTATGGTTCAGTTGAAATTACACCAATGAATAAATTTCTGTCAATAGAGCAAATATTAAATGCCCATTGACATATTTCTAAATTTTAAGTATCTGGTAGATTCATTTCACAATAGGGGTTGATGATGTCTTCTTTTGACTATCATCTGTATTCTAAAATGTTGTCGCCACCTGCACCCCATTCCCACATAGAGAACCAGATCTACCTGTATTTTACCTGTATTTCTTCAAAATGTTGGCTAAGACTATAAATCAGCAGGTCCTGTGATAAACAACTGTGTGTTTAGGATTGTTGATACAACACTTTGACAATTCTATTTTAAACCTGATGTAAAATTTAAAAGTGCTTTCCAATCAGAGAGAGACATATAGAAGTATACCAGAATATATTATAAAATTTAATGAGGAATTTATTAAATCAAAACAAGTTCACAATCATACTGATGAGTTTATTATGTAAATTAACAGATTTACTTGCATAACGTCACCTGGAAGGGAAATTAACATTTTATGGGATTAATTTTTTTTTAGGAATATAAGGATGTTTGGAATGCATCAAAAATGGGACATAAGTGTACTTCATTTTGAAATTATATTAACTTTTATAATCTTATAAGTTTTCTCTAATTCTATTACACTTTGTCTAACGTCTTAGCTCATAAGGTTAAAGCATCAGCTACTTTAATGTGCTGTTTCTTTTCACAGTAAAAAAACTGAACTCCATGATTTGTAGTAAACATTCCCTAATATGGTGCTACATCAGTTCATGCCTTGTACGTGTGTCTTTCAGTGAGAGCAGCATGTTTGTGACAAAGTCTCGCTTTATTCTGAAGACGTGTGGTCGGACCACCTTACTGTTGGCGGTAGAACCTCTGATACAGCTGGTCAAGGAACAGTGTGGATTCAGCAAAGTCCTGGTGGGTAGTGTTGTGTAGTGAACGTCTAGGTCAAGTTCGATACTGGGTACAATCGAGCAATTTTCGACAGAGTTATGGCCCATGGACGTAGAAAAATTCCAGTTAATTGCAGTTTCTGCTCATTTTCTTTGCATAGGATAAACATATTGAAATTAAATTGGGTATACAGGTTTATCATGATAATATCTAGGTCAAGTTCGATATTGGGTACGATCGAGCAGTTTTCGACATAGTTATGCCTCTTGGACATAGAAAATTCCAGTAATTTGCAGTTTCTACTCATTTTCTTTGCAGAGGGTGCGCATATGGATATAAAATTTAATATACAGATTTATCTATATAATATCTAAGTCAAGTTTGATTTTGGGTATGATAGAGCAATTTTCGACAGAGTTATGGCCCTTGAACTTAGAAAAATACCAGTTATTTGCAGTTTACGTTCATTTTCTTTGTGGATGTTTCCAAGGGAGGGGGGCATAAATGTTTCACAAACATCTCTTGTTGAAAAGAAAGGTTTTGTTTGTTTGTGTCATATGTCTATCAATTGGTTGGCAAAACTTTCAAATTTTATCCTGCTCACAGTAATTTACTGTATGTATTATACAAGATTTTATAAAAGGTAGTGTTAAATGCTTGTAACCAAAATAATCAAGCAGACACAGGTTCTTTGTAATGATTACATTTACTTTTACAGGATGTGTTCTACTCAAGGAAGAAGTTTGCCAAACCAGAACAACAGCACAGTATTCATCAGAGCTTTGATGAGGAAGTCAGTCACCTAGATAAGCTGTTCAAAAGTACGAGCCTTCTGACTTCACCGGCTCTATCAGAATATGTTAATTGTACTTCCTAAGTGTTTTAGATCTTTGATGGAACCTATCAGTTATTTGTCACACAAAAAACTGTATAGTTATTAACAAAGAATGTTGTAAATTTTACTTGAACGACTAAGTTTAGACCCAAATGTTCATTATACTATGAAGAGTTCCCTTATGCATAAAAATGTATGTTCTTAATACAGATTTCATAAAAAGGAGAGATAAAAACAAAACAGCAAATCCAACATTTGAGGAGGTTTTGAATTTTAACCTCAAAAAAAAATGTTAAGAAATTAATTCTTTTTACATGATAATGAATCTGTAGGTTCTTCGTTTTATTTAATAGTTTTATATTAGGTAAGTACTTAACATAAACCTTGGAAATAAAAAGTACCGGTAATCTTTACGTTGATCAAGCTGCTAAATACCCGGTAAATATTTTTCAACCAAAAGGTCATTTTCATCTGGCAGGGATCTATAGTGTTCCGGATTGGTATGGTACATGTAATAATTTCTTTGCCAGTATTATTTTTAGTTATTTAATGCAGATATTAATTCATCCATCAAATTTGATTATTAAAACTCATAGCTCATTGTAATTAATAGCGAAAAAAAAAATTAATGCCTTTTCATATTAATTAATATTTGTTACTTTCATACATACACAGGTATTGTAACATTTTTCTTTGTTTTACAAAGAAAAATATCAATTATATGTGCATGCACCAAGTTTTGATAGCTAAATTCATCTGATCATACTAATAAATGATATCAATTACAAATGCTTTTATTGACACACTGTAAATAAATTGCATATTCATTAAATTTGTTATGATAAATTACTATGTAGTATATAGATAAAAAATAGATAAAAATAAATAGGGAATAAGAATAAACTCTCATGATTTTATTAGAGGTTTGGATGAATTTTTGTAAAATATTTTTTATCAAATTTGAAAAAAACACCAAAAAACATAGTAGAACGCAGTGATTAATAGGGCCAGGTTTATGTGCCAGTTAAAAAAACACAATCGACCTAAAATCCAAAAAATATGGAAGTCCTTAAGATGATGGGGGACACCTCCATTTTCTGACAAACTTATAATCAAAATGAATATTAAAATAAAGCATAATTTTATATACTTTGCCCCCCCCCCCCCTTCTAAATTGTTACTTACATCAAAATGATAATGCAATATTGGATTAGAGCATTAACAACAAATCTGTAAGTCACAAGTTCGAATATCGCAGTTGCTTTTAAAATTTTTACTTTTCCAATTAAAATTTAAATTTTTCAGTCAAATACATGTAATGTTAAATTTAAAGATTTAAAAACAATGAAAGTAGTTTGATTATATTGTACTTTTATTCCCATTGTAAAATAATATCGACAGGTGTCCCATATCACCTAAAGTAAATAAGTCTTCCCACATTTTGTTAACTACTCAGTTAATTAAAGTGAAGTCCTAAGGACCAGTAGATTTACTTTGTTATTTCCGTAATTTGTTATATCAGCAAAACAAATTCATGATAATAAATAGGGCGAATTATCTTATAATATACATGTTTTCTTCAAGATGTCTACAATTTATGCATACTGAGGCATGAAATAAGATACCTTCTCTAGAAACCTAAAATTATTGGAAGGTAATACATGTATATAGGTATTTGTGAAAATTAAATTCATTCAAACAATAATTATTATTTCAATTGCTTTTAAAATATTTTGTTATAACAGATTTAAATTTCGTTATTGTTTACCTCTACCAGACTCAAAATCAATTCTCTATATACATATAATTTGTTGTGACAGAGTTTTGTTATAAACTAAAAAGTTTTGAAGAATTTTGCCAGGGACCCCACAAAACCCCACTTTATCTGAGATTTTGTTATACCAGTGTTGGTACTAAATGAGTTTACTGTATTTTTTTTATTTTTTTCTGTAGATGGGGCAGCGTACACATTGGGTAGAATTAACAAGGACTGTTGGTAAGTTGCTCAGTTTTTTATTTTATTTTGAATGATATACAAAAAGGACCCACGAATTTAGAATTGTTTATGTTCATGTAACATTAATGTTAATGAGATGTAGTTTATTAGATGAATGCATTATTTCTGATATAGATGTAAATTCCAAATTAAAAAAGATTTCAGCAAGCTAATATTAAAAAAAGAACAGAGGAAAGAATTTTTTTTATTAATCTAAGTAACACAATAATGAAAATCAATAAGTCAATAAAGGAGTATTTTTTTAACCTCCCATTTCTAAAACTCAGGTTATAAATCAAGTTTGATTTCAAAATTTAATACAGAAAATTTTTCCTCCTGCTACAATGGTCCTTCAGCATGTAGAATAAGATTAATATTCTATTTCATTTTGTAACAGATGTATACATGTACCTCTATTCTCATTGTCCATTTGGTGCATGATGACTTTAAAACTTTTGACTTTGTATTCAGTGTACAACAAAGAAATTTTATTATTTCTTTGTTCCTTACGAATAGGTGCACCGAAGACCTACAAGGGCATCGAGCCATGTCGCACCTCTGAGCGTGCTCAGATGCAGCACGGTTATTACAAAATGCACTGGTTTGAAAGTAGAGCTTTATTCATAAACCCAGTCTCCATTTGAACAAAATTTAAATTTAGATTGACCCTATCACATGACCTGATCACATGGCTGGGGTTCAGATAAGCTATATATCAACCAGACACGTTTTGTGGTAGCCAAGGTTGTAATCTCTCATCTTTCTATTTTTAGATATATACATTCAACATATTTGCACATGTAAAAGATCTATTAAACAAATTTTGAAATTATTTCTTTAAAAAACAAGTGGTTATGTTAATTCAGTTCAGTGAAGGTTAATATATATTGTCAGATTTTTTGATGAAGTTAAAGGTAGAAGCGAGACCTATTGACTGTAGCATCTTCTGTGTACTGTGTTAGTAATCAGTCTTTACCTCCGACAGGCACCTGTACACCATGGATGCTGTAGGAGTTATGGAACCTGACCAAACAGTGGAAATATCCTTTGTGTAGTAATATTTTGTATACAGTAAAACACGGTTATAGCAAACATGCTTAAAATGAATTGATACTTACAGCGAAGTGTTTTCATTCCCTGTGACTTTATTACATGTTGTAAACTTGATGGATATAACTAATTTTACTCATAATGAAGTAAAATTGCCTGTCCCTGGAACTTCGTTATAAGCGTGTTTTACTATGTATGTAGTTAGCTGTAATGTAATAAGTTTGCTCTTTTGCAAAACATCCAGCATTGCCATTTGAATACAGAGTTTGGAAAATCAGTACTATTTGATTTATCGGTATTATGGAATTTTATGGTTTAAACATTGTACTTGATGAAACGGATCAATGTAATGACTCGTGGAATTACATAGTTTGGTATTGAACACTTACTTGATGATTTCCTTAACTTGAATACCTTCTAATGTGGGAAATGTGTCCAGACACGATGCAGATATTTACCAAAAAAGTGTGTAAAGATGGACCAGAGGCAACCAAGGTTAGAACATATTAGATGTACTAGATAAAAAGAAAAAAGGGAATTCTTAAAGACACAAGAATATGGAAAGTCTTAGTTCAATCTTGAATTCATGCAACGTTGGTCTCTATTGTACAAAGTACTGGTACATTGCTTTTGCTCTTTTCTGTTTTCAGAAATCAGGAATTTGTGACATAATTCCGGGCGTCCAGATTGACGACTTCCTGTTTGATCCATGTGGGTACTCCATGAATGGTCTTCTGCCAGGGGTAGGTACAATTAGAAAACCTATATACACCTTTCTTCATCCTCTACCCAATGTGATTGATTTTCCATGAAAAATTGGTGGAAATAATAGTGTACGCATATATTAAAGAATATCAGTATATTTGTCAGCCACTGGCATTTGAACAAAATTGAAAATAGAAGTTGTATGGAATAGATATGCTTTGCACATGTACCATATACTCTATTATAAAACTTTGACATTCATTTATTTATAAATGTATTGTACAAATTCACTCCAAATCTTGGCTTCCAACAGAAGAATTTTAAAGATACATACCACTTCTAGTTGTAAGGAATTCTTTACACATGATCAAGCAGTTCTTAGTTATTTTCCTTAATGGTTGCCTATAATTGCCATTGTGTGTTGAAATTGGTACTTAGGTTTAGGAAAATAACTATTGAATTGGACAAGAACTGTGGTCAATATTTGCCCATTTATATATAAATTCTCTTTGTACAGGGTTATTACATCACTATCCATGTCACACCAGAGCCTCACTGTTCCTATGTCAGCTTTGAGAGTAATGTTCCACAGGTATTTTTCCCTTTTAATTATACTCTGCTATATAGTTCTGGTTTGTTTATTTGCCTGCTCTTTTTTCCCTTTAACTTGAATAGAAGGAAATTAAAATGTTTCTTTGTCCAAATAGACATCAAAATTGAGTTTTTAAATCAATAATATTTTAGTGCATTTCATTCAAATAAAATTCTCACTTTTCACTTGGTTTTTTTGGATTTTATATAAAACAAACTGAACACCCTTGTTTTTTGTTTGTTTGTAGGAAAACTACATGGAACTAATGGAGAAAGTGTTGAATACGTTCAAGCCTAGCAAGTTCTTGATGACTGTTTTTGCAAATAAGGTAAGATATGTAATTCAGCAAAATTAAGCTTCATTTAGTAAGGTAAGAGGAAATATATATTGACACAGTAAAATATCCACAGCCCACAGTTTATCAGAGGGAACTTGCATATGGGAATCTTAAATTGGAATTTCAATTTAAGCAGATTTAGCTATTGTGAAAGAGTACTAATTATACATCTATAAATTTTAAGAATATTTCCTTTATATTTTTAATCAGGCATGCTCAATTTTCATTACTAAATTGGTTTGTATATTTGCTTGAAAATGTTTTCCAATTTTGTTTTCATTAATCATTATTTGATTAATTAAATACATCTTGTTTTTAAACTAAATAGAATTGATTTTCCTTTGAAGGAGTCTATTGCTAAAGACAATCACAAGCAGCTGGAGAACAAGGAACTGGTTCCCGGTTACACACGGGCCGACCACCAGTTCTGTACCTTCAAGAACTACAATCTGACCTACTCGCACTTCACTCGCCCCATCATCTAGGGAATGGGGGCCGGGGGTGAGGGGCATGGATGCTGGTGTACCCTGACCTTACAACCCCCGCTTTCCTGGTTCAAGGCCGTTTGTTTTTCTAATATTGTATTTTTTTTGGCCTTGAACTCTATCATATACATTGTGTTTCTTTGGATTTCACATCGTACTGCTTTGAAATTTAGACTTAGATTTTCATTCTTTTCTCATAAACCTAGATAAATGGCCTTTCATTCTTGAAACTAAAAGGTTTTTTTCCTTGAGTAGAATAGAGTTATGTTTTAATTTATTGGGGATTGTCTATCAAAATGTAGACTAATGGGTGAATATATCTAACACTGCATGTACATGAAAATACAAAGGAATTTGAAATTTGGTGGAAAAAGTCTATACAAAATGTTGTCATTCAATTTTGTTTGTGATAAAGTTTTATTTGTGCCATGTTATTGTATCCTGAATTTTTAAAAGAAGTTTTATAGTATTTTATCTTAGATTACTTATAGGAAATTACATGTTTGATACCAGAAAAGACTATTACTCTATTTATGTATATTGATGAAATTAAGAATGATTGATATTAAAATGTTAAATTAAAACTCATTAATGTTTTATTGTCATATCTAAATAGCATGCAGAAACAAAATAAATTGCTTTTTAGCAGCTTCATTTGCTTATAGTGTTGATTAATGTTTTAATACATGGTTAGAATCGACTTGACATGTTGTAATGGAGCCTAGAGCTTTAAAGCTGACACGTACTTTAGTAATCATTTATGGTTTTTTACTTGCATGCTAAATGCAAAATAAACGAAAATAGAATAAATCCAATCATTAAAACAATAGATATAAGATCGTTTTATAAATTAAAATTTGTGGGCGTGGCCTAATTTGTAGAGCCTATACAAAGTTGTGATTTTTGAGAATTTTGCAACGGCATGCTTTTTTCATATAATTGCCTGGTATTTTTTAAAATGAATGTTTAAACTGCTAAATTGTTTTTTTAATTGTTTGTGTATTTATTAATTTTGTTGCATCATTTTTCAATGTTTTGATACATTGTATTACTTAAATAATTTGATTCTGATTATCAACTGTTCATTTCATTAAAAAGAAATCGAAAACAAGAGTAGGCGGACATACCAAAGAGATAGATTTGTAACATTTTGAAAAATCTTTTGATCAATTTTTTTCTTTACTCTCTCATTTCATTATTTCCATATGACTAAAATATTAACCTTCTTTGCTTATCTTTTACTTATAAATTAGCTAGAAAAGCGTTTTTGTGTTCTTTCAGTGAGACCACTAACATCAGGAGAGAGTTTGATACCAGGACAAAATGCTTCCTCTCCATGAAAAAAGTGACCCTCCTCTTAACTTGCACCTGTCATTGTTGTCCAATCTTTCTGTTGAAAATTATAACTGCACATGCAAGGCAGGCTGTGGCAACTGTAACCATATTCTTGGTTTAATGTATTTATCATGCCATTACAAAAAATTAGAATTAAAAACTGTTCCATCAATTATTTCAAAAACACCCATGCCCCAGACCTGGCATATACCCCAAAGACTTCATGGTGTTAATCCAGAAGCAGTTGAGGACATTCAAGTCCAGGAATTTCAAATACAAAAAGAAAGAGAACTGATGGAGTCAATTCAAAATTTTATTGTCCTTTACAGCAGCCGACGCCTTATCAAAACATCATTTACAATTTAACAAAACAGTTAGAACATTCAAATTCACTACTCTCCTGCCAATAACCATAGATATTAAGATTGTTGAGTCAAAGGTTGGACCAGTACCAAAGGGATCAATTTTTTCCTATCAACAAAAAAAAAGTGAAAAACAAACAATCAACAATCATCAATAATGATGCTTATAGCCCAATTGCCCCGACTATGATTTTCCAGTTTTAGTGCAGAATTTTGGAGATGTCCTTACAATGGGTGAAAAGAATGTTTATGATGGGCTGTATGTTTCGAAAAGCGAAACAAGAGGCCCATGGGCCACATCGCTCACCTGAACAGCAGTTCCTTGTAACATTCTATTTCGTAGCATATGCTTTTTCTATTTTAAACATTGAACCCCTTTCTGGGACCCCAGTATTGGTCCGAGGTTTATGGTTGGCTCTAACAACATAAATAGTAACATAGGAATGAAAATGTGTAGCACTGCGGCGGGACCGCACGTACACAGCCTGAAAAACTGAACGTAGAAGAGTTCCACATCAAGAGGTATACCTCTCAGACTGTACAGAACAACATCAAGAAAGATAACTCTTGGTTCCACTACATTAGATTGCATAGTAATCTCACAAACTGTAGCATTATAGTTCTCGAGAAAAAACTTTTTAAAAACATTTTCAATATATCTTTCTATGTTAAACATTGAACCCCAGCTTGGGGCCGCAGTATTAGTCCAGTGCCAAAGCTTTATTTATTTGGAATCTACATTATTTAAGGATGCTTGCATAGTAATCTCAAGCTGAAGCATTATAGTTCCCTAGCAAAAGATTTTTAATCATTTTCCCTCTATATTTCTATGCTTAACTTTGAACACCTCTTGGGGCCCCAGTATTAGATCGAGGGTCACGGCTTTTATAATTTCGAATCTACACTATTTGAGGATGCTTACGTAGTTATCTGACAAATTGAAGAATTGTAGTTCTCGAGGAGAAGATTTTTAAACATTTTCCATATATATTTCTACCTTTAACTTTTAACCCATCTTGGGTCCCCAGTATTAGTCGAGGGGTCACTATTTTAAAACTATCGAACCTACATTATCCAAGGGTGTATGCATGATAGTAATCTCACAAATTGAAGCATTGTAGTTCTCGAGAAAAAGATTATTCAGCATGTTACCTTTATATATCTATAATAAACTTTGACCCCCCTCTTGGGGCCCCAGTATTGGTCCGGAGGTCACTATTTTACCAATTAAGAATCTACATAAGCCAGGGATGCATGAATAATAATTCTACAAACTATAACATTGTAGTTCTTTCCCAAACTGTTGCATTATAGATCTTGAGAAGAAGATTTTAAAACATTTTCCTATATATGTTAAAATTTAAACCCCTCCTGGGGCCCCACTTTTTTTCCGGGGGTCACGAGTTTTACAATTTAGAATCTTCACTATATGTATAATCTTTTGTGTAAATATTGGCATTTTTGGTGCAGTAGTTCTTGAGAAGAAAATTTTTAACCATTTTTCCTATGTAGTTCTATGTTAAACTTTGAACACCGCCTGGGGCTCCAGTTTTGTCCGAGGGTCACGATTTTTACAATTTAGAAGCTTCACTATATATACGAGCTTGTGTGTTAATATTGGCATTTCTAGTGCAGTGGTTCTTGAGAAGAAGATTTTTTAATCATTTTCCTATGTATTTCTATGTTAAACTTTGAACCCCGCCTGGGGCCCCACTTTTGGTCCGAGGGTCACGATTTTTACAATGTTCACTATATATACAAGCTTTATGTAAAAATTGGCCTTTCTGGTGCAGTGGTTCTTAAGAAGAAGATTTTTAAAGACACACACCCTATACTCACTGTTTCGCAATTATCTCCCTTTTGAAAAGGGCTGTACCCTTTGTTTTAACAATTTATAATCCCCTTTCCATAAGGATGCTTTATACCAAATTTGGTTAAATTTGGCCCAGTGGTTTTTGAGAAGAAGTCGAAAATGTGAAAAGTTTACAGACGGACGGATGGACGACGGACAACGGGTGATCAGAAAAGCTCACTTGAACCTTCGGTTCAGGTGAGCTAAAAACACTACAGATCAATCAAAAAATCCTTTTTGGAAAACAATTCGAAAATCTAGATTAATATCACCTTCCTTTAAAAGAATTTGTTCTAGCTAGAAAGAAGGACCATGAAAGTTTGGCTGAAAATTTACTTTCTACGAATAAAATTCAAACTGCAGTCATGCAGTTTGGTTTAGACCATGAAAATGAGGCTGCAGAGTCCTATGCCTCTCTGACAGGGAACAATGTTTTTAAAGCAGGATTTGTTATAAATCCTCCATCAAGTCATCTTGGTACTTAATTCAGCAGACAAGAAGGTCATTGACCCAAATGCTGTTCCTGTGTTTGGACTCCTAAAGATATAATGTCCTAACTCAGACTCTTTTACAAATCTAAAAAACTTAAACTTGATAAACAATATTTATAAACTGAAAACTACACATGAATACTATCACCAAATTATGGGGCAAATGGGAATTACTGGGGCACTTGGTCTGACTTGTTTATTTGGTGCCAAAATGATTTTCATGTAGAGAGAATACTGACTTCATGCCAGGAAAGTGGCAAGAGATGAAAGAAAAACTTGACACAATTTACTTCACCTAATTTCTACCAAAGTGTGTAAAACATTGACATGATTGTGTGAAATAAGATGGTAAAAACGCCACCTACCCTTACCCTTAAGCATGAATCTCTGCTTAAATCATAATGAACTGCAATTTTTATATAAAGATTGTAATTTACAACTTTATTGATAAAATCAATTATGGTTTATAAAATACTGTTGTGAAGATTTTATGAGGCAAGACTTAAGCAAATTTACACTATCGGCATTCTGACAAAACTTAAGTTGCAATATATCTACATTCATATTCAATTATGCAGAATGTTTTTTTACTAGAAAAAGTAACGATTTGTTTCAAACTTCTTAATTATAAATATTTGGTTACATGCAGGATCATCATACAATAGCACATTACCACAGCAACATATATAGAATATACTGAAAATACCGATATTCAAGCTAATAGAAATATTAAACCAACAGACATAAATGCAAAGCGAACAGAAATCATCATAAAACTGAAGACTCACATAAATAAACAGGTTGCGTTTTGGGAAGCAATATGGGTGGTACCCGATACGCAACGGATCTGCAGATATCGATATTAAAAGACCCTGTTTTGTTTTTAGCAGCAACAAATATAATGGATCGGACTCATTTTGTATCATTCACCAGCGCCGAATTACTTTTAAATAGTTGTGGTATTTGTACATTGTCTATGTGAAACAAATCCATTGTTTCGTATTTTAGATTGGGATTAACTTGGTTTGTTGTACGTAACTTTAATTTTCTTTTTTTTTTTTACTCCATATGACTTTCAAAACAACCATCATAAAAAAACAAACAATTTATGAAAATGTTCATAACATTTTTATTATGTTCAAAACTTTTACAATCAGACGAATGGTGTTACTTCGTCCCGGACCATCATGGGTTCAGTTTTGGTCAGGTATTTCGGAACATCTTCTCTGTCTGTTTGAATCCGTACATGGATGCAGTTTTTATCCTTATCTTCGAAGCAGAGGAGTTTGATGTAGTACTCCATGTTGTCTTCAGTCGAGGAAGTGACGTAGCTCAAAGCAATCTTACGCTCTACAACAATGTCGCCCAACTGTAAGCCTGGAATCACACGCTCAACCATTGCCTGGATGTCTTTTCTTGCATCGAGCTCCATATTTCTATAAAAAGTGATCAACGTACATTAAGAATTTTGTTCTTTTACAGTAAAAACATTTATAATGTGCATGTTAAATGACAACAATTTGCAAGGATTTACACTAAAATGCAGTAATTGTAAGAGTCGATATCACTATTTGAATGTTTTAAAGGCTTATTATCACGGTGTAATTTTAGCAAAACCTTTTAATTCAAAGCATGTGTAAAAAAAACATTTGTTTTATAGTCAAAAAATAAATTAAATTAGTTGTTCAATAAAGCAACAAGAACTCATAACTTCTAATGAAATAACTGTTTATTTTGGTATTTTGTAAATTAAAAAAATGTAGTAAATACTGATGACATAATAAGAAGATGTATAAAAATGGACGTCTCTATATATGTGTTCGTGGAAAATCAAATCAAATAATAATATCATCCTCGGTGATGTTTTGAAAAATCTAAGTTGATCAATAAAGTACCTTAATTATTTTCAAATGCATGTATTCAATCTCTCATGATGTCGAAACATATTACGTCTTGACGCAAAAGTCGTTAGGTTTTGCGTTATCACAGATTCACAGATCTGTCACAATATATCAGTTAGTTATGAATATGCGCAAGGAAAAAAATCTACTAATGTTCTGAATTTGGCAGAAATTTATTTTTCATGCAGTGTATCATACAAATAATGAAGAATTTCATTTATATATATATGCTTATTTTCCGATATGTATTAAAAACGTTCCAATTCACAGGGAAATTAAAATAGAGATCAAAAAAGAGACATACACTATGTCCTGTTAATGTGCTCCCTATTCAAAGGATAAAAAATCTTAGTTTTTTTTCGCGAAAAATGCATTATTCATATAATACATGTACATATTACAGCAAGAAAAAATCCTGCAAAATTAAGACTTACCTTAAAGGTTTTGTAAGACTTTAGTTTCTTTCACAACGGGACTTGAAATCCTGTAAATAAAAAAACATTTGTTATAATTATGTAATAACATCTTATATTATATAGTAAAACACATTTGATATACATGCAGACAACAAACAAGACTTACCTTTAGCAAGAATCTGTTAGTTTCCCTTGGGTTTTCAATACAAACGGGTATATATACCTTTATGTTCTTGTTCAAACGAACATAAATTATTTAAAGCAATTTGAGCTGTATTTTTCAGAATTTTATTTTGCTGTAAAAACCTGCCAAAACTTAAACTTTTATGATAAATAAGGTTGGAAAAAATCATAAATTTTTGTCAGAGGAAAGATATCTCCTCTATGGAGCATATAGCAAATCAATTTTTGTACAGGACGACAATAATTCAATTTCGCTCCAATTAAGGTTTCTTAACGGCCCTTTTCAGAAAAATTTGGCGAAAAGAAATCTAAAAACCATGATATTTTTGATAATTTAGTAAAACATTTTCGTTAAAAAAATTCTTCATGAAAATTGCAGCTCATATTGCTTGAAGAATTAAAAACTCAAACACATATGTAGGAACTGCTTCGCCTGCGTCTGTGCAAGAGACCTCGAACAATAAAGACAGCAAAAAATGGCCTCTCCCTTTATATACCTCAATTTTTCGAAACTGTATGTTGTTGCAAAATATTTTCTGACACATAACCATCTTTAGCAGAATCTGATTCCCCCCGACCGTGTTTTTTAAATAATCGATCGCATATATACACCCTGATTAGCCGCCGCAGTAGCCCCGCCAGCGCGAAGCCTATGTAGACCAAACTTTGACTTGTCTAAGCCTAATGATGTTAGCGCACCAAGATCTAGAAGAATCTCTCGAGCTTTTGTGTAAGATAAACACTTATCGCCTCTTAAAACATATGTATTGGAATTCTTACAATAATTTACAGTGCTAAATAAATATTGGTCAGACTGATCGTTTATCTTAGCAAAAGAGATATATTTTCTGGTCATTTTTACAGAACATGTTATTTCATCTGTACAAGAAATAATAACAGTAGTTCCCTCTCTTTAACGATCCGTCTTGCTTTTGTGAATAAACAGAGTCATATAATTGTCACAAAAACAAATATCAGATCTCTTCAGTTGAACAAGTTCCGAAAATCTTAGAAAACCAGCATAGCTTAATAGACACATACAACATGTTCTAACATCTAATAAAGAACACGATTCACTGCCATAAAGACTACACAGTTGCTTCAATATATTGGAGGTAATCGGTTTTTTTATTAATTACTTTATGTCCAATGGTTCTATGGCAACCTTCTCTAACCGATATTGTAAGATCTGATGCACAAGGATTAGGAAATTCCGCCATTTTATGTGCCCAGCTGATTGCATAGAAAGCGTCATCTATTGTTCCGGTAGTGTTACAATTATCACCAAGACTTGTCAGATTCAAGGATACATAAAATTCCGTGGCAGGATGAAAGGAAATATTATGCAGTAAACACCACGTACGAAATTTTGTAAACGCATATCCATACTCTTTCCTTGTATCATCAGCTTTTGATTTCAGGCATAATTCCGGAAGTTTTTTCACAAGTGGCTTTAAGGATGCATTTGAAGTCGTTCAGGGTGATTTCCATTTTGTGCTTTTAAAAACATCTGAAAAACTAAATAAATGGAGTTGTTAATCGACCATGCTTGGATGTCCAAGCCTTGTCGCTCTGAAACCATGCTGATAAAAAAATCAGCCTTGTATGTTCACCCCTGACCTTGCCAGCTTAAATAGAACTATTAAATGCTAATCAATTGCAAGGGCCTTGTCATGACTTGTTCCTCGACCTTGCCATTTTCTAAGTTACCAGCCTTGTCGAACAGAACACACAACTGTAAAAATTATATTAAAACATGAACTCAGACCTTGCCTTACGTGGCCTTGTCTTGTATTTTTCATCTCCGCAGAGTCTTACTGCTAACACTCTCGAATTAAAACAATCAGAACCAAAAAGACAATGCAAATTTTCCCCGTGCTTAAAACATTTTGGTTTGGTTCGAATTCTAATACATCGATAACACATGGTTTATGGTGTGCCCTCACCTTTACACATAATAATGTGATTAATAGTTTGACTCACTTAACTTTTTGGGCGGTACTAGCTAATTATTGTCTAAACGCCAGTTCTGTGTAAACGCATCAACTGCTTCAGACCTTGGATAACAAAATAGAGAAACTATAATCGACAAAACTAAAGAACTCTTCTGTCGTTTGCCAGTCTTCATAATCAATCAAATTAGAAAAGTAATCTGCTTTTGTATTTTCGTTTCTAGGGATCCATGAAATACTGAATGAAATAGAATTAACAATACATTTCGAAAAAATATCTAATGCCAATTTCTGTAAATGAATTTTAGTACTGCCACTTTGTACAATCTTTACACAGTTTTGATTATCTGTGTGCCAAAGTAACCTTTTTCCAATAAATGCGCCTGCAAACGATTCTTAAGCTAATTGAGTGGCTTTGAGTTCTCTTCACGTGGAGCTCATGACAGATTCATGTTTAGACCATGTTTTGTGAAAAATCTTTTCATTGACTTCCACCGTATATGCACCGACTGTAATGTCACTGGCATCTGAAACACTAAAGTAACTGGTAAAGAATCTTGAATCAAGCGTTTTTTATTCAATTTCTCAAGTTCTGGAACCAAAACTGCAATTCTTATTTTACTGCTTCTGGATATAAAAGACTAATAAAGTGATCCCAGTGATTCTGCTCTCTATGGCTAAATAAATGTCTGGTCATTAGACTTGTAACGTTACCAACAAATCTGGAAATCCGTCAATAAGAAATTTGATTGAATCATTAGCGTCGGCAATCCGTCTATGTGGTAAACTAAGCAAATATAACCTGGAGTCCCAGAACAGGCCTAGCCACTCTAAGCATTGAACAGGCTGAAAGATATACTTTTCCATATTTATGAGCAACCTGCTTGTGTAAGAGTATCTTGTACAAACTTTGATGCATTTGAACAAGTTTGTAAATCTCTACCAAAACCAAGACCATCTAAATGTGGCATAATCATTATATATATATATATATATATATATATATATATATATATATATATATATATATATATATATATATATATATATATATATATATATATATATATTTATATATATATATATATATGATAAGTGTAATGTTATTATGATGTATTCTAGTAATATCATTATGCTGTGTATTATATGTTGCAAAGTCAAGGTTATAATTTAAATAGATTTTACTTACATCAGGTTGTCTTTGATATTACTTGAGCAATTAGTAAGCAGTCAAGCATAGTGCTTCGCTGATCACTGAAACTGCCTGAGGTATATAATTAAGTATTGGCCTAATATTAGATATGTCTTTTAATCCTATTGGTGTTTTAGTTTTCTATTCTGTGTTTGGATTAGTTAGCAAGGTTTTCCCTCCAAAAGTTCTTAGACTTTGGTTACTCTTTGTCATGATCTTGAATTGGCAGTCACAGTATAAATATGAGACCTGACAAAAAACCTTATACTGATATAAGACTGATATTTCCTCTGTATTTATTCATACATATGGCAATAATCAGATTTTTAAAAAGGAAAATTTCCCGCAGAATGGTATGATTAATATATTTTATGTAATTCTGTTATATTGGGAGGCTTATATTTGTATAAAATATATGTACGTACTATAAAGTTATCTCCTTTGTAATTGATATAATCATTATTGATAATATTGATATTGTATATCAGAATTCAATTATAGTAATGTGTCCATTTTATGTTATTTTATGTCTGATATATGTTATACAATTGTTACAGGGTCAAAATTCTTAAATACATAAAGCCAAGTCGAACCCTCAACAGCCTTGACTTATTTATTAAATGCAAGGACTATTACATTAATACAAAATATTGTCAATCGCACTGTTTCTCCAGTATTTCACAATAGGTCTTAGAACAGGTCTAGCCACTCTAAGCATTGAACAGGCTGAAAGATATACTTTTCCATATCTATGAGCTAACCTGCTTGTGTAAGAGTACAAACTTTGATGCATTTGAACAAGTTTGTAAATCTCTACCAAAACTAAGACCATCATCTAAATACAAAACAATGTCAATCCCACTGTTTCTCCAGTATTTCACAATAGGTCTTAGACATTTTGTGAAAATGTACGGAGGAGATGTTAAATTGAACGGTAAAACGTTGAAGTAATAAAACTCATTCTTCTAACTAAATGAAAAGTAGGAAATTTGCTTTATACAAATGGCTATATGGCGATAGCCTGATTTCAGGTCAATTTTAAATAAGAAACAATCTTTATTTAAGAAATTAAGCACGTCATTCCAATCTTCAAATTTGACTTCTCTCTTCTCTACAAAAATTAATTGGCTAAGGTCCAAGATATGTCTCTTTCTACCAGACCCCTTATTTTCGGCAACACTGAGTGAACTAATGACGTAAGGCTTAAAAGGGATTTTCTACACACACCCATTGCCTAGATCTGAAATAGACTGATCTACAAAATTTTTGTTCGTTTTTAATAGCAAATTTATTATTCTTTATTCTCATACGTGGATGCACTGTTTTAAATGGAACAACGTAACCTTTTTTGATTGTATCCATATAAGCTGATTTGCATCGATAGTTTAGCAAAAGGACTATGTGCGGTAGGGTCAAATATCTGCCCCCGATTTCAGCCAATTTTTAAAATAGTATCGTATAAAAATGAAATCTTCACAAATCATTGTAGAGAGGATGCCTATAACTTTAATAATGATTTTAGTCATCATTGCTCACTCCCTGTTTATCTATGACGTAATCTAAATGACCTAATTCCCGCAAATTTGCAAACAAATGAAGATATTCTCATTTTTGCTCTATATTTTGCATTCGGAAGTATAGAGCGCAGGTCTGCTCAAGTGCGATTTTAACATATGTTTTTCTTCAGATAGTTATACATATTATACTAAAAAATGGTACTTGAGCAAGCCTGCGCTCGATGTTTCCCAGTCGAATAACCATCGCAAAACACCCATATTTTGCTACAAAACATCAATTTATCAACATAATGCAATATTCATGACGTCATTTCTACATTATGACATCACTGTGGTGATAACCTTTTACACCTTTATTTCCAATATGATTTTAACTATCTTTCACCTTTTTTTAACGCTCTTTCTAAAACTTTGATTTTGGGGGGCAAAAATTGCATAAAATCGCACTTAGTCCTTTATAATGCCTACACAAACCTCCTTTAACTCCTTTACCAATATCAGGCAAGTTTTCAAAAAACTCAACTTATTGAACGTTTGATTCAAACTGATCAGTAAAGACCGATTCACCCATAAAAAAACATTCTGATCATCGGAACTACTGCGTTGCTGAGCTTGTGCTGGGGTTGCCTGTTTTAGCTGAGGCTGTGCCTGACGACTTCCAGTGTCCGAGCATATGGAGAGGCATCCTTGCGCTTATAGGGACGAAAAGGACGATAAGAAGAAGGCCTGCCGTTGTAACGACGAAAAGTGACCCCTGTGGAATATTGACCGGGAGGTCAAATTTCTACCGAGAAAACTGACCCAGGGTCAGTATTCTATATAACAAGTAGGGTTTTTTGTACAGTAGAAAACAATTCCAGTCCTGTAGATTTACGACCCCCACACGTTGAAAACTGACCCCATCAAATTTTTAAAAACAACATCTAAAAGTTTTTACTTGATTTTTAACAACGTAACCAGTGCATTTGAGTAGCAATTCTGAGAATGACTGTTTAAATGCATTATAACACGCTTGCTCGCACTCCCTTTTTATATAACTAACAACGGTTATGATGCAACAACTCGCGACTGCTCGTTCTGCTGAATAGACCCCACTATTATAGAAAATGATTTCGTAGACAGACCTATATAATGAGTGACCTATGTATGTACATGTATTGCATATTTTTTAGAAGGAAAAAAATCAAGAAGACATGTGAAATTTCGACGAATAAAGCGGATTTTTTAAAATCAATATCTGTTCTATTCAGCTATAGTTAATGCCTGACAACTGAACAAAACACCGACAGACTTTTGTTACAGGTACACATTCACTTTTTGTGAATTAGGACTTTTGGTCTCAAATTTGTATTGGTGTCTACAAAAACTTTTGGCCTCAATTTTATATTCAATTTTTTTTTAAATATTTGATTATTTTATTGATTTTAAGTTCAATACACATGAAACATCACATTAGATGGATTTAGAAGTCTTAAAGTGATAGATCTATTGAGCATGTTAATGACTACAGATATGAGTGATTGATTCTACTAGATTTTGATCACTAAGTCTGCGTTTAGATTACAGAACAATTTGAAAATGTAATACTGCTATTGTTTTACCATGGGTTTTTATAATGTACTAAACTCAAACTGCTCTCAGGATCGGACAATACCTACATTAAATACTTGTTTGAGAAAAAAATATAATTGCAGAGACCAACTACTATACTCCAACCAACACGAAAGGTCGCAAACTGATTTGCTTTGTTCAAATTCTGATATCAAAGCCCCCCCCCCCCCCCCCCCATTGGAGAAAACTTGTGTTCTCAAGATACAAACAAAACGTGCAAGAAACCTTATTCTAGTCAAAAAGTACTGATTAACATATCGCTGAATCAAGTTATTGGAGGATGCAATGTTGCAGTGATTCACAAATGACATTATATTTTACTATTTACATGTAATATTTAACATTATAAAATATTGCTTAAATTATTAAACATTATACATGTATTAGACCGAATGCTTTTTACCTGACAGATCATACATTTTACTTCAAATAAATTGTAAAGGACTTCCCTTTCCGATTTCTGTATGCAATATGCAACACGTTGATGATGATTTCATTTTTTACTTATCAACAAAGATATCTCAATAGATGATATACTTTATCAACACTCAGTTAAGAGTTCACTTTTTCAAGAATATTAATAAAATAACCGCTGCTTTTTTTCTAGATATTCTAGAATAATATAAATGTCTGGGACACTTACATGTTTGTGTTAAATCAAAGGAGAGTTTAATGATTTCATTTTCTACTTATCAACAACCACATCTCAAAAGATGATATACTTTATTAACACTCAGTAAAGAGTTCACTTTTTCAAGAATATTAATAAAATAACTGTTGCTTTTTTTTTCTAGATATTCTAGAATGAGTATAAATGTCTGGGTCATTTACTTGTTTGTGTTAAATCAAAGGAGAGTGTAATGTTAAGTCAGAATATGCCAATATTAATTGCTACATTCCAAATGTCGTTTATACATGTAAGTACCGCGGTTGTATTCAATTGGAGTCAAAGTCAGTACTACATACAAAGCCCTTTTTAGTGTCATTGTTATTTTGCGATTTGCTATCACTGTTATATACCAAAGTTTGCAAGTACATTTTAATTTTGATTACGATAGAGATCGATTTCAAACTCACACAGATTCATCTAGAAAGTACTCTGTTTCTTTTGTTCAATTCTAAATTCGAAGTTTTGGAATCTGTGAGGTTTATATTGTACTATTATATTATATCGAGCGTTGTATGTGTTTAATATATATTCTTCTTAGTAAACCTATTTTAACAAGAAAATAATTGTTCTTAGAAATATCAAAATAGGATGATGCATGCAGTCGTCGATTTAAGGAGTGAGGGAATTCAAACTTTTTAAATCACTTATCAATTGACCGATAATAGGCCAAGAGCACCCCCCTTTGGCAAATATGATTATCCCTCGGATCCCCCTCCCCCACCCATATTTTCTTTCTGGGTTTTTTTCTGCATACAAAAAGGGCGTGTTATATATTCATTGAGAATGATATCATACTTTTTCAATCATGGTTTGACAATGTTAACGTCATTCCTCCCTCCCCCAACTCCTTAAACCTTTGAATTTGTTTCTCCTAGATTTGCGCCTGTTTAAATTATCTATTTAAAATTCATTTATTATCCATGGTACATCTTTTTCTTCTGTTGCCAAGATTTAATGTAAGGGACACAATTTTAAGTCAATGAACTCTAATTTACTAAAGATGACTATATCTTTCAATTTTTAATTTGAAAAATTAAATGACTAAGATAACGATGATAAGCAATAACAGCTGATCGGAAACGCGTACTCAAGCTTGTTATTCGAACAATTTGGTGTCAAACAGGCCATCCCCCCCCCCGGCCCAGGACCAGCATCACCCCTGTATCCACCCTAAAGACAATATTAATAATTATGTATAGTCGATATTCTACTCTATCATTATTTTTCTGCAACCCTTACAGAGAATAATGACCCTCAGATCATAATTCCTATGATGTAATCTAAGTATTCTACAACGAAGTGGGTCATTTTTCTACGTAGAAAAATGACCGCCGGTCAATATTCTATGTTGGTCACTTTTCGTCGTTACACCGCGAATCAATGAAACTAGTTTATTACGAAATTCAGGCTCATTGCGCCGTGATTAATTCACATGTATGAAATATTATTATTTATAACATTTATTGATAAGTTTTTTCGTTATGTCACAAATGAGATAAGTTTATTACTATGCCCTGAAAATGGCTGAATAACACCGGAAATAGTTACATTGCCCTCCCAAACCTGTGACATCATCCTCCCTTGCAATCATTCTGCATATTAATTATGTCGGATTCGAAATTTAGCTAGGCAAACGTAAACAATTCCTCGAAAATAACAATGTCATGACAGTGTCTTCTATTCAGAGAAACTTACTTTAACTGTTTCATTTGAATAATTATGTTCTTTTTGAAAGCATCAATACACACTTTACAAGAAAATTGATTTGTAAGATATGAATATGCATTAATAATCAAAAATACACATGTCAATATGGTTAATATTTTCTTAAACAGATTTTTATTTTAAAAATTTTATATAACATATATACCATGTATTCTAGGGCGACCAAACCAGAATATATGTCCCTTGGTGACAGGAAAGCCCTAAAGTGTAATGTCGCCCTCTGCCCTCAGCATCTGGCTATATAACACTCTTATGCTTTCCTGTCACTTCGGGGCAAATATTCTGGTATGTTGCCCTCAAGCCATATAATATATGTAAAATATGATATAAGTAACCAAATATTTCACAATTTACAAAAGAAATTTTTGGAGGACGGAATGTGTGAATGTTATACGATAATTGCATTTTAATTTGATTTGTCTGCTCAAATATTTTCCGTTTCGAAATGTCTGCGTTACTTTTGAAAGGTCTTTCTTTATTAAAATTGTCTTAATGGGGAATGGTCACGATTTTGATCAAAAATTATTTTTTTCGATTTTAATGTTTACAATGCCTGAGTGAGGCCTTTTTAATAGGCAACCAAAGATTGAGTGTCATTTGGTGATATATAAGCGAGTTACAGAGCTTACAATTCATCGATATGTAAACAAAGTGTTTGTTTACATTTCGAATGTTGAATTGAAAATTCCAGTTTTAGACCTAAATTAAATGTGTAAATCGTTAGGAACTGTTTATTTATGCTTTGAATGAATAATAAGATAGACAAACCAGAATTCAAAAAGATTTTTTTTCTGGTATATTGAACCTATGTAAACAAAAACAAGGCATTTTATAAAATTGTGATTGTGTCTAGATTCCAGATTGTTTGGGTTTTGATTTAGTTTACACCAACAGCTATATGATAAACTTTGAGGCTTCTTTCATACAACTCTTTAGATGTCAGTAAAGAAAACAGATTTCCAATTCAATGATTTTAATTTTGACAAAACAGTTTACACCATAGCAAGGTATCTGCATCATAGCTATACAGATTGGCAAATCTGGAACTTGATCTTTCTGTCGCTGTAAAAGTCAATAAAACTGAATATAAAATCACCTATTTGTTGAGAATGACACGGTTTCCTAGTTCTATACTCTCAGAGGCAGGACGCCCATAGACAACATCGTTACATGAGTGACATTAATTGGGTTAAAAATGATGTTCCTTTCTGAAAGATTTTGTTAAAATGTCCTTCCATTGCAACATGTAGATCTATACGAGTTGGGCAGGATTCAAACAAACATAAATCTCGTTTATAAGAAGAATCTCGGCTTTTATAAGTATTTCATATAGGTATTTATAAGTATTTAATACTTACTCATAATAGTCCTGGAAATTGCTGTTCACACCTCTAATGACATAACCATCAGGGATTTTGTAGTTGATATAACCCATAGGGTTATTCAAATAGGAGGTCCAGTAGCAGTTTTGGAGTTTAAGTCCTTCAAAAAATGCTACTTCATTAGCATCTTTTAATCACAATTAAATAAATGTTTTTAAAGACAAATTTTGTTTCGTTAAAGTGTCGATAAAGTGTCTAAAAATGAAAGTAATAAAAAATCTACCTGCTGGAGGGGAACAACATCTGAACTTGAAGGTTCTGTCATAAAACCAACTGTAGTAATTACTATACATGCCATTTATATAGCCTTGGTTTGGACAGATGTAGTCTACTGGTCTATGGAGATTATTGAGATAGCCTGTAATTAATATATATATATATATATATATATATATATATATATATATATATATATATATATATATATATATATATATATATATATATATATATATATATATATATATAATTTATTTATATTATGTAGGTACTTGTTTGCAATAAAAAGCAGCGTTATTAAGTTATTATTATTAATCATTCTTTATTGTTCGAAGTTGCATGCATCAAGCAGATTTTCAGTTACAACGATAACATTTGTCAATATTACTTTAGACCAATACAACACGATGACAAATAAACTATAACATTACCAGACCAACTGAAAAATAAACTATAACATTACCAGAGCAATTGACAAATAAAATATAACATTACCAGACCAACTGACAAATAAACTGTAACATTACCAGACCAACTGACAAATTAACTATAACATTACCAGAGCAATTGACAAATAAACTATAACATTATACCAGAGCAATTGACAAATAAACTAAAACATTACCAGACCATCTGCAATTCACTGATCCAGAGAGGGCCGGGACATTTTTACAGGCAAATCTGAAGCGCCTGTCATCGTACCAGTCGTTGAATTCTGACTCAAAATGACTAATGAAGGACAGGTCTGAAGGACAATGGAAGTTTTGTACATAATGGAAGTTGTTGTTCCATTCCAAACATTCCGAGACTGCCACGGAAATCACGACCACCAAACACACAGATACTAAAGACGTCATCTTGATATGCCTGATGGAGTCAAATTACAATTTGAATGGATAAAGATGTCTAACAAAACAGTAATAGAAAATTAGATTATAACTATGAAACGCCATAGCTGCCTTAAGGTCCATTTCATAATATATAAATTGGTATATCATTTATATGCAATAGTAATATCATTATATGCAGCGTTAGCATCATTATATACATTGTTAACATCATCATATCCTTTGATTACACCATTATGTTCAGGGGTAAAATCTGAATATGAAATGACATTATCATTACATTATGTCGTCAAATCATTATGTGCAGCAGTTTATACATTATGTGTTAGAAATAAATCTTTATATGGTATGATCAACTCATTTCATAAAGAGATGAACTCATAATGTATTGTTGTTCAATCGTTATGTTTTGTGGTACACTCTTCATGTGCAGTTGCAAAATCATTTTATGCAGTGCAACGTCTTGACGTTAGGTGATTACTTCATTATATGCAGTACTAGCATCATGTTATGACGTGTTAAAATTATTATGTACGGTAGTGAAACCTTGATGTATTTTGGTGAAAGCTTTACATGCAATTGTAAATCCTTTATATGATGTGACAAGTTTATTATATGCCGTTGTTGAGTCATTTTATTATGAGGTCAGTTCTTTACATGATGTGGCCATTTCAATTATAAGGAGTGGACATTTTTTTATATGCAGTCGAAACTCTTTATGACGAGGTTGTTAACTGGTTATCGCTGAGAAGTTTTAATGGGGAAGAGGTCCAGTTTTATTTTGAAAAAGCTGCCCCGTTCATTGTGACGATGTACATTTCAACTTGTCGTTTGTTTAAAATTCACAGAGAGAGAGAGAAAGAAAGAGAGACAGACAGACAGAGAGACAGACAGACAGACACAGAGAGACACAGAAAGAGAGAGAGAAAGAAAATGAGAGAGAGAGAGTTTATCTGTCCTTTAAACATCGATATATCATGATATCAATCACTGAACTCATTTTGTGTGAAGAATCGAATGTATTATTAGTAGAGTATGCTTTAAATTTAAGAGTAAAAGAAATTACAAAAAATAAAGCTCGCGTTTTAAAATCAAAGTCGAAAGACCTTTGTTTCAATGTACCATGTAGGTGCTACTCTTCGCTCATCAATGCCTCCAACACAAAAGGAATAGACAGATTTTCATTCATTGACATAAATAAAAATTGGTTTTAATCTTTTTTTAGAATTAATTTGACTTTTAAGAAAAAATAACGAAATTGGTTGGTCTTAACCCCTTTTTATGGCTGTATCATCCTCTGTATAAAATTTAAGCTCAACTGGCATGTATTGTACAAAGAAGGTATTGCAGTTCCTGTGCTATTTTCCATAAAGCTGTTGCAGATATCTTCATATCATTTTTATAAGACCATTTTTACGGAGATCCAGAAAATTTGTTCGGGGGGGAGGGGGGGTAAACAAATTATAAAATGGTTACACTGAAAATGTGACTGGTTTCATGGCATATCCGATTTTTGTTTTAAAGCGGCATATTTTATTTATTTTATATATTTTAATATTTATTATAAAATCAAACTTAAAAAAAACTCCGAAATTAAAAAACGGTGTTTTGAATCTTCGCAAACACACCGTGTTTAGTATAGCCGAGTGGTTACACAGAATGGCCGAATAATCACCGAGACCAACTGCTTGGTATTTTTAAATAAAATTTTGATCGCACGAAAACGTAATACCTCTATTCCGATGGTTTTGAAAAATGTTGTTGATCGTAACAGAGAACGATAGATCAAAGCTTTAAGATACCAACATTTCCACGCCCAGAGTGGACTTTTAAAAACGGTGGCCCGTGGTTTTTTTTCGGATACTCGTGAGCTGTGATAAACATGTCTTCTGCATTGTGGCTGAAAATGGGTCGCAGGGTTAATTAATATCAGTAAATAAACAAAATGTCAGTAATATTTTATTTAGAATTTTGTAACATGTTTTAAGATGATGCAATCATGTCATCTGTAAAAGACTTAGATAATAAAATATATAATTTAGGTTTAGCAAGCTTGTTTTGTGTTTTTAAATGTTTCAATCTCTCTCTTTTTGTTATTAATATTGAAAAATCTATAATTGAGCGTTTCCTAACAACTATTCAATTTCAATTCAAAGTTTAAGAACTAAATATAAATATCTATATGTATTAATGAAATCAAAAATAAAAAAGATTAGGCTTTTCTTATTTCTGAAACTCACCCCTATGTTAAGGAGAGGAAACTCTTCTTGAAATTTTGGTTGGTTCCTCAAAACATCATAAATCAAAGAGAGAGAGAGAGAGAGAGAGAGAGAGAGAGAGAGAGAGAGAGAGAGAGAGAGAGAGAGAGAGAGAGAGAGAGAGAGAAACAGACAGAGAGGGTGGGAGAGAGTACATGTATAAGTATTCTAAATTAGCTGTTATAATGTGGCTGTAATACAATGAATTTTTTGTGTGAGCAAAAAGGGGGACGGGGTGGAGAAGGTATGAACGTATTTACTTACACTATCATTTTTTTAACTGTCTGGTAAAAAATTAACAATTTTGGAAGCCTGTTCGCTTAAGAAAGGAGTTTTTTTTTCTGGTTTTCGATTTGTCAGACGTAAATGTGATTAATTGTTTATTGAATAAAGATGAAAAGAAATTGAAATAGTATATATATATATTTTTCTATCATACAACTTGGCATAGAAAAAGTAATCAATGTTTAGAATCTAAAAATGACTATATTTTTTGCGGAATATTGGCGTAGGAAAATATTACATGTTTCACAATTCAGAATTGTTGCAGATTAATGAGCTCGAGTCTGTTTTAGCATTTTAAAAACAATAACACCATTGTTGGATTTTATTTACTAATGTGAACTGATATGATACTTGGGTTTCAGAGTATGTTTTTGAAATATGATTTGCCAATCAAATTACAATTTTATAAGGTTTTTAAAGGGCCCATTCTTTACATTGATATTTGTAAAAAAATCACTAAAATCAGTTTTTCTCTCTTATTAAATGGTCAATAAATTAGCTTTTCTGTCAATTGATATCTTTATATAAAATCTTCATAATACATAAAAATCAGAAATATCTTATTATTGGAAGCATAAAAAAAATAATCAAAATTTCTTCAAAATTTAAGAAAATTAGTGGAAATGCGGGCTTAGCAACATCAATTTTAGTATAAATATTTATTGCAATTTAGTAGTAAAAGCTGATAAACATTCCAATATTCTACCATTTCAATGAAGAACAGAATCTTAAAATCTTAAACAAATGTCAACATAAGTGCAAAGAACTACACTTATTTTTACCATCCTTTACGTTAAAGAAAAAGGAAGTGACCTTGACCTGACCTTTATGCGAAAACAAAATGCTCAAAATTGATTAAACTGTGATTATCATTTGGTCATTTGATCCAGTTGACTGTATCAAAATTTCATAAAAATATTATCATAAGAAATATGTTTGATAACGAGAAGACTCCTTCCTTAAGACATTCATCCTATATAGTTAACTTTAAAAATAAAAATTGGTTTAAAAAAAATTCACACACTGTATTACAGCCACATTGTAACAGATAATTTAGAATACTTATACATGTACTCTCTCCCTCTCTCTCTCCCTCCCTCTCTGTCTGTCTGTCTGTCTGTCTGTCTGTTTGTCTGTCTGTCTGTCTGTCTGTCTGCCTGTCTCTCTCTCTCTCTCTCTCTCTCTCTCACTCTCTCTCTCTCTCTGATCGGACATTACTTGTTTGAGAAAAAAAAATGCAGAGACCAATTAGTATATTCCAACCAACACGAAAGGTCGCAAACTAGTTTGCTTTGTTAAAATTCTGATATTAACCCCCCCCCCCCCAAATTTTTTTCTTGATTTTTAACAACGTAACCAGTGTATTGGATTAGCAATTCTGAGAATGACTGTTTAGATGCATTATAATACGCTCGCTTGCGCTCCCTTTTCGCATAACTAACGACAGTTAGATGCGACAACTTGCGTCTGCTCGTTCTGCTGAATAGACCCCACTATTATAGAAAATGATTTCGTAGACAGACCTATATAATGAGTGACCTATGTATGTACATGTATTGCATATTTTTAAGAAGAAAAAAAAACAAGAAGACATGTGAAATTTCGACGAATAAAGCGGATTTTTAAAAATCAATATCTGTTCTATTTAGCTATAGTTAATGCCTGACAACTAAACAAAACACTGTCACACGGACAGACCTATGTTACAGGTACACATTCAATTTTTGTGAATTAGGCTTTGTGGTCTCAAATTGGTATTGGTGTCTACAAAAACTTTTGGCCTCAATTCTATATTCAAATTTTCTTTACATATTTGATTATTATGTTGATTTTAAGTTCAATACACATGAAACATCACACCAGATGGCTTTAGGAGTCTTAAAGTGATAGTGCTATTGAGCTTGTTTATGACTACAGATATGAGTGATTGATTCTAATAGATTTTGATCATTAAGTCTGCGTTTATATAACAAAGTAATTTAAAAATGTAATACTGCCATTGTATAACCATGGGCTTTTTAATGTACTTAACTCAAACTGCTCTCAGGATCGGACAATACCAACCAACACGAAAGGTCGCAAACTGGTTTGCTTTGTTCAAATTCTGATATCAAAGCCCCCCCCCCCCCCCCATAAGAGAAAACTTGTCTCCTAAAGATACAAACAAAACGTGCAAGAAACCCTATTCTAATCAAAAGGTACTGATTAACATATCGCTGAATCAAGTTATTGGAGGAGTCAATGTTGCAGTGATTCACAAATGACATTTTATTTTACTATTTACATGCAATATTTCACATAATAAAATATTGCTTAAATTATTAACATTATACATGTATTAGCCCGAATGCTTTTTACCTGACAGATCATACATTTTACCTCAAATAAATTGTAAAGAACTTCCCTTCCCTATTTCTGTATGCAGTGAGGCTGAGTATGCAACACGTTGTTGACGATTTTTACTAATAAACAATGATGATATACTTTATCAACACTCAGTTAAGAGTTCACTTTTTCAAGAATATTGATAAAATAATCGCTGTTTTTTTTTCTAGATATTCAAGAATGAGTATAAATGTCTGGGACACTTACATGTTTGTGTTAAATCAAAGGAGAGTTTAATGTTAAGTCAGAATATTCCGATATTAATTGCTACATTCCAAATGTCGTTTATACATGTAAGTACCGCGGTTGTATTCAATTGGAGTCAAAGTCAGTGCTTCATGTAAAGCCCTTTTAATAGTCATTGTTACTTTGCGATTTGCTATCACTCTTATATACCGAAGTTTTCAAGTACATTTTAATTTTGATAACGATAGAGATCGATTTCAAACTCACACAGATTCATCTATAAAGTATTCCGTTTCTTTTGTTCAATTCTAAATTCAAAGGTTTGGAATCTGTGACGTTTATAGTGTACTATTATATTATATCAAGCGTTTTATCTGTTTAACATATATTCTTCTTAGTAAACCTATTTTAACAAGAAAATAATTGTTCAGAGAAATATCAAAATTGGATGAAGCATGCAATCGTCGATTTAAGGAGTGAGGGAATTCAAAATTTTTATATTCACTTATCAAATTGACCGATAATAGGCCTAGAGCCCCCCCCCCCTTGGCAAATATAATTATCCCTCGGATCCCCCTCCCCCACCTATTTTTTTCTTTCTGTTTTTTTTTCTGCATACAAAAAGGGCGTGTTTTATATTCATTCAGAATGATTTCATACCTTTTCAGTCATGGTTTGACAATTTAAACATACGTCATTCCTCCAACCCCCAACTCCCCAAACCTTTTAATTATTCTTTCTCCTAGATTTGCGCCTGTTTAAATTATCTATTTAAAATTCAGTTATTATCCATCGTACGTCTTTTTCCTCTGTTGCCAAGATTTAATTTAAGGGACACAATTTTAAGTCAATGTACTTTAATTAACTAAACATGACTATATCTTTCATTTTTTAATTTGAAAAATTAAATAACTAAGATAGCGATGATAAGCAATAACAGGTGATCGGAAACGCGTACTCAAGCTGGTTATTCGAACAATTTGGTATCAAACAGGCAGTGCCCCCCCCCCCCCCCCCCCCCCGGCCAACCCTGTATCCACCCTAAAGACAATATTAATAATCATGTATAGTCGATATTCTACTCTATCATTTTTCTGCAACCCTTACAGAGAATAATGACCCACAGATCATAATTCCTATGATGTAATCAAAGTATTCTACATCGAAGTGGGTCATTTTTCTACGTAGAAAAATGACCGCCGGTCAATATTCTATGGTGGTCACTTGTCGTCGTCATACCGGGAATCTGTGACGCCCGTGCATTACGAAATTCATGCTCATTGCGCCGTGATTACATCACAGGTATGAAATATTATTATTTATAACATTTATGAATAAGTTTTTTTCGTTATGTCACAAATGAGATAATTTTATTACTATGCCCTGAAAATGGCTGAATAACACCGGAAATAGTCAAATTGCCCTCCCGGAAAAAGTTATATTTCACAGGAAATTGTTATATTGCCCCCCCCGAAACTGTTGTATCATCCTCACCTGCAATCATTCTGCATATTAATTATGTCGGATTCGAAATTTAGCTAAGCAAACGTAAACAGTTCCTCGAAAATAAAATTGTCATGACAGTGTCTCCTATTCAGAGAAACTAACTTTAATTGTTTAATTTGAATAATTCTGTTCTTTTTGAAAGCATCGATACACATTTTACAAGAAAATTGATTTGTAAGATATGAAGATGCATTTATGATTAAAAATGCACATGTTCATATGGTTAATATATTCTTAAACAGATTTTTTTATTTTAAAAAATGTTATAAAACATATATTACATGTATTCTCAGGAGACCAACCCAGAATATTTGTCCCTCGGTGACAGGAAAGCCCTAAAGTGTAATGTCGCCCTCTGCCTTCGGCATCGGGCTACATAACACTCTAGGGCTTTCCTGTCACCTCGCGGAAAATATTCTGGTATGTTGCCCTCGAAGCCATGTAATATTTGTATAATATGATTTAATTTACTAAATATTTCACATTTACAAAAGACATTTTTGGAGGACGGAATGTGTGAATGTTATACGATAATTGCATCTTAATTTGATTTGTCTGCTCAAATATTTTCCGTTTCAAAATGTCTGCGTTACTTTTGAAAGGTCTTTCTTTATTAAAATTGTCTTAATGGGGAATGGTCACGATTTTGATCAAAAATTATTTTTTCGATTTTAATGTTTACAATGCCTGAGTGAGGCCTTTTCAATAGGAAACTAAAGTTTGAGTGTCGTTTTGGTGATATATAAGCGAGTTACAGAGCTTACAATTCTTCGCTATCAAAACAAAGCGTTTGTTTACATTTCAAATGATGAAGTGAAAATTCCCGTTTTAGACCTAAAATAAATGTGTAAATCGTTAGGAACTGTTTATTTATGCTTTAAATGAATAATTAGATAGACAAACCAGCAATAAAAGATTTTTTCTGGTATATTGAACCTATGTAAACAAAAACAGGGCATTTTATAAAAATGTGATTGTGTCTAGATTCCAGTTTGTTTGGGTTTTGATTTAGTTTACACCAACAGCTACTAGAATATGATAAACTTCGAGGCTTCTTTCATACAACTATTTAGATGACAGTAAAGGAAACAGAGACCCAATTCAATTATTTTTATTTTGACAAAACAGTTTTCACCATAGCAAGGTATCTGCATCATAGCTACACAGATTGGCAAATCTGCAACTTGAAACTTCTGTCGCTGTAAAAGTCAATAAAACTGAATATAAAATCACCTATTCGTTGAGGTTGCAACGGTTCCATAGTTCTATACTTTCGGAGCTAGGACGCCCATGGACAACATCGTTTACATGAGTGACATTAAATGTGTTAAAAATGATGTTCCTTTCTAAAAGATTTTGTTAAAATGTCCTTCCATTGCAACATGTAGATCTATACGGGTTGGGCATGATTCAAACAAATATTAATATCGTATATAAGAAGAATCTTGGCTTTCATAAGTATTTTATATAAGTATTTATAATTTTTTAATACTTACTCATACCAGTCCTAGAAATAGCTGTTCACACCTCTCATGACGTAACCATCAGGGACTTTGTAGTTGATATATAACCCATAGGGTTATTCAAATAGGAGGTCCAGTAGCAATAACTGCAATTCTTATTTTACTTCTTCTGGAAATAAAATACTAATATAGCGATCTCAGTGAATTCTGCTCTCTATGACTAAATAAATGTCTGATCATTAGACTTGTAACGTTACCAACAACTGGTGACATGGAGATAATTCTTCCTGCCGCCTTGGCAAGATCCCGAGCTGTAAATTTTGGAAATCTGTCAACAAGAAATTTGATTGAATCATTAGTGTCGGCAATCCCTCTAAGTGGTAAACTAAGCAAATATAACCTGGAGTCCCAGAACAGGCCTAGCCACTCTAAGCATTGAACAGGCTGAAAGATATACTTTTCCATATCTATGAGCAAACCTGCTTGTGTAAGAGTACAAACTTTGATGCATTTGAACAAGTTTGTAAATCTCTACCAAAACTAAGACCATCATCTAAATACAAAACAATGTCAATCCCACTGTTTCTCCAGTATTTCACAATAGGTCTTAGACATTTTGTGAAAATGTACGGAGGAGATGTTAAATTGAACGGTAAAACGTTGAAGTAATAAAACTCATTCTTCTAACTTAATGAAAAGTAGGAAATTTGCTTTATACAAATGGCTATATGGCGATAGCCTGATTTCAGGTCAATTTTAAACAAGAAACAATTTTTATTTAAGAAATTAAGCGCGTCATTCCAATCTTCAAAATTTGACTTTTCTCTTTTCTACAAATATATTTCATTGGCTAAGGTCCAAGATAAGTCTCTTTTTACCAGACCCCTTATTTTCGGCAACACTGAGTGGACTAATTACGTAAGGCTTAAAAGGAATTTCCTGAACACACCCACTGTCTAGGAGATCTGAAATAGACTGATCTACAAAATTTTGGTTCGTTTTTAATAGCAGATTGATTATTTTTTATTCTCATACGTGTAAGCACTGTTTTAAATGGAACATCATAACCTTTTTCATTGTATCTATATAAACTGATTTGAGTCGATAGTTTTCCAAAATTTATAATGCCTACACAAACCTCCTTTAACTCCTTAACCAATATCAGGCAAGTTTTCAAAAAACTCAACTTATTGAACGTATGATTCAAACTAATCAGTAAAGACCGATTCACCCATAAAAACATACTGATCATCGGAACTACTGCGTTGCTAAGCTTGTGCTGGGGTTGCCTGTTTTAGCTGAGGCTGTGCCTGACGACTTCCAGTGTCCGAGCATATGGAGAGGCATCCTTGCGCTTGTAGGGACGAAAAGGACGATAAGAAGAAGGCCTGCCGTTGTAACGACGAAAAGTGACCCCTGTGGAATATTGACCCGGGGGTCAAATTTCTACCAAGAGAACTGACCCAGGGTCAGTATTCTATAACAAGTAGGGTCTTTAGTACAGTAGAAAACAATTCCAGTCCTGTAGATCTACGACTCCCACACGTTGAAAACTGACCCCATCAAATTTTTAAAAACAACATCTTAAAGTTTTTACTTGATTTTTAACAACGTAACCAGTGCATTGGAGTAGCAATTCTGAGAATGACTGTTTAAATGCATTATAACACGCTTGCTTGCACTCCCTTTTTATATAACTAACAACGGTTATGATGCAACAACTCGCGTCTGCTCGTTCTGCTGAATAGACCCCACTATTATAGAAAATGATTTCGTAGACAGACCTATATAATGAGTGACCTATGTATGTACATGTATTGCATATATTTTCGAAGGAAAAAAAAAACAAGAAGACATGTGAAATTTCGACGAATAAAGCGGATTTTTTAAAATCAATATCTGTTCTATTCAGCTATAGTTAATGCCTGACAACTGAACAAAACACCGACAGACTTTTGTTACAGGTACACATTCACTTTTTGTGAATTAGGACTTTGGTCTCAAATTTGTATTGGTGTCTACAAAAACTTTTGGCCTCAATTTTATATTCATTTTTTTTTTATATATTTGATTATTTTATTGATTTTAAGTTCATTACACATGAAACATCACATTAGATGGATTTAGGAGTCTTAAAGTGATAGATCTATTGAGCATGTTAATGACTACAGATATGAGTGATTGATTCTAATAGATTTTGATCACCAAGTCTGCGTTTAGATTACATAGCAATTTAAAAATGTAATACTGCCATTGTATTACCATGGGTTTTTATAATGTACTAAACTCAAACTGCTCTCAGGATCGGACAATACCTACATTAAATACTTGTTTGAGAAAAAAATATAATTGCAGAGACCAACTACTATACTCCAACCAACACGAAAGGTCGCAAACTGATTTGCTTTGTTCACATTCTGATATCAAAGCCCCCCCCCCCCCCCCCATTGGAGAAAACTTGTGTTCTCAAGATACAAACAAAACGTGCAAGAAACCTTATTCTAGTCAAAAAGTACTGATTAACATATCGCTGAATCAAGTTATTGGACGATGCAATGTTGCAGTGATTCACAAATGACATTATATTTTACTATTTACATGTAATATTTCACATTATAAAATATTGCTTAAATTATTAAACATTATACATGTATTAGACCGAATGCTTTTTACCTGACAGATCATACATTTTACCTCAAATAAATTGTAAAGGACTTCCCTTTCCGATTTCTGTATGCAGTATGCAATTGATAATGATTTCATTTTTTACTTATCAACAAAGATATCTCAATAGATGATATACTTTATCAACACTCAGTTAAGAGTTCACTTTTTCAAGAATATTAATAAAATAACCGCTGCTTTTTTTCTAGATATTCTAGAATAATATAAATGTCTGGGACACTTACATGTTTGTGTTAAATCAAAGGAGGGTTTAATGATTTCATTTTCTACTTATCAACAACCACATCTTAAAAGATGATATACTTTATAAACACTCAGTAAAGAGTTCACTTTTTCAAGAATATTAATAAAGTAACTGTTGCTTTTTTTCTTGATATTCTAGAATGAGTATAAATGTCTGGGTCATTTACATGTTTGTGTTATATCAAAGGAGAGTTTAATGTTAAGTCAGAATATGCCAATATTAATTGCTACATTCCAAATGTCGTTTATACATGTAAGTACCGCGGTTGTATTCAATTGGAGTCAAAGTCAGTACAACATACAAAGCACTTTTTAGTGTCATTGTTATTTTGCGATTTGCTATCACTGTTATATACCAAAGTTTGCAAGTACATTTTAATTTTGATTACGATAGAGATCGATTTCAAACTCACACAGAATCATCTAGAAAGTATTCTGTTTCTTTTGTTCAATTCTAAATTCGAAGTTTTGGAATCTGTGACGTTTATATTGTACTATTATATTATATCAAGCGTTGTATGTGTTTAACATATATTCTTCTTAGTAAACCTTTTTTAACAAGAAAATAATTGTTCTTAGAAATATCAAAATAGGATGACGCATGCAGTCGTCGATTTAAGGAGTGAGGGAATTCATCAAACTTTTTAAATCACTTATCAAATTGACCGATAATAGGCCTAGAGTACCCCCCTTTGGCAAATATGATTATCCCTCGGATCCCCCTCCCCCACCCATATTTTCTTTCTGGTTTTTTTGCTGCATACAAAAAGGGCGTGTTATATATTCATTGAGAATGATATCATACCTTTTCAATCATGGTTTGACAATGTTAACATACGTCATTCCTCCCTCCCCAACTCCTTAAACCTTTGAATTTTTTTCTCCTAGATTTGCGCCTGTTTAAATTATCTATTTAAAATTCATTTATTATCCGTGGTACGTCTTTTTCTTCTGTTGCCAAGATTTAATGTAAGGGACACAATTTTAAGTCAATGAACTTTAATCAACTAAAGATGACTATATCTTTCATTTTTTAATTTCAAAAATTAAATGACTAAGATAACGATGATAAGCAATAACAGCTGATCGGAAACGCGTACTCGAGCTGGTTATTCGAACAATTTGGTATCAAACAGGCCATTCCCCCCCCCCCCCCCCCCCCCCGGCCAAGCACCAGCATCACCCCTGTATCCACCCTAAAGACAATATTAATAATTATGTTTAGTCGATATTCTACTCTATCATTTTTCTGCAACCCTTACAGAGAATAATGACCCTCAGATCATAATTCCTATGATGTAATCTAAGTATTCTACAACGAAGTGGGTCATTTTTCTACGTAGAAAAATGACCGCCGGTCAATATTCTATGTTGGTCACTTTTCGTCATTACACCGCGAATCAATGAAACTAGTTTATTACGAAATTCAGGCTCATTGCGCCGTGATTAATTCACATGTATGAAATATTATTATTTATAACATTTATTAATGACTTTTTTCGTTATGTCACAAATGAGATAAGTTTATTACTATGTCCTGAAAATGGCTGAATAACACCGGAAATAGTTACATTGCCCTCCCAAAACTGTTACATCCTCCTCCCTTGCAATCTGTCTGCATATTAATTATGTCGGATTCGAAATTTAGCTAGGCAAACGTAAACAGTTCCTCGAAAATAACAATGTCATGACAGTGTCTTCTATTCAGAGAAACTTACTTTAACTGTTTCATTTGAATAATTATGTTCTTTTTGAAAGCATCAATACACACTTTACAAGAAAATTGATTTGTAAGATATGAATATGCATTAATAATCAAAAATACAAATGTCAATATGGTTAATATTTTCTTAAACAGATTTTTATTTTAAAAATGTTATATAACATATATACCATGTATTCTCGGGCGACCAAACCAGAATATATGTCCCTTGGTGACAGGAAAGCCCTAAAGTGTAATGTCGCCCTCTGCCCTCGGCATCTGGCCATATAACACTCTTAGGCTTTCCTGTATCTTCGGGGCAAATATTCTGGTATGTTGCCCTCAAGCCATATAATATATGTAAAATATGATATAAGTAACCAAATATTTCACAATTTACAAAAGAAATTTATGGAGGACGGAATGTGTGAATGTTATACGATAATTGCATCTTAATTTGATTTGTCTGCTCAAATATTTTCCGTTTCAAAATGTCTGCGTTACTTTTGAAAGGTCTTTCTTTATTAAAATTGTCTTAATGGGGAATGGTCACGATTTTGATCAAAAATTATTTTTTCGATTTTAATGTTTACAATGCCTGAGTGAGGCCTTTTCAATAGGAAACTAAAGTTTGAGTGTCGTTTTGGTGATATATAAGCGAGTTACAGAGCTTACAATTCATCGATATGTAAACAAAGTGTTTGTTTACATTTCGAATGTTGAATTGAAAATTCCAGTTTTAGACCTAAATTAAATGTGTAAATCGTTAGGAACTGTTTATTTATGCTTTGAATGAATAATAAGATAGACAAACCAGCATTCAAAAAGATTTTTTTCTGGTATATTGAACCTATGTAAACAAAAACAAGGCATTTTATAAAATTGTGATTGTGTCTAGATTCCAGATTGTTTGGGTTTTGATTTAGTTTACACCAACAGCTATATGATAAACTTTGAGGCTTCTTTCATACAACTCTTTAGATGTCAGTAAAGAAAACAGATTTCAGATTTCCAATTCAATGATTTTAATTTTGACAAAACAGTTTACACCATAGCAAGGTATCTGCATCATAGCTATACAGATTGGCAAATCTGGAACTTGAACTTTCTGTCGCTGTAAAAGTCAATAAAACTGAATATAAAATCACCTATTTTTGAGAATGACCCGGTTTCCTAGTTCTATACTCTCGGAGGCAGGACGCCCATGGACAACATCGTTACATGAGTGACATTAATTGGGTTAAAAATGATGTTCCTTTCTGAAAGATTTTGTTAAAATGTCCTTCCATTGCAACATGTAGATCTATACGAGTTGGGCAGGATTCAAACAAACATAAATCTCGTTTATAAGAAGAATCTCGGCTTTTATAAGTATTTCATATAGGTATTTATTAGTATTTAATACTTACTCATAATAGGCCTGGAAATTGCTGTTCACACCTCTAATGACATAACCATCAGGGATTTTGTAGTTGATATAACCCATAGGGTTATTCAAATAGGAGGTCCAGTAGCAGTTTTGGAGTTTAAGTCCTTCAAAAAATGCTACTTCATTAGCATTTTTTAATCACAATTAAATAAATGTTTTTAAAGACAAATTTTGTTTTGTTAAAGTGTCGATAAAGTGTCTAAAAATGAAAGTAATAAAAAATCTACCTGCTGGAGGGGAACAACATCTGAACTTGAAGGTTCTGTCATAAAACCAACTGTAGTAATTACTATACATGCCATTTATATAGCCTTGGTTTGGACAGATGTAGTGTACTGGTCTATGGAGATTATTGACATAGCCTGTAATTAATATATATATATATATATATATATATATATATATATATATATATATATATATATATATATATATATATATATATATATATATATATATATATATATATTATGTAGGTACTTGTTTGCAATAAAGAGCAGCGTTATAAAGTTATTATTATTAATCATTCTTTATTGTTCGAAGTTGCATGCATCAAGCAGATTTTCAGTTACAACGATAAAATTTGTCAATATTACTTTAGACCAATACAACACGATGACAAATAAACTATAACATTACCAGACCAACTGACAAATAAACTATAACATTACCAGAGCAATTGACAAATAAAATATAACATTACCAGACCAACTGACAAATAAACTGTAACATTACCAGACCAACTGACAAATTAACTATAACATTACCAGAGCAATTTACAAATAAACTATAACATTACCAGAGCAATTGACAAATAAACTATAACATTACCAGACCATCTGCAATTCACTGATCCAGAGAGGGCCGGAACATTTTTACAGGCAAGTCTGAAGCGCCTGTCATCGTACCAGTCGTTGAATTCTGACTCAAAATGACTAATGAAGGACAGGTCTGAAGGACAATGGAAGTTTTGTACATATTGGAAGTTGTTGTTCCATTCCAAACATTCCGAGACTGCCACGGAAATCACGACCACCAAACACACAGATACTAAAGACGTCATCTTGATATGCCTGATGGAGTCAAACTACAATCTGAATGGATAAAGATGTCTAACAAAACAGTAATAGAAAATTAGATTATAACTATGAAACGCCATAGCTGCCTTAAGGTCCATTTCATAATATATAAATTGGTATATCATTTACACGCAATAGTAATATCATTATATGCAACGTTAGCATCATTATATACATTGCTAACATCATCATATACTTTGATTACATCATTATGTTCACGGGTAAAATCTGAATATGAAATGACATTATCATTACATTATGTCGTCAAATCATTATTTGCAGCAATTTATACATTATGTGTTATAAATAAATCTTTAAATGGTATGATCAACTCATTTCATAAAGAGATGAACTCATAATGTATTGTTGTTCAATCGTTATGTTTTGTGGTACACTCTTCATGTGCAGTTGCAAAATCATTTTATGCAGTGCAACGTCTTGACGTTAGGTGATAACTTCATTCTATGCAGTACTAGCATCATGTTATGACGTGTTAAAATTATTATGTACGGTAGTGAAACCTTGATGTATTTTGGTGAAAGCTTTACATGCAATTGTAAATCCTTTATATGATGTGACAATTTTATTATATACCGTTGTTGAGTCATTTTATTATGAGGTCAGTTCTTTACATGATGTGGCCATTTCAATTATAAGGAGTGGACATTTTTTTATATGCAGTCGAAACTCTTTATGACGAGGTTGTTAACTGGTTATCGCTGGGAAGTTTTAATGGGGAAGAAGTCCAGTTTTATTTTGAAAAAGCTGCCCCGTTCATTGTGACGATGTACATTTCAACTTGTCGTTTGTTTAAAATTCACAGAGAGAGAGAGAAAGAAAGAGAGAGAGACAGCAGACAGACAGACAGACACAGAGAGACACAGAAAGAGAGAGAGAAAGAAAATGAGAGAGAGAGAGCGAGTTTATCTGTCCTTTAAACATCGATATCATGATATCAATCACTGAACTCATTTTGTGTGAAGAATCGAATGTATTATTAGTAGAGTATGCTTTAAATTTAAGAGTAAAAGGAATTACAAAAAATAAAGCTCGCGTTTTAAAATCAAAGTCGAAAGACCTTTGTTTCAATGTACCATGTAGGTGCTACTCTTCGCTCATCAATGCCTCCAACACAAAAGGAATAGACAGATTTTCATTCATAGACATAAATAAAAATTGGTTTTAATCTTTTTTTAGAATTGATTTGACTTTTAAGAAAAAATAACGAAATTGGTTGGTCTTAACCCTTTTTTATGGCTGTATCATCCTCTGTATAAAATTTAAGCTCAACTGGCATGTATTGTACAAAGAAGGTATTGCAGTTCCTGTGCTATTTTCCATAAAGCTGTTGCAGATATCTTCATATCATTTTTATAAGACTTCATTATTTTAAAAATTAAACTTAAAAAAAACTCCGAAATTAAAAAACGGTGTTTTGAATCTTCGCAAACACATCGTGTTTAGTATAGCCGAGTGGTTACACAGAATGGCCGAATAATCACCGAGACCAACTGCTTGGTATTTTTAAATAAATTTTTGATCGCACGAAAAGGTAATACCTCTATTCCGATGGTTTTGAAAATAAATAATGTCGTGATAAATAAGTTTCAATACGCTTGTCATTGTAATATTTTACATGTGTGCTGATTTTTTACCGTTACCGACTTTGTTCACATTATAAATATAAATTGTAAACATAGGCTTCTGAACGAGGGATTTTAAAACACAGTAACGCATGAATTGATAAAGTTAATGTATTTTTGGGGTAAAATATGTCGTTTTCAAAAATATATGTACATATTGATCGACATCGGTAAAAGCAAGCCGTGCAATAAGTTTTGAATCAGCGATGTACGGATAAGTTTGTTCCAAGCGCCACTGTTTATATGGATACTATTAAAATGATTTTAAATAACAATCAAGAGCAAAGTAGCTCAATTTAAACGTTTTTGAAGAGACAGAATTAGATTTATCAATTAAGCTCCGAGGAATTCCATGTAATCTATATTTAAAAGACGCTAGCAAGTAGAAAAAAAATTGATTTATGTTAACATCAAGATTCAAAAAGTGATCTTCCTATCTGTATGCGCGGATCTAGAAACAGAGAAGGTATTAAATTTCTACAAAGTACAATCATTTTTTTTTAATTTATTTTATTTTTAAAATTAAACGCGTACTCTACTAAAAATTCATTCGATTTATCACACATCGATAAATCAAGAACAGATAAACTCTCTCTCTCTCTCTCTCTCTCGCTCTCGCTCTCTCTCTCTCTCTCTCTCTCTCTCTCTCTCTCTCTCTCTCTCGTGAATTTCAAATATACGACATGAACTCTGTCACAATATTTTTTCAAAATAAAACTGGACCTCTTACCAATTAAAACTTTTCAGCGAGAACCAGTTTACAGCATCATCATAAAGAGTTACGACTGCATATAAAGAAGTTGTCACTCCATAAAATGAAATGATCACATCATGTAAAGAACAGACCACATCAAATAATGACTCAACAACGGCATATAATAAAATCGTCACATCATATAAAGAATTTACAATTGCATGTAAAGTTTTCGCCACAATACATAAAGGTTTTACCACCATACAAATGTACATAAAAATTTTAACACGCCATAACATGATGTTAGTACTGCATATAATGATCTTATCACCTAATGTCAAGAGGTTGCACTTCATAAAATGATTTTGCAACTGCACATAAAGAGTGTACCACATAACATTACGATTGAACAATAGTTCATTAAGAGTTAAGCTCTGTATGAAATGAGTTTATCATATCATATAAAGATTTATTCATAGCATATAATGAATAAACCACTGCACATAATGATCTTACGACATAACGTTATGATGTTACCACTTAAAATAAAGATGTTATTCCTTGATATAATGGATAAATTACAGTATATAATGATGTTGGCACTTCATATAATGATGTTACAACTTTATATATTGTCATTACTATTGCATATAAAAGATATACCAATTCTTATATTATGAAATTGACCTTAAGGCAGCTATGGCGTTCCATATATAACAATTAGATATATTCTTACTGTAAAGTCAGTAACATAAGCGTCGATAAATGGTGCTCACACACATTGTCAAGTATTTGATACTATTGCACTTCAATTTCGAATATCATTGAATACATATTTTTTTTTAAGAATTTAACTTTAAATTTTATGGAAAGACTATATCATTCGCGCGTTTTCTACAACACAAACATGTAACCCTAAATTTTCAAAAGTTAGAAATGCATGATGTAACCACAGCTTAATTTATATGCACATGTAATGTAGCAATTATATGGCACAGAATATTAAGAACAAACGTAAACTTACAGTATACTCGTTTTTCGATTGCAACCAACTCCAACCGTCAAAACCCGTACAACGTTTTAGCGAACTTTGCACGAGCTTTTATAGGCGATGAAAGTATGAAATCCAACAAATTCAAAACATTTCTTTAACTAACTCGTGTCCAATAATTTCGTGGTAGGCGGAGTCAATCAACAACATTTGTCCTACCCTCGCTGGATCGTCATTCCCCTTAATTTTAACCGAACATCGGACCCATTCCCAATGGAAAAACGCAATACCTTTTCCCAATTTCATGATAAGATTTTGTATTTTACAATTTTGCGACCTCAGCGATATACAATTATAAATATATATTTTTAAACTTTAAATTGTAATTCTCAATGAGTTGCATCGTTTTTGTTTCTTCTTGTTTCGAGATCGTAACAGAGAACGATAGATCAAAGCTTTAAGATACCAACATTTCCACGCCCAGAGTGGACTTTTAAAAACGGTGGCCCGTGGTTTTTTTTTTTTTCGGATACTCGTGAGCTGTGATAAACATGTCTTCTGCATTGTGGCTGAAAATGGGTCGCAGGGTTAACTAATATCAGTAAATACACAAAATGTCAGTAATATTTTATTTAGAATTTTGTAACATGTTTTAAGATGATGCAATCATGTTATCTGTAAAAGACTTAGATAATAAAATATATAATTTAGGTTTAACAAGCTTGTTTTGTGTTTTTAAATGTTTCAATCTCTCTCTTTTTGTTGTTAAATTTGAAAAATCTATAATTGAGCGTTTCCTAACAACTATTCAATTTCAATTCAAAGTTTAAGAACTAAATATAAATATCTATATGTATTAATGAAATCAAAAATAAAAAAGATTAGGCTTTTCTTATTTCTGAAACTCACCCCTATGTTAAGGAGAGGAAACTCTTCTTGAAATTTTGGTTGGTTCCTCAAAACATCATAAATCAAAGAGAGAGAGAGAGAGAGAGAGAGAGAGAGAGATAGAGAGAGAGAGAGAGAGAGAGAGAGAGAAACAGACAGAGAGGGTGGGAGAGAGTACATGTATAAGAATTCTAAATCAGCTGTTATAATGTGGCTGTAATACAGTGAATTTTTTGTGTGAGCAAAAAGGGGGACGGGGTGGAGAAGGTATGAACGTATTTACTTACACTATCATTTTTTTATCTGTCTGGTAAAAAATTAACAATTTTGGAAGCCTGTTCGCTTAAGAAAGGAGGTTTTTTTCTGGTTTTCGATTTGTCAGACGTAAATTTGATTAATTGTTCATTGAATAAAGATGAAAAGAAATTGAAATAGTATATATATTTTTTTTCTATCATACAACTTGGCATAGAAAAAGTAATCAATGTTTAGAATCTAAAAAGGACTTTATTTTTTGCGGAATATTGGCGTAGGAAAATATTACATGTTTCACAATTCAGAATTGTTGCAGATTAATTACTATTACATGCAATATTTCACATAATAAAATATTGCTTAAATTATTAACATTATACATGTATTAGCCCGAATGCTTTTTACCTGACAGATCATACATTTTACCTCAAATAAATTGTAAAGAACTTCCCTTCCCTATTTCTGTATGCAGTGAGGCTGAGTATGCAACACGTTGTTGACGATTTTTACTAATAAACAATGATGATATACTTTATCAACACTCAGTTAAGAGTTCACTTTTTCAAGAATATTAATAAAATAACCGCTGCTTTTTTTTTTCTAGATATTCTAGAACGAGTATAAATGTCTGGGACACTTACATGTTTGTGTAAAATCAAAGGAGAGTTTAATGTTAAGTCAGAATATGCCAATATTAATTGCTACATTCCAAATGTCGTTTATACATATAAGTACCGCGGTTGTATTCAATTGGAGTCAAAGTCAGTGCTACATGTAAAGCCCTTTTAAGTGTCATTGTTACTTTGCGATTTGCTATCACTGTTATATACCGAAGTTTGCAAGTACATTTTAATTTTGATAACGATAGAGATCGATTTCAAACTCACACAGATTCATCTATAAAGTATTCCGTTTCTTTTGTTCAATTCTAAATTCAAAGGTTTGGAATCTGTGACGTTTATAGTGTACTATTATATTATATCAAGCGTTTTATCTGTTTAACATATATTCTTCTTAGTAAACCTAATTTAACAAGAAAATAATTGTTCTTAGAAATATCAAAATGGGATGATGCATGCAATCGTCGATTTAAGGAGTGAGGGAATTCAAAATTTTTATATTCACTTATCAAATTGACCGATAATAGGCCTAGAGCCCCCCCCCCCCTTGGCAAATATAATTATCCCTCGGATCCCCCTCCCCCACCGATTTTTTCTTTCTGTTTTTTTTCTCCATTAATAAGGGCGTGTTTTATATTAATTCAGAATGATATTATACCTTTTCAGTCATGGTTTGACAATGTCATTCCTCCCTCCCCCAACCTTTTAGGGTTTCTTTCTTTTAGATTTGTGCCTGTTTAAATTATCTATTTAAAATTCAGTTATTATCTATGGTACGTCTTTTTCTTCTGTTGCCAAGATTTAATGTAAGGGACACAATTTTTATTCAATGTACTTTAATTAACTAAACATGACTATATCTTTCATTTTTTTAACTTGAAAAATTAAATGACTGACTAAGATAACGATGATATGTAATAACAGGTGATCGGAAAAGCGTACTCAAGCTGGATATTCGAACAATTTAGTATCAAACAGGCAATGCTCCCCCCCCCCCTCCGGCCCAACACAAGCACCACCCCTGTATCCACCCTTAAGACAATATTAATAATTATATATATAGTCGAGATTCTACACGATCATTTTTCTACAACCTTAAAGGAGAATAATGACCCACAGATCATTATTCCTATGATTAAATTCAAGTATTTTACGACGGAGTGGGTCATTTTTCTACGTAGAAAAATGACCTCCGGTCAATATTCTATGGTGGTCACTTTTCGTCGTTACACCTGGAATTTATTAAACCCGTGCATTACGAAATTCATGCTCATTGCGCCGTGATTACATCACATGTATGAAATATTATTACTTATAACATTTATGAATAAGTTTTTTCGTTATGTCACAAATGAGATAATTTTATTATTATGCCCTGAAAATGGATGAATAACACCGGAAATTGTTATATTGTTCTCCCGGAAAATGTTATATTTCAAAGGAAATGGTTATGGCCCTCCGGAAACTATTATATCATCCTGGCTTGCATTCATTCTGCATATTAATTATATCGGATTCGAAATTTAGTTAAGCAAACGTAAACAGTTCCTCGAAAATAAAAATCTCATGACAGTGTCTTCGGTTAGAGAAAATTACTTTAATTGTTTCATTGAATAATTATGTTCTTTTTGAAAGCATCAATACACATTTTACAAGAAAATTGATTTGTAAGATATGAAGATGCATTAATAATTAGAAATACACATGTTTATATGGTATTTATATTCTTAAACAGATTTTTATTTTAAAAATGTAATATAACATACATTACATGTATTTTCGGGCGACCAAACCAGAATATTTGTCCCTCGGTGACAGGAAAGCCCTAAAGTGTAATGTCGCCCTCTGCCTTAGGCATCGGGCTACATAACACTCTAGGGCTTTCCTGTCACCTCGGGGAAAATATTCTGGTATGTTGCCCTCGAAGCCATGCAATATATGTGTAATATGATTTAATTAACTAAATATTTCAAATTTACAAAAGAAATTTTTGGAAGACGGAATGTGTGAATGTTATACGATAACTGCATCTTAATCTGATTTATCTGCTCAAGTATTTTCTTTTTGTTTCAAAATTTCTGCGTTACTTTTGAAAGGTCTTTCTTTATTAAAATTGTCTTCAAGGGGCATGGTCACGATCAAAAATTAATTTTCCGATTTTAATGCTTACAATGCTTTAGTGAGGCCTTTTTAATAGGCAACCAAAGTTCGAGTGTCATTTGATGAGATATAAGCGAGTTACAGAGCTTACAATTCTTCGCTATGAAAACAAAGCGTTTGTTTACATTTCGAATGTTGAAGTGAAAATTCCCGTTTTAGACATAAATTAAATGTTTAAATCGTTAGGAACTGTTTATTTATGCTTTGAATGAATAATTAGATAGACAAACCAGCAATAAAAGTTTTTTTTTGTTATATTGAACCTATGTAAACAAAACAGGGCATTTTATAAAATTGTGATTGTGTCTAGATTCCAGATTGTTTGGGTTTTGATTTAGTTTACACCAACAGCTATATGATAAACTTTGAAGCTTCTTTCATACAACTCTTTAGATGTCAGTAAAGAAAACAGATTTCACGTTCAATGATTTTTGTTTTGACAAAACAGTTTTCACCATAGCAAGGTATCTGCATCATAGCTACACAGGTTGGCAAATCTGGAACTTGAAACTTTTGTCGCTGTAAATGTCAATAAAACTGAATATAAAATCACCTATTTGTTGAGGTTGCAACTTTTCCGTAGTTCTATACTCTCGGAGGCAGGACGCCCATGTACAACATCGTTTACATGAGTGACATTAATTGGGTTAAAAATGATGTTCCTTTCTAAAAGATTTTGTTAAAATGTCCTTCCATTACAACATGTAGATCTATATAGGTTAGGCATGATTCAAACAAATATAAATCTCGTATATAAGAAGAATCTTGGCTCTCATAAGCATTTTATATAAGTATTTATAATTCTTAATACATACTCATACCAGTCCTGGAAATATCTGTTCACACCTCTCATGACGTAACCATCAGAGACTTTTTAGTTGATATAACCCATAGGGTTATTCAAATAGGAGGTCCAGTAGCAATAACTGCAATTCTTATTTTACTGCTTCTGGCAATAAAAGACTAATAAAGCGATCTCAGTGAATTCTGCTCTCTATGACTAAATAAATGTCTGGTCATTAGACTTGTAAAGTTACCAACAACTGGTGACATGGAGATAATTCTTTCTGCCGCCTTGGCAAGATCCCGAGCTGTAAATTTTGGAAATCTGTCAAGAAGAACTTTCGTTGAATCATTAGTGTCGGCAAACCGTCTATGTGGTAAACTAAGCAAATATAACCTGGAGTCCCAGAACAGGCCTAGCCACTCTAAGCATTGAACAGGCTGAAAGATATACTTTTTCATATTTAAGAGCAAACCTGCTTGTGTAAGAGTATCTTGTACAAACTTTGATGCATTTGAACAAGTTTGTAAATCTCTACCAAAACCGAGACCATCATCTAAATACAAAACAATGTCATTCACACTGTTTCTCCAGTATTTCACAATAGGTCTTAGACATTTTGTGAAAATGTACGGAACAGATGTTAAACTGAACGGTAAAACGATAAAATAATAAAACTTATTCTTCCAACTAAATGAAAAGTAGGAAATTTGCGTTATGTGTATATGGCGATAGCCTGATATCAGGTCAATCTTAAATAAGAAACAATCTTTATTTAAGAAATTAAGCGCGTCATTCCAATCTTCAAATTTGACTTTTCTCTTCTCTGCAAAAAAATTTAATTGGCTAAGGTCCAAGATATGTCTCTTTCTTCTTTGGCAACACTGAGTGGACTAATTACGTAAGGCTTTAAAGGAATTTCCTGCACACACCCACTGTCTAGGGGATCTGAAATAGACTGATCTAAAAAAAAATTTGTTCGTTTTTAATAGCAGATTGATTATTTTTTATTCTCATACGTGGAGGCACTGTTTTTTTAAATGGAACAACGTAACCTTTTTTGATTGTATCCATATAAACTGATTTGCATCGATAGTTTTGCAAAATGTATAATGCCTACACAAACCTCCTTTAACTCCTTTACCAATATCAGGCAAGTTTTCAATAAACTTATCTTGTTGAACGTATGATTCAAACTAATCAGTAAAGACCGATTCACCCATAAAAAACATACTGATCATCGGAACTACTGCGTTGCTGAGCTTGTGTTGGGGTTGCCTGTTTTAGCTGAGGCTGTGCCTGACGACTTTCCAGTGTCCAAGCGTATGGAGAGGCATCCTTGCGCTTATAGGGACGAAAAGGACAATAAGAAGAAGGCCTGCCGTTGTAACGACGAAAAGTGACCCCTGTAGAATATTGACCCGGGGGTCAAATTTCTAACGAGAAAACTGACCCAGGGTCAGTATTCTATAATAAGTCTTTTGTACAGTAGAAAACAATTCCGGCCCTGTAGATCTACGACTCCCACACGTTGAAAACTGACCCCATCGAATTTTTAAAAACAACATCTAAAAGTTTTTACTTTTATTTTTAACAACGTAACCAGTGCATTGGAGTAGCAATTCTGAGAATGACTGTTTAAATGCATTATAACACGCTTGCTTGCGCTTTCTTTTTATATAATTAACAACGGTTATGATGCAACAACTCGCGTCTGCTCGTTCTGCTGAATAGACCCCGCTTTCATAGAAAATGATTTCGTAGACAGACCTATATAATGAGTGACCTATGTATGTACATGTATTGCATATTTTTTAGAAGAAAAAAAACAAGAAGACATGTGAAATTTCGACGAATAAAGCGGATTTTTTAAAATCAATATCGGTTCTATTTAGGTGTAGTTAATGCCTGACAACTGAACAAAACACAAACAGACTTTTATTACAGGTACACATTCACTTTTTGTGAATTAGGACTTTTGGTCTCAAATTTGTATTGGTGTCTACAAAAACTTTTGGCCTCAATTTTATATTCAAATTTCTTTTATATATTTGATTATTTTATTGATTTTAAGTTTAATACACATGAAACATCACATTAGATGGCTTTAGAAGTCTTAAAGTGATAGTCCTATTGAACATGTTTATGACTACAGATATGAGTGATTGATTCTACTAGATTTTGATCGCTAAGTCTGCGTTTAGATTACAGAGCAATTTATAAATGTAATACTGCCATTGTATTACCATGGGAAACTCAAACTGCTCTCAGGATCGGACAATACCTACATTAAATACTTGTTTGAGAAAAAAAGATTGCAGAGACCAACTACTATACTCCAACCAACACGAAAGGTCGCAAACTGATTTGCTTTGTTCAAATTCTGATATCAAAGCCCCACTCCCCCATAGGAGTAAACTTGTGTTTTCAAGATCCAAACAAAACGTGCAAAAAAACCTTATTCTAATCAAAAAGTACTGATTAACACATCGCTGAATCAAGTTATTGGAGGATGCAATGTTGCAGTGATTCACAAATGACATTATATTTTACTATTTACATTTAATATTTCACATTATAAAATATTGCTTAAGTTATTAAACATTATACGTGTATTAGACCGAATGCTTTTTACCTGACAGATCATACATTTTACCTCAAATTGTAAAGGACTTCCCTTTCCGATTGCTGTATGCAGTATGCAACATGTTGATGATGATTTCAGTTTTTGCTCATCAACAAACATATCTCAATAGATGATATACTTTATCAACACTCAGTTAAGAGTTCACTTTTTCAAGAATATTAATAAAATAACCACTGCTTTTTTTTCTAGATATTCTAGAACGAGTATAAATGTCTGGGACACTTACATGTTTGTGTTAAATCAAAGGAGAGTTTAATGTTAAGTCAGAATATGCCAATATTAATTGCTACATTCCAAATGTCGTTTATACATATAAGTACCGCGGTTGTATTCAATTGGAGTCAAAGTCAGTGCTACATGTAAAGCCCTTTTAAGTGTCATTGTTACTTTGCGATTTGCTATCACTGTTATATACCGAAGTTTTCAAGAACATTTTAATTTTGATAACGATAGAGATCGATTTCAAACTCACACAGATTCATCTATAAAGTATTCCGTTTCTTTTGTTCAATTCTAAATTCAAAGGTTTGGAATCTGTGACGTTTATAGTGTACTATTATATTATATCAAGCGTTTTATCTGTTTAACATATATTCTTCTTAGTAAACCTATTTTAACAAGAAAATAATTGTTCTTAGAAATATCAAAATGGGATGATGCATGCAATCGTCGATTTAAGGAGTGAGGGAATTCAAATTTTTTATATTCACTTATCAAATTGACCGATAATAGGCCTGGAACCCCCCCCCCCTTGGCAAATATAATTATCCCTCGGATCCCCCTCCCCCACCGATTTTTTCTTTCTGTTTTTTTTTCTCCATTAAATAAGGGCGTGTTTTATATTAATTCAGAATGATATTATACCTTTTCAGTCATGGTTTGACAATGTCATTCCTCCCTCCCCCAACCTTTTAGGATTTTTTTCTCCTAGATTTGTGCCTGTTTAAATTATCTATTTAAAATTCAGTTATTATCTATGGTCCGTCTTTTTCTTCTGTTGCCAAGATTTAATGTAAGGGACACAATTTTTATTCAATGTACTTTAATTAACTAAACATGACTATATCTTTCATTTTTTAACTTGAAAAATTAAATGACTGACTAAGATTACGATGATATGCAATAACAGGTGATCGGAAAAGCGTACTCAAGCTGGATATTCGAACAATTTAGTATCAAACAGGCAATGCCCCCCCCCTCCGGCCCAACACAAGCACCACCCCTGTATCCACCCTTAAGACAATATTAATAATTATATATATAGTCGAGATTCTACACGATCATTTTTCTACAACCTTAAAGGAGAATAATGACCCACAGATCATTATTCCTATGATTAAATTCAAGTATTTTACGACGGAGTGGGTCATTTTTCTACGTAGAAAAATGACCTCCGGTCAATATTCTATGGTGGTCACTTTTCGTCGTTACACCTGGAATTTATTAAACCCGTGCATTACGAAATTCATGCTCATTGCGCCGTGATTACATCACATGTATGAAATATTATTACTTATAACATTTATGAATAAGTTTTTTCGTTATGTCACAAATGAGATAATTTTATTATTATGCCCTTAAAATGGATGAATAACACCGGAAATTGTTATATTGTTCTCCCGGAAAATGTTATATTTCAATGGAAATGGTTATGGCCCTCCCGAAACTATTATATCATCCTGGCTTGCATTCATTCTGCATATTAATTATATCGGATTCGAAATTTAGTTAAGCAAACGTAAACAGTTCCTCGAAAATAAAATCTCATGACAGTGTCTTCGGTTAGAGAAACTTACTTTAATTGTTTCATTGAATAATTATGTTCTTTTTGAAAGCATCAATACACATTTTACAAGAAAATTGATTTGTAAGATATGAAGATGCATTAATAATTAGAAATACACATGTTTATATGGTATTTATATTCTTAAACAGATTTTTATTTTAAAAATGTAATATAACATATATTACATGTATTTTCGGGCGACCAAACCAGAATATTTGTCCCTCGGTGACAGGAAAGCCCTAAAGTGTCATGTCGCCCTCTGCCTTAGGCATCGGGCTACATAACACTCTAGGGCTTTCCTGTCACCTCGGGGAAAATATTCTGGTATGTTGCCCTCGAAGCCATGTAATATATGTGTAATATGATTTAATTAACTAAATATTTCAAATTTACAAAAGAAATTTTTGGAAGACGGAATGTGTGAATGTTATACGATAATTGCATCTTAATTTGATTTATCTGCTCAAGTATTTTTTTTGTTTCAAAATTTCTGCGTTACTTTTGAAAGGTCTTTCTTTATTAAAATTGTCTTCAAGGGGCATGGTCACAATCAAAAATTATTTTTCCGATTTTAATGCTTACAATGCTTTAGTGAGGCCTTTTTAATAGGCAACCAAAGTTCGAGTGTCATTTGATGAGATATAAGCGAGTTACAGAGCTTACAATTCTTCGCTATGAAAACAAAGCGTTTGTTTACATTTAGAATGTTGAAGTGAAAATTCCCGTTTTAGACCTAACATAAATGTTTAAATCGTTAGGAACTGTTTATTTATGCTTTGAATGAATAATTAGATAGACAAACCAGCAATAAAAGTTATTTTTTGTTATATTGAACCTATGTAAACAAAACAGGGCATTTTATAAAATTGTGATTGTGTCTAGATTCCAGATTGTTTGGGTTTTGATTTAGTTTACACCAACAGCTATATGATAAACTTTGAAGCTTCTTTCATACAACTCTTTAGATGTCAGTAAAGAAAACAGATTTCACGTTCAATGATTTTTGTTTTGACAAAACAGTTTTCACCATAGCAAGGTATCTGCATCATAGCTACACAGGTTGGCAAATCTGGAACTTGAAACTTTTGTCGCTGTAAATGTCAATAAAACTGAATATAAAATCACCTATTTGTTGAGGTTGCAACTTTTCCGTAGTTCTATACTCTCGGAGGCAGGACGCCCATGTACAACATCGTTTACATGAGTGTCATTAATTGGGTTAAAAATGATGTTCCTTTCGAAAAGATTTTGTTAAAATGTCCTCCATTACAACATGTAGATCTATACGAGTTGGGCATGATTCAAACAAATATGAAACTCGTATATAAGAAGATTCTTGGCTTTCATAAGTATCTTATATAAGTATTTATAATTTTTTAATACTTACTCATACCAGTCCTGGAAATAGCTGTTCACATCTCTCATGACGTAACCATCAGGGACTTTGTAGTTGATATAACCCAGAGGGTTATTCAAATAGGAGTTCCAGAAGCAATAACTGCAATTCTTATTTTACTGCTTCTGGCAATAAAAGACTAATAAAGCGATCTCAGTGAATTCTGCTCTCTATGACTAAATAAATGTCTGGTCATTAGACTTGTAAAGTTACCAACAACTGGTGACATGGAGATAATTCTTTCTGCCGCCTTGGCAAGATCCCGAGCTGTAAATTTTGGAAATCTGTCAAGAAGAACTTTCGTTGAATCATTAGTGTCGGCAATCCGTCTATGTGGTAAACTAAGCAAATATAACCTGGAGTCCCAGAACAGGCCTAGCCACTCTAAGCATTGAACAGGCTGAAAGATATACTTTTTCATATTTAAGAGCAAACCTGCTTGTGTAAGAGTACAAACTTTGATGCATTTGAACAAGTTTGTAAATCTCTACCAAAACTAAGACCATCATCTAAATACAAAACAATGTCAATCCCACTGTTTCTCCAGTATTTCACAATAGGTCTTAGACATTTTGTGAAAATGTACGGAGGAGATGTTAAATTGAACGGTAAAACGTTGAAGTAATAAAACTCATTCTTCTAACTTAATGAAAAGTAGGAAATTTGCTTTATACAAATGTCTATATGGCGATAGCCTGATTTCAGGTCAATTTTAAATAAGAAACAATTTTTATTTAAGAAATTAAGCGCGTCATTCCAATCTTCAAATTTGACTTTTCTCTTCTCTACAAATATGTTTCATTGGCTAAGGTCCAAGATAAGTCTCTTTTTACCAGACCCCTTATTTTCGGCAACACTGAGTGGACTAATTACGCAAAGCTTAAAAAGAAATTTCCTGCACACACCCACTGTCTAGGAGATCTGAAATAGACTGATCTACAAAATTTTGGTTCGTTTTTAATAGCAGATTGATTATTTTTTATTCTCATACGTGTAGGCACTGTTTTAAATGGAACAACGTAACCTTTTTTGATTGTATCCATATAAACTGATTTGCACCGATAGTTTTCCAAAATTAAAAATGCCTACAAAAACCTCCTGTAACTCCTTTACCAATATCAGGCAAGTTTTCAATAAACTTAACTTGCTGAACGTATGATTCAAATGGATCAGTATCGACCGATTCACCCATTAAAAACATACTGATCATCGGAACTACTGCGTTGCTGAGCTTGTGCTGGGGTTGTCTGTTTTAGATGAGGCTATGCCTGACAACTTTCCAGTGTCAGAGCGTATGGAGAGGCATCCTTGCGCTTATAGGGACGAAAAGGACGATAAGAAGAAGGCCTGCCGTTGTAACAACGAAAAGTGACATCTGTAGAATATTGACCCGGGGGTCAAATTTCTACCGAGAGAACTGACCCAGGGTAAGTATTCCATAACAGGTAGGGTTTTCTTTTGTACAGTAGAAAACAATTCCAGTCCTGTAGATCTACGACCCCCACACGTTGAAAACTGACCCCATCAAATTTTTAAAAACAACATCTAAAAGTTTTTACTTGATTTTTAACAACGTAACCAGTGTATTGGAGTAGCAATTCTGAGAATGACTGTTTAAATGCATTATACGCTCGATAGGGCTCACTTTTTACATAACTAACAACGGTTATGATACGACAACTCGTGTCTGCTCGTTCTGCTGAATAGACCCCACTATTAAAGAAAATGATTTCGTAGACAGACCTATATAATGAGTGACCTATGTATGTACATGTATTGCATATTATTTAGAAGGAAAAAAACAAGAGCACAGATTTGAAATTTCGACGAATAAAGCGGATTTTTTAAAATCAATATCTGTTCTATTTAGCTATAGATAATGCCTGACAACTGAACAAAACACTGTCACACCGACAGACTTATGTTACAGGTACACGTTCACTTTTTGTGAATTAGGACTTTTGGTCTTAAATTTGTATTGGTGTCTACAAAAACTTTTGGCCTCAATTCTATATTCAAATTTTCTTTACATATTTGATTATTTTATTGATTTTAAGTTCAATAAACATGAAACATCACACTAGATGGTTTTAGGAGTCTTAAAATTTAGGTCTATTGAGCATGTTTATGACTACAGATATAAGTGATTGATTCTACTAGATTTTGATCATTAAGTCTGCGTTTAGATTACAGTAATTTAAAAATGTAATACTGCCATTGTATTTGCATGGGTTTTTTTTAATGTACTTAACTCAAACTGCCCTCAGGATCGGACAATACCAACATTAAATACTTTTTTTGAGAAAAAAAAATAATTGCAGAGACCAATTAGTATATTCCAACCAACACGAAAGGACGCAAACTAGTTTGCTTTGTTCAAATTCTGATATCAAAGCCCCCCCCCCCCTCCCCCATAGGAGAAAACTTGTGTCCTCAAGATACAAACAGAACGTGCAAGAAACCTTATTCTAATCAAAAAGTACTGATTAACACATCGCTGAATGAAATTATTGAAGGATGCAATGTTGCAGTAATTCACAAATGACATATTTTACTATTTACATGTAATATTTCACATAATATAATATTGCTTAAATTATTAAACATTATACATGTATTAGACCGAATGCTTTGTACCTGACAGATCATACATTTTACCTCAAATAAATTGTAAAGGACTTCCCTTTCCGATTTCTGTATGCAGTATGCAACACGTTGATGATTTCATTTTCTACTTATCAACAAAGATATCTCAAAAGATGATATACTTTATTAACACTCAGTTAAGAGTTCACTTTTTTCAAGAATATTAATAAAATAACTGTTGCTTTTTTTTCTAGATATTCTAGAATGAGAATAAATGTCTGGGTCATTTACATGTTTGTGTTAAATCAAAGGAGAGTTTAATGTTAAGTCAGAATATGCCAATATTAATTGCTACATTCCAAATGTCGTTTATACATGTAAGTACCGCGGTTGTATTCAATCGGAGTCAAAGTCAGTACTACATACAAAGCCCTTTTTAGTGTCATTGTTATTTTGCGATTTGCTATCACTGTTATATACCAAAGTTTGCAAGTACATTTTAATTTTGATTACGATAGAGATCGATTTCAAACTCACACAGAATCATCTAGAAAGTATTCTGTTTCTTTTGTTCAATTCTAAATTCGAAGTTTTGGAATCTGTGACCATTATATTGTACTATTATAGTATATCAAGCATTGTATTTGTTTAACATATATTCTTCTTAGTAAACCTATTTTAACAAGAAAATAATTGTTCTTAGAAATATCAAAATTGGATGATGCATGCAGTCGTCGATTTAAGGAGTGAGGGAATTCAAACTTTTGGAATTCACTTATCAAATTGACCGATAATAGGCCTAAAGCCCCTCCCCCCCCCCTTTGGCAAATATAATTATCCCTCGGATCCCCCTCCCCCACCCATTTTTTTCTTTCTGTTTTTTTTCTGCATACAGAAAGGGCGTGTATTATATTCATTGAGAATGATATCATACCTTTTCAGTCATGGTTTGACATTGTTAACATACGTCATTTCTCCCTCCCCCAATCTTTTAATTTTTTTCTCCTAGATTTGCGCCTGTTTAAATTATCTACTTAAATTTCAGTTATTATCTATGGTACGTCTTTTTTCTTCTGTTGCCAAGATTTAATGTAAGGGACACAATTTTAAGTCAATGTACTTTAATTAACTAAGCACGACTATATCTTTCATTTTTTAATTTGAAAAATTAAATGACTAAGATAACGATGATAAGCAATAACAGGTGATCGGAAACGCGTACTCAAGCTGGTTATTCGAACAATTTAGTATCAAACAGGCAATCCCCCCCCCCCCTAGCACAGCACCAGCACCACCCCTGTATCCACCCTAAAGACAATATTAATAATTATATATAGTCGATATTCTGCACGATCATTTTTCTACAAGCCTTACGGGTGGTGGTCACTTTTTGTCGTTACACCGGGAATCTGTGAAACCCGTGCATTACAAAATTCATGCTCATTGTGCCGTAAATACATCACAATAAATATTACTATTTTTTGACATTTATGAATAAGTTTTTTCGTTACGTCACAAGTGAGTGCCCTGAAAATGGCTGAATAACACCGGAATAGTTATATTATCCTCCCGGAAAAGTTATATTTCACAGGAAATAGTTAAATTGCCTTCCCGAAACTGTTCCTCGAAAATTAAATTGTCATGACAGTGTCTCCTATTCAGAGAAACTAACTTTAATTGTTTTATTTAAATAAATATGTCTCAAAGCATCGATATACATTTTACAAGAAAATTGATTTGTAAGATATGAAGATGCATTAATAATTAAAAATACACATGTTTATATGGTTAATATATTCTTAAACAGATTTTTATTTTGGAAAATGTTAGATAACATATATTACATGCATTCTCAGGCGACCAAACCAGAATATTTGTCCCTCGATGACAAGAAAGCCCTAAAGTGTAATGTCGCCCTCTGCCCTCGGCATCGGGCTACATAACATTCTTGGGCTTTCCTGTCACCTCGAGGCAAATATTCTGGTATGTTCCCTCGGAGCCATGCAATTATGTATAATATGATTTAATTTACCAAATATTTCACAATTTACAAAAGACATTTTTGGAGGACGGAATGTGTGAATGTTATACGATAATTGCATCTTAATTTGATTTGTCTGCACAAATATTTTTCCGTTTCAAAATGTCTGCGTTATTTTTGAAAGGTCTTCCTTTATTAAAATTGTCTTAATAGGGCATGGTCACGATTTTTGTCACAAATTATTTTTTCGATTTTAATGTTTACAATGCTTAAGTGAGGCATTTTTAATAGGCAACAAAAGTTTGAGTGTCATTTGATGAGATATAGGCGAGTTACAGAGCTTACAATTCTTCGCTATGTAAACAAAGCGTTTGTTTACATTCTGAGTGTTGAATTGAAAATTCTAGTTTTAGACCTAAAACAAATGTGTAAATCGTTAGGAACTGTTTATTAATGCTTAAATGAATAATGAGATAGATAAACAAGCATTAAAAGGTTTTTTTTGGGGGTATATTGAACCTATGTAAACAAAAACAGGGCATTTTATAAAATTGTGATTGTGTCTAGATTCCATTTGTTTGGATTTTGATTAAGTTTACACCAACAGCTTTATGATAAACTTTGAAGCTTCTTTCATACAACTCTTTAGATGACAGTAAAGGAAACAGATTTCCAATTCAATTATTTTTATTTTGACAAAACAGTTTTCACCATAGCAAGGTATCTGCATCATAGCTATACAGATTGGCAAATCTGGAACTTGAAACTTCTGTCGCTGTAAAAGTCAATAAAACTGAATATAAAATCACCTATTTTTTGAGGTTGCAACGGTTCCCTAGTTCTATACTCTCGGAAGCAGGACACCCATGGACAACATCGTTTACATGAGTGACATTCATTGGGTTAAAAATGATGTTCCTTTCTGAAAGATTTTGTTAAAATGTCCTTCCATTGCAACATGTAGATCTATACGGGTTGGGCATGATTCAAACAAATATGAATCTCGTACATATCTTGGCTTTCATAAGTATTTTCTATATGTATTTATAAGTATTTAATACTTACTCATACCAGTCCTGGAAATAGCTGTTCACACCTCTCATGACGTAACCATCAGGGACTTTGTATTTGATATAACCCATAGGGTTATTCAAATAGGAGTTTCAGTAGCAGTTTTGGAGGTTCAGTCCTTCAAAAAAAATGCTACTTCTTTAGCATCTTTTAATCACAATTAAAAAATGTTTTTAAATAAATTTTGTTTTGTTAAAGTGTCTAAAAATGAAAGTAGCAAAAATAATCTACCTGACGGAGGAAAACAACATCTGAACTTGAAGGTTCTGTCATAATGCCAATCGTGGTAAATACTACACATGCCATTTATATAGCCTTGGTTTGGACAGATGTAGTGGTCTATGGACATCATTGACATAGCCTGTATAATACATTATATATACATATTATCAAAACATAAACAAAAATTATTTAATGTTTACATATTCGTTATTTTGTTATTACCAAAATCAGGAAAAAAGGATCATCCGTAGACAATTTGGAGATTAATAAAGACCTAACAATAAGTATAAAATACGTCAGTCGGCATATGATCTAGCAGAATATTGTACGTGCTGACAAGGTCGTTGTATTGACCACATAACTTAAGGATTAATGACTTCAATGGAGAATGTCGATATTCTTGTTTCATTAATTTGTTTTGTCACTTAAATCGTTTTAAAAATTATGCATACGTAGAGTATGCCCTTGCGTATCGAAACAACTGAGAGACAAAAACCTTTCATGTGCAGGGTGATGAAGGTATATTGCGATACATTTACATCTACGAAGTATGATTCCCTCTATTTCTCACGCAAACTTATAGTTAATTCATAGCTCTATAGAAACAGCAAGACTGAAATCTACACGCCTCATTTATCGATTGATCGAAATCTACAGCTGCTGAAACTGACAAGAAAATAACAGGACAGATATCGACACGCCCTGTTTATCGATTGGTCCAAACCTATAGTGACCTAGGAAAAATCACGCACTGCATGAAATGACCATGACGATGTCAGACTCAAAATCTCACAGGAGACGATTTGGCTGTTTCTTTTAGCTAACTTACTTACATACATTAACAGTAATTCAGTGAATTTTACATACTTTTCCTAATCAATTTATCAATTAGCTTAAAAAGCAATGTTGTTATAAACAATAAAATGCTTTCTTTGATGATTCATTCGGGTTATGAAGGTAGTGATCATTGCCGAAATTTTGTTTTGTTTTAATAAGTAAGGAAGGTTGACGATTGAACACGTAGAGAATCACGTTTATCATAAAGTTTTGCTTTTAGGTTACCATTAATGTATTTTCTAGTAAAATATATAAGTATAATACAGATGACTATGACTTTTTTGTATCTTTAATCACCATCCCGAGAAATGTCATTTTTCATTTTTCTGTTTTCATAAATGATTTTTCTAACTTTACTTCGGTCATTTCTATTTCTCATTAATGCATACAAAAAGACGTAAGACAAAATCAACACTGCATACATAAAAGGCTATGTAAAAGTAAAGTCATCCTGTGTATAAAAGTGAAATCAATATCGTAAAAACCAGATTGGGATGCAGTCCGATATTCAAATTACCCTAACAGTACTATTACGAAAGCAAAGGCATACCTTGTACCACAAAAAGTATCTTTTATACGCCGTTTCTGTAACTGATTAATCTAATTTTTAAATCTTTTTGAACACGTAAATTGGCTAACGATCATCAATGGCTAATTGTGCTGGCCGATATTATATGTTATATTTTTTTCAAATTGGCAACATGCACAGAGAGAGAGAGAGAGAGAGAGAGAGAGAGAGAGAGAGAAAGAGAGAGAGAGAGAGAGAAAGAGAGAGTAAATTAAAGTACGGCTGTTCTAATCCTAGACTACTCATTCCAATATTAGATGAACCCGTCATGCATATTTAAACGTCTTATCATCAATCAAGATCATATAAGTCTAAATTCAATATATTTGCAAAGCAGTGAGGGGGTTTAAACAACATATTATTTTATTGTAACCACTATGACAAAAATTCTTGATTGGAAATTAGCATGTTCTTAATTGCGTATCGAATTAACTAAGAGCAAGAAAACTCCATATGCAAGTGATGAAGGTATATTGCTACACAAATAAGGAAAGCTGACTATACAAACATACAGTTATCACATTTGTCGTAAAGTTTTGATCTTAGCTAGGTTACCACCAATGTCCCTTTCCAGTAAACTATTCAAATATGAAACAAATGACGCAGGCTCTGTGGTATGTTTTATTTCAAGTTCACTGGGATATGTCGAGATAAGTATAGAAGAAAGAATTGTTAATTGATAATACGTCGTCGATATACTGGAATATTGATTTTTTCACGTACAAATTTTTGAATCAATTCTGCTTCACATGAATACAAAAATAAGTCTGCTAACGATGAGGTGCAATTGGTCCCCATGGGAATTCCAATAGATAGTTGGAAGACCTGATTTCCAAAACCTACAAAGATGTTCTCTATCAGAAACACAAGCATCTTTTTAATGTAAACATTAAAATACTGGTGTGCATAATCCGATTGGCTTTTAACAAAATAATTTTGCAAACGACCGATGTTTAAATCACATGATCCATTTTATTTTCTCTCTCTCTCTCTCTCTCTCTCTCTCTCTCAAATATTAAAAAAAAAATAATGAATATTTTTTTTATTTTATTAGATAAAGAAGTATTGACATTTAGACCACATACTCAGTAATTTTTCTAACATTGTATCAATACAAAATATAAAAAAGGTGTTGCCTGTCTTCAAAAAACACAATCAAATCATAATGGGAACTAATGTACTTTGTTTATAATAGAAGTCTTTTTTCATAAAATGAATGAAAATAACACTCAAAACAAAATTAAACCTTATTTAAATAATGGTATCAAAATATATCAATTATATAAAAACTGTAAAAGATACTTTATAACAAATCAAAAATCATCGCCAGTATTGATGATGTGATCCAGTGTCTAGGCAACTCGTCTTACCATGAACCGAGTTGACTTAAGCGAATAGAACTTAGTCCGCCAATGATGATAAGTTACTCCTACATTGGACAGAGTGGTTTCCCCTGCCAGGTACCGGCCGTTAGGATTTGCACAGTTACAGGCGCTGTGCCACCACCCAGATTTCTTTAAAGCAGCACAGCTACCCGTAAACAAAGAGTCGTTGTCTTCATCCCATGTGGAAAACTTAGTGTTGTTCATATTATTATTAGTGGTTGAACTTGTGAAACAGTCCTCTATAAAAACAATTAATACAGTCCAAAGAACTATTTTTAAAATTCTACAACGAATCGGTTAAATGATTATTGTTTTGTAGTGTTATTCTTTATTTGAATGTCACATCTCAAAACATTATCATTAGAATAAAACAAAAACATACGACATTATATCCACGATTTGAGTCTAAAAAATGAACATATCGACAATAATTGTAAAAATAGAGCATAAAAAACCTGAATCGGGAAAAGTTTTTGACACATGAAAGAAAAAAATCTCACCAACGTTCCCGGAGAATCCTGATATCGTGACGATGTACTTGGTTGATTCGTTTCCTACGTTAAAACTGGTGTATTTGACGTAACGTGTCTGGTTGTCAAAGTCCTCCATGTCCATCCTCATTTCATACCTTCCTTGGCTCAGCAGATGGTGTAGTTTCTCATTACCTGTAATAGCAGCGAAAAAAATAATAAACCTTCAATGATTAGAATTGCAATGAAATATGCAGGAAACTGGAATTGTTTAACCCTACATCCTGATCACTTAAAAATAAGATAACTGATGTTTAACTTTTCATTTTTTGTACATATTTAGTTTTCTTAAAAATTGACCAGTCCTTTAACATTTTAAGTACCAGTCCACATAAAATTCAGACAAAAGGTGATACATGTAGGCTCTCAGATTTTGATGATATTTCACAAACTAGTTTTTGATGGTCCAAATATAGTGTATGTAAAATAAAAATTAAATTCATGAAACGTTACTATGGAAATCAGTTAAAGATAGTTTCCTTAGCAACGGAGTCGAATTTGCTCAATGGTTTCGGTAAACTATCACAATTTCAGATGTTAAAATTTAATCTTGAAGAATCAATTTGATTAAACAAAACCTGATATCTTAAAGACATTATATTATACACTATAATCATCACCAAAATAGATAAAATAGATAAAGGAATTTATTTCTACCGATCCTCAAAAGATAGGTAATTTTCAAATTTTGCTGAATCAGTTTACAATCAGTTCATACATCAGTTTAAAAAATGTAATATAAGACCTTCTAATTAAAGTAATCTGAATTTCAAAAAATGTCAAAATAATACCAAGCCAAAACTCAGATCTCAGATTCCCAAATCCGTTCTTGTACTCAATCCATGGTCTGTAAAAATCCACAGAACCATCTTGTCGTTTCTGAAACACCTTTAAAGAGTAAAAGGTGATACAATATCACGGGAAAATAACACGAGAAATCTATATGATAAACAATATCAAATATTGTGCTACATTTTTGAAATTCACAATAAGTTTTTAGTTGTGATTTACTTGGATTTTCATATGCTTTTCTCTCAGACACAAAACGTATTTTGTGTAATCAAAAATAGTAAATAAAATAGTATCGTGTTGTTAAAAAACTGTTTAATGATAATAAAAATAATAATAATAATAATACTTATTATAATGATAATAATAATGAAAATAATCAAAATAATAGTGACAATGGAGATGATGATGATAATGATTGATCTGGCCGTACTGTCCAGCCGCCGCCATCAGTCTCCATGTCACAGAAAACGGACACGTGACCTAGGAACGGTAGCTTTATTCTGTATAGTCCACTATTTAGACCACAGTTAATGTTGTGAAGGGATGTACAATCCATCGGACTGTCATTTTCTGGAAAGAAATAATTCCGTCAAAAATGAATGATAAAAATGAATGTATTCTCTCAAAGCATTTATTAGTTTTTTTATTCTAATTATCTTTTTTTCTTTATATGTTTATTCTGTTATTCATATATTAACATTTTAAGACCACATCTCGAGCCGTTAAAATGTCTGCAAGAAAATGTGGACACATGAGTTACGGCCTATAATGGAGTAACAAAGATAGAAACCGTCGCTTTTTTCAACTTCAATGGACCTGTATACCACGCGGCTATTTTTTTTTCTCTCTTAAAGATATCACCCTCTTCAAACATTGTTTACCTTTTATTATTTTGACAATAGGCGACCATGTGAAAATTATTATTTGATATAATATTTTCCAAAATATACAAATTAGCCGTAAAGTTGGGTGGTACATTAAACTAAATTTTTTGATGATATTGTCTCCCCACTAATATGGCAAAATATAACGGACAGTTGTTCTGTGCATATTTCAAAGATTCTATCGGGAAAAAATTGGGTAGGTGTTTTCCTTTCCTGGCCGTATGATGAGCCATGTATGACTTTTTGGATAAAAACGATAAAAGGTCAGCCTCGACTTTGCAATTGTGTTTGTCAACTACAACTCAATAACGCATGAACTAGCAGCAGCTAAGAATAAAGTAAAAGGAGACATGTTGATTATCACATATTAAAAGAACCTATTGAATCCAAACTGTATAATGAGCCATCAGCATATTCTGATATTTGAAACCACAGTGCGATGTTATCGGGGCTTATGTTACTCGCCTCACCATAGTCTCGGGGATCTAAATACTTGGGGCGGGGGATGGAAGGGGGGGTTGGTCCTATTCTCAATCACCTGTGGTAGGAACTATAAATTCATATAAGAAAATAAATAAATCGATTATAAAATTTGTCGCTGACATTATCGAAAACTCATGTTGGCGAACTTGTATAGTTTCAGATGTGTAATTGTTGTTAACCTAATGTATATTGGAACTGCATTAGAGAATAATATATTACCTCCCAAAAATAACATCTGAATACCTTTTATGTTGCTTAGAATAAATCAATCTGACACGTGAAGTTATCACTTTCTGTTATATTCCTATGTTTCAGGTTTTTTAAATACGATCTATTTTTTTTCTGAACGACAGTGTTATATCTTACATAAATACCCTTTTTACAAAAAGATTATTTTTTACATAATTTGGTTCTAGTTATTAAAACATAACATTATGCAAAATTACACTTTACTATGAGATTAACAAAATTGAAATATATTTCACAATACAGCCAATTATATAAAACTAACTTTCTCAAATGTACCGAAATGCGAAATCATGTTGAACTTTGTGCAGAGGTGAACTCTTTCTGCTGTTAAGCACACATTCATTTTATGTGATATTCTCATAGGAGGGGGTGATTTAGAAGAAATTTCACTTTTCTAACTTATCGTATTTGAATGTTTATCATTGTAGGTTTCCAGTGATAGATATATTACTCTTAACTATTTCACATTCAGTTAAAATTGATTCCGTGCCAAATCAGCAAACTTCGATATAATACATGTATTGAAAATAGCGTACCACCAAAACAATATCCGAGAGAACTGGGTTTTTTTTAAATCGAGAGAACGAATTAATAATCTGTGGTAACGAGTTAGTAATTTTTACTAACGGATTTTCAATTCCAGAAAACGAGTTGATAATCTGTTGGAACGAGTTGTGTAATTTGAGATCTCGAATTACTTTTTGTTTTGTTTTTTTAAATCAAGATGTCCCTTCAAGGCTTCCGTATCTGATTATATGTATCTCAAAAGTTTTATATTGTCTACTTCTTTTTTATAAAGTTGATAATACTTGGGCATTATTTGAGCTTTGCAATTTTATATTTAAAGGGGCATGGTCACGATTTTGTTCAAATTTTATTTTAATGTTTTTATTATTTACAATGCTTTAAAAATGCATTTCTAATGATCAAATTAAATTTGAGAGTCATTCGTAGAGTTATAAGCAAGATACAGGGCTCACAATTCTTTGTCATGTAAACAAGGCTCGTGCCCTGTTTCTGTTTACATAGGGTCAATATACCAGCTTATTTGTCTATCTTTTTATTTATTTTAAGCATAGATAAACAGTTCCTAATGTTTATCACATTCATTTTAGGTTTAAAACTGATATTTTACCTCAACGTTCAAAATGTAATCAAACGCTTTGTTGACATAGCGAAGAATTTTAAGCTCTGTAACTCGCTTATAACTCAACAAATGCCACTCAAATTTCAGTTGCCTATTAAAAATGCCTTTCGTAAGCATTGTAAATATTGAAATCGGAAAAATAATTTTTGACCAAAATCGTGACCACTTTAATGATGGTCAGCGTTCGCGAACCTCGCAAAATTTTCTCGCACGCAAATAAGACTGTATACCGAACGTGTCAACCATACGTTGGCCTGAATTTTGAAACTCTAACTCATGCTCGCAGTTATGGGAGGCAAAAATTATATAAAGTGGTGACATAATTTTATTCTTGTCAGACCTTCTCCATCCCTGAGGGAACCCATATTTGCTTACGTTTTTTATGAATAAAGTAGTATCGCATAAAATAATTACGCAATTTGTATTGCTAAGTATTCATTGTTAGGTAAGAACGTTAAACACAGTGAGTATAATGTAACCTAACAGAAAAATGTATAGCAGTCTTGTCCATAATGATAGCTTCAAAACAGTAACTACTTAAGTGTAAGAGATTTTTGCTGCATGCATTTGTTACTAACTATAGGACCAATATTCAACAATATGAATATACCTTAAGTTAAACTCTCTGTTTTCTAGAAAAATCAGTCGTGTTTCAGATAAACCCTTATTTTTCTCATTTTTAAACTTTTCTTTGTATATTATTTTATGAAAATCAAATGTTATAAAATTTTGAAATGAAAAAACAAAAAATCGTAGAAAAAAGTTTGCATGAATTTTTATTTAATCCACGAAAATGTGAATCTAAACCCTAAAAAAATATTTTAGGCAAACTGCGAAATGAAATAATCACTTAAGACTAAAAAAAGTATAAACTATATTTATGGGTTAATAGGACGAACCCCAAAAAGTTGAGTGGAATTGAAAAATCAATTGAAATACTGAACTATCACAAAAATATTGGTATGAAAGGTCCTCTGTAAGAGTTATCTTTCTCTATTTTACATGGTCTGAAATATCTTGGTACCAATTTCGTGATAAATATAGTCTTGAAGAAAAATAAAAAACGAAAAAGTCCAGGCTAAATATGTAGATATACAGTGCTGCTTATAAAATTGTTTGAAACTGACAAATTATATTTTTGATAATCGTATTATACTTGCGTATACATTCAACTCCATTAACAGTTAAATTGCCATTTCCTTTTGTATGTACAAACGGTAATAAAAACAGCCTCGGGCATATCAACAGATACATTAGTTGCCCTTACACATGCACGTGTGAAAATGAAAAACATGCCCTTTCCCTTCTCGAAATCCTGTTGATCCCCCATTTGGCCTGCAAATTGCCACTGCTGTTGCTACCTATAATGTTTTGAATAAGATACATTAATTTAATTCTAAACATAATATTGCTTTTTGAATGACTTCTAATGCAAATCCAATCTTTCACTACAAATGTTTCAATTACATTTGGACAGTTAGGATAAATATTCATGAGAGAATTATCACATATAAATTAAAGTTGAAGTTAAGATGCCATGTCTGCTTACCTTTATCATGAGTCATGTGTGCATGTTTGGTTGCTGTTACTGCAGAGATGACCAGTGTACTGTCAATAGCAGGCACATAGTAAACAAATTCGCGTTTTCCGCACATATAGCTGATAATCAATGTTACTAAAAAGCTTGATTTGCTAATAAATTTTTCATACTTTCTAAGCGTTTTGATCATTTCATTCTTATCTCATCTCCCACGTGAAAAGAGTCCAATAAACGGTGCTTAACTATTTTATACCACGATAGAATGTTATCAATCCGGAACAAAATTGCATGGATGTCAGACATGTTGTCCACCTTCAACATAAAATAGCCGCCAAAACCGGGTTAGTATCTATTTGGTGTAACTTTTATGGTATGAAAAACATGTTTGATTCGATTGTAAAATGCTTTCTAAATATTCATGTAACAAATATATGTAACCACACCTCTTCCCTAAAATTGCTGATTTTTTTAAAATGACGAATAGATAACCTTGCCTTTTATACTCGAGGTAAAACCTCATGAATGTATAATTTCAAAAGAAAGAAGGGAAAAAGGACAGAAGGAAAAAATTGTTATTAACTTTGAAAATTAAAGTAGTTCTGATCAAATCTGTCAATCCAATTTTTTCAAAGTGTGATACAGCTTAATTCTAATTTTGGCTAAATATGAAACACAGTTAATTTGAAATACTTAAACTATAGCCTTTGATAAACAAAAAACTTATTATTCCGATAAGAACATTCCTAACGATATATATTTCAACATGTTTCACCTTTCGTCGAGGCCACCTAGGCCCTCACAGTTGAATGTTACGACATTTAAACTCGCATAACCTAGATAAGTATATATCTGTGTAAACAAGATGACAATGGAGCTGATAAGAGAGTAGAATGGCGTACAATTCAATCTACTTTGAAAAGAAAATTGTCGTCATTTTCGTGCGACTTTAAAAACAAAGCATAGGACACTTGCATTTAAAATACCTATAGGTTTCTTTATGTGCAACGTTTCAGCACGCTTAAAATTATGTTTTAAAAATTCCATGGTGAAATAGCAGGGCTTGTTTTACGGTCCCAGGAGGGTGTTTGTTATTCATATGTTGAGAGCAGTTTAAATTCAATACATGGCTCGAATACAAGCAACCTACTACTTTGCGTCAGAATTATATATATATATATATATATATATATATATATATATATATATATATATATATATATATATATATATAACAAATGTCTGAAAGCCTTTTTGACGATATCCAAACGTTATTTTTTCTGATAATTAGCCCTTGTCATGACTTTAATTTTTCTGTTTATTATTCTATAGAATAAATTGTTACTCCCATATCAGTATAATTATCTTAAGGTAGCACGCAAATCTGTAGAGAATCGACCCAATTGCGTTAAAGCCATTTAAATTTTGCACTCAGTGCAAACATTACCGCTCGATTTTTAGATTCTCAAGAACCGACCAACTGAATAGATTTTGTCTTTTGCTAGACTTGTCACTGCGCGACCAAAGTATTGTGTTCATTGGAAACCAAACCCGGAGGTATAAATACAAGGCATACATACTGATATTTCTGGTATGTCGGACACAGAGTCATCTGCAAGGAATTCCGATGATTCAGATGAAGAGGTAGAGGAAGACGAGGACGAGGAAGAAGATGATGAAGAAGAAGAAGAGTCCGAGGAGGTGGAGGAGGAGGACGAAGAAGAAGAAGAAGACATCGACGATGAAAACGCTGATAGTGACACAAACGGTGAGAATGATGAAAACGATGAAAACGATGATAGTGATGATAGTGATGATAGTGATCATGATAAAAGTGACTCAGAAAGTGATTCAGAGAAAACATCAACTGAAAGTGAATCAGACGACGATTCTGATGGTGACAAAAAGAAAATGAGGGGACCAGCGGTTAAAACCAAAACAAAAACACAGCCTGAAGTCATATCAGAGAAAGAAGAAACAAAAGAGTTACAACAGAAAAACAAATCAGACGACGAACAAGGAAGTGAAGAGGAATTGAAAGGCCTAGAGCAAAAAATCGAAACAGAAGACAGCAAAAAGAAAACCAAAATACACCCACAACATGTTGAAGATAAATCAGTCAAAATAGACTCACCGGTGTTAAAACGAAAACGCGACGCGGACGATGATTTTACAAGTAATTCTAAAAGAGACGAACAAAAAAGTAATGATACAGTAGAAGACCTAGCAGCAAAAACCGGAAATAAAGAAAACAAAGAGGAAATCAAAATTAAGGCACAACATGTTGAATCAGTAAGAGAAGAATCACTTGCGTTGCAACAGAAAAGCCATTTACCTAAAGATTCTAACGATAATGACAATTCTAAAAGTGACCAACAAGAAAATGGGAGGAAAGTGATAGGCGATGCGCCTCAAATGGAAAATAAAGAAAGCGAAAAGGAAACTGAAATAAACGTGCAACCTGTTAAATCAGTGAGAACAGTATCACCAGAATTACAACAGAAAAGCCACTCAGCCAAAGGTTCTAAAGGTAATGACACTTTGAAAAGTGACAAACAAGAAATGAAAGACATAGCAGCTAATACTGAAAGTAAAGAGAGTAAAGATTCTAAAGGTAATGACACTTTTAAAAGTGACAAACAAGAAATGAAAGACATAGCAGCTAAAACTGAAAGTAAAGAGAGCAAAAACAAAACCAAAATAATCGCGGCACAACCTGTTGAAGATAAATCATTGAAAAAAGAATTATCAGAGTTACAACGGATTAGCGACTCATCCGACAATTATAAAAGTAACAAACAAGTGATGGAAGTTAAAGTCCCAGCGGCTAAAACTGAAATAAATGAAAGCAAAAAAGAAACTAAAATAAATACACAACCTGTTGAAGCTGAATCAGTACGAAAACAATCCTCCGACCAAGCAAATAAAGCATTACCTACTGAGAAAAAGGAAGCAAAGAGGGAAGATTTTTCGCAAACTACAGGAGTCCCAGGCACATACGTTCAGGTCGACAGGTGTGATGTTATATCAACAAGACGAGTGGGAACACAAACAAAACTGAAACATTATAATGTATGCACATTTACTAGTGGGCTGATAAAAAAGGTAAATATGCAAACGTATACATCAGGCCTGATTTCAAAATCCGACCACAGCACAAATACTATTCAAGAAAGAAGGAAAGACAAGAAGACTCAAACCAAAGATAAAAACGTACTAGAGAGACACCTCATAGTCAAAGATAACGATTCATCGGAGAAAAAGACAACAGATAGTAAAGACACAACTAAAAAATCAGATGAAAATGAAAATGAAACATCCGTTCAATTAAAACGTAGAAAAGTAAAAGTCCCATTATTAAAATTATCACCCGAAGAAGAATCAAATTCAGCCAACTCGACCGAAAGTACGGAGGATAGACCGCCACAGCCTGATTCACTCTCAAAGAAAGCAAAAGACATAAAAAGCATTCAAAAACTTCAAAAAACACCCATTGAATCATCTGGAGTATACACCGATAAGGAATATGATAAAAAGACCAGAAAGGAAAAGGAAAACATTCGTAGAAGGGGGCGGAGAAGACCACAGTTATGCAATTTTTCAAAACGTCATCCATCGAGAGAATATATACCAAAACCCTCCAAGAATAAAACATTACATTTCCGACGTCCAACCTCAGCAGGCCCTGTTTATAAAAGGGAATTGATAAACCCCATACATCGTCCAGGAGACTCAAAGAATAAAATATTACTTGTTCGCCCAAACTCAGCAGGTCCAGTTCATAAAAGGCAGTCTAAACAACCAGAAGGAACTGCTTTATCTATGGCCCAATACAGAATGTTATACCACCACCGCTGGGCAGACATTTCATGCTGAATATCTCAGTTTTAAATGATATATGCACTGAGCTCTAATATATGTGAAGTATTGATGTATTGGTTATTGGAATTTGATCTGCGGCAGACGAAAAATACTCAGAAACAAATTTCTTTTTTGTAATAGAAAAGCGAAACTATATAAATAATATGAGTTATAAAATAAAACTATTTACAAGACGTTTTGAATGTCATTGTATTGTCGAAATGCAACAAAAAGGGTTTAAGAAAAAATACATATGAATTTATTCATTAAAAATTGATAAAAATACACAAATCTTGTTAAAAAAATGGGTTCAACGTATCACAGTTTGTATCGTTCAAATGATATAAACCTTGCTAAGAAATATACAACGGTCATAAAATGAAGTGTCCATTACCACAATTACCTTCCAAGATTCCATGTCAATAAAAACGTAGAGCAGAGGAAGAGAAACACATGTTTTAAAATTGATAGCGGTTATTTCTTAGTTTTTGTGCAATTATATGATTTATATAATCGTTATCTTTTTTGCTTACACAAGCACATTTGAAACAAGCGAATAGCAAAAAAATCAAGACAAATGGCAATAATAGAACTTTCACACACAGTCTCTGCATGAATACCAATCAACATTGATTACACTTAAGGCACGCCATACTAATACAATAGTTCGCATCCCTGCAAATTACTGGTGGCACGTGGTTTATAATTTGACATTTTCGTTTTTGCCGTTAAAATTGCGACAAAAAGTTTATCGTGTTTATAGATTAGTTAAAAAAATATATTGAACATATATAGATTTAAAAACTTTCTTGTCGTTTATGGGTAAAACTGAGTTCTTCTGACAATATAATTCTCTTACTGTTAGCGATTTAGTAGTGAGTGCCAATCCCCAGCTTACCTAAACGAACAGAGTATGCTTATTTAATTTTTCATTTCGGCGGTTATTTTCCGATAGAAAAATATTTGTTTAATATTAAAAATATACATTTAGCATTAAATTCTTGGAGATGCCTAAGTCTATTTAGGATAAGCAAACAATAAGAACAAATAAGCAGAAACAATACACGACAGAAAACATTTTATATTTTGTGATGAAAAGACAAAAACACAAAACAGTTTTATACAATTAATCGTATACCTTACTATATGCTACTAAAAATAAAAGAATAACCAACTTTCACCATTACTATTGACAATAAATCAGTGAGCTTGATAATACACAGAATTGAAACATGAACGTATTCCCGATATTTTTTAAAATTCTCTGCCATTTGTAAGCCTCTCGTACGAATGGTCATCTGCAAAGAAGCATTTGTAGTTATTATTTGTTTAAAACAACCTTAATTTTATTTGATTGTTTCACGACATCAAAAAAACTATAAATAAAAAGGAATGAGGGTTCTAAAAAAGAGAATATAGGTTCTTTATAAGAAATAATTTACACTACGTTTAGGTATAATTTTACCATTAGCAATATATAGTCATAATATAATTATCGTATATCACTTAATTACATGTATAGTGGGTTTTTTTCATTAAGAATAAATGTCAAATACATATCAAAATGGATTGGTTTGTGAAAAACAAGATCCTGATTTTAGTCTTAAACCAACCCAAATTCAGGACATCGATCTTTCGAAAAACACAAGTATAATTTTAACAACGGATTGTATTTACCAAAGACATCGACATTATTGTATATAAATACATTGTATTTTTTCAATCAATACTTACTGTTGAGGGATTCCGAACGGAGATTAGCAAGATATTTATCCAGACAATTGTGAATAAATCTGAATTGTTCCTTATTAGAAAATAAGATTGTAAAATTTTAATGGCACTCTATTCCAAAGTAGATGACTAATGGTATCACTTAGCATAGACGCCCCCTTTCTTTGCCTGAGCCAGAATTAACAAAATATTAAGGCAGTCATTTTTTCTTGTAATTGGTTTATGGTCATGTTTTTGTGAATAAGCCTTACTTATATTATCAAACTTGATTTTCCTGATTTTTTAAATTTACTGTCTGTGTGCTTCCTAAATACTGCTTACTCGTTGATATTTTATTGGACATTGAATATTTCCCCGCCCCAAAACTATGTGCCTGGAAAACGTACGATTTTTTTACGAAGTATTTCAAACAAAACGAAGCACTCATAAAAAGAAATGTCAACATGTTTTGCAAAGAACATGTTCCATCATTAGGTATCTTTCTTAGTTTAAATAATGCTTTTAATGCCTCTTCGGTTCAGATTTTTATTATATAAGTGTAATAAAGTGTTATAAAATGTATGATCTCTTACACTTAAAGACATACAAACTCCTTAATACCGTAAAATTTAAATGAATTTTTGCATGATGAGTAATTTTATTGGTCTTTGCGACAAATCTATCATAATGGGCGTTAACATTTTACTATTTATAACACGTATACTACATATAAATGTAAAAAATCAGATTAAAGATAAAACAATGTTTTGCGGTCCTTTTCAGTAAATGACAAATTATAAATCAATTAATACAATACCTTCTCTAGACAAAGAAGACTCAGATGGAAGCTATATATATTTAATCTTAATTAACCATAAGTCAAGCTGCAAGTGATTTTTACTTTGCCAAAATGTCATTTATAATAATTTGTATTTTGTAGTAAGTTTTAAGGGTAAAATAATTGATGTATTATTTATCATTAAGTCTCATTCAGTAAATAGATTTAATTACCAGGGTCCTGACCATCTGTGGTCTGTTATTTCTGAGAGATAGCACAACATCACGGATGTCAATGGAGTTTTTACTCAAAACTTGGCGTAGAAGCAAATCAAGGGCGATAAAAACACCTGTAAGTCCACTTCCATCGCTTAAAAAAATAAAACGACTCGTCGAGCTGCTGCATACTATTGACACACACGCAAAAATTAATACAAAATGTCATGAATTGAAAAGCAAATAATCTGCACAACCCTGAGGGCAATGCAGAGGGACACCGTAAGTGTTCAAATACAGCATGCACAAAACACACATAAACATTTACCTGCAGTGAACCAGCAAAGGCGCGTTAAATTTCTTGAGACATTCTCTGAAAGACCGCACCGCCATGAGAAAATCCACAAACTCGGCTGTTGCTGACATTACATTTGCTGATGTTCGGATGAAAAACTGAAACTCTGTAACCGTCTTAGTTTCTCCGTTATCCTGGAAAAAAATCTCACGTTCTAACTGAATATTTTAAATCTGCAAATAAAAGTGTGTATTATTGCATGCACTCACGTTAGCGATTAAAATCTCCCTTGACATTCGAGTTTTGAACAAGGATTTAGACTGTTCTTGGACAAGCAGAGATCCAAACCATTTCGATGTTTTACTGCACAGACCATTCTATTAAAGAATGTGTATACATCTTAAATGGCTTGAGAGTTTAAAACACACACAAAAAGAAGTCAATTAGAATTAAAAAAAAAAAAAAAAAAAACTGTGAAGTTGTAATTTAATATTTGTTGATTTTTATTTACACATTCTTGTTTTTTTTCTTTATTTCTAAGCAAATTGCATTCAACCAGACTTAAGTTGCAAAAAGCATGTTCATGAAAATTGCTTTAAATTTTCAATTTCAAGGAGAATCGTGAATCTTTCATTTATGACAGGTAATAAAAAGCTCTGGTAAGACCATGGGTAACGGCTCAATATTTAACAACAATATCGTAACTGATTTAGTCATTGTTATTTTTTATTCATTTATTGTAGTATTTGATGATAAAATTCGATTTTACCGAACATATTAAATAGCTTAAAGTTTCATAACCTATACTCATATAAACCGGGTCTGAAAAGTTCATTCGTTTTTATCGACCTCTTTTCGGTTGAAAAAGCATTATCAGTTCAGTCTAGATTTTGAATTTACTCCAATACACAAATTCTAACTAATAGCATTTTCTATGCCTTAATGTCATAGTGTTAATTTTTTTGTTTCGCACTTCATCACTACAGGCTACGCTTTTATGTAGATTTAACAAACAATTGTATCTGTTTGCTTAAGATTTTTTGTCAGTAGTGCAGTTACCTTTTATAATTGAGGCCCCTATTTAACTTCTTTAATTGAATATAATTTCAGACATCTTTTTTTATAATATCAGCAAAGGAATTCATTCTTTCAAAATACAACATAAATATACATTATGGTATATAAAAATATTATCGCATAGCCCACTAACTCCGTCACTACCCTAACTCCGTCACTTTCGGGAAACTCCTCGCCGTTTGAAATCAAGTACGAGTATGACGTCATTTTTTACATGTCAAAAATCTTTAATCAAATATCAACAATTTGCAACGGTTAAATTTAAGAATGTGTCAAAATATATCAGAATTAAACCTTGTTCATTTTTTGCACCATTAATTGTGTGAAATCAGCTAAAACTTTTTCACAGGAGCAATAAAAAATATCGTTATTTCTGACATGTGGGCCCATTCGATCATTTACGGTGGTCAGTCATTTTTAATGAGGTCAAGATGAAACATTTCACATGTAATACATTTTTGATTACGGTAATTAATACATTTTTTTTCAGTCCGCAATAGCCTTTATGCACTTCTCTTGATGATAACGTCAAATCGCCCATGCCGATACTTTTGCCTTATACAGGGTATAGATTTATCCGATATATCGCTATTTAGAATATGCTACATTTCTAAAATTGTAATAAATAAATAATATAATAAGTAATATATTAATTAATGATATAAAATATTTGAAATATGTAAGAATATAAATCAAACGGCATCCATACATTCTGAAAAGGCCATTTTGATTGTTGTTACATGGACCCATTTTTTATTCTGGCGATTATTTCATTTCGATGAAATAAAATACAATTTAAATTGTATGCACCATTTTTACTTATCGTAACTTGGCCTAAATACAAATGGAGTTTTAACTTAATTGTTAACGTGTTTTCATTCCCTGCCATATCATAGAGCATGTGGGTGACGGAGTTAGGTTCATAAGATATAATAAGCACGCGTGATAAACGTCGTATTCAGAGGGCTTGTTTAAATAAAAATTAAAATATTTTTGTTCATAATTTTATAAATTACATTGTTTCAGATTATATTTAGTGATTGCAAATGATAAAAACCATAGAAAATAATTTACAGAGAAATGCGGGAATTTTTCTGCTTATGGTGACGGAGTTTGGGTACTCGGGGATATTTGAAACCATTTAGAGACGAGATTTGTAAAACTCTGAAACATCAGTACTGCAGTACTCATTAAAAAGTAGAAGCGTTGGAGAAATTAAATGTTGACATGTAGGTATTGAATTGATTCGGTGTGAATTTAAAGCTATTTTTTAAGGTTTAAATGTCTTTAAGTAAAACTTTTAAGATGATTTTACTTTTGGGTCTTTTGGATTTTTTTCTTCGGAGGGGGAGGGAGGGGGCAGTTTTCTACGACTTAACCCTTGATTTTCCGTTTCCGTCACAAAGAGTAACAATGAGTTGCACATCCTGTTCCCAGACCATCCTCCAGAAGTTGAACAGACCGAATGAAAGGATTGGGTCAGCAGCAGCTATGTACTCTCTGTCAGACTCTATCCCCTATGATAAATTATCGGTTACTCGTACATTTTTCCATAACTAAAACACCAGACAATTTATATATTTACATGTTAATTTAAACACCAACTGTTTGGAAGTATTTGAATTAAATTAAACAAAAAACTTTTGTTAAATATTTGAGCCACATTTTTTTTCTGTGATGCATTAACAATATCGTGAATAAACTGAATGAACTCACGGGTATAAAACTTACATTGATGTAATCCGATTCGTTCTCATAAGTTTTCATTAAAATTACTCGACTTCGGTCATCTTAAATGTTTTTTGAAAGGACATATATTAGTGGAACTCAACTTAAAATACAATTCTTAGTGATAAACACAACACATATAAACAAATGTTCGTACAAGCCTGGATGTCGCTGAAAAGTTCTCTCTGCTTTGTTGCTATTTCAGAAGAATAAATCTGACTGGAACTTTTAATCTCCTATACGAATATTAACACTTTACATGATAATTATTCTAAGGTAGCATATTTGCATAAGGTTAAATTATACATGTCTTTGATAGACTAATATGGAGGAAATTTTATAACCACTTTTGTATTTGATGGGTTTTACTTGTCCGTCGATATACAGTTTTATAAAGGAGATACTAACAAAAATAGCCTCTGAATATTTATTGTAGGAAATGTTTATTGTGAAGATAAATAAATCAAACAAGGTATTTTCTGTAAACGTTACGAAAAGTTATTTCTATTAAAATTTTAATGATTAATTTAATTTTCTAATGTTAAACACTCATTTAAAAATAGAATTGGATTACATTTAGACCTGCTAGAAGATTTCTTTAAATGATTGTTAACCTACCTCGAAAATATTTTCTAGCATATTGTACTCACTAGCCAATTTCAGATACGATGAAAACTCTGCAACAGGTATTTTGCTGAATAAAATAATGCAAAACTTAATAAACAGATTTTTTCCTTATTCATTTTTTAAAAGTTCATTTGTGGCTTAATTTGCTGTCACTAAAAACAAAATAACCCTTTACTGTGTCTGTAAAACAAACATACTTACATGCAGTATTCTAATTTTAAGAACAAGTTGATATTCTGTATACCTGTTTTGTCGCGATTTGGCTTCTTTCATTTCTGATATATAGCCATATTCATGGCGACTGACGACACTCTCAAAACTTTTTCTTCGAGACTTTATCGCCCTTTGAAGTAGGATTGTTTTTAATAAGTCATGACTTTTTTATTCATTGGTGTATCGGTTCTTTTATATGTGGACATATTTTACAATTATCGAGATTAAGTTATAACTAAGATGGGTTCTTTGTCCACTTAAAAAAAATACTGAAAATTAAGGTTGATCAACTATACTGTAGATCTCACCGCTGTTTCTTCATCCTTAAGCTCATTATCACAGCCACAACCAAAACCAGACACAAGACTAAGGCTCCCGACACTATATACACATATCTGAAATCTTTCAGGTAAACTATTTCCTTAGAAATTATTATTGTATTTTGAGTAATTTCTATGAAACTTTGATATTAACGTAACATTTTTTAATCGAATTTTTTTATGACACTACGACCGTTCAAAAATGTTTCACTTATATAACACGATTCATCATTAAACAAGACCATTGGATGGTCTATCTTACTCTCATTAACCGTATGTAAAACAGGCTGTAGTTTTTCTTCGATGACGACTCGTTAAAGGGGCATGGTCACGATTTTGGTCAAAATTTTATTTTTCTGTTTTTATTTTTTTACAATGCTTCAAGAATGCATTTCTAATGATCAAATGAATTTTAAGAGTCAATCCTAGAGTTATAAGCAAGATACAGGGCTCACAACTCGTGCCCTGATTTAGTTTACATATGTTAAATATACCAGTAAAAATCTTCTTCAAACTGATTTTTCTATGTTCTTATTCATTTTAAGCATAAACAAAAAGTTCGTAACGTTTAACAAATTATTTTTGGTCTAAAACTGTAATTTTTACTTCAACATTCAAAATGTAAACAAAGGCTTTGTTTACATAGCAAAGAATTGTAAGATCTGTAACTCGCTTATAACTTAACCAATGACACTCACATTTTGGTTGCAAATTAAAAATGCCTTGCTGAAGCATTGTAAACATTAAAATCGAAGAAATAATTTTTAACCAAAATCGTGACCATGCCCCTTTAAAGTTATCTTCGACCAATATCAATATGTATTTATTTTCCTCGTAGTATTTACAAACATTGAAAAGTTAGAAGTCTGACATCTATTGGTTAAAACGTATTAAAATAGATTCAAATACTTACAATCCATTTTGTCTTCTGCTTGTGATGAATTTGCTGTAACGTTTATTTCTTGTGCTATTGTTGTGACTAAAATAAAGCAAATTATGTTTAGTAAGTGCCCTCTTTATACTTATTAATAGCTGTTAAAATTCAATAAATTTTCATTGAAAAACTATAAGTATTTTCATGGGCACTTTAAAATATTTTAAAATCTTGAAATAATTTCATTTTACATTTTTTAGCAAACATTTTCTTGAAAAACAGGACTAACCTTTGCAGTGGTCTAAAACAACCAACAGTTTGTATCTATAAAAAAAACTACTCACATTTGTTTTCTGATGTTGACTATTTAACCATAGCTTTATTTAAAAATGATTTATGACATGGAAGGAGTTGTAACTAAAATTGTCTTAATTTTACGTCATATAAAGTATATAAATCTCGTTCATGGATGTGCCTACAGCTTGGAGATGTTGAAGGGCTAAGAATGATGGTAGGCGTTCGCCTCGTTGATTGTTTTACCAGACCATCTTCTGTTTCCCTATTGTTCGTTGTTGCATCTAAAAAGATAGTTAAAAAAAGAAACTGTTACTCTGAAAATAAATTAAAAAGAAAAACAATATTTCTTTTTGATATCTATATAGAATTCCATACCAACATTTGCAAAATGGAAATTTCGTCATATTAAAAGATGATTCCTTATTCCTTAAGGAGGCATGGTCACGATTTTGGTCAAATTCAATTTTTTGTTTTAATTGTTTACAATGCTTTAGGAATGCAAAAACTCGTGTCGTTCTAAATGTTTAACTATGCATTTCAATGTTGTTTATTTAGAGTCAGCATTGTTCAAACATATTATGAAAAAAGAATCAAATGGTTTATGCCTGATCATTTGACGATTGTATCTATTTGTTTCTTGTTTAGCTTTAATATATGCATGATAAACGTGGATTCTTCCTTGTTCGTGTTGACATAATATATGTCGATTAAATGGATAATACTCTTTATTCGCATTATACGCGATAGAAATAATTTTATTACTTTGACGAAACGACCATTTTCCACTTTAATCAGTAATAGTGTTACAGCACTCACTGTAATAAAGTAATAATAATAAAGAGATGGTTTCAGAGTATTTAAAAGCGCATTCCATTTCGAATTTCGTTTTGTAGTGTACACTTCATTTTATATTTATATATTTTGTACCCTACAAAAGATATGACATAATTGAAAATTTTCGTTGTGTCTGTAAACTCGTTAAAAAACCTACAGCAATTGTTTTCCATGTTATATTCAACTTTAATATTGTGATACTTTTTCCCATATTCTTTTTGTTTCTGAACATCCATATATTAAATGTTCAATATTTTCAATTTGTTCACAACTAACACAGTTTTTCCAACATCTTTATCCCATTTATTTACATTATACTTACATTGTACATTAATACATGTATATTTCATTTTAAGTTCATTTTTTATCACATGTAATTAAGTATAAATACCATTTGTTGTAGTTTCTAAATTTGCAGTTTCGGCAATCACTGAAGATGGTTTAGTGGTGGTCGCACTAGATTCTGGAAGTTCTGTTGTTGGTTTTGAAATAGTAATTGTAGGTGAGGCCCTCTTTATTGTGTACAGATTACTAAGGTAATGCCATGTAGCTTAAACACAAAAGTTAACATGTTTATATAATCATGTACTAAGTATTCAAACTTATATTCTCTTTTGATTCCACTATTATGAAAATAACACCAATAAAAAAACACAAAAAAACATGTATGTGCAGTAGTTATTTCAAACTCATAAACTTGATATATAAATTTTTCGAATTGGGAATGCAAACACAAAAAGGTTACAATGGCAGCTGTATGACATTTCAAATTTTAATTGCGACCATGCGTGTCCATACATATTTAAATTTAGGTTGTTGTACATTTTTTATTTTTTTAACAGAATGTATAAAACATTTACCATTTTCTTTTGACGCTTTAGTGACTAGTATTGTGCCAACGCCCACATTGTTTTGTGTAATTTGATCGCTCGTTACAGTAGTCGATTTTGCTGTTCGAAATAAAAAGATTTAGTTAAGAACAGTTTATATGCAAGAAAGTTACTTTAACAATCCATGTTTATTTGTAATATTTTATTTCATTAATTTTATAACAGAAGCGTTTTCATTAAAACAGATAAAAATATATTTAATCAAACAAGTGTTTGCAATTTATGTATTGATTGACACATTTGTTACGATATTGTGTATCAAAGCATACCCTGGACACAAAGGATGGATGTATCATTCAAGCTGCAAGTGCATGATTCATTTAAACAAACAAGATCATCAACACAATCCTCAGCTACGTCGCACGAAAACCCCAAAGGTTTCTCTTTGAACGAGTAAAGTAAGTACATGATATCATAAACGTTACCTTGGTATATCTTATGTGAAAATTAATAAAAAGAAAATTGGTCTTATTATCTGTTATCGTAATAAAAGAAAATACGTACGTCAAATAAAGGATTTTGGTACTAAACTCGTAACTTACTGTGTGTGCAGCCATACGTTTTCTCCGTATGCACAAAGTTTGTGTTGTTTATTTTGCAAACACATGCAGAACCTTTGCATACAAGACCCTCAAAGCACTGCATGTCATGTTCACACGAAGAATTGTATTGTTTTTCTACAAAACGTGTGAATATCAAAATGGGTAACAAGTACGTTAACAAAGATACGATCAAACTTTTTCGTTTTAATTCATGGCAATGATTTTATCGTCTTCACATATTTTTGGCAAACACATTTACGCATAAAAACAATTAAAATACTTTTTTTGCACCCTTCCTGACCATCAAAGTAAGTGTCTGTGTCTAAACAGGAGCATTTCATCTCAATGCATCGAAATCCTCTGGCGCATTCGTCACTCGAAGTACAGTTCCCATTGTAACCAACTACATTTAGAAAATCATGCATTTTGTTGTAAGAAAATAGTAGAATGATGCTTAACATTTTCATAACCAATTAAGGTCAAGACGTGGTAAACAAGTTAAGCTTACAGTTTAATGAAATGTAAGATAGGAATTCTCTAAAGAATGCTTTCTAACAAAATTATATTAAAAATAGGTGCATCCGAAATGAATTTTCATTGAATTATAACAAAAAATATCAGGTTTAAATCTCTTAGTATTCTTTTCCATTACTTACAAATGAAATATACTCAGAATACAGAAGTCTCTCAAAAACGACATTCTGCGATATATTTACCTGAATAAAGTGAAATGAAAATCCGGATTACTTTGTACATAATATCAAAAAAATATTTAAAAAAAAATATTTATTTTCTATATAGTTCCTTAATGTTAATACATTTGTGATATGATTTTTTTTTCAATAAACTTTATAACAATAGCTTTGTTTAATAAGGTGTATCCAAAATGAATGTTTTGGTAAAGAGGTTGAAAATTTGTGTCTTAAACCGTCACTCTCAAGGACTAATAAAAACAATTTAAAGAAAAAGTCAAGGATTTTCTATTTTTGGACAAATTATATTTATTCAGAATTCTGCAGTCTTTCGTAAAACAGTATCTAAGTGTTGAACAAATTCTTTAATATCCCAGTAATATTAAATTAGATTTGTATATCCGGATTACTTTTTACATGATACGAATGGAACATCAAGAAGCTGTTTTATATTTTACATAGTTCCATTTTCAAAAGGCATTAACTGTATTTCGCTTTTTGCTCAATATTTCGATTACCATAAAAAAAAACTTTGGCCGAAGCTACATTCATTCAATTGAATTTTTAAAAGGCAAGTTTTCTGTTTTGAAACTCTGCTCTAACGCTTCATGTTTCAATAAACATCCAATAATAAAAAGTCTACAGAGTTTTGCAAAGCAAACAAAATGAAAAGTACCCGGATGATAACGTTGATAAATTGTTCGATTAGTACGGAGAATTTCCGAATAAAAGATAAAACATTTTCCATTATAAATTCCTTCAAGAAATGTATTTTTGTTCGTGTCAATTTTTCCATAAATCTTGGAATATTTTGAGGAGACTCGAACACAAGCCCAAACACATTTACTCTTTTTTGAAATATAATTATATTTTGTGATGTTAAAATATTGTCCAAGGCTTTAACCCTATGGTTGAAATTGTGCAATTAAAATGGTTTCCACTTATTTTTAAAAATGTAAATGCTATATATATTTCATACTGGCTTAAAATTTCCTACATGAAACAGCAAATGATTTCCCAAATCAAAAAGCTTTGTTAGTAGATAAATAATATATGACAATGATGATGCAATACTGAAAAAGGGTCGATCAAAGTGTAAAAATTGTTTACGTTACCTCGAATTTGGAACGGTTGGTTGCTCTGTGAAACATTGGTCTCTCCTCTGGCAAAGTGCAGTAAGATATGCTAAAAACATTAGGAAATTGTAAATATATGAATTTGTTAAAGATAATATAAGCTTTCAAAATACAATGTATATATAACTTTCAGCTAAGTTGATATTTCAGATTAAATTTTGTACGGCGTCCGTAATTGTCGCTGTCAAGGAAGTATCGTTTCTATCACAATCCATACGACCCAACCAATAATTGGGGAAACGGGAGGAATGCATAATAAATGTCATGAATGGTTTTAAAGGTTTATCTTTTAACACATTCCCGGAGAGCAATGAGACCCCGGGCGCTATGGCTATAAAACTTGCGAGCAGAGTTCACGTTTTATAATTTAAATAAAAGGGTTCTGGACAAAGAGAAAGATCATCTATCCTATGGCACTAGGGTCCAAACGGATTTCAAAACTCTTCATTGATTCTTTTCAACATTTAACTTACCGAAACTAGCACACTGGTCATATATAGTTGTCTCTGTGTTCCAAGGAATTCCAGGGGAAAATTCTGCATAATTAGCTATCCTAATAGTATATGTAAGGGGGTCTTTTTAGGTTCTGGAAAAATCATTGAAACATTGCAGAAAGTCAAAAAAATATAGTAAATGTACAAATTGTACCGTATTGTTTGGATTTTTTTTTTTACAAAAAAACCATACGGTTTATGTGTTTAAAGTACATACTTAAATTATTTGTACAATAAATGCATAGAAATGTGAGTCATCACAAGCTTTACTTAGACTTCGGGATAGTGATGTTTCAATAATGCATGTATAATATACGATGCTGTAATTAACTATGATAAAATGAATAACGAACAACATTTGTAATGGGTTTTTTTATAATAGAGAGGATAATCTCTAAAAACGTATTTTCATATAGAGGTCAGGCGGTTTTGGTCTTTTTAGATTACTGTGAAATCATTAGATTTTGAGGTGCCTCAATTTCCGGGAATTCGTGGGTACTTCTCATCCATGAATAAACATCCTCCATGAATAAATAAGTTAAAGTTTTAATGTCATATTTTCTAATATTGGTACATATGTTAAGTGAATACATGAAATTACATGAAATCCCCACAAACCTGAGAATTTAAGGAATCCACATAAATTAGCCCCCATGAATTTAATTGATTTTACAATGTATTAATTTGAAAAGAAGAGCTTCGGTAAAGGTCTAGGAAAATATTCAAATTTTTAGGTGGTGTGGGTCATCTGTTGATATCAATGTGGCTGAAGGTATATTATAGTTAAAATACTTATATCGAATTCGTGACTCACAGATTCTTAGTTAAGAAAAAAATCTTGAAATTATACTTATTTGATTGTTTATTTCGATAATAAAGTACGTCACAATATGGAGGTGTCACATGATACCTTAAAGCGGAAATATGTAGAATTTTTCTTTCCACAATAATAGTTTTAGCTTCAAAGCTCATATAAAGATATCTAAGATATAATTTTATAATTAATTATTTGATCAACAATCTGCTCAATTTAAAGATATTCATATATGTTTACCTAATATTGAGCCCTATCACAACTTCCTGGTTCATCAAATAGAAGAAATAATTGAACTGCATTCAATGTTATCAAAATAAGTAATACAACAATCTAACAAATTGTGATCCTAACTTGTTAAAAAAAGACTTCAAACATTTGTGTCTCTTACCTTTCAGTAAACTAGTACTTAAAAACTATCCGTTATTTATCGCCGTTTCAATTACTTATATGTATTGATTTCCTCGACTATGATTTGATTTGAGAGGACCGAAATGTTCTTTAAGGTCCCTAAATATCTCAGTTGTCTGGTCTCCTTCGCGTATTTCTTTTACCATTGAGATTAAAGGTGTTGACAAATCCAGTTTTGCAAACCCAAATTTTTAAAGATGTGTTTTCCCAAACAAGATACACATAAAGTACAGTAGATTATTATGAATGTTTAATCAAGTTGTGTATAGTTGATTGCTTGTTGCTTCATAATTATTAATTATGTATATTACTTAAGGATTACGTTTACTCAGGGTTTGAGATTTCAAAAAACTATTTTTACAAAGTTCAATACCTGAAGTCAAAAGTTGTTTCAAAATCACAAAATAATAATGTCATTAAAAAAATCGATATTGATATCCATGTTTTTTTTTTTAATTGAGGAAGATATGCTACGATAAAGGTAGATTAAAATTGAAACAGAGGAAATTCGGACTTTTTTTATTTTCTTATTTTCCCTAATTTTTGCAAAAGTTAAGTTTCTACATGTTTTTTCCTATTATTTTACATATTTTATTGTATTATCTTGTATATATTTTATATCACTGTCTGGCACGCGATCGGAAAAATCTTTAAAATACCCAAAATTAATTCTATATCAAATATCTCGAAAATTTGATCATTGACCCTATATAATGTTAATTTAAACAGAATACAGACAATAAAAGTAGTTTTAGGCAACCAATGGTTTGGAGCTCCTATTAGTCAGGTTTTTTTAAACTCGATGCAAAATGGGTACAAATTTGAAAATTGATAGAGGAAATTTGGACTAAATTAAATATAAAATATGAGCTTAAAACAATTCATTGAAATATGAAATTAGTAAGGCTATTCGTATTTAATCAGCTTTTAACTAACAATTTCTTTATCATTTCTTATAATTGCAAAATGAAGAAACCCTTGGAAGGGTGGACAATTTTGACAAATTTTTCAATAAACATTAAATGTCACTAGCATAAAAAGTAGGTCATTGACCTAGTTTTTCGAAAATGAAAAACAGCACCATAATAGGAGGGCTACAATGTACAATAAGTAGTTTTTCGTTTCTATTAGTGGAATTTTTTCACTCCTGAGTAAACGTAATCCTTAAGTTTGTTTTATTAAAAATAGTGATACATTTTGAAAATAAAAGTACTGGTGACTAAGTTTACAACGAATTAAATCATATATCAGCAAGCTAACAAAATACATATATATATATATATATATATATATATATATATATATATATATATATATATATATATATATATATTAGAGCAAATGTTTTGAAATACGATACTAACAAACAATTTGTTGGAACCAGAATATCAAGAGCCTGATCGATTAAAATTATCCTTACGCAAGTTCTATGGTCGATCCAATGACCTTGTCAGGAAGTGCAATGTTTCATTAAGACACATACTGACTGATATTTTTCATACTTGTTCGACCATTATTTATACACTGGACTGCCTACGGGTTTCTTCTGTTTTTCATGATCTTGACAATGAGGACATGGAGGGTGCGACCGGTCGGTAGGGGATGCTTACTCCTCCTAGGCACCTGATCCCACCTCTATCTTTTTAGAGGTCCGTGTTGCTCTAGATCTGCTTTGAGTTTGTGTGTCGCTTTATGGATTTTTTAAGATGGTTGACAGTTTGTTATTGTCATTTTTCATGTACATAAAATTAAACAATTTATTGTGAGAAATAATGTACAATGTAATAGCAAACATTACGAGAAAAGCACATTGTTGAATTTCATGACCTATAGTTGTATTTGTGAAGACGGAATGTGTGTGGGTATATAAATAGATTTGTATGTGTGACAACTAGTATTTATGTAGCTTTTGTGGGTTTTTCTTCATACAGAACAGAAATTACAGGATTAAAAAATTCAGTCAGTCAACAACAATATAAACACGCTCTGGTATCATCTGCCATAGATATGGACATTTATTAGGAGTAAATTATTATCATTATGATGCACTGGTTTCATATTCTGTCCGTGCTGTTGCATAGGTAATTAAGTTAATACGAATTCAACCCTCCAGTAATCTGTTCAATTCATGAAACTGATATGTTTTCACAGATCACAAATCATGACTGTTGTAACACTCTTTTATTCGACATCTGTTCATTTTAACATAACTCACAGTTTGTTTGATGTACTTGCGATAAAAAATAAGGAATGTCAACTATTGATTGATCAGAATTAACTCAATGTTAAATGTATGTAAATGTACTTTACAGCCGTGGTTTTAATGAATGTGTGAAAGTTTATAGAGTACATGTGTATATCGTCCAGTTAATGTGTTTAACTACTTAAAAACAAATCTTTACATGACTACACCATCAATTTAAAACTATTTAATTAAAGAATGGTCTCAACGAGAATAGTACAAATTATTAACATACCAATATCAATAATTAGTAAATGGGTGCTTTTAAAGGGACCTGGACACGATTTCAGATGAAATTTTTTTTTTGATCTATGTATAATTTAGTTTTCTTTTGTATTTTGAATGATTCATCAAACTTTGAATGTTAGAAGTCATGTTACAAGCGTGATACAGAGGAGTTATTATGTAAACAAAGCTCGAGTCTTATAAGTATGTTTACAAATACTGTAAACTAAAGAAATTGCCATTTCTTTATCAAAATGACTTGTGGAGACAAGATAGACTGATTCAGTGGGTTCATTAATAATTTCATCACAACAAACAGCAACATTAGATTGAACCTTATACTAATACAAGAAATATGTGACATTAACAGGACTCGAGCTTTGTTAACAAAACAAAGAATTCTACCTCTGTAACTCGCTTGTAATTCAATATTTGACTTTCAAATTTTGTTAAAGCGTTGAAAACACCTATATCTATCAACAATTCCATATATAAAAATTGAAAAAATAAATTTTGAAAATTTTTAGCTCAAATCGTGTCCAAGTCCCTTTAATTTTTTATTTCAATTCATCATATGTTCTGATTGTTTATATATTTACTTTTTACTTGAGCTAGATTACTTATCTAGCAATTTAATGTGAAATATAAATGTTCCAAATTTTGCTATCGGTTATATTATTAAGATGAAAAAAAATCAATTTTATTTCTTATCCTCACAATCTTTGATTTATCTTGGTCAATCTTAAAATATTTTAAATCTTCAACAAACCTTGAAACCTCTAACCAAAAATAGATTTTTATGGACAGTTGTATGAATAAACTAAGTATAAATGTGTGACCTACTCCGCCTCCTCAAAAATCTGTGCATTCTAGAAATGTAATTCTGCGAAATATTGAAGCTGAGTAATTTGTCATAAAATGACAAATATTTTAGAAACTTCAATGGATAACATGTGCGTCAACATCGGTGCACTTGTCTATAAAGTCACGTGTGTTTTTAATATCATGTTAGAGAGAACAAAAACATAAAGGTAGGATACATTATCTATCTATCTATCTATCTATCTATCTATCTATATATATATATATATATGTTTGTAAATCAAATACTTGTAGATGTACTCGTGTATAAGCGGGTTAGATTGTTCTTTACAAGAAAAAATATTTCTTATGCAAATGTATCCTTTATTCGAAAGCATGATTTTATTGTTAAGTTCATAATTTTTTCAGAATTATGAATGAAAGCCACTTGTAACCAGTAACAAGCGGGTTACATGTTACAAATCATTAGGGAAACAAAGTTTATGTTACTCCAACTTGTTCTCGCAATTTCATCAGCTATATTTTGTTTACATTTAGCAAATTTTATTGAATTGTTAAACATATTGTCAAAATTGTAACCATTTTTATATTACAAATGAGTCATTTCTTAGTTTTTAAAAAATAATTTTGCTTTTCTTAGTGCAGAAATGAAGACTATTACCTTTATATTTGCGTGGCTTGGCACTATGTCTTTGTGTAGAGCAGATCAACGCCCAGGTTGTGCATCAACTAATCCGTATAATGTGTTACTAAGTAAGAACAACGACTATACTAGTTCTTTTTTAATTGGGTTTTTCCTTAATTTTCATTCTTTTGGGGTTCTTTCGTGGGGGGCTTTGGGTTTTGGTTTGTTTTGTTTTATTTTGTTTCTTTTGGGGGAGGGGGTGGGGGTTCTATAAACTTTCTTATGGGATCAAGGATTGCAATTTTCTAAACTTAACTATAACAATAGTAAAGTTAACCATAACAATACAATGTTATATTTATGTTTAGAAACTTTGATCTTAAACGTTTATGTAACTGCAAGTGTCCTTTTACATGTACCAATATGCGAAAGGTTTGCAAGAGAACACAGAAGCAAATATGTGACGCAAATTTGTAACAGTGGGTCTATTTTTAGATTACTATTGCAAGACCATAGAGTCGGGGGGAGACTACATAGGAACTATTGCTCGGACCGTGTCTGGTCGGACTTGTCAGAGATGGGAGGTGCAATTCCCCCATAAACACGAGTTCGGGGAAGAACTTCCTGGCTCCGCAGCGGCGCACCGGAACTACTGCCGTAACCCTGGCAACAAGATGGCCGGTGGTCCTTGGTGTTTTACCACTGATCCCTCTATGGAGTGGGAGTACTGCGAAATTCCAATGTGTCGTAAGTATTAAGAATTTTTTTTATTATCAAAGGGTGGAAGTGCTCTTTCCATATGCAATCTAGATTGCCCCTTTTGTATAGCATACATTGCAGAACATTTGACAGTTATAACAATTTACCTTCACACTCTTCACGTACTATATAGTAGTTATTTAAACAATAAAATGCTTTCTTTGGTGATTTATGCGGGATATGAAGATGGCGACATTGCAGAAAAAATAACCTGCGTTAGCGGGTTATATAATTTTTTTCTGCAGTGTTCGCTACTTTCATAACCTTCCTTCATAATACTTTCTGCGTTTTCCTCCCCAGAATATGATTGTTTATACACTAAGAAAGGGAGAGAATACATTGGAAGGAACTCCACCACAAAGTCAGGGAGAGAGTGTCAGCGCTGGGACAGCGTACAGCCCCACAAGATCCCCTCTGTCCTCACCAGTCGGATCAGCGGCCCTTCCTCATGTCACGAGAACTTCTGTCGAAACCATGGCAACGCCGCCAGACCATGGTGCTACACAACGGACCCGGAAGTTGAAATGGAATTTTGCGATATTGATCCCTGTGTTGAAAAGTAGCAAACTTATCAAGTTTTATTTTTTTTAAAATAATTTTAATATGGTCTTTTTGTGACAATGATTGATTAAAAAATGACATAAAACTGAGTAAATATTTCATTTTAATTCTGAAAATAAATCACATCCTAATTTTCATAAATGCATGATTATATTTTTTAAATGTAGTCTTTCATTCAGACAGAAGAATTTATAACAAAAGTTTATTGTTAGTGTTGCTATCAGTGGTAATCTCTTTTTACAAAAACTGTTGTTGACTCAATAAAGTTTTCACAAGTTAATAGATACATGTAAAAAACATTCCTTTGTTGCATTTGAGGTAGACCCAGTGGTTTTCATGTCTGGTCCTTTTTTTAAACAGGATGATACATTTCCGGTTATAGTTTTTTACACATCAATAATCATTTAAGATATATGTATTTGATTTAAAGTATTGAGCAAGTATGATAGGGTGGCTTCAGATATATCAAATATATTGCTATTTTTTTTTCAAAAGAAGAGGGGAAAAAACACTTGGTGGTTAATTACTTACTGAAAGGGGGATACTACTGCATTTTTTTCTACGGTTTTGCCAGCTAAATCTAAAATTTAATATTTATTATACAGTTTTGATTGAGTATATACTTTTAAGAGAAAAAATGACAATAACAAACCGTGAACCATCTCAAAAATCCATAAAACGAAATACAAATTCAAAGCAGAGCAACACGGACGTCCAAAAAGATAGAGGTAGGATCAGGTGCCTAGGAGGAGTGAGCATCCCCTGCTGACCGGTCACACCCGCCGTGTGATCTTTGTCGTAATCGGGAAAAAATCGGGAAAGTCTGTAGACAATTAGGTGATTAATTATGGTCTAACAATTAGTATGAAAAACGTCAGTAAGCATGCGACCCAGTGGAAGATTGTATTTGCTGACAAGGTCGTCGTATCGACCATAAAACGAAAAGATGACTTCAAGTGAGACTGTTGATTGTCCTGTTTTATCAACTTGTTTGTCAGTAGCTTGCTTCGTCTTAAAAACTGTTCATACTAAGAGCATGCCCTTGCGTATCGAATCAACTGAGAGACAAAAACACCATATGCAGGTGATGAAGGCATATTGTTACATACGTAAGGAAAGTTGGCTATTGAAAAATTGAAGTCATCGCGTTTATCATAAAGTTTTGTTGTTAAGGTTACCATCAATGTCCATGTCCAGTAAAATATCCAAATATGAAACAGATGAAGCAGACTCTGTGGTATCTTTTATTTCAAGTTCACTGGGATATATCGAGTCGACATAAGTATGGAAATAACAATTGTTAATTGATAATACGTCGTCGATATACCTGAATGTTGAGTTGAAGGCCACAGCGAGTGATTTATTTTTTTCACGTACAAGTTTAATTTGAATAAATTCTGCTTCATAAGAATACAAAAATAGATCTGATAACAACGGGGCACAATTGGTACCCATGGGAATTCAAACAGATTGTTGGAAAAACTTGATTTCTAAAAAATACATAGATGTTGTCTATCAGAAACTCAAGCATCTTTTTAATGTCAACTTCAGAGTACTTGTGTGTGCAATGAGAATGTTTTTAACAAAATCATTTTTTTAGATTTCCAAGACAAGGTAAGCATTTTTACGACTTCCATTTTTATTGAACAAAAACAACTGTCGATGATATCACAAAGCCTAGATTTTAATTTGTCTTTGGGAATGGTTGTATAAAGCGTTGAAAAATCGTACGTTTTGATGCTATTTATTTTGGTAAGATTTTGTGACCTCAAAGTTTCTAATAATTCTTTAGAGTTTTTTAATATCCACATCTGATTCACACCACTTCTTGAGTATATTGTTGTGCAGTACTCTTGAAGTTTCTCCTTCACTCCAAGTAAGGAGTAACGAGAGAGGTTTGGTAGAACATTTACTGCTATATATCTCTGTTTTTAAGGACTTTTGTAAAGATTTGTAATCCAGTACAAATAAGGTAAATCAAACTCATTTTGTGTACTGGGGATATTAAAGATATCCATTACAGAGACTGTTAGATTATGTTTAATTGGAACAATTAAATTTTTTGCAATGTTTAAAAAAATAATAATAAAAGAAATCTTGTAAAACTAGTATAACTAAATATACAACTCTTAATAAATGTTTAACAAAAACAGTGTGTAAAATTTTGAGAAATTTCCAATAATATGAAATTTGTGAATTTGTTTGGAAGGTTGTGTGAAGAATAAATGTAATATATTTTGTATATTTTCTATAGAAAATCAATAAGACTTTTTTCATTTAACGACTTTTATATATACGATTTTGTTAAATTATAACCTAATATAATGTTTTGGTGCATAATTTTATAAATAATGAGATCATGCTTCATTGTTTTTAAATTTGGCTGTTGAATGTTTGGACCTTTTGTGCTGATGCTCATTGTAGAAAAATAAACGTGCAAAAGTATAAATATCTTGGCCTCTTTAGTAAGTTTTTAAGTTGTTTTAACTGTTCAGAATAAAAAAAGGTTTGGTTGGACACAAATTTCTAATACACTGGGTCTAGCATAAGATTTTGCATCATTTATTTTTCCTAACGTTTTTCATTAAGTGCATGATCTTGGCTTATATTTTTTTCAATATTATCTTAGCTACCAAGTTTGTGTTTTCTGACTTGGTCTACATTGATTTGTCATTCTATAAGTATTATATTTTTTGACGTAAAATCAGATGTAGCCTTTGCTGAACCAATACATATTCATGATGCTTTATTTTTAAAAAAAGAAGAAGAAGAAGAAAGAAAATAGATAGAAATCTGAAGATATTCATTAATTATGTCTTATTTGTATATGTTTTGGTATTAAGGAGAAACATTTGTAACTTATATTACTTTTTATCTCAGAATCCTTGTTCGTTTTTGACATGTTATTTATCATTGTTCTCAATAAACTATAGACTTTGTGTAAAGATTTCAATATCCTTTAAATGGACATTTATGAGTGTTGATTTTTTTTGTTCTTTTCTCTCCTTCGCTTTAAAGCAATCATACGGTATAAATTTTCTGTTCCTTAAGGTATCGATTTAAAAAAAAACAATAAAACTGAAACATACAAAGTAAGCGTATTTGATTGAATCCCATCCGCTTGTTGTTGTTTTTTTTTTTTAGAAAAAAAGTTTACTCCATTGTGTGGTATTTTTAGCCGGACCTTGTCGTTGAATGATAGATTATTGGTACAGTAGCTATTCAACAATTGTTTATTCTGTACTGATCATATTTCAAATACATGTGGTACGATAAAATGGCTCAAACTCCTTGAACAAAATCGCTTCAATATAAAATTGCACGTTCATTATCATAAAAACATAAATTAAGATGAGAACTTGAAATTTGACTATTTTATTGGGTTTTTTAACTTTCATTAAGCAACTTGCTTCGAATTCATGTCAATGCTGTTTTGTTGCACCTTCCTTTTTTGTAAATTTTGGTGAATACAAGATATACTGAGATACATGTACAACATTAATTTAATATCACAGATAGCTTTACAAAACTCACGAATACATACACTAGTATACATGCGTAGGTTTATTTTCAATTCATGTACAATAAAGACAAAGTATATTTAGTCTGACACTTAAACATTTCCAAGCGGTACCCACAAAAAATTGACTCATGAGGCCTTTATAACATAACGAAATGCTGATAAAAGTTTATATGAAATGGTCAGACCAGTTTAGAGGGGTTTGTTGCTGACGACGATGGACGTGACCTTTCGTGAAATCTGTTTATCTAAATCAGGGCGAAATTCGTCAAAATGCACTGTTTTTCTATGAACTCCAAGTAATATTCATAGCTGGGGCTTTGTAGGTGATATCTCTTTTAATTCCTAGACGATCCAAACAATGATTTTGTGGACTTATCGCTTGCGTAGCCCGGCGGAGGAATGTGAACATTTTTATGCCAGAATTCATGGAACTGTGTCAGTCCTCCGGAATCTATCATTTTATCAATGTCAGCTTCAGCTATTGCTCGTTCCATTTCATCTGTCGGGGTGTATTCCCATAAACGCAGAATCGGTTTCTCATTGGACAAATGTAAACAAAGCACACACATTCTCAAGAAATTTGGATCCGCCAAACCATTCTGAACGATTAGTGTTTTGCAAAAGGCTAGTTCAGCGAGGTCAAGGGGTCGAAGGGTATCCATTCCGGTGACCTTTACTGCGACTGCGCACATACAACCGTCTCGCTGACACAGGGCATCCACTTGGCCACTGAGAACACGCACAAAGTTCGAAACCTTTACGTGTCCAGTTAATTTTACTGCTGCAGCTTCGAACCCCTCAAACCAACTACATATCTTTTTCTCAAAGAGACGACAGAGATGGTTACAGAATCCTGAAAGAGAGTCACTTCCAATTTCTTTCACGTGACCAAATGGGTCGGCTGCGCCGTTTCTGTAGAAGAGGGACATCATTGATGCATGAAATTGTCTCCCTTGGTCCTCTCGAGATACTTTGTGGAGGAAATCTTGGTACTTCTGTCGGATTTTCTCGTGCTTGTTAAGATCCAGACGACACGCTTCCTTCCGGAGTAGGAAGGTATCCCAGCATTCCCTCTTGTCGGGGTTGTACGTAGCGCAGACTCTATCCTCTCCCAGCGATTCCACTGTCATGAAAATCTTCATTGTCGAGAAGTCATATATTCTTGACAGCTTTTCGAGACGTTTTTTGATTTCGTCTTCATAACGGAGAATTGAGGACCCCATTATCGACATACTGAATTTCACAACAATCCCCTATACTGTCTCTGGGTTTAATTAAAGATGTCCAACTAAATGTTTCCGCTTTTTAAATAGGATGTCACCCGAACGAACTCCATTCTGTTCAATTTATCAATAACCATGTCTCTCCTATTAGATTTACTGTACAAGTTTCGATTTAGGGGCGCTAGGTATCCAAATAAACACACACGATTCCTCACTCGGTGCACTTGATATTCCACCTGTGGTCCGGAATATAGCGTTATCGATCTGAGTTCATGTTATTCCAATATCTCCCTAGTTCGATCACCGGATGACGGAGCGTGTTCAGACACCTGTACTTTGTCATTTACCTATATCGGTGATCGAATGCGGCTCTCGGGTCCCCTTCCGTGCTTTGACAGACATAGATTAAAATGCTAAGCAGGGGTAGACAGTGTTAGCTGTGACATTTACAGACCCCTCTCCGCGGAGAGAGATTTAAATCCCGGGGTATGCCAAGGAATTCTTAATGGCGTTCATTTTTATTGTTGTTTGGGTTTTTTTAATGAAATCTTGCGTTTTAAATGTTAATGTCAGTTCGATTGCAAAGGTTAGTTCCATCTTGTTAAGCACATGTTTCCATAGAAAGAGGCGTGGTCGATCCGCAGCATTGATTGGAGTCAAAAATTGTTTTTCATAATACATTCAATCAAATTCAATCTCTCATGAATATGATTTCTCATAAGCACACGGTGTGTTCATTCGATCAATATTCTATAATAAATCAATGTACGCATGCAGGTTGTGGTTCAAGAAATCCCATTTCGGGTAGAAAAATTAGATATTTTTAAAAGGTGTAAGAACCTTTGTTACAATTTCAAGGTTTTTTTTTTTTTTTTTACTTTTTAAATTGATTTTATATCTACAAAATCTTCAAACAAAAAGTCTGAATGCATTGATAAAGTGAAGATAACACGAATAAGAAGTTTCCAATGTCAAAATCAAAGAATAAAAGGAGAACATCACAAAGTTATCAAAAGTGGTTTCGAGACTCTCTCGAAAGTTGTGAGCGCTATATTGATCATTTAACAAAGCTACATGTAGATCGGTCGATCATTCAAAGGGAAGGAACGAGGTGTTGGTAAAAGTTGATCGGGGATGGTGGGTAGCAATTCTTTGAATACGGTATTTTTTTTATAAATCAACTTTACTTGGGGTTAATTCCAATTCGACTATTTTGTATTTTTTTTTATATAAAAGTTTTTTATTTCAATCATTTTTTAAATGTTTTTGAAACGATTTTCCAAGGAAGTTGTGTACATCTTAAGGATTTATATTTTCTATTGTTGGTTAGTTGTTTCCAGGACTTCGAATATATTTCCCATATCAGAAATATATACATACGAATTTGTAAGTGTACGTACAGGAATAAAACAGGAAGTTTAAAAGTAGTAACTTTTACTTTTTATTGGCAGGCGTTTGGAGCTGTATACAATTAAGTTTATAATATGATACCTTGCAGATGTCATGCTATCAATATTAAAAAATGTATTATTTATCCACAAATGTTCACATGCATTGCAACAATTAAAAGGTATCAAATTATGTAGTGTAAAGAAAATTGGTGACCATGCCGGAAAATTTAGCGGTTTTTTTTTTTTTAAATAGCGATTTTAATTCCACATTCGACATGACAAATTATTTAATATCAGGGCCCAAAAGCCCTGATCTCAATTTACAGTCGGTCAAAAAATGAAAAATTATCAATACACATGCAATTTTCTAAGTCTCTGTGGTATAATGTTTCTCTATATTCAGGCCTAGGCCTTTAAAAGATGTCAATCACTTATCGTTTCTTATCTTATAGCTATGACGTTTCACTATACAATTCAGTAAATTAATTATACTTCGGTATTTTGACATTTTATCGCACAAAAATATCAACAATATTGGAATCGATCAATATTTTTTTTTAAATCAAACGTCCATTTAATTGTGAATTCAAGTAAAAAATCGTTATAAATAAAATTGTTTATAAATGTTCTTTTTAAAGTTTGGGGCCCCCTTTAACAGAGAATGTAGCATTCATGCAGTTGGAAAATTTGTAAGTAGAATATTTGCATTTTGAAATCACATCGCCACCTCGAAAAGAAAAAGTGTATATATATATATATATATATATATATATATATATATATATATATATATATATATATACTAACTTTGTTATGAATCTTAAATTATGTGTTTTATTTTTAACATATGATATTCATTCTCGTTAGATGAATAAATAGATCTACAAGCATTAGGTGTTCTCCCTATCAAGAAAGAATTTTTTACTTATTTAATATTTATTTCAATGTGATCATGTTAAAAAAATATATCTAACACATTCACAAGTCTTCTTTCAATAAAATTATAGGATAATTTATCCTCTCTCTCTCTCTCTCTCTCTCTCTCTCTCTCTCTCTCTCTCTCTCTCTCTCTCTCTCATCAACCATTGTTTTTCGGCATGGTAAATTATGGAAGGATAAATATGAATGGCTCGCAGGTTTGTTTTAATCAAGAATTTTTGAAAGGGTGTCTGAAGTTTGAAGAGTTTTTATTAAATATCTTTATAGACTAGTTTATATCGCAATAAGCCAAATTAAGAAATTAGGAGGGATGAGGCATTGGGGAAAAATCAACTTTGAGATAATACCAGGACCAACTCAAATAGGTGACATTTTTTAAATCACTATTTTGGTGACTCATACGAAAAATGAGTTATCTTTCTTTCTATCATCCCTATGAACAGTTAAAGAACATATGTTAAATTAAAAGATTTCTAAACTTATCTATATAACAATAAAAAATATATTTTAAAAACTCTAGTAAAATCATCTGCTTTATCAACTAAAAAATTATATTAAAATTAAAACTACTGATGTACATGTAGATCTTGTTAAAATATGGGTAGAATGTAAACAAGAAGAAAATACCTGGTCTCCCCCAGAGAGAGAGAGAGAGAGAGAGAGAGAGAGAGAGAGAGAGAGAGAGAGAGATGTACTTTTAGTACTGTGATTTGGGTAGCTTTTCGTGGTAGTCCTTGGAAGAAATATTATAGTGGTCACAAACTTGCGACTTTCTGGCTTTTTTTTTTAAATTTATATAACCATTTTTCAGGGATAAACTACATATGTAATAAAAAAAACTTTACTTAGCTATTATGAATTGTTTAATAAAGCTACATTGTATACTTAGCCAATTCAAGCCATATAGTTAGCGGGTCTGTTAGAACTATAAAGGTGTTTTTTTTAAATATATATAAAGTTTATTCTGTGTAGGTTTAATCCTTTATGACGTTCAGAGATTTCATGCTTTGTGTAAACTTGGTTAATTTTTCCCCCTCTTTCAACAGGTAGTAGTAAATGGTTACACTCATATCTTTATCTAAAGGGAAAAAACCTTCGGCCCACAACGTGCTTTCTCGCATAACAAAGCGGGCCGCCTCCTTAAATATTTACCTGTGCTGTTTCCGCAAGGTGTCTTACGCCCCGTAAAAAACAATAAGTTAGTTATCGCTTTTTGCTTCCCCAATGATCGATCTACAGGTGTATTAATGGACATTGTCTACCTGACCACTTGGGTGCGTTATTCAATATTACAGATTATATTAGTCGCGCGCGAAAACGGTTTCACGTCAAAACAATTGATTTTTTGTCTCCCCTCGGGGGCGCCTCGCTGAACAGCCGTTAACAGTTCCCAAACATTCATTTGAATATGGCGAAACTGGCCAGGTATGATGTGGGGGATATACGCTAACTGTGAATTTGGAGTGTGTCAGAAAATGTGAATTCACTTGGATTGTCATGTGTAAATCATGCCTCTGGGAGAACGTATTGTTACACCCATAAATTTGGGCAGGTCCCCCATAAAGATTGACCATGGGGACAGGAGGAACCTCCACCAGGCGGTGGCCTCTAACGCCCTCGTGGGCATCCTCCATCAGCTGGCCAGCGTGGTACGGCTAGCAGACGACATCTTCTGTGACATTTCCGAGGAATGCCAGAAAGTGTTCGAAAAGACAGAACGCATCAGTCGAAAGATCTCATTTGTGGAACAGTTTGTCAAAGACTTGGATGCCAAAACGGTCACCATTCGTAAGTTTTACAAAGTTCTATTTATAATCGGGATTCCCAAACAGAAATTAAGTTCACAGAAAATTAGAATAGACAAGGAGGTTAGAGGGGGAAGGGGTTGTGTTTCAGTTACTTTTGGCGTTGGTATTGAGGACTCGATTACCTGTGTGTAATCAGTTTGGCACAATCTCTACGGTGGACAAGCAGTAGTCCAATACACAATAGCAGTGAACAAAATGTACGAGATCTAGATAAGGCGATATAGGCACGGGGCTGGGAATACACAATGCAAAACAGAAACGTCCAGCCTTGTGATAAAAATCTAAATCAGGGACCTGAGTAGACCCGGTAACAAAGCTCACCTCACTTATATTGTAGATAGCCCTGTCATACACTGTCCTGCTGCTTTATCAGCAGATAACGCAAAGTCAATATTGATTTGTGTTTTAGGTAGGGTCATGATTATTAATTTATGGGTATTCAAGAATTCACCCCAATCTGGAAAGGGGGTATGTAAACTGTTGGTTTCATGTCTCTTGTCACCTACACACTATATATCAACTATCAACCAGTTCGAAAGTGCAGAATTCTACCCCTATGATTTCAAATCTTTGATATAGAAGGACTTTTTTATGAAAGAAATCTTTTCTTTTTTTACTGCAATCCTGGAATGCTTAAACCATAGTCTCTTTCCATGCTGTAGCACCTGCTGTTAATTATTTTTCTAAAAAAGCACACCTGTGGTTTAAGGTAAACATCAACAGTAGGAGTCATCAAGAATTACAGCTTGGGTGATACCTGAGCCATTGGGATATGTAATAATGTAGAAAGCTGATGATTATGACCAATAACTTTCTTTTGATCTCGATCTTAAGGACAGGTGTTGCATTGGCCATATATCAGTCCAATGCCAGCAATGGCCTCATTTTCGGTGGACCTCTAAAGTAATTGACATAGACCACCCAGTTGTTTGGTGCAAATCGTACTAATGTCTATTAATAATGGAGACCCATTGAAATCAATTCCTTAAGACAGAGGTTTATCGGGTGGTGCATGCTCCCTGCATTTAGGTTCACAGAGCGAACCGTTCAATGCAAAGACTCGAGATTGGATCAGATTTGAGTAGCATTAGATTTTCAGATATGAAAAAGAAGTGGTGACTAATTTAGCCTTGATCTTCAGAGTTTATCAGCATGATTTAAGTGTATAATGTTTTTTAATCAAGGGCTGGCATGCCCAATCAAGACAACATATTTCACTGGGTTCTGTATATATACACAAAAGAGGCTTAGTCTAAATAGAAGTTAATTAATTTCAAGGTATGCACTTTACAAAATGCCTTGGAGTCAGGTAAAAAAATTTCTGCAAAATGATCTTAGAAGAGGAATATTTAGTGAAATATTTATATACCAAACAAGGCACATTATGATATGAACGGAAGCCCAGTGGAGAGAAAAAGGGAAGATACTTTATAAGGGAACAATCTCATTATGTAGCAAATGACATGCGCTAATATATAGAATCATTCATAGAAAGTCAAAGATTCAATGGAGAGAAAAAACCCAATAACATTGATGGTATCAATTAATGACCTCATATAACAAACATCTTGGCCATGGTGTAGACTTATAAACTGTCTCCTCTTTTGTGATCTTTCAAAATTAAAAGATGTATCTTGTTTAATGGCATTAGATTTAAGAGTCTGTGGTTTAGTGAAAGTGCCACAGATTTGTCAATAAGATGTATTAGTCCTAGAAGAAAAAAAATACCTCTGGTTTTGTCTTTGATGTTGTGGTATGCCACAAGGTAAAATAAATTGTTACGGGAAGTTATAACTTTAAGTCGTAAAAGGAATGGTTGCATCCTATCATTAGCCTCAACTCTAGTAAAACGCCGGAATTGTGTCACCCCCTAGCTGGCAATTATAGCTCATTGTTCACAAAGTCTGCCATATTATTTGCTCTGCCCCAATTTTTATCTCTCCCAAACACCTTAGCAACAAATCCCCAACAATTTTTTTTTATAAATTGAAATTTAAAGTTTTATTTCCTTGTTTGAACTCAATTTTTGTCCGATTTGTGACCTGTTATAGGCTGCCCTAAATTTTGGTTATGTGGAAAGATTGGGTGAGTCATCTAAAAACATGAGGTGCTTGAAGCTCTGAACATTTCCTTTTCACCCCATGTTTCAGGGTTTTGGAGTGTTTTGTCATTTTTGTAAACCAACCCTTTCAATGCTTTGAAATATTGTCCCTCTTAGATATTGAACTCTTGAGCACACTTCTTTTTATGAGAAATTCCTTGAGTAAATATTTTGTCATTGTGAAGGGGCATCTTATATTGTACACATTTAATAATTTGCAAAGGTGTATGTTAAATTTCTCATATTTATATTTCTTTCAAATATTGGCATATTAGATCATAGTTTTTAATGAACACAAATATTTCATATTCAGTTCACAGATAAGTCCTTTTATTAGAGATAGTATGCAGCATAGTCATTAATTTAATTTGAAACCTATAATTCTCAGGTTTTTTAGATAACTCAAAAAATAAAATATCCAACACATATGAGCAGGCCCACTGGGATTCTTGATCTATTTATTTTTACTTGAAATGACAGAAAACTTTTTATTCTTGTATGAACTGTGCTTGTTGAATTGAACTGGATTGAAAGATTAACGCGAAAAACTGCATGATTAATTAGATTTACAAATTTCATTGAGTAATAATAGTTTTCAGAAAAATACGATTAAACTCCACGATCAAGTTTTATATTGTATAAAAACAACATAGTAATATTGCTTCAAAATTTTTAATGAATTGTGGAATTGCCATTTCATTATGTATATCCCATTTGATGAAACATTGAAATTTAAATAAGAACATCTATTCGAAATCTCCCTATAAAAGAATCATCAAAGACTAGCTTACGCATTCAATTACGGTAGAAGTTTATTTTTTACATCTAAGATAGTACATAACATTTACTAACCATGCAACCTCAAATTCAGCTGAGTGGCTTTGTGTTTAATTTACCAAAATTCAATATATACCATACATTTTTTTTATGTAAAAGAGTAGATGAGGTATTTTAATCCACAAAAATGTTCGAAGTTTAATTTTGTATCAAAAGAATATTCAGTTTGAATTGATTTTTCTAGGGATTGGTGCATCAATGGAAACCATTGATATCTTCCATTAAAATTGCTAGCATTCCAAAAATCAGACTCAGATACATGTACAATGTATTTATAATTCAAAAATCATACAGGCATCAAAGATTGAAAAGGTTGATTAATATGCATTCCCAAAATAGAATACTTACATGATGAATAAATTAGTATATGGTTATAAAAATACATGTAACATCTTGACCTGGTTATTCCTGGTCACTAATTGACAGTTACTTTGTCAGTGTCATAATGACAGGATTTGACACTCTCCGTCATTATTTCCTCTTGGTTTGTCACCTTTGACCTATTGTAATCAGGTGACATAATCCTCACACTGTCCATCATCAATAAAAGTTAGAACAGTTGAAGACTTTGGTCAGAATTCTTAAGCTTCTTGTATTAATGGCATAATTCTTGTGGACTAAATGGGTAATTGATTTGGGATCATTTATTTGATGTCTTTTTATCAGGGGCTTATAGTTACAGGATTGATAATAGAAAGTTAAAGTAGCCTGAAGCTGTAATTTTACGATGGTTGTTTATCGAATTGCCTTAAAAATTATCTAGATTATGTTATAACTGAATATAAACTAAAACGAAAAATCTTTAAAGTTGTTAATTAAATTGAATGAGGATGAATTAAATGTGGCTATATATTTCCCCATTAGTTGATTTAATTTTCTCATATTTTTCAAATAATATTTTAATATTTCGGAATTTGTGAGATGAATGGATGGTAATCCATTAGAGCATGGTTAGACTTCATTAATTAACCTCATGACAGCCCAGACTGGCGTTATGATTAAGGAGGACTCTCCTCAGGACACTTTTATCTGTACTTTCTTCCGCTGTGTTTGATACAATATCACCTTTTATTTACATATAAGGTAGATATAATGATATATACACCTGTAAATACCTGACCAGGTATGTCATTCTCTGATTCACACTTTCTGAACAACATCATGTTTGTAATCAAGGGATTAAGGCAGTTTATGAGTGGCCAGGGAACAGGGGAGCCTTGTGTCTGCCCATTAAAAAGGGAAAGCTTTCACAGTGTTTTGTCAAGTTTTTATCAGTTCACCCGAGCATGGCAGAGTGATGAGGATATGTAGTGGAGAGGATTGGAGGCAGTATTTGGAACAAATTCGTGTAATTACCATGATTACTAGCCATTAGAACATTTGAGAAATGAATGTTTTAAGATTTAAGCCCTTTTTAGAACTGACAAGCAGTCATGCACATGAACCCCCCCTCTCTCTCTCTCTCTCTCTCTCTCTCTCCAAAATATATGTAGACAATTCCAGTCCTCAAGTTTGAGAACAGAGTTAAATACAATTGGAGGCAGCTATATACTTATAATTCAGAGCAAATTTTTGTAATTACATGTACTAGCTTTTTTTAGAACCCTCATGCACCCATCTCTCTCTCTCTCTCTCTCTCTCTCTCTCTCTCTCTCTCTCTCTCTCTCTCTCTCTCTCTCTCTCCAATATATTCATACATGTATACACTTTCAATCCATTTGAGAACACGGTATGAAACATATGATACCGATAATATCAACAATAATTTGATATGTTACAGAAAGTTAACTTTTAAATATGTTCATAACCTGATCGTTATCAAATAATTGTTGAATGACGTGTTTGGAGTTGCCCAGTTACACTTAGAGGCATCATCAATCAGTACCCAACACACATGCTAATTAATGTCACCCAAGATAGACAAGATCAAGAAAAGTTCTTTTAAAAAGGAATCCAAAGATTTTGGAATAAGATTGTTGAGAGACTTTTGATCTTCTTAAAGATATTTGAATAATTAGGAATGACATCAAGTTTAAAATCAAATTTTTAAACTAAAAATATACAGACTTTTAGGCTGAGTGCTTCAATGGACACCATGGAAATGCATGTAGATAATGAGTCTGTGAAAAATGATATATAAAGCACACAATCAGATGTATTGCTGTGATCACTGGTTTTAAGGTGGTATGGGACACCTATCGATATTAATGTGGATTAAAAGTAAATTAAAATCAAAACACTTTTTCTGGTTAAAAATTCAAAAATTGTACAACATTTGTCCAAAAATATGTTTTGATAACTTTGGGAAAGTTAAAAATAATAAAAGCACTAGCAGGATTCGAACTCACGACCTACAGATTCATAGTTAACGCTCTTAACCATTAATTGAGCTACGATGTTAAGTAACAAATCTGGGAAAGAAAACATTTGTAAAGGACTATATATGATAAGGGCCTAAAATGGCCCCCTAAAATGAACATCATCATTTCACTGTCATTCTTTGTTTTCTTAGTACAGATATGTATGTGATGTGTTTACATGATATTCATTTTGGTTCAAGTGCCCACAATTTAGAAATATGACATTGTAAAGACAACCTTTTCCCGCCATTTTTTGCATTTTTAGCGTAAAACAGCTTGTTTTCAAGCAGTTTTTCCTTCCGAAAACATAGAGCGCATTCTTGAACAAATAAAATATTTTAATCAGAGATGTATCTAGCCAAGACTGATAAGTGACAAAAAAATTGTCCTTGTTCAAGCATGCGCTCTATATTTCCCATTCGTAAAAAGTTAAGAAAAAAGTCAATTTTTGGCTGATTTTGATTGAATTATAGAAATGGCGTCACTTCTGACGTCATATACTGCCAGTGAGTGCAAATAAATCAAATAAATAGATGAAAAATGTATTTTATATCAACTCTTCTAAAAAATTAGTTAACATTTTATTGTACCCGAAACACTTAAAAAATGGCAAATTATGGGGGCCAAATTGAACTCTTATCATATATAGTTCTTTATACTTAATTTTATTTTTTTTAATAGGAAATTCATTACAATATGGAGTTGTCTCATACCACCTTAAGAACCCTGAATTCAAAATTTGATGACTTACCAGTATTTATTGATAGTTACAATTTATCAAGGTCTGAAACTGTCATAGGAACATATATTTTTTTTATTTTCATTATATACGAAAACTAACTATATCACTGATTCACTCAGGTATACGTCAACAAAAAAGAGTAATATATAAATAGTGCCTGTTTGGGAGGGTAACAGTTGAAATTGGCACCCCGAGGAAACCATTGTCAACCGACGCGAAGCGGAGGTTGACAATGGTTTTCGAGGGGTGTCAATATCAACTGTTATCCTCCCAAACAGGCACTATTTATTTTATTATACTGAATGTCATAATTTTCAAGAATTTGTTACTACTTTTATATAGAAATGACATGAATTCTACGGCGAACCGAGGAAACCATTGTCAACCGACGCGAAGCGGAGGTTGACAATGGTTTTCGAGGGGTGTCAATTTCAACTGTTATCCTCCCAAACAGGCACTATTTATTTTATTATACTGAATGTCATAATTTTAGAGAATTTGTTACTACTTTTATATAGAAATGACATGAATTCTACGGCGAACAGTATGCGCATGATTTACGCGCATGTAACAATTCGTTGTGTTACCCGTTGCTAAGTGTGTTGCTAACGCTGAGGGTAATAGAACGGATTATCAACTGCATCTAAACCAATCAGATTTCAGTATTTAACATGAAAATATAATAATATGAATTGTTACATTTGTAAATGAGGGAGGATGAGGAGAGAGGCGCGAGGAGAGAACCTTGGTTATCTAATGACTATTTTGTAATTGTTCTGCCCACAGCATTAGATATATTACTTGTGTTATGTCTGGACCTGATTGACCCACCTGATTAAGAGCTTTAGTCATTCACAGGGGATTATAAATATATCTCGTAGAATGAAACTTTGTGTAAAGAACTTCTCAGGATATGTTTCTTTAATGCCTGACTTTGAATTCAGGTTGAGAAATGAGCAAGCAAATGTTGGGTTCTAAGCGGATTAAAATCTATTTCCCACTTTGGACCACAAACTTTCTATATGATTGTTATTAATGCAATTGTTCAACTCTCGTGATAGAAAATCCCTCAAGCAGTGTTTAATGTTTTTGTAATAAAATTCCAATTTCAGTGAAAAGGACAGAGTATTATACCATATGAGTGCTTGACAGCCAGATGCAATGAATTTGCACTGATTGAATCTGAAACATGCCACGGAAATAAAGAAATCTACAATCAAATACGAAATCCTTATCAAAATGTCACACTCCTAGCACTCTGATTGGCAGACAGAAAAATTGTTCAGGTGATTTGACATTTGCGTGGACATTCCTTGCTATTTGCTTTTTCACCTGAGCTACAGCACTGAAAGATAAGACTTAATCTGTAGCGATCTCGGGACAAAATCTCATTATCTCGGCCCCGGACAAACAACAAAAGCTCCCCATCCATCTGACCCCTAGTCCAACTCCTCTATTAGTTACCATGACAATATGGAAATTCATATGAGCTATGTTTTTAATTTGACTTAAGACCCCATAAGAAGGGGCTGGACTTCCTAAATAAAGACTGGATCTTGAGTAAATAGTCATGAATGCTGGGTAGGAACTGGTTGTTTAGGTTCAGATTGTTAGAGACTGATAGTACAGGTACTATAGGCTAGTGTAATTTGAGACTTTGTACTCAGTGTGTTTCAGGGGCCATTTCATTAGTCTCTTGTGGTCACAAAGACAACACGTAGTAGAAGGTGTCTGTCAAACTGTAGCATGTGTCAGTTTATGTACTAATTAATTAGTACAGTGATAAATGACAGGAGATACTCAGTGTCAGAATATCAGTGGACCTAGTCAATAGTACTATACAGTCATGTAGATGACCATTTATACCCCTCAAGTGCTTAAGGTTTAGTGTAAACATGGGAATCATTGTTAATGGTTATGGAACATATATGCTTATGATAGAATAGATCATTTAAGGAATTGATGTGACAATCGTTACCCATAATCATCATTACTCCATTTTTATTTTCATCTAGTGGTCTGAAATGAAGAAGAAATAAGTGATTAATTTTATTCGTTTTATTGAACACATTAAAAGAGGATTGTGTCAATCTGTCTATTTGTTCACTGTTCATTGACGAAAACATTTGAATGTTAAAAATTAAATGTTTTAAGTTGTAAGTGATCTTTATAAATGCATTAAGATTGTGAAGTCGCTGGTGATTGCTTTGAAGTTTGAGGTCAAAAGGGCCTTTGAAGTAGCAAAGAACATATATGTCTTGTTTTGTCTGAATTTGAAAAGCCATAAAAGAATTATCAGACGAACATCTTCAAAATACAAGGCATTGAATTTCAAAACAACAAAAAGACGACCCTAATGTCGTGACAGATCAAAAACTTTGTATAGAACAAACCTACGAATATTTTTAACTCCAACGTTATAGCTGACATCCGTGCCAACGAGAGATATTAATATAAGTTGTAGAACTTGTTTATCAATCGTTGTAAAATAAATAAAGTTTAGTTTAAAGTTTAGTTTAGTTTTAGACAATAATATGTCGTCAATTCACCCAAGATTCATGTAAGATATCATGTATATTTTGGACAGGCGGTATATCTATTACAAAGAATGCTGAAATGCGTACAACAAATATTTATAAAAAATTAAGATTTATATAATCTCAGATTGACATAGTTTGGTTTGTTTTAAATGGAGACTGTCCTTTTCAAGATCTTAATTCAAAGAATGTGTTTTTTGTCAGGATGCCCAGATTTAGTGTCAATATATATCTCAACACCTTTTGTCAACAAGAAAAAATCTACTAGTACTTTGGAATGCTCACCTTGATAAAACACATATATATCGATATCAAAAATCTACTTTGGAATGATCAGCTTGCTAAAACATCAATTTAAAGGGATTTAAGTGAACTGTGCTACGTCAACTACAATATATACTAGCTAAGTAATCTTAAAAGGGGTGTCTTGCTCAACATATCTTTCTAAATGTTGCATAACTGTAAAATCCATTAAGACACTGGCTTGTCTTGGTGTACACATGTATTGATGTTGGGTGTACTACCATTAAGGCAGCTAAGCCGTGCATTTACCCTCATGTTTATTTGTCAAACACTGATTTTAAAGAGCAGAAATGGATCATTAAGGCTCTCTAAGTTAATAACAAAAATGTGGAAAGAAAATTTAAAAATATTTAATTAAAGACCCACTGTTGTAAATGGACTTTCATTCCCATTAAACCTTAAATTTCGGAAGACATTGTTAACATTTCGTAATCGTTGACCCTAGTTATCTCGCTGTTTCCTTTCAATTCTTTGTTAGAACAGCGTGCTGGCAGTAAATAAATATTGGCTTCTCCTGACCTAAGGAAACCCTGTTAAGACCCGTTCCAGTATTTACTTAGGAGTATAAACACAATCCTTATTCTCTCTGAGCCTGTTTTAAAGACATATATGCTACACAATGAGAATTTTGAGAGTGAAATTATTACTGATATTGATTTGTTGAAAATTGAATGAGAAATTTTAAAAGATTATATTGAATTTCAGTCTCATAATGTCCTCTCACAAAGAATAAGATGTCATGAAAATTTAGGCTTGAGCTATCATTTGTGGGTTAAGACAAGGGGGTCTACTCTGTCAAAAATTGTTAATGTTAATACACGAGAGCAAAGAGAGGAGACTTCGGGACTATAAACTCTTTACAGAAATATTGTAAACTCGATTGAGAATTGCTAAATGAATATTGAAGGTTATAACTTTTCATTCAGCAGCCAAATTATTTTAAAATGATCCCCTTTAATCATAAATGTTGTAGGGGCCTGAGATTTAGGTCTCCCATTCTATTTTATGATTTGATCAATTTCATATGGAATTAAATTAAACTTTACTTCTAACTAATAACAGGTATGCTTTTTGGGCTCTTAATAATTCAGAACTTATATTTTACTTGATTATACACTTTGGTGCTTTTAATTCATTCGGGTGGAATAAAGCCCCAGCTCATATCAATGGAGAATTACGAAGAGGGAGGTGTGCACTCGCAATCATCAATCAAAGTACTGAAAGTACTGAGAGACGGAGGCATCATTGCGGAGGAGATTAATCTAATAATTCCAAGTATTGAAGTACCGACGGGAGTTGATTTCATCGATTGACATTTATCTTAAAATCAACGATATGTAATTTCGCATGCCAAGTAGAGTCTTATCCGTAATTGAATCACGCATATTTTCATGATATGAATTTTCGGGCTTTTCCGACAATTTTAAGAATTCTAAGAAAAAAATCATATGAATCATGTTGCGTAATATTTTAGGATAGAATAAATTCCATCAAACTATGTTTCAGTAATGTAAATATTTCTGGAAAATTATATGGATCCAAGCAATATTTAACTATAATAATATTTAATGCTTCAGAATGCATTACATTGAATCTATCGATTATTTTCGAGAACAAGGTCTTGTCAGCGGCGATGATCTGTGGTTAGGTCCAAACACAGTTAAAATAATTTTACTTCCGGTTTGCCAGAGTAAATGCATAGGAGAGTTGATAAAAATCAACTACCAAAAATAATAATGGGTTTTTTTTCTTCAAATTTTAAGGTATAGAAGGTTTAGAGTATCAATTAAGAGTTTGCAATATTAAATACTACAGGACAGAAACTACTTTGCTAATAATTCATGCTCTTTTATGGAATATGCAAAAACAAATTACAAACAAAAAATATTTTGTTAGTTAGTACTATACCTAATGATTCACAATATATACTAAAATCAATGATATATAATCAATAAAAACTTCTGAACAGTGAACTTTTTTCATATGAAAAAAAATCGTTCATGCTTAAAAACCCTTAATGTTACATGAAGGTAATACATGCATGATCTCAATCTCGCATAGTTGTTGTTCTTTTCCTTTTGCAGAATGTACGATTCGATTGTAGAGTGATATATTTCTAAGCATTTCAAAAAGTTATGGAAATGAAATACTCATATATAAGAGACGCTACAGCTCATTTTGCTCAATTTTGCTCAAAATTACCGTTGATTTCATCATTTCAGGCAGTCCAAAAAGTAAATATTGCTAGCTCAGCCTTTTGATCAACAGCTTAGCGCATCAACTGTAAACATTTCATCGTGACTTTCTGCAAGGGATGAAAATATTACGAATTTATACAGATTTTACATGTGGTGTAAACAAAATTTTAGAGATATAAATTTAGAATTTCGGAGAAATATTTAACACGCAATTGCGAGTTTTTTTTGCTGTGAAAAGATTCAATCTTTCTGTATATGCACGACTTCTATTCTTTTATCTAACTATGTTTAAAAAGGGAAATATCCAAGATGAAGAGAATTCGCTGTAATATCTCTTTAAAGCTAAATTTAAAATAATATACCGCGGTAGATCTTGTTATACCCCGTACTTCACTTTTAAAAGAAAATATGTACATTCTGTAAAATGTTTTTACACTTTTTTCACGCGAAATTCTCTCATCAGCTTGCAAAAACACACTGACTTCCCAACTTACTTTGAAATCGACAGCGCTGGCCAGACAATGCAGGATTAATCAAGCTTCACAGCACGTGGCCTGGGTACTCTACCTATGCACACACTAAATGTGTGTGTGTGTGTGTGTGGGGGGGGGGGGGTTGCATTAAAGGGTGTAATCTGGATATGTTTAATTTATTTGTTTCACTATCCTTATAGTAGGTAAAGTATACATGCCAAGTAAAGCTAAACTAAAATGTGGCATGCTATGATCACGGTTGTCTGTACTTAATTGGGAGAATACTCAAGTTCACATAGCAGTGGTTCAACTTGTTAAATAATCATTTTATTGGATCGATGCCGGGGGCGGGAGTGTAGCTATACATAGAAAGATATATCTCCACAGGAGATTAATTGATAATTAATGCGCAAGTAATATACGATACAGACTAAAAACCACGCCGTGTTTATCCATTGAATCTTTTAATTATTCAATATTTCGGTCAATACAAGATGGTTCTTGAGGAATCCTCATTATTTGACGTCACGGACAGGAAGCTGTATAAAAAGTATAAATAGCCACTAAACGATTACACACCATTGTCCATTGCTATTCTTAAACTCATGCATATTCATACTTACTTGGAATTTGACATATAAACTAACATTTTCGAGAGAAATTATGTTTATTGATCGCAATATGTATAGTTCTATTTATTGTTATTTCAGATAAGATATTTATTTCAATAATAATACTGAAATATGAATCCCAAACGAATATTGCAATTTTTGCCGCTAGGTGGTGTCCGTCAAATCCACTATCGACGTCACATGTGAGCTGACCGGTAGCAATAGAGGAGGCTCATAGAGCCTCCGTCTAAAAATTAGGAGATTTTTATTCATACACTGTACATAGTGTCTGAATCAAAATCAGACATGTCTAATTAAGGTAGAACTGTACAAAGATGAATGAAAGAAAAGTCTGTACGTATAGAAATATACTCAAAAATCCGTGAGAGAGTTTAATGAGACATCTAACCACCATTGAAATGTTGCAGCTGATAACTACCCCAATTCAGAAGGGCTGCAGAATGCAGGCTGTTATTTTGAGGACACCCTATAATTTTGTCCTATCTCTCTCTTTGTCATTATGTAAATGATCCAACAGAAGCAGTAATTTCATTTATTTATGGCTCTTCATCCAGCAGTGTTGCATGTTCTAGCTGCATCTGATAAAAGGGTCCAAAAGCAGCAGCCAGGGTTATTTGTTATCAACCGAAAAGCTGCATAACAAATATGCTATATTGATAGCATTGAATCTTTTGTGTTCACAACAGTACCATAAGAATTAAAAACAAGAAAGATATTACCGGGTATATGTAAACTCTGCAGTAAAACAAGGAATGCATTACTCAGTACCAAGGAACTTGGTATATAAAATCTTGATTTTTTAGTGAGATATATGCCCTGCAGACTTTGCAATTAAATGAGAGTAGATGGTATACTTATAAGGAAACTCAGTCCTAGAAGATATTGCAACCTTGATTCAAAAGATTAAATTTTATCTTTTCCCATGCAACCTTCATACAATAACAGTTTCTTTTTATGAATATAAATGAATCTTGTTTATAAGGATGAAAAATTCATTCATCTTGGGACTGCACTAAGGTTTTACAGAACTGTATATATTATACATATAGAGTTCCTTAAAATTCATCTAAAGCTGGTTTGAGTTGAAATTTTATTAGGCTCCAAATGTAATGCACAGACAATTTCATGATGAAAAGATTTAATTTTTGGTCATAGAAACTGAGGAATATGATATTGAATGAACTTTAAGAAGCATGTGTACGTTGCTAGCAGCTGGTTGTGAATGGGATCTATTTATGGATCCCAGGGATTACATCGGGAGCCTAGCTGTCATCATCATTTATATACCCAGCAAGGATGCCTCTGTGACAGCAAAGTTTAAAAACACTGAAAATTCAATAAGCTTCATTGAAAAGTGACAAAAGCAGCTCAAATGACAGAGTTATAGGTTCTGCTTCATCTATTATCAATGAGGAGGCCATTACTGATAGTCAAAGCGTGTAATTTCCAATCAAAGCATCACAAAATAATTATTGATCTATTTTGCATAAAAAATAAGGAAACAGGAAAGTTAGACATATGGTGCGTAATGCATTGAAACCATTTACAAGTCCTACAAATTTGAAACTGAAAAGCAGGCAGTTCTGGTTTAAAATTCTCTGTTGCAGTTCTTTCATGAATTTCCTTTGATCTTGTAACAAAAATCAGAAATCTATATGTTAAATGTACAAAAAAATCATTAATTTTAGGGTCATCTTGCAATAATTATAATGTACGTTACATGGCAGCATTCTTTTTCAAGTTTGATTTTGGTTTTTAAAGAAAAACCTTTGATAATTATTACAGAACTCTCTGAGCCAGCAAGTAAGTAGTGACACCCACATATCACACAAGGCTTTCATTCAAAACCAAAGTATAGCCCCTAAAATGTAGTTTGGAATAGGTACAGTAAACCAACTTTTTATGTGACTATACTTTATTTTGTGAATTTCCAGTGATACATAATTATTATGTTTTTGAGAACTTAATATTTGCAATGTTTATCATATCAAATAAATGAAAAACATTTAAGGTCCAGTTTGCTTTAAGAAATATTGGTGATTTTTTTTCCATAAAAAAGTTGGTTTATGGCTTCTATTCATTAAATTCAAAAACTTAAATTTTTGCATTCAAAATTTGATCCTCTGGAATTGTGTAAAATAGACTTACATAATTGCATAGAAAGATTTTTATTCAGAAGTTAATTTTTGACATTAATTAACAGATGGAGTTCTAGACGGGGCATTGTATGGTGTGTGCATTTCATCAGCAAACCTTGTTAAGGGTACAACAGTGTGTGTGAACAATTTGTACCCTTTCATAATTAATCCTTTATATCCACTGAAACTAATTTTGAGTCACTGAATATCATTAATTCAATCAAGCACATATTTAATATTCATAATTCAATCTGTTCCAATTTGTACTACCACACTTAATTAAGACCATCTCTAATTGATTTTATGAAATGATAAAAGGAGGTGGAGGTGTTTGTTATTTACGATAAAAACAATGTGTTCATAATAAAATTTTGAAAGAATGGCAAAAGATGTTAAGCTAGGGACACTATTTTGTCAGTTCTGTGAATATCGATTCTAAAGACCACAGCCCTTTGTTAAAATGTGTGGCACTTTTCATCAGGTGCTCCTAGTCCAGTGAAAAATGACAGGGCACAAGTTTAGGTCAAATCAATAAGGGGCCTCGTGAGGGGGAAAAATCCCTTTAACAACCCTCTGACTAATTAACATGGCTTATTTGTTTTCATACTTCTATGTAAACTTTGAAAAATATGTATACCACGAAAACATTCCTGTAGGCGTAACGGATTAAAAGGTGACATTAATCATAAGCCGTAAAAAGCGTGGTCTGGTCGTGGGTTAAGTGAGCAAGCCGCTAACAAGACAGACCCCAATATATATAAAGGAACATATTTTTGTCACCTGAAAGGTAGCAGAAAAAAGCATGCAAACTCCTAAACAAATACTCCTGTGTGTGAAATATGAGGGGCGCTGTTTGTATTGAATTTTTAAGAACTCGATATTGCTCTGTATCATGCAAGGCCATAGAATTCCGATATTTTTGTGTGAATTAGAAACTTTTGGGTAGTTCACTTTTATGCGTTTTTAATTTGCAAGTTTAGTTTACTGTATAGGACATTTCTGACATATTATATTAATTTTTTTTAAGGCACTGCAATGAACTTTGCCTACGAGTTGGGTTGGTTTTTCATTTGACGTATAGAATTTACAATGAAAAATCAAATGACTAAGAAGTTAATGCGTCTGTAAATTTTTTTTAAAAGTTTAGTTCAAAGTAAGGAGTATTTAACAAAAGTAATGGATTTTTTCAAAGTACACATGTATAACTATATCAATTTATCTTGTGTGGTCCTGGGTGAATTTCACTAATTCAGCTTTGTTCACATAACTGTCTCTATGAATAACTTTCATCAGGGGTTTAATACCATACAGACATGACAGTTCATTTATATCAGTGTTCTCTGGCACATTCACATTCCGTATTAATATGTCTTCTTTTGGAGTTTTGTGTTATTAAACACCAGAGTTGCATATCTTACGTATATTAATCAGGCTTTAAACTTAGTCATTAACAAGGGTGAGACCTGTATTTCCAACAATAGACAAAAGTAATAACAAAATTTATGATCCAAGAATTATCTTAAAAAAAGAAATGTATTTGAAAGTTCCAACAATAAATGTGCCATAATCAAGGTTCTCTTTTGAGATTTTTTATACATTTCATAAAACAATGCTAATTTTGTATGGTGTATGTCTATAAGATTTTTTTGGCATTTTCTAGAACATTGCTTTTAATATTATTTTTGTTTTTTGCTTAATCAGCTGTTGGTGACTTGACAAAGTTCAGCCATTGCCACGATCATCATGTTGCCAAGCATGGCTTTGACTGCGACCTCTTCACCTCAGACAGCCGGCCGCACTGTATACAGGATCACTACGTACTGTCCGAGACCTCCCCCTCCAAGATCATGCGGGGAGCAGATATGTACAGGAAGGACGGACTCTGTACCTCCAGATTGTTCAAACTGTGGCCGGTTGCCCTCAATGAACCCAAGATCTCATCCCCAGATTTCAATCTGCCTAGGAGGGTAAGGGTATAAAATTTACACCCCTGAGAAGCTTCCCCCCGTCCCATCAAATTCTGAGCCAACTTTACAAATCCCATAGAGAAAAAACTTTGCTAATCATATTGCATGGAGCAGAATATATAGGGTTTCAGAGAATCGTTAATGCTAGAATGTCAAACAAAAGATATGTTTTTTCCATTTGTTGCAAGACAGACCAACAAATTTATTAACATGAAATGATTACAATAGCAATTACTATATATGAATATAGAGATCCAGAGAATCCATGAAATTCAATATTAACACAGTCCATATTTTCAATATTTGACATTTCAGCTACTAAAATACTGTAACCGGTAATTGATAAAAAAATGGGTTTCATATGGACATTAGTCAATTAGTTAAAAAAACAGAATAAATTGTATTGCCATTATGATTGATGTACATGTATCACTATTTGTGTAGTTCTGACTATCCCTGTATGGTGTACTCTATTGGTATGTGTGTTTTTAAGCAACAAATCAAGAGTGTTGGAATGCAAGTGAAACATAAAAATAATGTATACCGGTATACATTTTATAAAGGATGAATTGGATCGTAATTATGGTTTGGATTGCGGATGTATCTTACATCCACAATTGAATATATGAGACTTTTGTGAATATAAACTTATTCAAGAATTTTTTTTACATGAATGACCAAAATTTTCAATGAGAATTGATTCTTATATTATGTTTTTTCTTTTCAGTCGCAAAACGTGTTCACCTTTGAGAAGAGATACAAGAAGTTAAAGGAACGGCGGAAAACAATTCATATCACTTGTGAAGTTTTTCCGGAGGAGAAAAAAGACAAAACAAAGGAGGACCAAAAGGAGAATGAAGCCACAGAGATCGTGGTTCCTCCGTCGGAGATCATCAAAATCGACACCTCGGGGACAGGGTTCCATCGCATGCAGGCTCTCCGGAAAGTCCTGGCCAGGGTGGAGTATGAGGATACAAAGAAGAAGAAGAGACGGCATACTCTGTCTGGGGTTTCCGATAGCATTATGCAGGAAATCGAACGGTTTGAGAAAAAACGTATGAGTACAAATGGACGTGATCATGTGAGGGACTATAACTTCGAGGATTTGGACGTTATTGAACTAGAACCACCTAGAGATGAAGAAATGGCCAAATATCTGGATGAAATTGATGGTAAAATAGAGGAGAGAAAAGAAGATGAGAGAATGCTGAAAGAGCCTAAAATTATGAAATTCTTCCCATGTAGGAGATCAAAATCTCTTCCAAGATGTGCCAAGTTGAATTCCGCAAAGGCTTTAATTGAAAGAAGATCTCACATAGCTGGGCTAAATGACAGTGAGTTAAGTCTAAATAGTAACCATTCTAATGAAAGTAGACATTCTCGCCTCTCGAAACGTGGCAGTATGATTGGCAACAAAATTCGGTCACTGGTGCGGAGTAGTAGCGGGAACAGACTGGTGGAGAAAATCCACAAGCCTCGCCCCAAGTCTCTGGATCTCGATGCTATAGACTTTGAGGTCCCAGCGGGCCACTCTAACCTGGCCAAGATGCCCAGTATGCCCGATGGTATGCTGACCCGTAAGGAGATGAATATGAGGGTGGGTCCCGGCACGTACTATGGTTTTGAGACGGAGAGTAATACATTACCCAGGCGGAACGTCAAACGGAACGAGTTTCCTTGGGAGTCATTGCCAAAAGACTGGACAACCTCTGTCAAGTTACGGGAGATCTCAAAACGGCATTCCAGCTATACAGATAGGCAGTCTTCCTCAGGTAAGAGATCAAACAATGAAGACAATGTTAACATTGCATTCATAACATTGCAGGTGGCTCCTCAAAAATCTGGTTTCCTGTTTGGTTTACATGTATGAATACTAATGGTTGTAAGATATGCATAGTTAATGATGATAGCATAGAACTTGTGATTCATAAACAGTCCTAGCAGTTGATAAATTATTCTCATATGCAAATAGTGTAGTGAGTGAGCATTGTCCCTACAGCAACTTCCAGGAATATGGCCTTGAAATCTATTTGTTTTATGAATGCATCAAATTTTTTTAAAAATTAATTAATTCAATGAAAATAAATTTTGTTTCGAAGAAATTACAAAATAATAGACCTTCAATCATTTGACTGTATATGTATCAATAACATTTAATTTGCGGCTGTGGGTTCTAATGGAACGGCAACATGCAATGTGCATTTGTGTGTTTTTGCCTTTGCTGTGAGATAATTTTTCAGCAGTATGGTTAACACCAACTGGTGCCTGGATCAATGATAGCTAGTCCGTGTATCTCGGTGTTTTATGTCCACAAGTCGAGTCGTTAGGACCTGGTTAATGTGTTAATCCGATACAACGGACAATGTCGACAATTTCCTGAACAGCTCGTATTATGTCAATACAGCCAATCTAGAATCAATATACTACTTATTTAGCCATAATGTCTTAGGGTCATGGTACCAAAAAACATCAAGAAAACCAATTACTTTAAGTTAATACCAGAAAAATTGACTTAACCGCCTTCTCAGAAAAAGTCAAATAAAGGTAATGATCACTGAAATTAGTCCATATTTGCCTCCATTTATGTGCATTAAGTGGGTTTTTTTCTGCACCTTATGACATTTAGCTTAGAAAATAAAATGTTTACCTATTAATAATAATTATTCAATGATGATTTTGACTCTTTTGATATTATTGAGCAACTTGGGTAAATATAGCTTCAGAAATTGATGTGTGTCTGTTTGCATTTGTTACTGTTTCTTTAAGTACAATGCTGTGGTTTCATCAATATTAGTTATGAATAAATACTTAATATTAGTTGAGTTGATCCTTGAAATAAATTGTTCATTGATGTGCATTTTCTAATAACTGCCACAAATTCCTTGATACTTTGATTTTCATTACATCCTAGAAAATCGATGCCTATGAATATTGATAAAACCACAGTATATACCGGTAGTACTTGTGACCTTGACCTTGTATTTGTAGGTCACTGGAGTGGTTGTAGCAGTAACCGTCATTCTCTGGACAGTGACCATGTTGTCAAGGCGGAGACCAATCCAGCATCCACCTCCCAGTGTTCCCTTGGCAATGACTCGGGGCGAGACTCCCCCATTCCCCCAGAAAGCAGGTAAAGTTATTACATAAATAGACACAGAGACGAAACACATCCAAAGCAAGCATAAGCAAAACTAAATATAAAATCGCAAATTCAGCATGTGCAACAAAAACTACTCAAAATCAGAACATCAATGTCAAAATAAGCAAATCCAAGCTTGTCAAAATCTTGCAAAAGCACTGTAAGCACACCTAAAATTACCAAACATCTATGTATTGATAGGGTTTTTTCAATTTGAAACATGGGGATAAACCTAAGAAAAACAGGCAGTCATTTCAAAAGGTGTGCGTAATGCTAAAAGCATGCTTCATTTTTTGAGGCAGTGATAAAGACAGTCATTATGAAATTGATAGATTTGGAAGTGAGAGGCTCTCTATTAAAGGATGTATAAACATCTCATATTTTTATTACATTTACCCAGACCAGGATAAAAATTCCCCACCTTGATTTCTCAGGTGTTGCACCTTTAATTTGTCAGGTGTCTATCATCATATATGGATATTAAATCTACCTTACCTATTCTTAAATAGTTTTAAATTGCTCCCTATGATCTTTAGACAAATTGAAATTCAGCCCAAAACTGAAAATGGTTATAATAAGGTATCAAGTTACTGGGTACTAGTGTTTCGCTAATTCAGTACCAGTATATCACTGATGAATTTTAAAAAGTGTGTAATTCTTTGATACTTCAGACCGTGATGTGGATTTTGTAATTTACATCACTTTTATGAAAAAGAAACGTAACATTGAAACCCTATTAAATAAATTGCCCTCCGCAGCTTTACTCAGATTTACATGTACATTCATCTACCGAGTGAAACACTAGAAGTAACAGTATCTTACTACAACTATATCTGACAGGCAATAGATGGTCAAGTTCACACCAGTCAAAGGTGTATTCAAGAGAATTGCTGATATGCTCTGTAGAGTTATCCCCCTTTATCAGATTTTTTGTTTTTGGTATATTTCTTTATTTTTTTGTCTTAATGACTGACAAAATAATCTTGTTTAGTAAATTTGATTTCATATAATTCAATGTATCTTTTAAAAAACTTTTATGGAGAGTAATTTTTAAAAAAACTACCGATATATCCTATAGGTATCTTGCATTGAAATTAGTGTTACCTTATGTATTATGTTTATTTTAAAACAGACTTTGTTGTTTTGTTGCAGATGTGGGACGGAATCAACAGGAGGCTACACAGGAGATGATACCAGCACATTAGCAGGGGATGACAACTCTGTCATCAATGCCAAACTGGACACAGAGACCTGGCTGAAGAGCTTGGCGGTGCGTGCCCTGGGGAGGGAGGAAGTGATGTCAAGTAGTGCCGAAACTCTCTCCTCCCTCACTCGACTGACCAAGAAAAACATCATGGCACTGGACCTCATGATGTCCTCCCCTCAGAAGAGACCCCCACCCTTCGACGATGGGGAGTGTTCCGAGTACTCAGTCGACCAGGAGGGATTCTACACGTCTTTCCACAATGACAGTGGACTACGGAAGAGTAACGGTACACTGGTGGATGAAGAGGAAGAGGAAGAGTTGTCCCTTAGTAAAGACTCGCACAGTCTGTGCAGTGTTGACAGCGTGATTCATAACCCTCAGGGGGCAGGAGAGAAGTTTGCTGGAACGAAGGCAAGCAGTGGGAAGATCCTCAATAAAGTGACTCCTCCTGCTCCTCCCAAGAGGACCAGTTCATGTTCTGAGGGGGGTCCCAAGTCTCCTCAGGATTCATCCTCGTTCTCCGACACTGATCAGGAAGCCATGTCTTCCAGGGTGATTTCTAAGACTCAGATTTCTAACACAACCATTCCCTCTATGTGTCTTGTTCTCAGTGATGAGGATAGTTCACTCAGTAGACAGACTTCAATGGAAGGAGACCCCTCCTTCAACAAGTGTTCCAGTGAAAATGTGGCTGATGCAAATCAATCACAGGAAAATTCCCCAACAAACCCTTCCCAACTTTCTCATTTCGATGGGAAGGGTGCATTAGATCACTCTAACATTTCAGAAGACAATAGTCATTTCCAGACATTACCAAAAACTTTCCATGCCAAATCAAAAGAATCCCAACCATATGATTACACAAAGTCATGGCCAAGATGCATGAACAAAAAGTCTAGCGAGGAACATCCAAAGTGTGGAATATTGAAAAACACAGACCGTTCCTTAAGTGGTCCCAAAACTCCAAAGTCCCTGAACTTTTCACCTGTCATCAACATGTTCAACCCAGGAACACCTCTGTCCCTCCAGCTTCCCCTCGTGTCTTCTCCAACCTCTGATGAAGATGGGGGAAAAGAAAGCAAGATTGCTAACTTATCAGAGGAAGGGATCTACAAACTGACAGTCCAAGAGGAAAGGAAAGACCTTCCACTCAAGTATCACCCAACTCTTGTTGTAAAACCTGGTGCACGATCACAGTCGTCCGAAAGGAAATCTTCCCAGGAGTTTGAAAATTTGCCTTGTGAAAAAGACACAGAAAAACCACCTTCCTGTTCATCGTTTACAGGAAACAATACACAAACATTTGGTTCCCATCAAAATGGTGCTCTCTCAAATCAAACCACACCAGATTCATCTGTGACATTTGCAGGAGCACATAGCCTTAGTTCTTTTGGCAGCATCAACTCTTTGGAATCAGCAGGGTCTATTTCTTTAAACAACAGTTTAACATTTGTGACAATGCCCAGTTCATGTAGTTCTCCAAATCTATCCAACCTTGATGTCCCAATGATGAACACTCCAACTGGGTCATTTGAATCGCTCTCTGAGCCATCTACATTCTCTTCTACAAGTCTTCCAAACCAAACCAGTAATACTACTGACAATTCTAATTTGAGTTCCACAATTGAAACCATAGCAATAACTACAAATTCTCTGGACTTGTTCAGTGAAACACCGACAGAAAATCGATCCTTCCGGACATTTTCAGGGCCACCTATGTCAACGTCAACTCCTCACTCCTCTGTGTCCAGGCTTGGAAACCAGTCCAGAATTCACAACCCCCCTCCTCCTCCTCCACAACGAAACAAGTATTCAGCAGCTACTTATTCAGAGCCCGCACACAAAGTGGAAGAGAGAGGGAGAAGGAGAGTGAGACAAGAGACTGTTGTGCCTCAAGAACCGGAGAGAAAATTGAAATCTTCAAAATCTCTCCCAGAAAATGTGGTCAGTTATACTAGCACCAAATATCAAGAGAGAACCAGAAACTATAAACCGACGAAGGAGGTTCCAACAAGCAATAGAAAGAGAGGTGCAGTAGTGAATGTTATGAACTTGAATCATAATGGACCTAGTTACCAAGAAGAGTCCACCAACAGAACAGATTCTTACAGAGTAGCCACTGCAGAACCAACCAATGAAAGACAGTCTCACAAAGGCTTTCCTTCTGAACAATCCAGTCGTACAGATTCATACAGAGTGGCTATGGCAGACAGCAACAATTGTCGCACAGGATCATACAGAGTTGCAATGAAAGAGAGTTTAAGTTGTCCATCCTTCCAACCAAAACCTAGTAACCCACCTCCTTTGACCAATCAAAATTCTTCATACAATGGCATTACAGACCATTACAACAACTCACCATCTAGTTCCAATGAATACCTTCTTGACTGTACAAGAACAGACTCGTACAGAGTGGCTGTGAGGAACACACAGGGAGTGGTGAATAATGACGCGGTACAGAGAAACTCTTCATACAGAGTAGCAGTGGACGAGATGCAACCCTTCATGCTGGACTCCAGGATGAACGGTCTGAACTCTGGGGGAGACCTGGCCAGTGGAAGGGACTCCAGACGGATGGGGATAACCAACATTGATCAAGTCAAAGAAATACCTGGAAATCAGGGCGGTAAGATAATTGGAGGGGTGGATGTTTCCAAAATTGACACCAGCAAAGTGGTCAGGCGTCGTCAGAAATCAGATGTTGATCCAATATCGGTTATCTCCAGTCGGGATGCAAGTAAAAATGCGAACAGGAGTCATAAAAGCAGCAATAAACGACATAGCAACTCCTCAACATACATAAAGTTTGATCCCATCTTTGAGTTGGGCGAGGATATGATGCTTTCCATGGAATCCCTGAAAACCGGATCCAACTCTTCCCTTAAAATGAGTCCCTCAGACTTTACTGACCATGGGTATGGATTCAACAAGGAACCAATGAAAATCAGTGGTAGTGGAGGCCAAAAGTATCCTAGTGAAAAAAGTAGCTCCTCCTTAATTGGCTCAATCAAAAGTACTTTCAAATCCAAGTCTAGTAGTTCAAAACAAAACAATTCTGCCAACGATGACGACTGGAGATTCTCAATGGTTTAAATCAAAATTCACTTTTTGAGAGTTGTTTTTTTTTCTAAGCCCCTCCCTCGCTCCAATGTTTACATCCTGTGATAACAAATGTTTTTCCATGACAAAAACTTGTGGTTGATGTTATAATATTTTTTTGATTGTAAAGGAAAAAAGAGTGCCATATGCAATAATATTTGTAGAGTTTTAAGAATTATTCAGTTTTAACATTTTTTTTCTTCACATTTTTACATCTGCATGCACATGCATAGTGAACATTCCAAATTTATTTTTAACTCATCATTACGTGCAAAAGTTTAAATTAATTGAATCAATTAAATGACATACTGTGTATGCTGTAAATGTATATTTTATTGTTTTATACACTAGTTTGTACATGTAGATTTTCACCGATATAGATGAGTGATTTTAGTTAGTTTTTTTTAAGTCATCCATCACCATACATTTTTTGGTTTTTATCATCAGAAGTGCTTGCCATTCATCTATTTTTATATCCCCAATTTATCACCTTTTTCCATATCAAATATCACGAAATGTATATAAAATTACATGATCATAATTCATTCAACAAAAACATCCATAATATTTATTCATTACATTGTAAATTATTGAATATGCAAAAAATGGCAGCATTTTACATGTGACTCATCGATGTCAATTAATCCATTTTTCATATATATATGTATAGCGTATTTTTTTGTCATGCATTCAAGATGTTCATGTTTTTATGAAAATTAAAAACTTCTGATTTCAATAACATTTCATTTATTTAAGATAACATTCCATACAATTTTTTTTCTCAGATTCTTGTTAAAAATACCAGCTTTATAGATGTGCAGATATTTTTTAATTCCAAATTTCCAAACTGCATTATTACTTTTTGTTGGATTTTTTCACATACCACAATGAATGTCACATGAAAGCCAAAATGGTTGTTTGAAGTGCTTGAGTGTTAACATAGAAACACCACTCCATCTTGTAGTGCAATTTACATCTGTTCTACAGATTTCTGTAGCCAAATAAAGTATTCTAGCAACAAAATAGACTTAATTCTTTTATTGCCAGTAGATACTGGCCACGTGTAGCGGTAGTGGAGCCTCATTATCTCTGACATAACTGTATACAGGGTAATATTCGCCCCTGTTTTGATTTGACAACATATTTTATTATGCAAATGTACATTTACATAAATGGATTAGGCAGCAGGCAATGCCTATGTAAGCCTTATCCATAAGGTGCAAGGTAATACATATAAAGAATTGTATGATGAAGCATAAAGATATATGCATAAAAATATATATTCAGATGGGTTGGAAAAAAAAGGGTTGGTAAAAACCAGTTTGTGGAAAGAGAAAGAGAAAAAAAAATCAAAAAACTGTTTTATCCTTGCCCCCTTTTGTCCTGATTTGTTCGTGGGGGCATTCAAGACTGGGCTAATTGAAAGTCTCATACATGTGTTATCAACCATGAAACAAAACTGTGTCGGGGCGAATTCAAGACTGAGCAAACCTAATTGCAAGTGTTGAAGGGCGAAAATTAAATGGGGCGAAAATAACCCTGTATACAGTATTTCATTTCCTATTATAATGATCAAGATTAATGAAATAAATAAAATGAAGCATTCAGATAAATAAACCACCATAATCAGAAGTCTTGAGTTTTCCCATTCTTACAAAAAAGCATGTAGTCCTACACATTAATAATCCATCAACAGATGGAATACATGCTGTAAAAACATAAATATTCATCTGCAGTAATATTTCAAATCCTTCTCTCCAATAAGAAATGGAAAACAGAGGTATCAAAGACTTGAATGATATAATTAATGCAGCCATATATATTCCGGTAATAAATTCAGGACTCAGTGTTTAAGTAAAAATCAGTAATTACTCATTTGTAGTGTCTGTCGTTGTATTAGCTTGCACCAGCTCATGCAGCTATCATAAATGCCTACATGTGCTCTTTGGTTTATACCCTTGCATTAAAGAAGGAAGGAGATTTCATCAAATAGTTTGTACATCTTTTATTTTTCAGTAGCAATTATTGCAGTTTTTTATCACAAGGTTTCTTTATAATGCTTACAAGTTGCTATCTCCATTACATGTATTACATGTATAAAGGGCACTTGCACCAACAATAGAGTAGTTCATTTCATAGATATTTTTCATTACATCATATATTGCATTTATTGTTGTTATAACTAAAGAATTTACAGAAATAAATCTGTCAATGTGTTATAGTGCATTGAAAGATAAATTAATACATGTATACAAATGAGATTAAAGGAGAGATAACTCCAATTCAACAACAACTAATTTTTTTCATTAAAAAAAATATTTTTCTAAGAGTAAATTTAAGAAGTTATCTAAAAGTGCTCAGTGAATAGAGGATATTCTTTTATACATTTTGGCTTATCTCTTAAATGAAAAAAAAAAATTGCTTGATCGAGAGGCATCCATTAAAAAAAATGTCTGATTGCCTCAGCTCTCCTGATGCTGTATATAAAACATTGGCATGTAGGTAGGGAAATCAATTTTCTTCTTTTTTTTCAAAGTTGCACACAAATGAAATTTGATAATTAATATGCAAAATAATTTACCAAATTATATATATTTACATGTTGTTTATAAAAATACCTTGAGTTTTGTACTTTTTGATCAGTTGGTCATGAGAGAGCAAGCTAACATTTTTTAAGGTGGCTTGACCCTAGATATCAGGCATAGGGGATTAAAAACAAGAATTTGATAGGTAGTACAATTTGTGAGATTCTCCTGGTCATGTTGTTAAATTTAATTGTATATAAACACTAATCACTTACAAATAATGAAAGAAAATAAGGTAGTCCTTGTCTTTTAAATACTAGAACATTAAATATGGTATCTTAAAATATCAGTATGGGTCTTTCAATAGAATAGTGATTAATTTGTGCTGTAAATGGAAAATTCAGTGCAGAATCCTTTAAACCATTTTGGGTAACATACAGTGAGATATGATTTGAAATACATCCTTTATATCAGTTACAAAATATTCATAGATTCTGAACTATATTAAGCAATGCAGTTGGTGAACAATATAAAAAAAATGAAATTTTGCTGCAAATACATGTAATGATTTACAGCACAAGATGGATAAAGAAGTGTGAACAATATTTTCTTCAATGATTCAATGATCCTATCAAATGTTTGATTTAATAAACAAAGATCACAAGTCATAATCCATATCAATTTGATATGTTACAACTATTACAGTTAGAGAAACCATCCTATACCAACACTAGAGATTTGCTATGCTGTCCATTTCCATTTCATTTCCAGTTCCAAAATTTATAAATTCATTAGAAACATTCAACAATGCCTACCGGTACTTCTTCAACACTGTCTACTTTCCAACACAACAAAACTCATCTCTTTTCAGTGCATCCAAGTGTAGATTGAATGGTTTCACTGTAACTGTGTACATGTTAACATGTTGCTAACATTTACATGAGATCAACTAAGCGTATCTACAGAGAAAATGGCACCCACACAAGTTTTAAAAATTTCTACAAAGAGACAGATTACATATGGACCCAAGAAGTGTTATACATCTTAAATGGTAGTTGTAAACCAATAACAACTAAATTTTCATCACATGTGTGGTATTTGTTGACAACATATAAACAGAAACTCAACTGTAGACTCAACACATTGTAACCAACAAACATGTATAAATATAACATATCCCCACCCATATACATGTCCCTATATGTATTTCATAATTTATGTGATTGGTCAGACATCTCTGTTTTTCCCTTGTGACAAAAACATTACATAAAAAATAATCTATTCATGAATCGTTTGCTGAACACGAGCCGATTTATTCTACTCAACACATTTTTACAAAAAAAGTATACCCCGGTAGTTCAAACACAGCTATATTCTCTCTCTCTCTCTCTCTCTCTCTCTCACACACACTCACACACACATACATACACACAAACACACACATGCACACACCCTTTATCACGTAAACAACATCCACATGGCCAGGATCACATTGACTAAGAGTAAAGCAGTCCCGTACAAGATTATCACAGAGTATATGAGTCCCCGTATCTCACGGTCCGGAATGACTGATGTCAGACTCAGCTCAATGAAGGAGTGGCAGATCCACTGTCCGTCCAAGGCGTAACACGGCACCACATTCAGGATGACCAGAGCCCCAGACAGGGAAATTAGGTATCTACACCAGGTCAAGGTTTAAATCACATAAGTTATTTAAAGGTATTTTTTTTCTTTCCTGTATCTTTTAAGAAATAAACTGACTCAAATTTTTTTTTCCGTAACATAAAATCAATGGTTTTATGCTACAGAATTTTTTCTGGCGGAAGGAAGGAGTCTGAGGGATATCTTAGTTTGCGGGGGTTGGAGGTCTGAGGCATATTTTTTGCAATTTTACTATGTTAATGGTTACCAATACATGTACTTCTCCCAAACATAACAAACATTTTTCTTTCTGAATCAATAATATTTTACATGATGTTCTGAAAAGTGACATTTTGTACATAACTGTATGTGAGATAGCTAGGGAGTAAATTGCCAGATCTAATATGTTCAATACAATACCAGTATGGTCTTGCTGAATGTGGGTTTTTGTGTCTGATGTGTTCATAACATTTACATTTATTATACTATAAAGAACCCAATGACACACCACCTGTTTAACATCAATATTTGTGTAACTACACATATGGAAAAAGGATACTTGCTGAATGTCTCCAGGACATAAGGTAGATTGAGAGGAATTATGGAAGATTTAGGAACATAGTTACTCAGCACCACTGTAAAACAAAACACAACAAGTATCAGAATGTGGTATGCATGTCTTGTGAAAAAAAGTCATTTAAATAGACTACCTTGTCTGTGCCAAAAGTTTTCCATGATCAATACATTGATGTTAGACCAAATATCATTAAAGGAAGTGAACATGAAAAAATTATCAAGGGCTCAAATTTGTCTGTTTGATGTGTATAATGATATCTGAAAACCGTTTAGACAGAGCTTTCCTCAGTAAAAAGATATACCACTTAGAATAACTAATTCTTGCAATCCATGAGCGCTGCCATATTGTTAAAATCATTACCTCCCTGCTGGGTTATCTCTAAGCATCTAAGAGAGGGCAGCACTGATGCTGCCGTCAGTGAGACACATTGCATTTTTACACACGTGTAGTAACAGGGATAACATGCCATCATCAAAATGTGAATGGAAACTTGAAAGGAATGTAAAGAGTTGTCATTTTAAACAGTGTTTATGGAGGAAGATTTTGGATCTCAGAATGATGCATTCCCACCAGCAGTTAATGTGACATGTAACTAGAATGGAATGTCCGTGGATCAGTGTTATTGTGACCTATTTTTTTTTGCACTCGGGAATTTCTTGTTTATGAGTTTGAACATTATGTGTGCTACATAAATGAGCACACAAGGTGCATTGCACAGCATCCTGACTTTTACAAAGTGTCTTAGTCCTGTTATTCTTCTGACAGCATAAACAGAACCGGCGTACATATCATCAAGATCTTATGAATAAAAAGAAAACAAATCAGAAAAATTTCCAGGGCATTTAAATAAAAAGTAACGGTAAGAAACCCCACATGGAAAATGGAATTACAATTTTATATTAATTTAAATTGAAATCTAAAAACAGCATTTTATATATGTAACACTGACTGCCACATGCATCTCCGTACAAACATCTGGAATGTGATGGTCTTACATTTCACAAATTAATTTTATATCTATATTCATTTTTTGTACAAATCATAAATAGTTATCTGAGGTTCATTTATAGAAATGTACTAAATCCTTGTCTTCTAATGACAGTACACAAAATTTTTCTTTACATCAAGGCATAATTTTTCTCCTCAACTTTTATCAACTCTGTACATAAACACGGGCCTAGTTCCAACATTAAACCAGTCACCAGCAGCAATGTGGCTCATCTACGTCAGAGAACAGATGCATGCTGGGGAATAATGGATTACCTCCATAAACCTTTCACTGAGAGTGTTAAATTGATAAAATCTCTTGATAGAAATAAACAAATAGGTAACAGACCTCATTTTTAAGTTTCAAAAGGCTTTTATAATTTATTAAGCAACAATTATTTTTTTCATGTTCACTTCCTTTAATGCAAAAAAACATTTTCCTCTATTTGGTACTTTATTTGGTCTTTTTTTTTTAATCCATCTTTCAGAAATTGTAGCCAAGTGCAACCCAGTGACAGAAACAACTACCCATCACGTGCACTTGTTCTACAGTTGACCAAAAATGAAAATTTTGTCCAAAATAAAACATGCTTGTACCGGTAATTCATATGATACATATGATTACCGATTCCCCTTCCTTCTAATGCTTGGTTCTCCAAGAGCAGGTAAAACCCTCACCTACCTGAGTAATGAAGATCCAGGGGGTGGCCCAGGAAGAGTAGCGGGGGTTTGCGGCCGTGGAACACCTGTAGAAGTTTGGTCAAGTTGTCCAGGGCGGGGTATACACAGACCATGTCAGCCTTTGGAATGTAACAGTCACTCTGATATTTACACATGGGTCGATCTGTTGTCATTCTCGCAGGAAGGCAGGCGTATTTCTACAATATATTAGCAGAAACATTATAAGGTAAACATTGCTGAAATCTCTCAAACTGGATTTGATGCTGGTTATTTTCCTATTTATGGTATACCTTTGATTGCAATCCTACACAATACATTGCTGACACAATAACTTCTACAAAACCATATACATACTTACAAAGTATTTAGTGATTTAGGCATACTTCTATGCTTAGAGGTGCCTTTAAATTTTACTTCCGTTTAAATTTGAAACAACCTTCTTTTCATATGGTATTATAAACAATAGTGGGAAATAGTAAAGATGATTTTATACTACATGTGCTAAAACTAAAATCATCCCAATCAATATCAAGTTATCAAAAACTGCATACTACATACATTCCACAAGTTAATACCAGGACAAAGCAAAAAACAACAATAAGCAAACAAATATGGAGACTGTTGTAATAAAATAGAAAAAACAAATTCCCCACCATGAAGACCTTGCCACTCAAACTCACTAGTCTATATCAATTAAACTATGGTCTACAGTCCCTCAGTTAATACCGCGTAAAAAGATGTCTCCCTCCAACAAGACAGAGTGTCCGTAATGTAGGACACATTCTCCTAGCAGCCCAAAATCAGAAATCAGGTCAGATGGCAGCCATAGAATTAATTTATTTTGTTATGCGAAATGTTAGCTTGGATATCAAAGATGCTTGTGATATTCAATGCACATTTTTGTATTACAAAACTGAAAATACTCAATAAACAAAAATGTTTACTTGAAAATTATATTGACTTACAACAAAGAAAACAATAATTTGTATGAAAAGCATGATGTGCTTTAAATGACTTTTACTGTTAATTACTGATATTTATCTGGCAAGGAAACTCTATGTTTAAAAATTACACTCATAACTTTAAAGGAAACACATACAAAATAATCAGGTTCCATGCATTGATTTCTTCTACAAGTATATAAACAGGATTTACAACAAAATGGTGGACTTACATCCTGGGACTTGCTTTTGATGTGGTACTTGAAGCAGAGGTGTGTACTACTGGTACTATTACAGCAGTCGACCGCTTTAGCTACATCAGTCAGGTCTGACAAAAACAGAAAATAGTGATGCAATGAATAAATGTTTATTATGAAAATACATGTGCATATGTTCATTTCAGACTTTAAATCTACAGAGTGGAATTTCATGTATATCATAAAGAATTTTCATCATTCAATATCAAGTACACACATCTTGACTCTTCCTGCTTTAAAAGCTGAGAAATAAAATGCAAAAAAAAAAAAAAATATGGTATGTACAGAGGCACATATTTGCTAGTGCATAAAACGTGACCTGTTAAAGGATGACCATCTTTAGGAAGTTGAGCTAGTGTGATAAATTGGCTCAAAGAGTGACCTACTTTTGGATCTGGCAACTATTGTATAAAATTAGCCTTGTTAAGGAGTGACCTACTTTTGGGTGTGGCGTCCAGTTCGGAGATTTTCTCCCTGGACAGGCAGTGTCCAATGGACTCCTCCTTGATGCTGTGGGTCACGCATGCATGCCAGTCCTCGATGTCGGTCACCCTACAGCCACTGATGCTGGTGACCGGGTCCCCCACAGCTAGCCCCCGGGGCCCAGACACTGCAGAATTCTACAACAACAGAAGGAACAGAATTTACATGATAAACAAAAAATTTAATAAAATTATTCAAAATATACCCAACCTATGTCTACTGTTACTCTACATGATAACGTTAAATTGCATTTTTGAAACCAGCAGATCAAATAATCCTATTAAAGCAAGATGGTACGATTGGCACAAATATTTTCTGCATGAAATCAAAACTCTTTTTCGTTCTTTGAAATCAAAACTCTTTTTCGTTCTTTAAAATACAATGCAACAAAATAGCGGAAAGTTTCACTTTAGATTAAAGAGATGAAAGTTATCTAGAGTGATACGTCACAAGAGTACCTGTTATATCCGGTAATTTTCACGATGACTAATTTTTTGCTTTTTCCGCGATCTCTTTCAAATCACAAGATATTAAATATGCAGAAATTATATCCTGTATTATTTTCTATTTGAAATTTTAAAATCGCCAAAAATGACTTATGCAATATTAAAAATGCTACATATTTTCCCCATATTTGCAAATTTTGCGAAATGCGAAAAAAAATTGGATATATGGTATTTCTGATTTATAACAATGATACCTCCGACACTTGTGTGATGACGACGGCACTTCCTGTGGAGTAGAACGGAATGAGGAGGATGGGAAGGATGAAGATGACGATTAACGCAAAGATGACAATGACAAAATTGTGCCAGACTCCAGCGCAATAGATCCGCAACTGTCGTAAAGGGGAGACAACTTGGAGATGTTCTGAAGACAGGTCGACATAGGCTCCAGGGTACAGAATTAAAAGGAACAGTCCAAAGCCATTCACTCGCACATTTTCCCTGTAAATGTTATGCATGTTAATTAGAGTCAGATGCATGTTGGAAGTGAATAAGAAAATACTTGTATGTTCATCTTTGAAGTTTAATACATCTGGTGTTAATTTAGCTTTGTGAAACTTTTCTATATTTGAGTTTACCATACAATCTACAAGTACAAGTGAACTGACAGTCTGAAGAAAATCAGATTTCAAATTCAAGTACCGGTACTTCTTATTTTCATATTCAAGTATTTTAAAAACCAAATACTTTTTGTATATAGTAGTTTTTTTTCATAATTTTAATTCAACATTTGAACTTTTCATTTATAATGCAAATAACACCTTAAAATTATTAGTGTCCTTAGTTCAGTTTTATTCATACATTTCATCTATTAAAACCTTCTCTCTCTCTCTCTCTCTCTCTCTCTCTCTCTCTCTCTCTCTCTCTCTCTCTCTCTCTCTCTCATTTAATGTGAAATCCTTTAATTAACACTTACCTGACAGCAGCGATGGCATGACCCATTTCATGCAGGATTCCACAGACCAGCAGGGTAAGTAGGTAGTAGGACAGATGACTGGTGGGGAGGTTTACCCCCGGCATCTACAGCACACAACAAAATCTAGGGCTGAGTATCTCAATGAACAAGGCCATCAATAATTGGGCCATAATAATGTGATAAATCATTTAAATTTTCCAATCTTCATCCCTTGCAATTACGATAATATATCTTTTATGAATATCTGAATAAAGAATATTATCATAAATATACAAAATTTATGAACATGATGAAGCGTCATACATAATTTATATTAAATTACTCTACAGTGCTGTACAATATAAAAGTTTTCGCAGAAGAACCAAGAACATAAAGATTATACCTAAATACACTAAATTAAAAACTACTATACATACCGGTAAATATATGTAGCACAAATTATGTTTACATGTAAAAATCAATGCTTTGCTGTCTTTGTACTCAATAAAATAAAGTTTAAAATGCGTAAAAAAAAAAATCTATGCTGTTCTGTATGACCCTAAGGATATATTATGAATAAATGATAAATGACTTAAAATGCAAAACACACCACCGGGGTGAGGACTTGCTGCTCCACTGGTTCCTTACGGAGCGTGTTGATGACCAGGAGAGTCAGCAGACAGACAGACAATAGCATTGCCACCAATCCAAACAGGACTCCAACCGTGAACCACAGGCGTAACAATCGGGGCCTCCATTGACCTATCCTCACAAAGCTCCGATTGAAGAGAGTGGAGTACCAGCGGCACTGACATATCGAGATCGAGAACCCAGTCCGCTCAAGGAACTTAAAGTAATGCCTGCTGTATGTCTTGTGACTCTGAAATTTTAATTCAGAAGAAAAGGTTTTAATTGGGATTATCTTATAATACTGAATAAAATCTCAAATGCATATGACTTAAGGCCAAATGATTGCATGATCTATTAAAATGATCTATTATAATCTAAATTGAGTATTAAAATTGATTCAATGATGAATATCTATAAAATATGGGCTACTATTGTTTCACCTCAAAGTCAATAGCCCCATAATTCTTAATGCAAAAAAAATATTTTTCAAGTTGACCAAAATGTGTTTTTTTTTATTTTTTGAGTGCTATTAAAATGGAATTGATGCTTCCATCATATTGACCTTTTCAACACTATATTTATTTATTTTATTTATTTATTTATTTATTATTACTTTAATAACAAAAGCTTGCAATAAATAACAAAATATGAGACCCCAAGGACCCACTTCACAGCTATTAAACATGTTTAAGTCCCTCAACAAATTACCTTCAAATATGCATCCAGGAGATAAAGAGATGACCAAAAACCCAAAATGAGCGCTATCCATGTGGTCTGTAGCATTGTACTGCACCAGGATCACCTAAGATTTTTCTTGGTCATTATTTCCTTTTTTTTTTAAATTCGATAGTCCCAATGCAACATGTGCTCTCAGATCAATAATAACTTCATAGTGCCGGATTAATGTCCAAAATAATAATGATTCATGAAATGTCACGATTTCTAAATTCCGTCAAAATACTTAAATCTTTTTTTTTATCTTTTCTGCATACCTATTCATCACAGAATTTGTAAAATCTGTTATTAACAACGATAAAAACATTGCTAAGACATCCTATTATTTTTCTCCTAAATGAACTCTTCAACATTGAAGTACAAAAGGGTCCGAAATTAAAGTTAAGAAGAAAAATACGTATTGAGGTTTCATTGGATGATTTACTCATTTCTAAACCGGAAGTTCCAGATATAGATCAACTACTTGCATCAGAAAGCATGGCTGGCGAAGAAGAGGAACAGACTAAAACGCTCCAACCCCACTTATCAAAACAGGATGTAAAAACTCTGGTATGTAAACAAGATTCTACATCAACTTCTCTTTATAGTTACATAAAACAATCCCTCAAATATGAATTCTTTATATCGCAATTTTAGTTGATTTTATAGGACATATGTCAGTGCCGGCTCTATATTGTCATCTCGAATTTCCTCAGTTTTATTTTTCATTCATATTTTAAGAGACATAAATAACAGAGATTGGCAACTGGTTGAAATCTGAAATCTCGCGGTCCCTATTTTAAAGTATTCCCAGTTGAAATCAGGATATCTTTCTATAATAAACATATAATATAATAAACATATTATATCGAAATAATATGTTTTATGGTGCTACCGTTGTGGCAAGAATTACACATATACTCTCTTCTCATTATATCGCGGGTTCCGTTGTATCACGGTACGTTCCAAAAAATAGGATTCCATTTTTTTCCGTGATTTTCCTCAATGAGTTTATGCACCAGCTTCAGGATGAGTGCAAAGAAGGTTGTCAAATATATCGGCAAATAAACATTTTCTCACAAATAAAAATTTTTCCGGAGAGAAAGCAAGTTCAAAAGTTCACAATTTATCTGATGAAAAAAACTAAATAAAATGCATAATAGAATGTATATTTCATTCCCTAACCAGTGTAAGTGACTTTGCTCTCATAAAGAATCATATTTTATTTTTAAAAACTAAAAACTGTCCGTTATAACTGAACTAGGCTTCTAGATTTCCAATGCCGCGATACAATAGAACTCTCTAATTTTGAAGGTGAATACAACTTGTGATTTAAAAAAAGCATACAAAATAAACTACATAAGTTGGAAAATTGATGTTCCTCAGAAAAGTTAATCTAATACAAGCTTTTTGAACAGCACTAATGACATGTGAAAATGATAACTTGGTATATCTTTTTTCAGGGGAAAAAATAAGTACCGCGATATTATGAGACACCAGTATACATTGCATCATTTCAACTGAGTGTTATTTAGTTATCAACTAATATCAAAGAATTTGAGAGACAGACAGACAGAGAGAATTATAAGATTTCTAAGTTTAAAAATTCTTACAAAATGCATATACTTGCATCCACCTAAAACCATTCTTTACTATTGGAGAGAATTGATCAGTCTGTAAAAGCCGCTAGCGAAGTAGAACGAATAATCTTACCATGACCAGGCTACACTCAGAATTCGTCCAATATACCTGCAATGTAAGCTGCCAAGCGGATCTGCTTTGCGTCACTTTTAAGTCTGTTAAAAATAATCTGCAGGAGAAAAACACATTTTTACACATTACAAACCTTTTTGAACATGAAATGTAGTTAAGTCTACAAAATCTCCATTTAGTGAGTACCGAGGCATTTTGTTAATACACTCGTTTGAATTTGCCATTTTGTCGGAAATTGCACTTGGAATGTCTCGGATTTTTCATTAACATGGTGACCGTAAACAGCAAATTTTCAAACGTGATGTTAAAAGTGGCAGTGATTTCATTGCAAAAACAGTCAGTGTGGTAAAATGGGATATAAAAGAGCAACATTGCAGGTATTTGAGACCAATCATATTAAAATTAAGGTGAGATACAGTGTGATATAATTTCTTTCATTTGCTACTAAGCGAGTATATGGGACAAATTTTATCATTAAACCGGGTCTGTAGGACATCTTTCATTTAAATGATAGAATATTCTATCTACTAGCAATGATGCCAGTGAAATCAATAGTGAGAAATGTAAATGTGCTTCACCTTTCTAATGGTCGCCCTGTAAAACATATCATGTATTATAATGCAACCGTTGCGGTGAGTGCAGCATAATTTTAATATTAAATACACACAGGTACGTGTTTCATAATAATGAATTATGTAGTGTGGTTTATCAAATGGATGCATCAAGGTGATGAAACAAAATTGAATAAAAATTTTATGCTCCAGTATACTTGTATAAACGTTTGTGTTTTACATTGTGGTTGTTTGGATTACAATTTTACAACCTTATTCAATGGAAACATGCATAATTGGATCCGCTTTTCTATTTATTCATTCCGCTAAAGTTTGCGTGTGCAGTCAAGACATTGTGATGTCATGTAATAGAGCAGACATTACTATAAAATTTCTGTCAAAGTAACAATGCTCTGAACAATTTGCCAAGAAAATAGATTAAAACAACTAGTTGCATTTTTAGAATCAGCAGTTTTATTTATTTTATTACTATGTAACATTCTTAAAATACGTTTTTACCTGTTCTCGCATGAACATGACATTCGTCATTGGTATCCATATGCAATTTACACAGAATTGTAGGTGCAATTCTGACAACAGAGTGTATAACAAAGAGGAGCAATAGTCCAAATTTTCTCTTTGCCTGGTGTTGTCGATAGAGCTCGCAGTGCTTGCCGGTGCTTTGAGCACGCTATGATAGTTACTCAGGGTTGTCTCTAAGACCCCGCTTAAAGTGACATAATTACCCAGCTAATATTGCATTTCAAACACAATCTAGCTATAAGCTAGACCCCCAGAACCCCTTCTACTTTTTTTATTTCTCCCTTCTACTTCAATTTTTAGAGACAACCCTGGTTACTGTATATATGTACCTGGTACCATCATCTGTGCAAAATTTTCCTTAAACTAAACATGAACCTGAATAACCATCTGATGAAATTTTAATAGCTGTTGGTAAACTTCAGTAATGAATGATGTGAAATATAAGATAACCCAAATGTTTTTGTAGAGCAGTGTCTAGGGTTGTGTGACATGCAAAAGTGATTTATGAATTAAATTTTCTTTTTAGATTGCATACTGACTATATTTATAATACATGTATATACTTCCATGATCATTCAGAGTTGTTATTTTGCTATAATTAATGGTATATTAATCACATATATTCTCCCTTTTAGAACATCGACAGATTGACCCCTCTCACAGCAGAGGTCATCAGTAGACAGGCCACCATTAACATCGGTATGGTATATATTTTTGGCATGAAGAGAAATCAGTACATCATTCAAGAGATTGAAACTGCAACATCCTTCAAAAAATTGAGTTTAAAAAAAAAATTAAAATGGAGATCACATTTACTAATTAATAAAACAAAGGCAATTGACTAATTTTGTTAATTGTAGCAAGCAAAAGTACTGTTACATGTATTGCATAACTTTGATATGTATTATATTTTGTGTACTCCTATGATCCCATTTAATACTAGACTTAAAAATATTATACATTTTATGTACACGTAAACTTATCTCAGTCATTGTGTAATATGTTGCATTTTCACCAATAATAACCTGACTTTTTACTTACAGGTAATGTAAGATTTATAATTCTCTACTTAATGCAGTTAAAGTTATTTTTCTTTCATCCACACTCTTAAAAAGTACATTTCTATTGTCACAGGCACCATTGGTCATGTAGCCCATGGAAAATCAACAGTAGTGAAGGCCATATCTGGGGTTCAGGTTAGACGAGAGTTTACATTTATCCATGTGTACAGTATTTCTGTAAAGTAACTATGTCAGCATAAATTCTACACATGCATGTGTCTTCCTTTTCAGACTGTCAGATTTAAAAACGAGTTGGTCAGGAACATTACCATTAAACTAGGATACGCTAATGCAAAGGTAAACATGACTTATTGTAGGTTTGAATTTCATGAATTTAGAACAGTTAATATGGTGCAATAATCATTATTTGTTATGGCTGTGGTTTTGTTTATATTTGTGGGTATTGTTTTTTGGAGAATAATTAATTTGTTGAAAAAATAATTGAAAAATATTGTTATATCATTACCACTTTGATAGACCTTTGATTTTCTGGAATGACTAAAGCAAAAATGAAATGAAGCCATCTCATGGTATTGAACACTGTTTTCTAAATGATCACTAGTTTTAAAGCTAATAAGAGGGAGGTTTTTTTATTTACAGATATATAAATGCAACAATGATTCGTGTCCCCGTCCCGGTTGCTACAGATCGTGTGGGAGTTCCAAGGAAGACAACTTCCCATGTGACAGACCAGGATGTTCTGGGCGATTTCAGGTCCAACGGTAAAAGGCTTTCAAATTCTTTTACTGGTCTGAATTCTTAAAGTAAAGAAAAATCTTATTTCATTTCCAAGTAAATGGTTTGACATGTAATAAGTTCACAAATCACTCCTAAGACTATGCAGTTTTTCACTTTGTCTAACTTTAATTTAATACTCTAATTATTTGGTTTAATTAAAAAAAAATCCAATTAAACAAAATGAATTTGTATGTGAATTCCATTTCACAAATCTCATCTAAACTTATGCAGCTTTTCACTTTGTCTACTTTGATAATTATTTGGTTTAATAAAAAAATTCTCTGATAATAAACAAAATGAGATTCCATATGTATTTACTTGTTGATTTTTTACCAGACATGTATCGTTTGTGGACTGTCCCGGTCACGACATTCTTATGGCCACCATGTTGAATGGAGCTGCTGTCATGGATGCTGCATTACTATTAATAGGTAACAACACCTCATCTGTCTCATATTTTACATATTTTATTTTTAAAAAATTTATAGATTGGAATTTAAAAAACTTTTATAGAGTGTCAAATATAAAACAAGTCACTAAATTAGTACTGCCCTAGTATTAAGTCTCTTTTCTCTTTTGATGGGAATGAATCTTATCCCCAAGCAGCCTTCTACTGTAAATTCCTTATATTATGCGAGTACTTAATTCCGCAATCCCGCTGGTTTGTATCAAATCGCGAGAGTATAAAATCGCGAACGCTGAACTTTTCTCCTTATTTCTTTTAGTTTTCAAATCTCAGAAAATAAATGTGAGATTTTAAAATCCGCGAAGGATGCTTCTCGCGATTTTACGTGGATATTAATTCCTCGCGTTTAATTAGGAATTTACACTAATTCATTTTATGAACCACCATTCTTATCTAACGTGTCTAGAATATCACTGAATAAATGGCACGAATGACTTATTAATCTTTTGAACCCTTTTTCTGTAGCTGGGAATGAATCATGTCCCCAGCCCCAGACCTCTGAGCATCTGGCAGCAGTGGAGATCATGAAACTGAAGCACATCCTGATCCTACAGAACAAGATTGACCTGGTCAAGGAGAGCCAGGCCAAGGAGCAGTACGAGCAGATCCTGGCCTTTGTCAAAGGTGGGCGTGGGAATAGTACATCACTTCGTTTTAGTTTTTGTTAGTGGGAAAGAATTGCCTAAAACCACGATTACATTGACATAATAGCTAGAATTTCTTGTTATAAATTTTTTTTTTTAATTTCCCCCTAGCTCCAGTTAAACATTATTACAAGGAACATATGTAGAATGTATAACAAACTGGTGCTTACAGTGAAGTCAGTTTCATTCCTAAATTTGTATTATATAAGCTCATCAGCGATAATGAATTATAGCTGTATGTTTGTAAAAAATCAAAAATGCTTATCTCTGATTGAAGGTTCTTCCCTGTTTTGCTTTATACATTAGTGCAATATTTAAAGTTTAATCTCCCAGAATATTTTCATTATGATAGTAAAGTGATTAGAATCACAATTTTAAAGCTATGGGTTTTTTTTTTTGTCTTTTCAGGAACCATCGCAGAAGGAGCACCTATTATACCCATCTCAGCTCAGCTAAAGTACAACATAGATGTCATTTGTGAATACATTATCAAAAAGATCCCTGTGCCTCTCAGAGATTTCACATCAGAGCCCAGACTCATTGGTAGGTTGTTTAATATAACGTGAATTATGGAGGTCTAGCAATTACTGAGTTGCCATTACTTCCTTTTTAGTTCAGCATCATAAATGGCAAGAAAATGTTCACTTTGAAAAATTAAGTAATAATATAGGAATAAATGTCTTAACCAATATAAATATAATATGCATCAACACAATCTGTTTAAAATCAGCTGTTCTGATATGCTACCGCTTTTGAGAAGGAGTAGCATATCGGAACTGCTTATATATTCTGATTGGCATTGAAGGTTTAGTATTCTTCAGTAGGATGAATGTGAAACATGAAGTACAATACATTTATCTACTTTTTATTCAATAACAACATCATCTTTCAGTTATAAGATCTTTTGACGTCAACAAACCTGGAAGTGAGGTGGATGACCTAAAAGGGGGCGTGGCTGGAGGAAGTATTCTGAAGGGTGTACTAAAGGTAAGTGTAGAAACAATATTGGGGTGGTAGAAATTTAGCAGGGAAAAACCATTTCTATTTATATTCTTAACTTCATGCAATCTGTTGATAATCTGAATGTTTTTCAGCTGCTTTTATGTGTAGCTTTCATTTAACGTAATCTATAGGACGCAATGCTCACACTGAAGTTTATTTCCCACATGCTTATGCAAGATGCTGCTAACTGTATATCCTTCTTTCATTAATAAATGATCGAATATCATCGCATGCAAATGTATTGACTAATGTATTTTCAGGTTGGTCAAGAAATTGAGGTAAGACCAGGTATTGTGGCTAAAGACCAGGATGGTAAATGGGCGTGTAAACCCATAAGGTCAAGGATTCTGTCACTGCTGGCTGAACAGAACGATTTACAGTATGCTGTGCCTGGTGGACTAATTGGTGAGTTGTAGGCCTACACTGGGATTACTGTAACAGTGTTAATTGCGCCCTGTGTTATTTTAGCCATTTTTCACTTGCAAATGGTTTCGATCCGTCTTTAATTTGCCCAAACATAGTTGTGTTTGAAGAGAAATAATTTGTGACATTGGAATTTGTCCAGTCTTAAATTTTTCCAATGACAATGAGGGCAAAAAGGGAGAAAATGAAACGAGGGCAAATACTTACCTGTATACAGTAGCTTCCTTACAGACATTGAAAGTAAAAATTGAGAAAATAATGGTAGCAGTCTGAGAGATTTTCCACATGAATGAACTTTGGCCGTTTCATAATGAAAATTGCTGTTAGATTTGTTTCTTATACAAGTATGTTTTGCCCTCAGTGTGAGGCAAAATGCCCCTCATTGTGTTTGAGTCTTGTATTTTGTATAGCTTAATGGTTATTTATAAAAAGACAGTGTAAATTTAAGCCAGACCAAAAGCAATGTACAGGTACCCACTTTCCCTTCAATCTTCATAACTGGGACATTTTATTATATGTACATGAATATTATTTTTTTTCTCAACAGGAGTTGGCACAAAGATTGACCCCATGCTCTGCAGGGCTGACCGAATGGTGGGACAGGTTCTAGGGGCAGTCAGTGCTCTACCGGACATCTACACAGAAATCACCATCTCTTTCTTCTTACTCAGGAGACTCCTGGGAGTCAAGACAGAGGGGGACAAGAAGGGGGCTAAGGTAAAATTATAACTTGTATTGTGTTTTTTGTTCAAGGAGAGGATGTTAAAAAATATTTGTTTGGCTTATGGAGCAATTCGAATAAATTATATACATGTCTCATCAGTCACTGGATGGAAAAATATGGTAGTACATGTATCTAAAATTTACCTTGAATTTACAGGTCCAGAAATTGTCAAAGAATGAAGTGTTGATGGTGAATATTGGCTCCTTATCAACCGGAGGCCGCGTTATTGCAGTAAAGGCTGATTTAGCTAAAGTCGGACTAACTAATCCTGTCTGTACAGAGATTGGAGAAAAAATAGCACTAAGTAGACGTGTAGAAAAACATTGGAGGTATGTGCCAAAGAATCATAAAGTAAAAAATCATTAGAGACAAGAATTTGATTCAAAATTCTCAATCTGTAGCACAGTTTATCATGTAAAAGTTTGACTTTTTTTAATACTGTAAACCAACTCTTGTGCAAGAAAATTTCATGAAATTCATAACATAGCTCCTGCAGTTGCAAATAATTCTCTCTGCAAATTTTTTTTTTTCACATCTCTTACATGTATATTGCATCCCAAAAATTAATCTTTGTGAACCAGTAAAGCAGTGTTAAATGGCAAAGTAAAATTTGGCTTACCAGTATATCAGTAATTGATGCTTAAAAAGTAGATGGGGGATTTTGATAGCTTACTTAAGGAATAAGGAATCATTTTTCGAGTATTATGAGGTGATAATTTTGGTTGGGGCGTGGTCAAATCCAATAAAGCCCAAAGGGCTTTATGATAGATTTGACCACGCTGCAACCGAAATTATCACCTCATAATATTCAACGAATGATTCCTTATTACTTGTATTTATATCATTTCCAATTTCTTCACTTTGAATCAACATTTTAGAACCAGTTTTTTTCATGCAGCACATGCTATGTATAATACGTGGCACAGCCAATACTGTTCTTTGGTTATGCCATTAGACATGCCCATTTTGTGTTGCTCATCTTATATGAAATTATTTGGCTGTAGGCATCAAGATTGATTCATAATGTTATCACAAAGACAGTTTCTAGTACCTTATTTTTTCTCTTCAGATTGATTGGCTGGGGACAAATTCGACAAGGGATTAAAGTTAATCCTATTGGACAAGATGACTGATAATCTGATGCTAACAATAATTCTATTACTTTGGACAACAAAAAGCATTACATGTAGCTTCAGGGATGGCTTCACTTTGATCCACTTTATGTCCTCTGAAATGACTTCAAAGCGATTTGCGTATGCCATACTTCAGCTAAAATTGACAGAATCACAATGTACTGCATGGTGCATTGTTAAGTTATTTACTGGAACTCTTGATATATCTGTTGTAAAATACTGTAAATGTATTAAAAATACAAATGCAATAACTGGTGGGTTGTTTTATTTCTGTGCATCTAAAAGGCTTTCATTAAAGTGGGAGGAAATACAGCTTTTATTTATACATGTACACAGTTCTTCATTATTACCCCCCCCCCCCCCCCAAACAAAGTATGGGCCCAGAGGGTTTATAGGTATTGCCTCCTGTGCAATCGAGTCCTGTCCACATCTTTCTAATGGAGAAACATTTATGCTTATGACGTTAGGATATGTCATAATTTTGACCAAATGTCATTTGAGCAAGTTCAAGGTCACTGGAAGGAAAAGTGCATTCTGTGGAATCATTAAAATTAGTGGGGGTCAGTTTTCGTGGATTGCTTAAATTTTACATGTTCGTGGAGGAGTGATTTCATGTATTCTCATACTTATAAAGGAAAATATGACTTTAAAATATCTCTTATTAATTCGTGGCAGATGTTAATTCGTGGATGAGAGGTACCCACGAAATCTAATGATTCCACTATAGTTTATGTCTGTTTTATCTTTCTTATGAAGAAACATAAGAAGTTCCTACCTCACACAGACTTCTTATAACCTAAAGGTGTATCATGACTTTGACCCAAGGTCATTTAAGCAAGTTCAAAGTCACTGGAAGGAAAAGTGCATAATTTGTGTGCAGTCTATATCTTTCTTATGGAGAAATATTGGAAGTCCCTACTTCACTCAAAGATTGCTTATGACCTGAGAAAGTTTCATTATCTTGCCTTATGTCATTTGTTCAAGGTCATTGTTTTAAAAAAATGCAAAATTTCTGGGCCATATCTTGTAACGGAAAATGAGTAGAAGCTAAAACTTGACACTAATATCACCTGTGACCTGAAAATATGTCTTTACCTTGAGCTTTAGTCATTTGTGCATGTTAAATTTCACTCGAAGAAAAAAGGTTTATCCATTACCCAATACTTTCCAATTGAGAAATATTTTGAGTTATAATATTTTCTAAGCTGGGGTAGGAGAGTGGGGGAGAGGGTATAATTAGTAAGTTTGCTCACAGTACCTCTGGTTGACCTCGCAGTATGTGTTGAACTGGATATACATGTATGAAAATTTGATTGAAAAAAAAAATTCTTGAAAGTGCACAATTATTTACTTTTTCATCATCATATTTATTCATGATGGAAATTGCCTGACAGTTTCATAATATCCAGTACATTTACTTACATAAGACAAATAATGTATATCATGAGAAAATATACAGTATGTTAAAGAATTGATAAAAAGCACTTGTCTCACATTGAGATGTACAGGTGTGAATAAGGTTTAGAAGACAGAATTCGACAACATACAAAATATTTCTTTTGTTGAGGCACTGCATGGCAAAGAAAGGCAAAAGATCAGTACAAACTGAGAGGTGTTCATTACAATGTAGCCCTTATCCTGCCAGTAAATTCAAAAATAATATTTTTTGTTAAAAACTAGCATTTGTTCAAAGAAATATACATATTTATGAAGAAAATCTTTTACATGTACCTTAATGATGCCATTGTTCTGCATTCAATGAAATACTGTTACATATAGATACTACCATTTACCAGTATACAATATGGTATGTTCTTGCATGAAGAAGATGTTTTCAAGTTTTTTAGTATTATGTAAAAGGCAATTCACATTCAACAGATGCCATAAGATAGTGCAACATCATACATGTATAATGTTTATTTTACAGTGTCATGTATGTAAACACCTATTACATACATATTAGAAAATAAAAATTCTGACAAAATAGTTGATCTAACCTTCAAAATACTGAGGCTTTTATAGTTCAATACAAACATAGTAAAAGCCAGAATCTTCAGAGAGAAATGAGGCTCGTTTTCCCTGATATTCTTAGTTGACAAAACTTCCATATTTGTGCTGTTGAATGATAATCTAAAAATGCTATATTCTCTTACAACATTGATTTGATTGAATACAACACACTGACAAAATGAGCGCTAGCACCTTCATAACAAACAGAGTAAAAGACAATAAAAATATATATCATTCTTCTGGAGGAATCAATGTATCATATGATAACAAAATGAACTGACTTGGGCGATGAGACAAAATTATGAATGCTTTAACTTATATGTTTGGTACTTATTTTTTTTCAATATTTATGTGGAGGAATACATTTACAAAGATTTGACTAACTTGAAGAATGATGCAAAATACAAAGAAACATACTGAAAAGCCTTTGACCAAATATCCCACTTATCAATATTTCTTGATATAAAGACTATAGTTGAATACATGAAATTACAAATGGCAAATCAGTAAAAATAGTACTTGTACCAGCAAAAGTGAAATTGGGATATTAAACTTTGATGGATTGTAGAGTGGATCATCACCAAACATGATATCTAAATGTTGAATGGAATTTACAGTGTTTTACTTTCCTTATTTAAAATCAGCACTACTTTCTACAAACATTCATAAAAAATAATTCCTCTTTTTTCAAAAATAGAATACCAGGCCTCCTATGACTTTATAGTTTGTAAACAATACCATTCATAAATATACATAATGAAAATACAAAACCTCTGATTTTAGCACTGAAATACATGGGACACAATGGCAAATTAACAATAAATATCTCTGACACCATAGATGTCCACCAAAAAATGCAGAGGGCTGCTGGAAATTGGTACTTCATTCTAAACATGCTCCAAAACATTTCTTTGCAGCATCCCTGAAAACAAAAAGAAAATGCACTTTAATAAAAAAAAATCTTCATGGCCAATTAACATTTTCATTTCATCATGAATTACCTGAGCATTAACCATAGTACTAAATGTCTCAATAATTTCAAAACAGTCCTTATATATAAGTAATTTGTTGAATATGGTGCTTTGATAGTGTATTAAGATAAACCTGCACAGAATTGAAAATCTATGGTCTTACACAAGGAACTTTTGCCTTGACCCTACTATACATTTTTTATGTCAATAAGATGTGTTCCTCTTTTATATTGACCTTCAGGTTTATATAATTTGATATGTCTATATCTTTTGATACTCAAAATACTAGAATGATCACATTTATTGTACAGCTTAAATACAGCTTTTTCCTTTACAATACATGTATCTGAAGTGCATTGAATTTTACAGAGTTAATGTAATAACAATTGACCACACAACCAATGACAAATCCTTCTAAATGAACAAACAAATCCTTCCACAGATAGAACTTGCTCATGATCTGTTACTTCCCACTCACCATGCCCTGTTATGTGTGATGCACAAAGGGGATAAGAATATAAATACCCCCCCCCCCCCCCCATTCTCTTTTGACTTACCTTGCGAATGGAATATATGATAAGGAGTACCATGTTAAAGCTAAGAACTGTAGGATACAACAAACCAGAGTGAGGGCTGGGTTCTTCAGCTGTAATAAATAGTGATTGGAACATAAGGGAAGAAAGAGAGGTTAGTGTATCATTTCATTGTCAATTTTATCTCATCTTACAAAATCTGTGGATAGTTTGCCCACATAAAATATTTCTTTTATCTTTGATACAAAGATTTAGTATATAAGAGTATGTACTTACTGCAAATGCACAGACTAAAGTTAGCACAAACATCACCTAAAATTTAAAAAAATGCTGCATGTAAAATGTTTATCAATGGAAACATATGGTATATCAATGCCTGTAAATCTTATACTACATATAGATGAAATTGCATGTAGAAGTGGTTGCATTTTTGTTTTATTTTCCTCATAAACCTCACAAACACTTAGCTTGTCCTCTAAGGGAAGAATAATATTTTATCCAAGATATAAATTGGTTTTGTTCAAATAAAAGGTCTTGCAGTTTTAATAGACAATGTACAAGTCTTACCAAGACTAAAATGGTGGCTATAATTCTTGTTTTAGCGAACATTTTCTTCAGTTGATTCATTGGTCCCATTAGGAAACATGTGCTGAAAAGTGTGTTCATTGCAAGCATTAGAACATTATTAACTACAAATAAATTAGTATTATATTCAATACATGTGACAGTTTACTTTATGGCATTAAATATCATTTTTTTTCTCAAATTTTAACAGTTTGACTATCAGATAGAATTATTTTATATACATAATCTCTATCATTCATCAAACTACAAAAGATTAACTCGATATTGGCTTTGTTACCTTGCAAGTGACAAAACATTTCCAAAAGTGTAGAAAACAGCAAACAGGACAAGTCCATTTTTGAACCACAGTAAGATGCTTCCCTGCAATGGTAATATATACACAGTAACTGTTAATGACACTAAAATTCAGTCAGTCAGTTATAGACAAAGTACCTTAATGATACATGCACAATTCTTATTGTTAAAATAAGCCATATATAGGAGCAGATGCCCTCCATTTCTACATGATGTGTCATTGGTAGTGAACTACCTTTCAGAAATCCAAGGGCTAAATTCATTACACCCTACATTATTCCCAGTAATATATCAAACATGAGCACTGCAAAACGGACCATCCCCTCGCGAAATGAAATATTGTGTGGATAAAAGCATTATATACATGTAATTGAAGAGACAAAATATTTTTCTTCTTAAAACCACTTTGAATTAAAATATTACATTAATTCTTACCCCCCATGAACACTCTGGGGTGTATCCATGGGGGATGGGGGGGGGGGGGGCATTTACATGGTTGTATAATTCTTCCCATTACTAGCGAAAACACCCAAAATTCAGCTCAGAGAACTGCTTGTTTTGATTAAATTGGAATGAACTTAATCTCCTGCTCGCATCATTTTTTTTCACTTTGGACATCCTTTCCTGCTCCCCATTTGTTTCTTAACTTTACAATGTCTAAATTCAACAAATTATCATGTTGTTGATTTGAAATGCTTACTTTAATGAACCAGAAATGTCTATTATTTTAAGTCGTACATAAAAAAAATTTCTATCTGAATCATTAATATTTCAATAACTGTTTCACAGAATTCCTTAATATGAAAAGGGTTTGTGCTTTACCCATGCTTATAAAGTGTGAGAAGTTTGATTCACATACCTGATACATGCGAGGGTTTTCTTATAAATAGTATTACTGTGGTTTCATTAATTTTCGAGGGTATCAATTTTCGTTGATAAAGGGAAAATCACAGTTTCAAGGACATAAAAATTTGTGGTTGATGATCCTGTCACTACAAAACGTTAGTATATAAAAAGTGCCTGTTTGGGAGGGTAACAGTTGAAATTGACACCCCGAGGAAACCATTGTCAACCGACGCGAAGCGGAGGTTGACAATGGTTTTCAAGGGGTGTCAATTTCAACTGTTATCTTCCCAAACAGGCACTATTTATTTTATTATGCTGAATGTCTTAATTTTAGAGAATTTTTTACTGCTTTAAGTGAATTTTACGGCAAACCGTACACGCATAATTTACGCGCATGTAACAATTCGTTGTGTTTCCCGTTGCTAAGTGTGTTGCTAACGCTGAGGGTAATAGTAAATAAATAGTGCCTGTTTGGGAGGGTAACAGTTGAACTGTTATCCTCCCAAACAGGCACTCTTTATTTTGTTATACTGAATGTCTTAATTTTAAAGAAAACATCACTGCTTTAAGATAGGAATAATGTGAATTCTAAGGCGAACTGTACGAACATGATTTTCGCGCATGTAACAATTCGTAATGTTACCCTGTCCTAAGTGCGTTGCTTACGCTGAGGGTAATAGAACAGATTATGAACTGCATCTAAACCAATCAGATTTCAGTATTCAACATGAAAGTATAACAAAACTGATTATCAACTGCGTCTAAACCAATCAGCTTTAAGTATTTAACATGAAAGTATAATATTAGAAATTGTGCTTCAAAGCACATGTAACTTCGTGGATCAACTTAAAACCGAAATCCACAAAAATTCAATGAATATTGACGAAACCACAGTACATACATTATACACACACACACAGCAGTGATGCTATATCTCCTTCGCAACAAATTGCACGGGGGGGGGGGGGGGGGGGGTTTACCACAGTGACTGATACTGTAGTGATGTATTAATGTCAAAACTTAGATTTTGATACTAGAATTGAATCATATATCATTCAACTTTTCCCTGGTTTATGAATATTCCAAGTTGGTTAGCAACAAGTTGCAAGAGGGGATAATTACCACAGTGGCCGATATTGTAGTATATCAAATTACCACAGAGACTGATATTGTAGTGACGTATCAATGTTAAAACTCAGATTTTGATACTAGTACTGGATCCAATATCATTAAACTTTTTCCTGGTTTATAAATAAATAAATAATCCATTTCCTGATCCGATTTGCTCCTCCTTCACTTTTTAAATAAACATTAAGTTCTGTAGATTCCTTCTTTTCAACGAGTACTTAATTACACGATACCACCATTGTGTATCAAATCACAAGAATATAAAATGAAAACAAAGAATTTTTATCATAATCCCTTTTAACTCTCAGAAAATAATTACCGTATGGCATGATTTTAAAATGCACGAGGGGTGCTTCTTGCAATTCTACGTGAATAATAATTCCGCGGGGGTGTTAAGGAAGCATATGGAATCTGAGTTACATGTAATTCCGTGAAATCACAAATCTTAGTTATTACATGCGCGGATCTAGAGGGGGGGTCGGGGGGGTCGGGGGGGTCCCGACCCCCCCTGGAAAATGAAAATTTATTAATTTTACATAGTAAAATTATCGCGAAAATATGCCTCGGACCCCCCCTGGCAAACACAATTATCCTTCGGACCCCCCCTGGAAAAATTTTCTGGATCCGCACATGGTTATTATGTACATATTCAAATATATAAGCAACGAAACGTAGACCAAAAACAAATAAAAGATACTGAAGACAATTTTTGCCAGAAATTAGTTTGTATTACGTAGATTTACACATTGATGACGTCATGACTAAAAGTTGAATGCCGTGTGAATTTGATCGGAAAGCATTGTAAACAAATTCAAAATATAACTAATCTAAGAACTCTAATAAAGTATTGTGGTGTGATTTATTGAGAATTGAACATAAGAATACTGGGGGAGATGTTAGTTTCATCAATCATTCGCTAAAAGGTATGTAAATTTGCTTTTATTTCTCGGCCAGGCTTTCCTCTGTCGTTGTTTACGATATAAAAATCCGACTAGAACAACACTACCCCGTGTATATTGAACTTGAAATTTTATACGTATCGTTAGTTTGATCAATGCTTAAATTGAAAAGTGCTGCTAGAATCCCATGTTGTGTGTTGTTTTAATGCAATTTGCCGTTTTCCGTGCAAACTTTATAAATGTTGGGAAGGTTTTACGAGAACCGGATGAATAACTTTTTAATAAGGAAATACATAGGATTCTAGCAGCGGTTTTGATTAAACGGAGATGTTTTGCCTTCACTTGGTATGTTTATTTTATTTTGGAAACCGCGGGGTAGTGTTGTTCTATCTCATTTTATGTTAAGGAATATACGTAAGCTATTTATAGTTGTCACGTGATAATGCACCAATGTGGCAGTGATGTACTACCCGATTTTATTGCACTGACATCTATTTTAAAGGATAATACTAAGTTTTTGATCTTATTCAAAATAATTATTTAATTTCACGATTTTGAATACAACAGTCAAAATAAGACGGCAAATTTCCCATATGCTTCCTTAACACCCCCGCGTCCTGACGTTTAATTGGGAATCTACAGTACATGTATTCTGATTTAAAATGGATATCAGACATTTTATTACAGTACATGGCCCAGTTCTTTACATCAATCTTGCTTATCAAGATGGATAGAGTCTTACTTACCAAGATTGATAGGGACACGCCCAGCACAAAACAGATGGCAAATCCTTTGACTCTTGTTGACCAGCTCAGAGTGGTAGAGCTAGAAATCTATAAATCAAAATCATCAATAAACATTAACAAAATGACATCAAGTGTATTCCCCTATCCCTATATAAAAAATAAGGCATATTTTTCAAAACAAATAACACAAAAAAGATTGCTAAGAAACAACTGATATTTAAATTTTCACAAAATTTCTGTATAATTTTATTAAATTTGGTTTTTATCTGATGACTTCTTAATTGTTATTATCATGTTTAAAGTATCAATATATGTATTGTTTGGTAGTTGTTACACTGTTAACATTGTCATTAAACATGATTAAAATATTAACAGGTATACGTCAATACAGTGTATTTTGATTTTGATAAAAAATTACATTTGTTACACCAATTACTAAGGTACAGTACTGCAGTACATATTTCTATCTTACAACTTCACTAAACAAAATACTTGTAAAAGTTTACAAATAATTATTCAGTGTTTTAAGAAAAACTTTAAAAGGATGTATATTCAAATTAGAACTATCCAAGAAGAATAAATGTCCCCCACAAGACCTCTTGTCCAAACAGAATGTGACCTTGACTTTGATTCATGACCTTAGACAGACAGGGTCATGACACATCCTTATTTTATGAAAATAGTACCTAACCAAGTATGAGTCTCTGTATTTATTTTTATGAAAAATTATGGAAAAGACATGACAGAGGAATATGACACATGGTTGTTAAGACGAACCGAGGGGTTGAGCAGATGGGCGTATTATGGGTATAGTATACACCCTCTCCTAAACTTATGTATCAGGATGAGAGTCTTAGGTATATCATGTAATAAAAAAATCTTTTTTTGATTATCACATAGACCACACATAAGGTTGTATAGTTATCTAAAAACAGATATCATATTTTCCAAAACATGACATCCTGAATGATCCATGAAATGCAGTTAAAGATTAACGTCAAACTTTAATCACTATAATAGATTGTGTGCTTTGCTGTCTGCAGAGAATGTAATGTAGTATACATGAAAAGGTGTAATGCAATTGTTTAAATGTCAATTCACTACTGGTAGTAGCAAAATGGAAGTTATATGAGAGGAACAATAGAGGAAATGGAAAACTGGTACTTTAATTATGAAAATAAATTGCAACAAAGACTGTAAACCTGTATATTTTACATGAGCTATTTAGTGTATTATCTACAGAAATGGAATGGTTATCTATACACTTACATTTATTAAGAAATGAACGCAATGTCTACCCAAGTTATAGTCATATAACCTGGGTTGGGGCAATTTACGCTTTATAATCCGCGAAGCGGATTATAAAAAAGCGTTAATTGCTCCAACCCAGGTTATACGAGTATAACTTGGGTAGATATTGAGTTCATTCCTTATAATTTAATTTTCTGGAATTTGCTGTACAAATTGAGTCCGTTTTACTTTTAAAAATGATATAAATCTGTTCAAAATTCAAACGTAACGTCAAGTGAATTAGTACGTTGGTGCATTGTGACGTCACGGTGTCTTGTGACGTGCAAACCAGGTTATACAAATTTAACTAAATTTTTCTATCCAATCAAATGCCGCGTTACAACCAGAATTAAATTATAGTCTTATAAGTCAACTCTGTCAATGGATTTGCTGTTCAAGGAACATTCGTTGGGGTACACTGTCTAATTTCACAGACTCTCTTTGTGATACATGTAATGAGATTTCCAGATTGGAAAGGACATGGGCGGTGGCTTGAGATAAGATGGAATCTAAGAACACAGTTTTTGGACCTTATGTACAAAGAAAATATAACTTGTTAAAATTCTTTACAAGTCTCATCCTTCCCAGCTTCTCATATTTTGTCTATTTTGTTGATAAAAGGGTTATTGTAGCAAAATGTTTTTTATCCACTGTCTTTAGATGTACAGTCACTGATGTAATATTGTGGATACTTAATGTCTTTCAAGACTGTCACATTCTTTATAATACAAAGTTTTTGTTGATCTTCTTCCTCTGAGCCTCAAAATTGCCATCTTTCAAGAACTTAATTGAATTTTCTTCTAAAAGAGCATTTTTCACTTGAACTTTGTGTTTCTGTGTGTAAGAGAAAAGAGAGATTCTGAGAAAAAGAAAAAATTAATATAATATTTTCATATAGATAGAAATATATATACAATACATATTTTCTCGCTAAGAAGTTCGAAAACATCAATTGTTTCTTTTTTAACCTAATAAGTAGATGCCCGAAATGTTCCAAATAATTAAAACACACCGCATAAGCCGAAATCTCATTGGTCAATACTTAGAGATTAACAAATCAGATGCAATGACATTACGGCGGGGAAATTGATGTTGATCACAATGCCACTGAATAAAACTGATGAAATTCCTCCCGCACCAGGATAATTGACCAGAGTCTGTGAAAAAGTAGACAAGTGGCAGTTGATATGAATTTAATAACAACAAAGAGGTTTATGCTGAAAGGAACGCTGATCCTGAACGTAAATTAAATGATAGTGTCGACAAAGAAACAGAGAAAACTCAGAAGGATTCCAATGACGGCACTTAGTCTGTCTCTTAGTATGGTCATATAGAATTGGAGTTTGAATGTAGCTTGTCTGATGTTCATGTTCTTTGTGGAATAAAATAATGACATTGTTTTCAGCTTGGGACTTATGGACATGATTAAGAGGGGTCCTCTGGACCCATAAACACCATTTTCAAAATGAATCACTGCCTTAAAATAGTTGAACTTCAATATCTCGAACACTGACATCTCGAATACAATGGATATCTCGATATCTTGAATATTTGGATATCTCAAAGTTTTTAAACAATCCTATCTAGTTCGAGATAACAAAGTTTGACTGTAGTTCGATTCATAATCTTAAACTTAATGAATGATATTTCATAAAATTATGTTAAATATTGTTAAAAGGGGATATTTCGATCTATTCAATGGGTATTTTGGTAAATCACTAACATTTCGGTGATTCTAGTTTCTATATTACAAATATACTTAGTTTACTGTGAATCCATTACAATATTTATGCCTTACCACTCTCAAAGAGCTCCATATATAAATGCCTATCTTTACACAGCGCTGTGTTTATATTAATCTAATTTTTGTCCTATAAAAGGTTGAAAAAACTTCGTGACGAGCCCCTGTGATTGAACTGAATTTATCTTTATTATATGGACCTAAAATTTATACTTCCCCATCCGCAAAGCAAAATTTGCGGGTTTTCATAACAACATCAATTAGAAAAGTATCATATTATATTCATTAAATTAATAAAAGCTGTGCAAGTGGATTGCTCAATCTTTAAACCACATGACACATCATTCACAATCATTTCTATTTCTGCAAAATTAATAAATGACAACATCCAAAGATAAGATTTTCTCTTGACCTGTGTTACAATTCCAGACTCTTCGTCGTCGTCATCTCCGCTGAGCGCTTTCTTTAATTTATCCATTGACTGAGAATGAAATTTCCAAACAGAATAATGCGAAACACTGTGCAACAAGTGGTTTGCGTATCTGATCCGATCTCCCCAGTTCTACCCAAAACAACACCACTTCCGGTACAAACCGCCATCTGGTGATAAACCGAACTGTTACGGATATCTTCCGGAAATTGCCGAATCAGAAATCAACAAGGAGGGTTTGTGTATTGGCAGCCAGCTGAAATTTTGCCCAATAACAACTTTATTTATGTCTACATTCGCTACCAGTGAAAAATATTGATCTGATACGATCATTTGACGTTCTTTAACATCGTTACTCTGCATTTGTAAGTAGTGTTTTGTAGCAGTAAGACAACAACTGTCAAAATAGTGTATATTTTGATACGCTTGATTGACTATCTATAAATAGCACAACAGCTGACTTTTGTAAACAAGACCACGTATTGCTGTGACGGATTGGTGATATCGAGAGGTTAAAATTTTTAGGATTAAAAAATATATGATTTTAAATTTTGTAGAGATTTTATTGGATTTGCCCATATCCTATAGATTTTTACTATTTCAAAATTCCATCTTTTCAAGCTAACTTAAACATGCCAGGTCAGGGGCCACCGTTCTTCTATCACGACTATTTCCAAAACCAGAGACTGCCGGGAGTCATGGATGACCGCCTCCACCACCCCCCTCAGGGACCAGCTATTCCAGGCCACCACATGCCCATAATGGCACCACCTTATGCAAACCAGTATTCATTCAGACCACCACTCTGGGGACCACCAGCTTTCAACTATCATAATAACAATATCTACCACAACAACAACCTCAGGAATCTCCAACCAGTTCAAAGGAATCTCAATGCAGCACAATCACAACCAAGCAATGAAAGGGAGAAAACTTGTTTTATTTGTCAAGATGCTTTGCAGAATTCTGAAGAGAGGGGTATTCACCTTTGTGACGGCGGGCTTAAAGAAAAAGATACAAGCAAAGAGACAACCTCAGCTGATGAGTTAAACGTTGATATAAAGGATATGGATGCCCGTCTTGGTATAAATTAAACTGAATTTGGAGCATATTTACACTAAATTGTATATAATTGCTAGCTGTAAATTCAATATCTATGATAGAATATATTTTTAAATAGTTTTAGATTTTTAAAAGAGTTGTGGTATTTGAAACCATTAGGGATGAGGGCAGGGGACCGGGACTGTAGATTAATGGATAGAATAAATTGTACACCCCACATGTGCAACATCAACTCTCTCTCTCTCTCTCTCTCTCTCTCTCTCTCTCTCTCTCTCTCTCTCTCTCTCTCAGCTAGCTCTCTCTCTCTCACACACACAAACACACATGAGTGTTTAACCAAAAATCCTCAGATATTGCATAGTATTTATAATAAAGCTCATGTTGCCAATTAACTTCATTGTCTAAAAACAATTTTTTTTCGTTTTAATTTTTTCAAAAATCATACTACGTACGGTATAATATTGATTACATGTATCACTGGTAACTCAAGAATTATATAATCATTGAATTTTTTTTTCAATTTCAGAGAAATTGCTTTTGGAACTAAAGGGCTGTCTTAGGAACAAATATGAGAGTGTTACAGAAACCTTAGAAAACTATGTCTCATCTCGGGTCAGCGAGATAGAAACCATCCATCAAGATGTCCTCGAGGAGAAATCACACCTAGAAAACCTACAGACAGAGCTGAAAACAAAGACACAGGCATTGGAAGAGAGAGAGAAGGTGCTGAGGGAAAAGGAGACCCAGCTTAACAAAGATAAGGAGAAATTCGAGAAGGAGGTTCACAAAGAAAAGGAGGAAATCTGTCGACAATGGCAGCAGCTCCGAGACGAAATCTCCAGAATGGAAAAACTTCATGAAGTGCAAAAGGTATACAGGTTACTGATCAGCAGTCATCCTGTACTTGGCACAGGGTGGTTTATAAAGGGACCTCCATGATGAAGGGCTAGAGTGATGGTTTAAATCCAGTTATCTCCCTTGATTCACTCCTTTGGAATTATTTTCTAAAGAGTTAGTGCCTTGGATATCTCTTGAAAATATCAGAATGGGTGTTATACAAAAGTGTGTGTCGGTGAATATTATATTCTTCCTGAGATAAAGCTCTTGAATTCTCTCAACACAATTACCGTAATGTCTCCTCCGACCTAATTTGAAACAGATCGATGTACAAGCAGTTCATCTTGCAACTGTTTTACTTAGAAATGACAGGAAAACATTGGTCGACACATGCACAGAGTTTTGGGAGTATTTTGCTGAACCCTGATTTAAAAGACCCCCATAAGGGTCTCAAGTACTCAACATTTAATCTAAACTTTAAATTTAAGAAAGTTCTGACCAAGTACATGCAGATATAAAAACAGTTGAGTTTGTGTTCATTTACTTCTTTCTTTCTTTTTTGTCATATGACATAAACAATTCAAAGGTAAGTATACCCTAAACTTCTGACAGAATAGAATCTCTTAATGCAAGAAACTTCAGAACTTATATGGATTGATCTTTTAATGGCACAAATAATCTGTAAAAGTCATTTGAAAACTATGAATATTTATAACAATCCACCTCCAATAGAATAAAGCATTCTGGGTAGTATACTCATACCAGTCACAAAATAAGTTGACGTCATGGCAACATGCACATGCTTTACCCAGTATTTCTTACATTTCTATGAGTTGGATTGAAGAGAAATGGGGATTCACACAGATTATGTCTAAAACTTGAAATATTTCATTAAAAAGATTAAAAGTTTCCCTTCACTATTGGGTCCAATTCCAGTCAATTTTAAAATGCCACCTTGTTCTTTAGTCAATTAGATACTCTGCTAGTCATGTGAATACCCCATCTCGACTTACGGTGTATCGATTGTAAATATTTTATAAACTGTGACATGTGTTTTCTCCTAACCATTTCTTTGCAGGCGGTGAAGTGTATAATTGGGTGAATAGTATAGGATAAGGTACATATAGTTCAGTCACTATTCCGCGACTAAAATCCGATATGTTTCCGACAGACCATGCGACAGCCCAAGTCAATTATGACTTCCACAGGTTTCTATATCTGTTTCTTCTATCCTCACTAATAAATCAATTTCTATCCATTCTTATGGCGTAACAAGCAACCAGAACAGAACTGAGTTCTTCAAATCTACTTTTATAATGTCACATAAATTAAGCAGCCTTTAGAGTTTTTATGCAATGCCTTATTAAAACAAAAATCCAAATCAATTCAATCTATATTATTACTTATGTACATATGTACAAGCATCGATCATTCACGTTTAAATTGTTGAAGATATTTATGATATTGCTTTTGTTATGCTCTGTAATCTACCGATCTTGTAAACTTGTTGTATGCTAGTTGTTTTGTTTTTTTTGTACTGATATATAGGTATTCATGCCGTTATAATGCCAAGACAAAACAGCTTTATATTTCTGCAAGAGTTATCTCCTCAAGCGAATAGGTGAAAAAAATAATTTCACCCATTTACACCTGCTTAAACGAAGATTAAAATAAGTCCAATTGGGAAGGTAAATCTGGTATACGATGGTAGAGTATTTCCTCATTATAACATTCATTTCATTGCAAGGTGTTCCAGCGTTTACCCTTGATCAGTGAGATGGTAGACTAGAATAAAAATTAATTGGTCTCGATCAATTTGTGTGTCATCCATTAGGCATACATACTGACTTGCTGTAGTGATTGAGATATATATAGTAGATCTGTCCTGATTATTGGAGTACAATATAAAAATATTTCATTATTTTCTACAATGGACATTGATTAAAACATTGTTAAATATTAAATTGATGTAAAATAAAGTTTTAATGTTTATAACATCGTATTTTGATAAGAGAAAAATATACTATATGTGTAATATATACTGTAGCAAAGTAAAACTGATGTGCAATTAATTTGATAAAAATTTATTTTAAATCAAAAGTGATATTTGCATAACTTCATTTTTAATAACATATATTTTATGGATGATATTTTAGGGTAGGATCAAGCTGGATATTGGGGGTGTGAACTTTACCACATCGAGATTGACCTTGACACGAGATTCCGAGTCCATGCTTGCAGCCATGTTTAGTGGTCGCCATGATATCCGAGTGGAGGATGATGGGACAATTTTCATCGACCGGGATGGCACACATTTCCGGCACATCCTGAACTATCTGCGTGATGGTGGAGTCAAGCTGGATGCTCTGCCTCGAAACAGACAAGTTCTCCGAGAGCTGAGAAATGAAGCTGTGTTCTATCAACTGCATGGGCTTGTCCAGCAGATTGAAAAACTCATATGAGACCTCAGAACTCCCATATGAAGTAAGAGTCCATCCTCTCTATGCTGTTGATGATAAGTGCTAAGATTAAGGTGTTACGGCTATAAGCACCTAACGTTAAGTTACGGTCCATTATATGCTGGCCCAAGAATGATGAGATATGTATAGAGGGCCATTCAAGTCAAATATATGTAGCTTTTGCAATGTTCAGTCAAAGATATGGTGTGCCCAAATTTACTATCAATTAAGGAATATTATAATTGCATTTTTAAAATTATGTTTTGTTCATCTGCGTAAAAATGCAAAAATGATATTCATAAGCTGTTATAGTGACCAAGAAAAACTGAATGAAAGAATTTAAATAACAAGCAAGAAATTAAACCAGGGTAAGTTGCAGAAAAATAAAGAATATCGGTGTCTACATGATTATCAAATTGCTAATAAGTACCCATTCAGAGTAAATTCTCTATTTCTTGTTTTTAGTAGATAGTAGAATAAATATTTTGCCATCACCAATATACATGTATAACCTAGCTTGGATTCCCTTTAATGCTTCCCTGGTTCGTTTTGTCACACCCATTCTTTGTAACTTCGGTTTGTGTTTTCACTATACTTTTGCATGCCTACTGTGTAATAAAGATTGATCTAAAGCATATATTTATTGATCACATAAGTCAAAGAAAAATTTTTAACGTTACCGGTATGAAGGAGAATAGAGTTTATATTTGTATAGTTCGATGCAGATTTAAAATTATGTGCATGGTTATGGAGGAATATTTGTGATTAAATGTGAAGGATTTATATTTTATTTTGAATGTCTATATGAGTGTGTGATTAAGCATATCTAATTATATACTTAGTCTAATAAATATATATAATAAAACATTCTTGTTATTTTAATTCTTGAATCCAGAATGTGCACTTAGAATGGAAACGTCAATATTATCGGATAGGCCTTTGGTGGAATGGGACAGGTATCTGTTGATATTATTGTGGATTAAAGTACTGGTACATTATAATTAGAATACTTTCACCAGTTTAGAATTTCCAAATTTTACGATATTTGACCTAAATATATCTTTTAAAAATCTTTGGAAATGTAAAAGTTTTAAGTACCGCTATTTGTAAGAACCAGGCAGGGGGTGATTCATGACCAACTCAGATTTCTATGAAATTTTAATATGAAGTTTTATGGACCACCAGAACATCATTGGAGATGATGACTTTTTTGTTCAACCTTTGTTGCCATGGTAACGTGGCACCATGTAAATGTACCTGAACAGCAAACACCAAACACATACTATTTTGAATTAATCTCTTACTTTTGGCAATTAAAAAAAAAAATTAAACAAAACTATACAAATTTTATTTTTGTTTCTGTAAATATGGCCCAATATATTCACTGTTAATCATAATAACAATATTATTCTACCTTTCCAACAAATGGTAAAAATAAGTTAAAAACATGTTGTTTTTTAAGAAATCGTCATTAAGGTTTTTCCTCAGAATCAAACATTTTCAAGGGCATAATACGTAAAAATGCCACATGTGCCAAAATTTTGAGCACAGAGGATAAAAAGTACACATCCCTTACAAAACACTTTTAAGATAAAATTCATGGGTTTTTAAATACATAATGTGTTACCATGGCGATGAAACTACATGAAAATTCAAATTTTACATATACACTACCTATCATCATATTTTGGAAAGATGTTGTGGAAAAATAACACTTGTCAAAGAAATCTTAATACCTAAAATAGAAAGTACACACCCTGAACATTTAAAACTTAAGATAAAACCGATGGGTTTTTAAAAAGCATTTGGTAACCATGTCAATAAAATTTCCCAAAATATCGTTTTCATCAAAAAACCAAAAATTGTTACATTTTGTGGACATACTGCTAATAATAAATACAAGTTTAAAAAGAAATAGAGCATATAAGATAGAAAGTACACATCCTAAAAATGACAAAATACAGATAAAACTGGTGACTTATTAACTATCAAACTGTTACTATGGCAACGAAATATCCAAAAAATTGCCTTTAAAAATACAACTTAAATTTTTACACTTTGGGAGCATATTTCAGTTAGCCGCACAAGTTTAAAAAATTTTGAGCATATACATGTAGCAAGGAAAATACATATCTTAAACTTGAATTAAAGCATTTGGAATCTTAGTAATACTCTTTTACCTTAGCAACAAAAAATATCATCACAATCTGTATTTGAGTAAAATAAAATTTTGTCAAATATTTAAAAGATCAAACTGATATATTAAACGAAACATTCATTAATTTCAAATATACAGAATTGAGAATGCCAATCCTCAGAATTCAAAATTTAGATAAATTGTAAATTTCTGTTACCATGGCAGCATAATGACTACAGAAAGAGTTGAAGCAGAAATGACTTTTCACGTGTATATCTATATATAAATCAAAGTAAAGTCCTGTGCTAATATGTTTCAACAAGGAATATTTCAAAATCACAAAGAGTCTATTAGCTAGTAATTATGACTGTGAGCAAATTAAAGTTTAGCTTTTTTTCATTTTAATTCTTTAAAATTGATAAAAATTAATACAAAAAAATAACCCACATGTATATTTCCTTTCTTTTGAAATCTACTTTTTAGATATCTATGCATTATCACAACTGTTATTTCCATGACAACCACAGAAGCTGAAAGAATACATATAAAAATACACCTAGGTTTTGCCACATATCATTTATGATTCCATGCATGTTAGATGTACATACAGACATTATCTAAACAAACCAACAATCATTGAAAGACAGCACCAATATTTCTACATTTACAAGTTTAAACAATCATATTGGACTGTCAAGTTCTAAGGTCATGGCATCTCTAATGCTGTCTCTTTCTTCTTCCTCATATATTGACTGCAGTATTTCTCGCAGATGGTCATCTTCTTCTGGTTCATCCTTGATATCCTTGGCTTTTGCATTCAGAGAAAGTCTTGAAAAAAAGGAGTTAATCTGAGAAGGCTGCAGCCATTCATCGGGATTGAAAAACTTCTCTCCAGTGCTGTTTCGCAAAGATTTCATACGTTGAGATACTTCAACAGGAATTGCTTTCCTACCTGATTCTTCGCCCTCTTGAAAAACTCTATGGAGAAAATCTTTCACTTTGGAAGAGAAGCATGCAAATTTCCTTGTTTTTTTCAGTGCCCATCCTTGTTGAAGCTTCTCTACTGATGAATTCTTCACAAGGGTATGGTGATCTCTGCCTATTTGCACCAGCTGTTTAGAAATGAACAAATTGGAATTACACAACTCGGACCAATGATGTCGTAGAGCATCATAAGTTGATGTTTTCTCTTGAACATGTCTATCCAGAAGAACATGCTCTTGAAGTATTTGGTATGAGGAAAACTGCTGATTACAGCCTAATTCAGAACAGTGGAAAATACTGGTTGGTGTAACTGAACAGTTTTTTATGTGAGAGATCACACCATAGTTTTTTGATGGTTCTTCAAAGTCAGACAGTATGATGAGTCCTGTGTCAAGCTGCTCACTTTTCAAGACATCTTCTCTTTTTATCTTGATACCAATACCAATACTAAAACTGTGCCAGGCAATGATATCATCTCCTTCAAAGGCAAGATTATTAATGTTGGTGATTCCCTTGATGCAATGACTAGTCATTGTCTGGTTTCTCCTGTCAACTTCCACAACTGCACATTGACATCCTGCTACACCACTTCCATCCATTATTGCCTTCTTCATGTCAAATGGTGTTGTTACATTTTCTCCAGATGAAACAAACATCCTTAATTTGGATCGCATATGGGCAATTTTGGCATCGCAATAACTTTTTCCTGCCTGAGGTTCACTGAAGTCATAGCGTACAATGCTGATACCTGAAAAAAAAGTTATTAAAACCTTATAAACACTACTTTCATCATTTGCACAAATTCTGCCAAAAAGTCTATGATGCAATCATAAACCAATGTTTGTTTAAAATAAAACAACAAAAAATATCATGGTTTCCTTTTATACCCAAATATAACAATAAAGAAAAATCATTTCAGGCAATTGAAATCTCACCTGTTCTTTCACTAATTCCATGCATGCTCAGCCAGAGGCACCCACAGTGATAGCAACCTGCATTGTCACTTCGTAAAAAAACTTCTTCAATTCCAGGCATTTGTACTCTTATACTCTTTAGGATGTGCTCGATGGCTGATGCAACAGCAAACCAATCTTGCCTCACTGCTCCAAAAATGTGATTGAATGTCTTGTGCTATGAATGCAAAGTTGGATTTATCATTTTCATACCTATACATGCATAATCAATATGCTGTATACTACTACAGATTGTTTTCTCTCTATTAAATTAAAAGACAATCTAATTCCATCTTATTCAAATGCGTCCAATTAGTCAATGTCTTATGTATATCATTTGTATATAGAGTTCTCAATCTTTATATCATTGATATATTAAAAATGTGTGACATTGTCTGAATAATATCTTGAAAGGTACCTTCAAAGATCCATCTTCTGCTCTAAATATAGCAACAGAAACATGCCAGCTCATGCCTTTTTGTCCAAAAAAATCTGACTGCTTTTCTCTATAAAGTGCAGGAAGGAACTTCATTGCCCAGTCCATAATAATCAGAAGTTGGTGTGGCTGCAGCTCTTCTAATGCTCTATATCTACCCTCTTCTTGGTTCTGAGTCCTTAGTATGTGGGCTTTCCAATCTGATATTTTCTCAAGAGCTTTCTCTGCTGTTAATGCTAACTCTTCTGCTACGTCAGATGCTGTGAACAAAAAATGGGAATGTTAAAATACATGTTAAATGAAGTGCTTTGTTGCGAATATAAAATAGCTAAGCTCTAATTCTAAAAAATTGTTAAAAAAATTGAAATATTGCTCTGCAAAAAAAAATTACTTACTTCTGATACTGTATTTTGGATTTCATTAAACAAGGCACTGTTTATTTCATTGAGGATGTTGCATTTTCCACAAATTTCTTCATGGGAATGATCACATTCTTCCTGCAACAGCACATTGGTTGGGTGACTCAAAGCAAACTTCAAACAATGATCTTGGCATCCACTAGATAGTCCCACGCTAAATTTATATTCTGACTTGAGGTACATCTTTAGGGATTTTAAGGCAGTGGTGAGATTGGCAACTGTATTTGTTTCAGATCCTAATCCTTTAAATTGGTCACACATTTTTATTAGGTCATCTACAGCTGCAGCACCATCAGTGGCAATGTTGTCTAGACCTGTTAGGTTGGTTCTCTTACTTGCAGAGCATGTAGACAGAATTTTGTAGAGAGTAGAATCTGACAAAGGAACAAAACCTGTTTCAGAGCAGTATGACTTGTACATTTGTAGGAGAGAGGAGTGGCATGTTGTTCTCACTACTTGGGGTATGGTGACAGTCTGTCCATTGTCACAATGCAAATCTTTTGTTCCATATGAACAAATTTGATGAAATTTTGGATCCAAGAAAAAAGATAAAGCATGCTCCAGCTTTTCTTTGTTCATGCGATTCTGGTATCCTGGTTCCATAGGTCCTGGTAAAGAACCTGCTCCATGAGATGCAGCATGTGCTCGACTTTGATCAATTTCCCACTTTGTAAGTCCTGGAATGAGTTTCTGAAGTTTCGATTTACTATGTGCATTCGGCAAGGACAGCAGGGACAGAAGTTGACGTTTGAGAGCATTGTTTTCAGCTTCACAATAGAGTTGAAGAATTGTATCAGTGATTTCAAGTTCTGTTTTATCACTTTGCTCTGTATCCTCATGACAGTTGTCTTCATAAAGTAACTGGAACATATCACTGGATTGTCCTGGAGCCAAATGATTGAGAACTGTATGCACTACCTCCTTGGCCTTCCTTTTTAAATATCTTCTTGTGCTAGACTGGACCTCCCTCAATGGAGTTTTCAGCTGAAACTTTATTGGGCTTACTTGGCCACCACTTAGAGACATCAAGGTGTTGTTCAGATTTTCTATTCCATCTGTGAGGTGTATTTGTCCTTCTAAGGAAGTGCTCCAGCTAGATTCTTGTGACAAAGTATATGTTGTCGATTCATCTGTCTGTGAAAAAAAATTGAAATGATTAGTAAAAACAATTTTCCATCAAGTGAATTTTAAGATTTTGAGGGAGGTTGGGGTTTAGAAGCTGTACAACTAAATACAAGTGAAAAGCTGTCAATGTGACAGCAAACCAGGTTTTCTTTTATGTGAACTGTATCCATAATCCAAGTCAACCCGTATCCAGTGAAATGGAGTACCCTATATGCAATATTTTGCCAAAAAATGACTAAGTTCAAAAGCTGGTATTTTTTTCATAAATTATCGGAAATCAAAATCCTAGCAATATGCACACCTCTAATATACGTTCAATTGATCTGCAAAAGAACAATTACCTATCTTGAGAACTGTAGGAGGAGTTATCTGTACAATGAGGGTACCCTATATGCAATATTTTGCCCAAAAATGACTAAGTTCAAAAGCTGGTATTTTTTTTCATAAATTATCGGAAATCAAAATCCTAGCAAAATGCACACCTCTGATATATGTACAATTGATCTGCAAAAGAACAACTTCCTATCTTGAAAACTGTAGGAAGAGTTATCCGTACAATGAGGTATCCTTTTGGCAGCCGCCCGCCCGCCATTTTTCACCATTTTAATAACCAGATTTTTCCGTTGGAAAACCCGGTTAAAAAAATAAATATGCAAGGGATGTTTGAAAATTATTGAAACATTATGCTAAGGTTTCATTCCCACTCACTACTAAATTATTTTTAACAAAATTTACAATCATTATTATATACTAGTATTGAGCATTGCAGTTCTCGAAAAGATGATCAGACTTAAACAATTGTTTATTTATGGATTATGTGAATTATTCAGGAGCCAGAGTCAAAACAATTTTTAAACATAGGTAATCACAGATTACAAAGCTCACCGAGACGATGTATCACCATTATGAGACCACCTTTATCATATTATATGAAAATCATGATTTTGACAAATTTTAATCTACACTATCTGAACTGACTAAAGTAAGAGCTTTTCTAGAAAAATTGTGTTAAAATAAAAGATGATTTTTAAAAATTTTTCTCTATATATTCCTAAGTAAAAATTTGACATCCCCCCCCCTTTTGTGGCCCCACCCTACCCACAGGGATTACGTTTTGAACCAACTTGAATCTACCCTATCTGAGGATGCTTTCAAACGATTAATAGCTTTTCTGGCTGATCAGTTTCTGAGAAGAAGAATTTTCCTTCTACATTCCTATGTAAAAATTCAACATCCCCATTGTGGCCCCACCCTACCCCTGGAAATCATGATTTGAACAAATTTGAATCTACACTACCTGAGGATGCTTCCACACAAGTTTCACCTTTTTGGCCAAATGGTTTTTGAGAAGATTTTTAAAAAATACCAACAAATTTTCAATGATTTTTAATTATCTCCCCTTGAATGAAGTGGCCCTCCATTTTAACAAATTTTAATAGTGGTTCTGGAGAAGAAGTCAAAAATGTAAAAAGTTAACGTACATACAAACAGATAGATGGACGCTGGACTAAAAGTGATCATAAAAGCTAGCTAAAAAGTGGCCACGCTCACATACCCCACTCTCCCACATTAATTGACATTTATTGTACACAAAATGAATGTCTGGTAAGTGGTAATGTATAAATACTGCACATAATTTAATTTCATAAAGAAGCACAAGTTCCGAAATATCATCACATCACATGCACATCTTTAACAACAAAATTCTATATGCAAGTTGTTGCGAGAGGTGTATTTAAGCCATATGAAAAAAATAAAGCTTCTATAATTATGATGATTGTGTGATTTAGCATAAATTGATATAGTTTATTTGCTTGACAAGTCTAGTGAGTATTAACACCATTTCAACTCACTGGATAAATCATATTAAAAAATCACAAAATTTACAAATCCTCTTTATATATATATATATATATATATATATATATATATATATGTCCAGTCTTCAATTTTTACAGGACAGTATCTAAGACAACTTTACATATGAAACACCACTAGACATCATTGAGATGCCCTGTTTTTACAAAAGTGTTACAGGGAATTCTGCTTTGACCTTAACCTCTACTAAATTTGGGTCAAGATCATTGCACATCCCTTAATTAAACAAGTACTCTATGGGCAATGAATAAACTTGATTCATGCTCACCTCACAGCCAATACCTACTGGCAGTCTTCTGGTCTAGTCTGAGATTCATTGGGTCAGAGAGAGAGAGAGAGAGAGAGAGAGAGAGAGAGAGAGAGAGAGAGAGAGCAAAGTCAAGACAAGGATTTTGACAAATAAAGGTCTGCTAGTCCCTTAAGGTTGATATAAAAACTTGATTCAAGGTCACTACACAAGTCAACCTTTACCAGAAGGCACTTTGTCTGTGAAGTATTTGCCAGATTGGGCCAAGGGAAGAGAAAATATGCCCCAGATAAGTGATACCAGAAAGACAGATGGATGGACGGACAGACAGACTGATCCCTATTGGGTGCCGGCTAGGAGGATACAATTTTTAGGGAATCAAGTATCAAAGCAAATACCTGTGACAAAGTCTCTGAATGGCACTGTTCAGCGGAATTCTCTGTACTTGTTTGGAGGTTCCTGGACTGCTGAAAATGTATATATATTTATAAGTAAAAGATCAAACTCATACAGGTTTTATTTTAAAATGCAATTTTTTTAAAACTGTTTGGTCCAATTCTTTGCTCATTACAGTATTTCTGTAAATAATTTTTCATCCCAATCAATTCTCCAAAAATTTATAATATTTTTTCAAATTACCCAAGCAATATTCATCTCTTTTCAAAGAGATAAATTCAGAAATATTCAAATTTTAAAAAAAAAGAAGGTTTATAACAGGTTAAAGAAGAAACATATGTACAATGTGCATGTGACATGGAAATTGTATAAACAAAACAAAATCATTTGAAAACACAATCATTTGACTTTGTCCAAATTTGAGAGTTGATCGATTTACTGTACTTTTATGCATCATTAAAACAAACTTTAGAAAGTTTCTGACAAGTTGTACACACAACTATCTTCAGGATTTTATTACAATTAGCCTCATATTTTATAAGCACATGAAATTAGTGCATAAAATAAAACTGTTTGAAGACTAGTGAGAGACAAATTGATAACATTACCTGTAAGGTTGCTTCAGGGGTGTCATCCGAGGTATTTTTGCAAATTTGAGCAGAAGATGCATCTTTACAGCACTGAAATTATGTCATATATTAAAATTTAGCTTGACAAAATAGTTTGTTACTCCAAAATAATCACTAAAACGAGACACAAATGCATTTGAACTCTAACTTGGCCATGCAGCGATATAAATTTTTTATCTTATAAATGCCGATCCCGATTGTTTTTAGTTTAATTTGTGTATGACGTGCGATTCCGATAAAGTCAATATCATAATCATATTGATTATAGACATGATCAAACAGATAAATACATTGCCTTTATTCTAAGCAAATTTAAATACATTTTGTTAAAAATGCAGCCAAATTATTTTTAGAGTTTTATATACTAGGTATTATGTACTTTAAAATAGCATACAGAAATAAGTTTTTTATGTGTGTGTGTCACTGTGTGTGTGTGTGTGTGTGTGCTCATCTATTCCCATAATCAATCATGTATATCATACATGTATAAGTTATTTAATAGCATTCAATTCATTGTTTTATTTGTTTTAAAATAAAACATAAAAATTATTTCTTACCTCGCACCATTTCATTTCCTGGGTTACATTTTTTCTACATCTACTGTACAAGCCTAAAAATGTATTTTAAATTATGCATAAAAGACATAGAAGCTAAAATATGTTCCTTTATTGTGAGTTAATTTAATAGAATTTTTTAAAAGGCATTCAATGAAGATACAAGAGTGATATCTCAGAGACATAAATAACATAATAAATGTTATTTATGTCTCTGGATATATTAATTGTGGCATTTCGCACATAATTATAGGTGCTCCCTATTTAAATCAATATAACATTTTTTTTTTTATCTCCATATAACCTACTACTTCTATAAAATGTTATAGAATAAAAATTTTATACATTGATTAAGATGGGTTTTAGTGCCTATGTCAGAGACATAAATAACAGAGATTGTTATTTATGTTGATCCCTGCCTAGTGATATGTTTTAATTCTGAAATCTATCCTGTTCTCAATATTATATAAATTGATATGTGTCTGCATTTTTAACATGTATGCAAAATCTATTCATTGACATGATATATGCAACTTCCACTACACAAATACAATACATATATATATACCTGAGCCAATAGGGACAATATATCCATATACTGTATGAAGGTGCCGAGACATAGACAAAGTTATGCTCCTCCCAACCTCTGCCTTTGCCGTTGTACTGTGACTCGGGTGTGAGCAGGATGACTTCTTCTTCGATCGTATCCCAAGGGAGTATCGATGAAATGGACAGATGGTATAGTCCCCAAATAGCGAAAAAACACCAGCACGGTAACATATCAAATGTCCCTCAGAAGCTATATCTCCTATGTTACATGATTTGAGGTGGTTTTTTATGTTTCTCCTACAGTTTTTCACGTACACTAAACTGTTTTCATTTGGGAAATAAGGTGATGTGGTACACTTGCTTTTATCAGGTAAAAATGAAGAAAAACTGCATACAAGACTACTTTCCATGGATTCTAATATTTCCTAATATGAAATATATTAACTACATGTTCAATATATTACTTAATTTCAAATAAAACTACATTTTCTTTCCTGCATAATCCTCACCTTCCATGACCTTCTACACACGGAAGAGCATCACTGTACCCTTTTCAACTCCAACACTGAAGAGCGACAAAGGGAGATAACTAGATTTTGATGAAATTGCATAATTTCTAATCGTAATATTTATTCATAGTTTGAATAACCCATGGAATTTTCAGTTGATATAAATTCTGCATAATCAATTAAACACAGTTTTGTTTTCCATATACCTGGAAAATGTAGGATTTTTAGAAACAAACCTTAAATGTGTAACCACTATACAATAGAGACTGTAGACTGAATCAGCAACTATGGTGTTTGTTGAGTTCATTTTTTTTTAAACCAGTGCACAGAATCAAATTATATTTAAGAAAAAATATTCATATAGATGTATTTTAATGTGTTTGTACCAATTTTTACAAACAAATTTACTATCATGAATCAGTCATCTATGTTTCTGCCTGGTTCTTACAAATAGCTGTACTTAAAAACCCTTGCGGAATTCGAATTCATGACTTACAGATTGAATGACGACTCAAACTCTCTAACCCACTGCGCTAAGCTGTTACTTAGTGTTCTATTTTGGGGAAAACTCTTGCACTTGATTTTATTTCAATAAACAGGGCTTCACAATATGGAAGTGTCCCATACAACCTAGCTTTAGATTATAATGAACAAAATATCAGATGTATGTAGAGCCTTTATTTACAAGTTTATAGTTTATTTTATATTTTTCTAAACCATTGAATACTGTATACAGGGAAATATTCTGCCCCTTTAATTTTATTTTTGCCCCTTTCAATTTCTCATCAGTGGGCGTACTTAAGACTAGATGAATTCCAATGTCTTGATTTATCTCTCTTAAAACACAACGGTGTCAGGGTAAATTCAAGATTGGGCAAAATTGCAAGTTTAGAAGGGCGAAATTTATGCAGGGTGAAAATAAACCTGAATACAGTAGTACCTGAGGTACAATCATGCATGAAAAACACAGAAATACCAGTACAAAGTTTAGTTTACCCCAATTTCAAGTTTCTGTAGTATTTTTAGCTCACCTGAGCTGAAAGCTCAAGTGAGCTATTCTGATCACATTTTGTCTGTCGTCTGTCTGTCCGTCTGTCCGTCCGTCCGTAAACTTTTCACATTTTCAACATCTTCTCAAGAACTACTAGGCCAATTTCAACCAAACTTGGCACAAATCATCCTTAGGCAAAGGGGATTCAAAGTTGTGAAAATTAAGGGCCATACCCGTTTTCAAGGGGAGATAATTAGAAATTAATGAAAAATTTCGAGAAATTTTCAAAAATCTTCTTCTCAAGAACCAGAAAGCCAGGAAAGCTGAAACTTGTGTGGAAGCATCCTCAGGTAGTATAGATTCAAAGTTGTGAAATTCATGACCCCCGGGGGTAGGGTGGGGCCACAATGGGGGGTCGAAATTTTACATAGGTATATATAGAGTAAATCTTTAAAAATCTTCTTCTCAGAAACTAAACAGCCAGGAAAGCTGAAACTTGTGTGGAAGCATCCTCAGGTAGTGTAGATTCAAAGTTGTGAAATTCATGACCCCCAGGGGTAAGGTGGGGCCACAATGGGGGGTCGAAGTTTTACATAGGAATATATAGAGTAAATCTTTAAAAATCTTCTTCTCAGAAACTAAACAGCCAGGAAAGCTGAAACTTGTGTGGAAGCATCCTTAGGTAGTGTACATTCAAAGTTGTGAAATTCATGACCCCCAGGGGTAGGGTGGGGCCACAATGGGGGGTCGAAGTTTTACATAGGAATATTTAGAGTAAATCTTTAAAAATCTTCTTCTCAGAAACTAAACAGCCAGGAAAGCTGAAACTTGTGTGGAAGCATCCTCAGGTAGTGTAGATTCAAAGTTGTGAAATTCATGACCCCCGGGGGTAGGGTGGGGCCACAATGGGGGGTCGAAGTTTTACATAGGAATATATAGAGTAAATCTTTAAAAATCTTCTTCTCAGAAACTAAACAGCCAGGAAAGCTGAAACTTGTGTGGAAGCATCCTCAGGTAGTGTAGATTCAAAGTTGTGAAATTCATGACCCCCGGGGTAGGGTGGGGCCACAATGGGGGGGTCGAAGTTTTACATAGGAATATATAGAGTAAATCTTTGAAAATCTTCTTCTCAGAAACTAATCAGCCAGGAAAGGTGAAACTGTTGTTGAAGCATCCTCAGGTAGTGTAGATTCAAAGTTGTGAAAATCATGATCCCTGGGGGTAGGGTGGGGCACAATGGGGGGTCGAAGTTTTACATAGGAATATATAGAGTAAATCTTTAAAAATCTTCTTCTCAGAAACTAATCAGCCAGGAAAGTTGAAACTTGTGTGGAAGCATCCTCAGGTAGTGTAGATTCAAAGTTGTGAAATTCATGACCCCCAGGGGTAGGGTGGGGCCACAATGGGGGGTCGAAGTTTTACATAGGAATATATAGAGTAAATCTTTAAAAATCTTCTTCTCAGAAACTAAACAGCCAGGAAAGCTGAAACTTGTGTGGAAGCATCCTCAGGTAGTGTAGATTCAAAGTTGTGAAATTCATGACCCCGGGGTAGGGTGGGGCCACAATGGGGGGGGTCGAAGTTTTACATAGGAATATATAGAGTAAATCTTTGAAAATCTTCTTCTCAGAAACTAATCAGCCAGGAAAGGTGAAACTGTTGTTGAAGCATCCTCAGGTAGTGTAGATTCAAAGTTGTGAAAATCATGATCCCTGGGGGTAGGGTGGGGCACAATGGGGGGTCAAGTTTTACATAGGAATATATAGAGTAAATCTTTAAAAATCTTCTTCTCAGAAACTAATCAGCCAGGAAAGTTGAAACTTGTGTGGAAGTATCCTCAGGTAGTGTAGATTCAAAGTTGTGAAAATCATGATCCCTGGGGGTAGTGTGAGGCCACATGGGGGGGGGATGTTAAAGTTTTACATAGGAATATATAAAGTAAATCTTTAAAAATCTTCTTTTCAGAAACTAATCAGCAAGATGATTCTTTATCATTGTTAAAACTTTGGCTCCAGGACAATTCTTCGGCCTCACAAGAAGGTTCAGAGTTTGATGTAGCTAAATATCCCATATATAAACAATTGTAAAGGATATTTTTGAGAACTGCAATACTCAACATGTGATATGACTATAGAATTGAAGCAGGCAGCTATTTTTTCATTAGAATCTTTTTGTATTACTGTATTGAGTTATTGCCCTTGATTTATTGATTCTTGATTATTTTAATTAATGCATCCACTGTTAACCAATTATTGTGATGATTATTTTTATACAATAATAAATATTCAATGTATATAAGTTGTTCTGCATAAGAAGTTTTGGGTAAGGCCAGATTATTTTGTTTATTTTTGATTTCCAATTTTTAGATACTAGGAATTATTTTAGGTTGGCACATATATAGGGACAGTGTCTATTGCATTACACTGAGCGACTGTTTGGGGTTAAACTTGAACAGGTATGGATAGATTGAGTGTGTGAACATCCTTGCTCTATCTAATCTATGTGTTTTCTAATCTTCGATACAAAGTGTGCGGTCATTCCTGCCCAGTATCGCATTAATACAAGTGTGCAGTCATATCTGCTTGTATTGGTGGTGGGAGCGGCGGAGCACTAATGTATGGTCATCCATGCTGGTGTTCAGGCCTTTCTAGCGCAAGTGTGCGGCACTCCCTGCTTGCGTTAGGTTGAGCTGTTGGTGCAAGTGTGCGGTCATCCCTGCTTGCGTAAACGTTGGTACCTGTTGAGTTGCGTAGGTGTGCGGTCATCCCTGCCTGCATAACTTTGAGTCCCTATATATGTGCAGGAGCGGTGATTAAAGTCTGCTCTTGTAAATATTGGCAGCAATCAGGGCTATCCGAGTTCCAAGGGGGAAAAATGGATTTTATTTATACAGGATCTACATGTATTATTGTACATTGTCCAGATTGTTTGTTTTATGACTCCATGTAGCTGACTTTATCATACCTATTGTTCCTCGGGTGAGCGATGTGGCCCATGGGCCTCTTGTTTCAAATAAATTTTCACCAATTTCAAGTTTCTGTAGTATTTTTTCAAATAAATTTTGAGTGCATATTCTTAATAAGATTTCTATCCTGATAAGACCTGTAAACAACTCCCTGTATGTGTAAATCATGTTATAGCCTGCTCATTTGTTTAACGAACAATTTGGTAAGTGACAGTAATTGAGGGATAATGAGATTACACAGCTTCGTTAAAATGGTCTAATGAGCAGCAATTTCAATGTCTGCCATAGCCCAGAAAAATGCCAATATCATACGGAATAATTATATATTTTTTTGTTTGACCAAATTAGGTGAGAGAAAATATCATTTGGTATGAGATATATATACCAGTAGTCCATAAAACTTGGTTCTCTTTGTAGAGGACAGCAAATCCTTGACATAGATCCTAAAGTATATATCTAAATATAGAGATGCACCGGGTAGTTCAGTATTTTGCAGATGTACAGCCACATAGAGTTATATAATGTATCTACATGTACAGAAATGGCATAATAAATGGTTTATAGTAATAGTTCAAGAATGTGTACAGAGATGGTTGGTTATGAAAATGCATAAATTGTGTTAAAGTGTACTTAGATGATTCAGAGACTCAGAGTTAGTGTAAAGATGTGTAGTAGTTGAGGCTATATAGACCGTGGATATCGGCCAGGGTAGCTCAGTGGTAGAACTCCTGACTAGAGTTGCAGGGGTCCCGGGTTCGATTTCCGGTCCAGCCATATGTTTTCATGGTATTTATATACTCATTCCTTCTTTCCTACTACAGATGATGCCATGGCCTTCCTTGTTCAGGCATATATATATATGATTAATAAGTCCTAACAAGGTGAACTTGTGTGTTGTCTTCGGGGGCGATGACTATTTGAGGGGGGAGGAATGTAGTAGTTGGGGCTATATGGACCATGGATATCGGCCTGGGTAGCTCAATGGTAGAGCTCCTGACTAGAGTTGCAGGTGTCCCGGGTTCGATTCCCGGTCCAGCCATATGTTTTCATCTTGACTACTATATTAGATAATAGACTCAAATTTTTGGGCTTTAATACGTCCGATAAATCGAAGAGTGCTGTCTTTTGTTTTATATTTTTTAAACATCACTGGTATTTAAAGATTACCAATTTGTTTCTGGTTTTTTCCCAATCAAGCTTCACTAATATTAATAATCAACATACATTTCTTTTAAAAATCCGGAAATCATCTGAATTTTTGGGATTTTACAGTTCCTGTAGTGTAGAGATGTACAGAGGATGATCTGTAGTGTAGAGATGTACAGAGGATGATCTGTAGTGTAGAGATGTACAGAGGATGATCGGTTCTGTAGTGTAGAAATGTACATAGGATGATCTGATCTGTAGAGATGCACAGATGATGATCTGTAGTGTAGAGATGTACAGAGGATGATCTGTAGTGTAGAGATATACAGAGGATGACCTGTAAGTTAGAGATGTACAGAGGATGACCTGTTGTGTAGAGATGTACAGAATTATCTGTAGTGTAAAGATGAACAGAGGATGATCTGTAGTGTGGAGATGTACAGAGGATGATCTGTTCTGTAGGGGGTGATTTACAGAGGATGATCTGTAGTGTAGAGATGCACAGATAATGATCTGTAGTGTAGTGATGTACAGAGGATGACCTGTAGTGTAGAGATGTACAGAGTATGATCTGTTCTATAGTGTAATGATGTACAGAGGATGACCAGCTGTAGTGTAGAGATGTACAGAGAATGACCTGTAGTGTAGAGACAAACAGAGGATGATCTGTTCTGTAGTGTAGCGAAGTAGTGTAGAAATGTACAGAGAATGATCTGTAGTGTAGTGATGTACAGAGTCTAATTTTTAGTATACAGTTGTACATATGAACATCTGTATAGAGGTATGCAGAGTATGATGTGAAGAGATGTACAGAGAATGACCTGTAGTGAAGAAATGTACAGAGAATGATCTGTTGTGTAGAGATGTACAGAGGATGACCTGATCTGTAGTGTAGAGATGTACAGAGAATGATCTGTTGTTTAGAGATTTACAGAGGATGATCTGTAGTGTAGTGATGTACAGAAGATGACCTGTAGTGTACAGATGTACAGAAGATGATCTGTAGTGTAGTGATGTACAGAGGATGACCTGTAGTGTAGAGATGTACAGAGAATGATCTGTAGTGTAGAGACAAACAGAGGATGATCTGTTCTGTAGTGTAGAGATGTACAGAGGATGTCCTGTAGTGTAGTGATCTACAAAGGATGACCTGTAGTGTAGAGATGTACAGAGGATGACCTGTAGTGTAGAGATGTACAGAGAATGATCTGTAGTGTAGAGATGTACAGAGGATGATATGTAGTGTAGAAATGTACAGAGTTTAATTTTTAGTATACAGTTGTACATATGAACATCTGTATAGAGGTATGCAGAGTATGATGTGTAGAGATGTACAGAGAATTATCTGTAGTGTAGAGATGTACAGAGAATGATCTCTAGTGTAGAGATGCACAGAGGATGATTTGTAGTTTAGAGTTGTACAGAAGATGATCTGTACTGCAGTGATACAGAGAATATTCTGTGACAAAGAAATGCATTAAGAAGGGTCAATAGTTTAGAAATAGGGAATTTGTGCATAGTGTAAAGATGTACAGAGGTGGACCTGGTGAGTAAATATGTAAGAAATGTATAAAATAAGTGTTATTTAATTGAGAGATTACAGAGTTGGTGCATTAGTGTAGAGATATGCATCGGAGGATCAGTACTGTAGAGATGTACACAGAGAAGACAGTAATATACAGAGTTGATGCATACTAGTGGAAAGATGAGGATCAATGTTGTAGAGATAAACCTAGGACAGATTTGGTGCAATATAGTTAGAGATGTACAAGGGTACAGGAGTGTTTATTCTACTTTAAGGTACAGAAATGGCATGGTAGTGAAGAAATGCACAAAATTAGTGCTATTTAACTGAGAGATGTGCAGAGTGTACAGAATACAGAGTTGGTGCATCAGTGTGTAAATGACTAGTGTACAGCATACAGAGTTGGTGCATCAGTGTGTAAATGACTAGTGTAGAGCATACAGAGTTGACCGTGCATCAGTGTTTTAAAGACTAGTGTTTAGCATACAGAGTTGGTGCATCAGTGTGTAAATGACTAGTGTACAGCATACAGAGTTGGTGCATCAGTGTGTAAATGACTAGTGTAGAGCATACAGAGTTGATGCATCAGTGTGTAAATGACTAGTGTAGAGCATACAGAGTTGTTGCATCAGTGTGTAAACGTCAAGTGTACACATACAGAGTTTGTGCATAAGTGTATTAATGACTAGTGTACAGCATACAGCATTGGTGCATCAGTGTGTAAATGACTAGTGTACAGCATATAGAGTTGGCCATGCATCAGTGTGTTAATGACTAGTGTAGAGCATATACAGAGATGGTGCATCAGTGTGTTAATGACTATTGTAGAGCATACAGAGTTTGTGCATCAGTGTGTAAATGACTAGTGTAGAGCATACAGAGATGGTGCATCACCGTGTTAATGACTATTGTAGAGCATACAGAGTTTGTGCATCAGTGTGTAAATGACTAGTGTAGAGCATACAAAGTTGGTGCATCAGTGTGAAAATGACTAGTGTAGAGCATACAGAGTTGATGCATCAGTGTGTAAATGACTAGGGTAGAGCATACAGAGTTTGTGCATCAGTGTGTAAATGACTAGTGTAGAGCATACAGAGATGGTGCATCACCGTGTTAATGACTATTGTAGAGCATACAGAGTTTGTGCATCAGTGTGTAAATGACTAGTGTAGAGCATACAGAGTTAGTGCATCAGTGTGTAAATGACTAGTGTAGAGCATACAGAGTTGGTGCATTAGTGTGAAAATGACTATAGTCTGTCCCGGGTTATTTATTCCGAGATAAATTGACAATTGTCAATTAATATTAGAGAATTTTTTAGTAAATTGAATAGAGTTTTAAGTTATCAAAAATTCCCAAGCAAAATAACAGTATTTTTATCGCATAATATACCTAATTGTCATGTACGAGCCGATTTCGAAAGTCTACGGGACTTTCCAATGTTAATTTCGGCCATTGCTGCCAAGCGTACGAGGGAGTAGTTATTATTTTTTAATGCGCGTCAAAATAAATCGAAAAAAATAAAATAAAAAAGATTTTTTGATCATTGCGAATATAAATGATAATTGAGCCATTTAGTCTGGTTGTAAATTACTCTCATATCAATTAGATGTCAGGAAAATATAAATCCGACTGTTATGCAGTACAACTACACTCTAAATCAATGACCTACTTAACGTTGTATGATATTGCTCATGCCATGGCGATACTTCATGAACTGTTTTTGTTGGAAACTGTGAATGCTGCATTGAGAGCGCAACTGGAACGGTGTTATAAAGGTATGTTTATGTTTTGTTCTATACCAGACACTGATTTATTTAACGATATCAATCGTAATACTTCAGACCGACAGACGGTTTTAAAAATGAATCTTTTTTGCAAAAGCGAAAGTAGGTAACCCTGTGTTTTTTGTTTTGACTAAGTGAAAAAGAAATCGATTCTATAGCCTAATAAACTTGATAATAGCTTTATTGCCATGCGACACTGACACATTTGAGAATGAAAATTTATGGACCACTGTTATTGTTTTATGTGAATGAAAGTAGAGTTGGGGGTGGGGTGGGGGCAACATTCAAACAAACCAACTTTTCTTTACCAGGAATGGCAGGATTGTTTAAGGGCATTCCACTGACATGTATAATTTTTTTGATTTTGAGTTTCTCTAATCCACAGCTAAAAAATTTATTTGTTCGGTATTTTTACATTGGAAATTTAAAATAAATTTGAATTATTTTCAATTAACCAGGCCAGTTATAGTCTATTTTGATATATGATATGAATTCATTTTATGTAAATAACCAAGTATGAACCTATCAATTACATAATTTATGCAGTATTTTGTTTTCTGTTCCATTTGGGGCTTGAAATCAGATGACATTCTAATAATGATATATAGCTGTTTTTTAATATTCCAGTAATTTTAATTATTAACATTTACATCATCCAGACTGTGAGTGTCTTTGTCTGTGATAACACTATGTATCGATTTTGTATTATATAACCCATAATACAAATGACGCCAAATTGAGGCGCCGGCGGGGTTTGCTTATTTATAGTTAAAGATTTAATTGTATGATGGCTTAAAATTATATAAATATAAGTAATAAGGAATCATTCTTTGAATATTATGAGATGATAATTTCGGTCGGGGCGTGATCAAATCTAACATAAACCCCTTCGGGCTTTATTGGATTTGATCATGCCCGACCAAAATTATCACCTCATAATATTCAAAGAATGATCCCTTATTCCTTAAATGTTGGCCTTAACAGTGTTAAAACAAATAACAGAGAAATAATATTATACTTTTGTGATGTTTATTTTACCCCAAAATTAATTAATGATTAAATTTATTGTTATAATTATAGCATTTATATATCTTCATGGTATGATGAGTTGTTTGATTTAACACAGATGCAATCACAGTATCATGATTTTGAATAATTACACCTGTCCACAATTTTTCAGCATGAAAACAATGAAAATATATGTTTTAGATTTCAGGAATTACATAATTATCATACATGTAAAGGTTTAACAATCAACATCATCATTATGTTGTCAACATTTATTGATGTCTGATTTTTCAAATAAAGTTCATACAAATTGTATTTTAGGCATGAAAAGCTGAACCATTTGAGTTATTATGTATTACAGAAATTGATAATATTCATTAAATATACACTCATTAAGTCATGTTCACAGAGTAAAGTAGATATACCTACAATTTGACAAGATGTCACTTGTATTTGGAAAGTAAGCAACCAATCACAGATGTGCTGTATCACAGTTATTTATACATGTAATCAAATTGAAATTTATAATTTCAAATTAAACAACAAAGATGTCACTTGTAATAGTAAAGTAAGCAACCAATCACAGATTTGCTGTATCACAGTTATTACATGTAATCAAAGTGAAATTTATAATTTCAAATTAAACAACAAAGATGCCACTTGTATTTGTAAAGTAAGCAACCAATCACAGATATGCTGTATCACAGTTATTACATGTAATCAAATTGAAATTCATAATTTCAAAGTAAACAACAAAGATGCCACTAAGCAACCAATCACAGATGTGCTGTATCACAGTTATTACATGTAATCAAATTGAAATTTATAATTTCAAATTAAACAACAAAGATGCCACTTGTAATAGTAAAGTAAGCAACCAATCACAGATGTGCTGTATCATAGTTATTACATGTAATCAAATTGAAATTTATAATTTCAAATTAAACAACAAAGATGCCACTTGTATTTGTAAAGTAAGCAACCAATCACAGATGTGCTGTATCACAGTTATTACATGTAATCAAATTGAAATTCATAATTTCAAAGTAAACAACAAAGATGCCACTAAGCAACCAATCACAGATGTGCTGTATCACAGTTATTACATGTAATCAAATTGAAATTTATAATTTCAAATTAAACAACAAAGATGCCACTTGTAATAGTAAAGTAAGCAACCAATCACAGATGTGCTGTATCACAGTTGTTATATGTAATCATATTGAAATTTATAATTTCAAAGTAAACAACAAAGATGCCACTAAGCAACCAATCACAGATGTGCTGTATCACAGTTATTACATGTAATCAAATTGAAATTTATAATTTCAAATTAAACAACAAAGATGCCACTTGTAATAGTAAAGTAAGCAACCAATCATATTGAAATTTACAATCCATAAATTAAAATTTTATAAATTCAATTCATATTAAACAACATAATTAATCAAAGATGTGGGGTGGAAGCTATTAATTTAATACATAATTGTGATTGAACTTGAATAACATTCATTTTTATACAGGTACTATAATAATTGAAGTCCTGGTTCCAAAGAAGAAGTTGATCACAGTAGAAAGATTGATACTATAGATAAAGTCCTGCTGGCGAAGCCATTCATAATATGCAGCAGAAGAATAGTAAAATTTCACCACTCATCAAAAGTCAGGTATACTAGTTCAGTAATTGGACTGCTTTTTATAACTTACCATCTTTATATACAATACAATCATTGAAATGAATAAAAAAAGAATAAGATGATTTCACAGTTAGAGACTGGCATGTCTCCCACCATTGAAAATCATCAAAATATTCTAAATTGATAAATCAAGGTATAAATCACTTAAAGGGAAATCTGTAGGATATATTTAAGAACTCAAAGAAATGTTATTTTGGTATCAGATTAATTGATATAAACTTTATTTCTTTTAAAATCCCATGAGTTTATCTCATCCTCTTCATCTTCAGAAACTGGTTATTGGTATTGACCTTCATAAAACTATTAAAGATGCTAAGTTATATGTAGCAGTCCCATGTATTCAGAAATGAAACTAATCACTGATACCAAACTTCGACAAAATTGTTATCGACTGTTAATGAAATATACACATACAGCCTACTCCGGATATATTGAAATTTAGGGGACCATGCAAATTATTTCAATATATCCGTATTTCAATATAAGCGAAATTGACTGACGTGAAGCTGCCATTATTTGAAAGCTCAATGCGGATGTAAGCATAGAAAACCAAACCCGAACAAATTATTTGGTCATCATTTATCTATTACAGTAATCAGATTACATGAATATTATTCCTTGAAAGTTTGATTAAACTTTTATCCGTAAGTTTTGTAAGTTTCATTTTGTTACTATCTTAAACCTCATCATAATCTCCGAATAAATTTCACTTTTTAAAAGAAGTATAAAAATACATGATGAGAACTTATCAATTCACATCTTTGTATATCAATCTGGCATAATTACTGTCAACAACCATGATGACAGCCGCCAGGGAGTAATTCAACATAACCGTTTTAAAAACAACTATATATCCCCTACGGGGACCGATCAGTGGCTTCAATATAAGCGATATTTCAAAATAGCCGATTTCAGTATATCCGTTAAATCAATGCAAAGAAACTGAGAGGCAAAAACGGGGGATTTATTTCTATTTCAAAATAAGCGGAATTTCATAATATCGATTTCAATATAAGTGGAGTAGGCTGTATTCATGTCAATACTTTGTGGAATTTATGGATTCCTATCTGGATTACTTTAACTCGACAAAACATTTTAAATATTTCAAATGATGTGTTGTTGTTGTTGTTGTTAAAATGACAAAAGATATGATACATTATCTAAAATATACTTTAAGACATTTTCAGAGATGTTTTTTCCACTAATTAATTTAATCGGATTACATGTATAGTGTAGAATATCATTTAAAAAAAATGATTTTTATATATGAAACTTAGGTGAAAATCAGTGATTAGTTTTCTTTCTTTTACCTTTAAAGGGGAGCAGTTCTCCAGGCACCATGGGGAGGCTCATGAAGGAACGGTGTTCAATCCATACAAAGCGTTCCAACATTGGACACACTTACCTGACTTTAGAGAGGGCTTGGTACATATGCGGTGACTCCACCTCTTACACACTTCACACTCAACCCAAACAATCTTTCGAGACTTTCCAGGAGCATTGTAATCACCACATATGCAACAAGTGACTTCATCGTCAGACTCCTCAACGAAGCCCATGGATTCGTCAGAGTCAGAGTCATTTTCGTCATCACCAGAATCTGTGTCCATGTCACTGTCACTGTCTTCCGAGTCCGTCAAGTCTATGACCACAGGAGCAACCTCCTCATCCTGGACTCCGTCGAGTTTCCACAGTTTTTCTTCGACCTCTCTTATCACGTGACTCTCCACCTTGCGCCACTTCTCAACCCCATAAGCTGATCTAGCCTGAATAAAGAGTTCCTTCACTTTCTCTTTCTTAAATGTGGCATTGCTCCTGGCGACGAAACTTTTTAATTCAGCCCAGACCAACTCGATAGGATTAAGCTCACAATGATAGGGAGGTAGACGCAAAACTGTGTGACCTGACTGTGAAGCCAAATCGTCTATCACATATTTAGGACGAGGCTTATGCTGCTTCACCAATGTGACCAATTCAGCCTTGATCATTCGCGGATTGTAATGGATACCCTTTCTATCAAGCCAAGACTGGATCTCAGCCTTCGGTGCCGAGGAAGTTGGACACCTGGACTCAGGATCCAGATGACTGTGATAGGAAGCATTATCCATCACGATGACTGAATTAGCCGGTAGGTTAGGGAGCAACTGCTCAGTGAACCACTTTGTGAAGTTTTCCGAGTTCATCTCGTCGTGATAATCCTGGTTGCCTGTTTTCGACTCGAAAATGAGGGCAGATCCCGGGATCATACCCACAGCCGAAGAACCTGCATCCACAATTATCAGACGAGAGCCTTTCCCAGATGGGACAAAACGCCCATGACCTCCACGATGTGACTCAAAGGCAGAGGTAGATGTCCTAGGACAGTCCACCCAATCTCCCCTCGCTACATGATTGGTGTTCAACCAAGTCTCATCCAAATACACAATAGGACGACCCTCCTCTCTAAACTTCCTAATGGACCTCAGGTAAGTATGTCGCATACTTACGATATCGTTCCTCTCCCCGATGTAACGTCGGTTGGAACCTGCTTTGTAGAATCTGAAGATAAAAACAGACAATTTTAATACATGTAGTTTAATACTATAGGTGCATTCCATATTTCACCTTACATCTAAAAGAAATTTGGTTGTCATTTCTAATTTTACTAGCTTTTTATTAGCTCACTTAGCTGAAAGCTCAAGGGAGTTTTTCTGATCACATTTTGTCTGTCCTCCCTTTGTCTGTCAGTCTGTTCATCTGTAAACTTTTCACAATTTCAACATCAACATCTTCTCCAGAACCACTGGGCCAATTTTAACCAAACTTGGCACAAAGCACCCTTAGGCAAAGGGGATTCAAAGTTGAGAAAATTAAGGATCACGCCCTTTCTCAAAGGGAGATAATTGGGAATTATTGGAAAATTTGGAGAAATTTTCAAAAATCTTCTTCTCAAGAACCATTTGGCAAGGAAGGCTGAAACTTATGTAAAAGCATTCTCAGGGTAGTATAGGTTCAAAGTTGTGAAAATCATGACCCCCATGGGTAGGGTTGGGCCACAATTGGGGGTTGAATTTTTACATAGGAATATATAGAGTAAATCTTTAAACATCTTCTTCTCAGAAACTAATCAGCCAGGAAAGCTGAAACTTATGTGGAAGCATCTTCAGGTAGTGTAGGTTCAAAGTTGTGAACAATTCTTTGGCCTCACAAGGGGTTCAGAGTTTGATGTAGGTTTATATCCCATGTATAAACTATTGTCTAGGATCTTGTTGAGAACTCTGATCCTCAACATGTGATATGACTATCAAATCATCATCCTGTTAGAATAGGGAATTAATTATAAACATAAAAATATCTAACGGGAAAATGGATTGTTATTTAAACAGGATTTACATGAAATATATTACATTGTCCAGATATTTTGTATTATGACTCCATAAAGCTGATATTATCATGCTTATTGTTGCTCAGGTGAGTGAATAGGCCCATGAGCCTCTTGTTATTCTGGAAATTTATCCATATTATATATTATAACATACCTTCTTGACATGATGTCATGACAAAAAAGAACGTTTTGCTCTTCATAAAGTTCAAGATAAATATTTGCAAGTGTACAGGTGTACATGTAAATTTTGCTAAGCTTTAACAGTCCCATGTTATGTTTTAGATCACCTGTGTCACTTGCAAATCTGCTTCTTTTATCACTATGTAATTAAATCTTTTATTTTACAGAGAGCATGCGAATCTTCATCTTTGCATGATGACAAAGTGCTTACTTGAACCCAAGATCCTTCACAAGTCTCCCCAGTGGTGTCTTAGTGATCCTGACTCCCCTTTCTACTAGAACATCTGACAGTCGACGAAGGGAAACGTACTGGCCCTTCAACTGCATATCATGAATGGTCCTCTTCACCAAGTCTTCATCGAAGTCATCAAGCTTTCTACTGGGACCGCGTTTCTTCTTTGGAGCTAGAACTTGCATGTCCTCCACCACCATTTCGACCGGATCAGGGTCTACTTTCCCCTTCAATGTTTTCTCAGATATTCCTAAATATGTAGAAATAGATTTCAGTAATCATGGTAGATATATATTTATTAGTACCGTGTACCAAAATACAGTTGATTTATATAGATGCAAAATAATTTGTAAAATCAAAAGTACTTTACTTTAATGTTAGATATTTTTATTACAGAAATAAAGTTGTCTATTCGAAACAAAATCATTGTTACCGGTAGCCACTGATAATCTCTTCAGAGGATTTTGTATGTGTTTGACCCTTCCCTCCTGACTTTCTATGGAGAACTGTTTATAAATCTTTGTTAAAAGGTCTACAACCTGGAGAAGACATTTGTTATTAATTTTATGCAACTGTTCAATCTCATATATAACTGAAACATTTGCAAGACAAGTACATCTGATCAAGTTTAACTCATTAAACTGAAAATTCCGTTGACTTATGGAATAAATGAATGTCAATCAATACAACAATCTAATTTAAAATCAATATTTTAAGGTCACTGTAAATGTAGGGCGTATTCCAATACATTTCATCAATGACTATTTTAATATTATTTAATCATACAATTGCTGAAAATCAAAATATATGTAAATATAAGTAATGATAATATTGAGGAATCATTCTTTTGATAATATAGGGTGATCATAATACAGTCAGACATGAACAAATTTATCATCTAAGCCCTTTAGGTATTTTATTTTTTAGGTCTGTCTTTTTCATTTTACTTAAGTGTATATGATATATTTATATTTATCACATGTTTAGCTCAATGTATGGTGGATATCACTCATGTAATAAATTTTATGTTTTATTCCACTGTGTGTTCTTACACCACGTGACGTCATAAATAAACATTACGTAGCTTCAGGTGGATGATTGACATAGAATAAATTTTTTTACAAAAACATTCATTTGAAAAGTGTAGAGATATGGATGTGGCGCAAACAAAGCTGTTTCATTTTTTCATAAATTGATATAAATATGTTAGAAAATGATATGCTTGTTTATTATTCTACAATGATTTTTTTTTGTCATGCATAGATTTGCATCTTATAGTAAATGTGTTGTGCAGCTCACAATTAAAATATTAACAGAAAAGATAACGGTTTAACAAAAGGCGTGGTAAAACATGTGATAAAAAGAATCTCTCATGATTTGTAGGTATATGATTTTTATCCAACTCGTTGTAAGGCGAGGGGATAGAAAACACAACTCGTTGGATAAAAATCATATACCATCGCAAATTATGAGAGATCCTATATATGATAAATTATTGAATTGTCATTTCATTCTACAGGCGACCATTAATGCAACTGAGCCTTTTGAATTTACTTTTTACATTCTATTAATATTAAATGCAGAGGTAAACAACATGTAGGAGTGTTTGTCCGTTCTCAACTTTACATTGATGAAAAAATATGTTTGTAATCAAGTTCAGTTGTGAATAGCTCATATTGTTTTATCATCAGACATCAAAACAAATATATTAATTTTGTCCATTCACAACTTTACATATAAATAGTCCTTAAGTTGTGAATAGCTCATACTGTTTTATCAACATATTAATTTTGTCCATTCACAACTTTACATACTTTAAAATCTTATTGTTTAATAAATTATTAAGTTGTGAATAGCTCATATTGGTTTATTATCAAAAATCTAAGTACATGTTAAATAAATATACTTTGTCCATTCACAACTTCAGAACCCCCCCCCCCCCCCAAAAAAAAATATGCCGGTATATAAATTAAAAAAAAAAACCAAAAGTACAGACATCTTTTTATTATATATGAATTATTGCAAGTTGTGAATGGCTCATGATATTACCAGCTATATATAAAATTTGCAATTCCTGACTTCATTGTATTCTATACATGTATACGGATACAATTAACCTGGGTCTAAAATGACATGGCACCCGTTTATTTATAGTTGAAAAGGTCACGGCCATTTCTTGTGACATCACATCAGTTTAAGCAGACAGCATAGAGAACTGTGCCCTTTTGTGGTGGAATTAAATCTTTGTGATGTTATTGCACATGTGACTCTTAAAGTAGTGATAATATATGATGTTTTGTGAAATATCTTCCAGACAATTTCGTCTGCTTTGATTACATTGTGTTTATTGGGATGTAAGGAATTTTAGTGACAAAGGTGCATTCAAAAGGTAAGTTTAGAGAAACATAAAGATACATTTATATGAATAAATAGTATAATTCTTGCCAGGCCTAAAGTATAAAAAAAAAATAAAACAGTCGGGTTCTAGCCTATAGAGACAATGAAGTCATTGCAAACTTGTGCTGTATTTGTATAATAATCAACGATATAAAATTCATAAGCAATTATACCTCCATGGACTTTACAGCCTTTGCACCTTTGGTTTTAGGCATCTTGTCTTCTTCAAGTTAGTGTTAATATAAATTGTACGAGACGAAACAGCAGACTATATCTACATATATGTATAAGTTATCCTCGGTACGGATGCGTTAAAAATTACGGCTATTACAGAGATATTCCGAAAGTAAGCGTTACAACGGCAACGTGCGCGACGGAGATATACGTCATCAACGTAACAATACGTAAAGCCACGAACATATCTAAATAATAACTGGCCCCGGCCGAAGTGGCAGCCATTTTCTCCAATGTTAATTCCCCGTAAGGTTTTATTTTTGTATCGTATAGTTAAGACGTTTGACTTTGTGAAACGTCTTTATGGCAGATGTCTTGGGATTTTTTCCTTCTAGTGAAAAAATATGGTTTTAACCCTGGTGTTTTCATAAACATCGATTTATTTAGGGAAATGTGCGGCAAAAATAACTCGGGACAGACTGTTGAGTTGCGTAGGTGTGCGGTCATCCCTGCCTGCATAACTTTGAGTCCCTATATATGTGCAGGAGCGGTGATTAAAGTCTGCTCTTGTAAATATTGGCAGCAATCAGGGCTATCCGAGTTCCAAGGGGGAAAAATGGATTTTATTTATACAGGATCTACATGTATTATTGTACATTGTCCAGATTGTTTGTTTTATGACTCCATGTAGCTGACTTTATCATACCTATTGTTCCTCGGGTGAGCGATGTGGCCCATGGGCCTCTTGTTTCAAATAAATTTTCACCAATTTCAAGTTTCTGTAGTATTTTTTCAAATAAATTTTGAGTGCATATTCTTAATAAGATTTCTATCCTGATAAGACCTGTAAACAACTCCCTGTATGTGTAAATCATGTTATAGCCTGCTCATTTGTTTAACGAACAATTTGGTAAGTGACAGTAATTGAGGGATAATGAGATTACACAGCTTCGTTAAAATGGTCTAATGAGCAGCAATTTCAATGTCTGCCATAGCCCAGAAAAATGCCAATATCATACGGAATAATTATATATTTTTTTGTTTGACCAAATTAGGTGAGAGAAAATATCATTTGGTATGAGATATATATACCAGTAGTCCATAAAACTTGGTTCTCTTTGTAGAGGACAGCAAATCCTTGACATAGATCCTAAAGTATATATCTAAATATAGAGATGCACCGGGTAGTTCAGTATTTTGCAGATGTACAGCCACATAGAGTTATATAATGTATCTACATGTACAGAAATGGCATAATAAATGGTTTATAGTAATAGTTCAAGAATGTGTACAGAGATGGTTGGTTATGAAAATGCATAAATTGTGTTAAAGTGTACTTAGATGATTCAGAGACTCAGAGTTAGTGTAAAGATGTGTAGTAGTTGAGGCTATATAGACCGTGGATATCGGCCAGGGTAGCTCAGTGGTAGAACTCCTGACTAGAGTTGCAGGGGTCCCGGGTTCGATTTCCGGTCCAGCCATATGTTTTCATGGTATTTATATACTCATTCCTTCTTTCCTACTACAGATGATGCCATGGCCTTCCTTGTTCAGGCATATATATATATGATTAATAAGTCCTAACAAGGTGAACTTGTGTGTTGTCTTCGGGGGCGATGACTATTTGAGGGGGGAGGAATGTAGTAGTTGGGGCTATATGGACCATGGATATCGGCCTGGGTAGCTCAATGGTAGAGCTCCTGACTAGAGTTGCAGGTGTCCCGGGTTCGATTCCCGGTCCAGCCATATGTTTTCATCTTGACTACTATATTAGATAATAGACTCAAATTTTTGGGCTTTAATACGTCCGATAAATCGAAGAGTGCTGTCTTTTGTTTTATATTTTTTAAACATCACTGGTATTTAAAGATTACCAATTTGTTTCTGGTTTTTTCCCAATCAAGCTTCACTAATATTAATAATCAACATACATTTCTTTTAAAAATCCGGAAATCATCTGAATTTTTGGGATTTTACAGTTCCTGTAGTGTAGAGATGTACAGAGGATGATCTGTAGTGTAGAGATGTACAGAGGATGATCTGTAGTGTAGAGATGTACAGAGGATGATCGGTTCTGTAGTGTAGAAATGTACATAGGATGATCTGATCTGTAGAGATGCACAGATGATGATCTGTAGTGTAGAGATGTACAGAGGATGATCTGTAGTGTAGAGATATACAGAGGATGACCTGTAAGTTAGAGATGTACAGAGGATGACCTGTTGTGTAGAGATGTACAGAATTATCTGTAGTGTAAAGATGAACAGAGGATGATCTGTAGTGTGGAGATGTACAGAGGATGATCTGTTCTGTAGGGGGTGATTTACAGAGGATGATCTGTAGTGTAGAGATGCACAGATAATGATCTGTAGTGTAGTGATGTACAGAGGATGACCTGTAGTGTAGAGATGTACAGAGTATGATCTGTTCTATAGTGTAATGATGTACAGAGGATGACCAGCTGTAGTGTAGAGATGTACAGAGAATGACCTGTAGTGTAGAGACAAACAGAGGATGATCTGTTCTGTAGTGTAGCGAAGTAGTGTAGAAATGTACAGAGAATGATCTGTAGTGTAGTGATGTACAGAGTCTAATTTTTAGTATACAGTTGTACATATGAACATCTGTATAGAGGTATGCAGAGTATGATGTGAAGAGATGTACAGAGAATGACCTGTAGTGAAGAAATGTACAGAGAATGATCTGTTGTGTAGAGATGTACAGAGGATGACCTGATCTGTAGTGTAGAGATGTACAGAGAATGATCTGTTGTTTAGAGATTTACAGAGGATGATCTGTAGTGTAGTGATGTACAGAAGATGACCTGTAGTGTACAGATGTACAGAAGATGATCTGTAGTGTAGTGATGTACAGAGGATGACCTGTAGTGTAGAGATGTACAGAGAATGATCTGTAGTGTAGAGACAAACAGAGGATGATCTGTTCTGTAGTGTAGAGATGTACAGAGGATGTCCTGTAGTGTAGTGATCTACAAAGGATGACCTGTAGTGTAGAGATGTACAGAGGATGACCTGTAGTGTAGAGATGTACAGAGAATGATCTGTAGTGTAGAGATGTACAGAGGATGATATGTAGTGTAGAAATGTACAGAGTTTAATTTTTAGTATACAGTTGTACATATGAACATCTGTATAGAGGTATGCAGAGTATGATGTGTAGAGATGTACAGAGAATTATCTGTAGTGTAGAGATGTACAGAGAATGATCTCTAGTGTAGAGATGCACAGAGGATGATTTGTAGTTTAGAGTTGTACAGAAGATGATCTGTACTGCAGTGATACAGAGAATATTCTGTGACAAAGAAATGCATTAAGAAGGGTCAATAGTTTAGAAATAGGGAATTTGTGCATAGTGTAAAGATGTACAGAGGTGGACCTGGTGAGTAAATATGTAAGAAATGTATAAAATAAGTGTTATTTAATTGAGAGATTACAGAGTTGGTGCATTAGTGTAGAGATATGCATCGGAGGATCAGTACTGTAGAGATGTACACAGAGAAGACAGTAATATACAGAGTTGATGCATACTAGTGGAAAGATGAGGATCAATGTTGTAGAGATAAACCTAGGACAGATTTGGTGCAATATAGTTAGAGATGTACAAGGGTACAGGAGTGTTTATTCTACTTTAAGGTACAGAAATGGCATGGTAGTGAAGAAATGCACAAAATTAGTGCTATTTAACTGAGAGATGTGCAGAGTGTACAGAATACAGAGTTGGTGCATCAGTGTGTAAATGACTAGTGTACAGCATACAGAGTTGGTGCATCAGTGTGTAAATGACTAGTGTAGAGCATACAGAGTTGACCGTGCATCAGTGTTTTAAAGACTAGTGTTTAGCATACAGAGTTGGTGCATCAGTGTGTAAATGACTAGTGTACAGCATACAGAGTTGGTGCATCAGTGTGTAAATGACTAGTGTAGAGCATACAGAGTTGATGCATCAGTGTGTAAATGACTAGTGTAGAGCATACAGAGTTGTTGCATCAGTGTGTAAACGTCAAGTGTACACATACAGAGTTTGTGCATAAGTGTATTAATGACTAGTGTACAGCATACAGCATTGGTGCATCAGTGTGTAAATGACTAGTGTACAGCATATAGAGTTGGCCATGCATCAGTGTGTTAATGACTAGTGTAGAGCATATACAGAGATGGTGCATCAGTGTGTTAATGACTATTGTAGAGCATACAGAGTTTGTGCATCAGTGTGTAAATGACTAGTGTAGAGCATACAGAGATGGTGCATCACCGTGTTAATGACTATTGTAGAGCATACAGAGTTTGTGCATCAGTGTGTAAATGACTAGTGTAGAGCATACAAAGTTGGTGCATCAGTGTGAAAATGACTAGTGTAGAGCATACAGAGTTGATGCATCAGTGTGTAAATGACTAGGGTAGAGCATACAGAGTTTGTGCATCAGTGTGTAAATGACTAGTGTAGAGCATACAGAGATGGTGCATCACCGTGTTAATGACTATTGTAGAGCATACAGAGTTTGTGCATCAGTGTGTAAATGACTAGTGTAGAGCATACAGAGTTAGTGCATCAGTGTGTAAATGACTAGTGTAGAGCATACAGAGTTGGTGCATTAGTGTGAAAATGACTAGTGTAGAGCATATATATTACAGAGTTGGTTCATCAGTGTGTAAATGACTAGTGTAGAACATGCAGAGTTCCAGGTGCATCAGTGTGTAAATTACTAATGTAGAGCATACAGAGTTGGTGCATCAGTGTGTAAATGACTAGTGTAGAGCATACAGAGTTGGTGCATCAGTGTGTAAATGACAAGTGTAGAGCATACAGAGTTTGTGCATCAGTGTGTAAATGACTAGTGTAGAGCATACAAAGTTGGTGCATCAGTGTGAAAATGACTAGTGTAGAGCATACAGAGTTGATGCATCAGTGTGTAAATGACTAGGGTAGAGCATACAGAGTTAGTGCATCAGTGTGTAAATGACTAGTGTAGAGCATACAGAGTTGGTGCATTAGTGTGAAAATGACTAGTGTAGAGCATATATTACAGAGTTGGTTCATCAGTGTGTAAATGACTAGTGTAGAACATGCAGAGTTCCAGGTGCATCAGTGTGTAAATTACTAATGTAGAGCATACAGAGTTGGTGCATCAGTGTGTAAATGACTAGTGTAGAGCATACAGAGTTGGTGCATCAGTGTGTAAATGACAAGTGTAGAGCACACAGAGTTGGTGCATCTGAGTGTAAATGACTAGTGTATAGCATACAGAATTGGTGCATCAGTGTGTAAATGACTAGTGTATAGCATACAGAATTGGTGCATCAGTGTGTAAATGACAAGTGTACAGCATACAGAATTGGTGCATCAGTGTGTAAATGACTAGTGTATAGCATACAGAGTTGGTGCATCTGAGTGTAAATGATTAGTGTATAGCATACAGAATTGGTGCATCAGTATTTAAATGACTAGTGTATAGCATACAGAATTGGTGCATCAGTGTGTAAATGACTAGTGTAGAGCATACAGAGTTAGTGCATCAGTGTGTAAATGACTAGTGTATAGCATACAGAGATGGTGCATCACTGTGTTAATGACTATTGTAGAGCATACAGAGTTTGTGCATCAGTGTGTAAATGACTAGTGTAGAGCATACAAAGTTGGTGCATCAGTGTGAAAATGACTAGTGTAGAGCATACAGAGTTGATGCATCAGTGTGTAAATGACTAGGGTAGAGCATACAGAGTTGGTGCATCAGTGTGTTAATGACTATTGTAGCTGAGCATACAGAGTTGGCTGTGCATCAGTGTGTAAATGACTAGTGTAGAGCATACAGAGTTGGTGCATTAGTGTGAAAATGACTAGTGTAGAGCATATATTACAGAGTTGGTTCATCAGTGTGTAAATGACTAGTGTAGAACATGCAGAGTTCCAGGTGCATCAGTGTGTAAATTACTAATGTAGAGCATACAGAGTTAGTGCATCAGTGTGTAAATGACTAGTGTAGAGCATACAGAGTTGGTGCATCAGTGTGTAAATGACAAGTGTAGAGCACACAGAGTTGATGCATCAGTGTGTAAATGACTAGTGTATAGCATACAGAATTGGTGCATCAGTGTGTAAATGACTAGTGTATAGCATACAGAGTTGGTGCATCTGAGTGTAAATGACTAGTGTATAGCATACAGAATTGGTGCATCAGTGTGTAAATGACTAGTGTATAGCATACAGAGTTGGTGCATCTGAGTGTAAATGATTAGTGTATAGCAGACAGAATTGGTGCATCAGTGTGTAAATGACTAGTGTATAGCATACAGAATTGGTGCATCAGTGTGTAAATGACTAGTGTAGAGCATACAGAGTTGGTGCATCTGAGTGTAAATGACTAGTGCATAGCATACAGAATTGGTGCATCAGTGTGTAAATGACAAGTTTACACATACTGAGTTGGTGCATCAGTGTGTAAATGACTAGTGTACGTAGAGCATACAGAGTTGGCCGTGCATCAGAGTGTAATGACAAGTGTACAGCATACAGAATTGGAGCATCAGTGTGTAAATGACTAGTGTACAGCATACAGAGTTGGCCCTGCATCAGTTTGTAAATGACAAGTGTACAGCATACAGAATTGGTGCATCAGCTAGTGTGTAAATGAGTAGTGTAGAGCATACAGAGTTGGCTGTGCATCAGTGTGTAAATGACTAGTGTTTAGCATACAGAGTTGGTGCATCAGTGTGTAAATGACTAGTGTACAGCATACAGAATCGGTGCATCAGTGTGTTAATGACTAGTGTACAGCATACTGAGTTGGTGCATCAGTGTGTAAATGACTAGTGTACAGCATACAGAGCTGGTGTATCAGTGTGTAAATGACTAGTGTACAGCATACAGAGTGGTGCATCAGTGAGGAACCTTGGGTTGTCTTTCTTTTCATTCCCTCAAAATGTGTTCAATTAAGTCCCATATAAGTGTACTTGGGAGTTTTTAAATTGTATATTTTTACATGTCAGTTAAATTCAATAAAATAATAAATAGATTAATTGAAGGAGTATTCATCATATAATTATAGGGCTACTTAATTAATTATAATTAATGGCTAAATCATCATGAAGATTTTAATTAACTTTTGGAAGAAAATCGAATTTGGACAAAATATGTAGGTGTCCCAGCTTGTCAGAGAAGAAGAGGGATCAAACCCAAATATTATGACTTTAAAATTATGTTTAGAAATTTTATCGCCCAAAGAATAGATTTATTCAATAAAATTGATTTATTAGCCCTCTCCCTACATCGAGTAAAAAAAAAATTAAAATTTTTAATGTTTAAATGTCAGACTATAGAAAAGATACAAAAAAAAAAAAAGAGAAAGAGAAGAAATATTTTTATATTTATGTACCAGAGACATAAATAACATTGTTTATTTTTGTTTAAATTTGTTTATGTCATGTACATATGCTCACGGGCCCTGGAAGTTATTGTAAATATATTGCATGTGCATGTATACATGCACATGCAATATATTTACAATAACTTCCAGGGCCCGTGCATATGCTTTCATTCCCGATTCCACTCGGCAGATAGGAATGTATGCGTTTTAAAAATAAACACAAATAGAAACGGCAAAACTGATGTCAAACCGAATACTATTTAGTAGCTTAGGTATTTAAAAAAATATGTAATTAACATGAAATGTGTGTTTCTTTGTATATGCAAAATAGTGGGAGGTCGGACGAAACCACTATTGGAGGAAGGGGTGTTTCCTCTCAATACCATTGATTTGACATCACAAATAATTACTTTATTGGTATTCAAAATAATTTTTTATATAAAATATAACAATTTTAATGAATTCATATTATGTATTCAATTAAATAATCGGTGAATTGAAGCGTCTAGAGAATTGAACCTGTTCACCCCTGTGCTAAATATATGTCTAGCTTCCTGTCAACTCACAGTGTGAATGGGAACATGGCGGAGATGGAAGGTAGTACGTCTGTCGGTGAAGAAGTCTCGGCCGATATGGCGATCGCTTCGCCCTCTGTCTCTGACTCTGGTGGATCAGACAACTCGGAGAAATCAGAGGAAGAATTGTTTGAAGTGGAGAGGATCGTAGGATTGTCTAAAATTCGGGTAAGTGCAAGCGCATTCCCGCTGTGTGAAATGCAATGTATGTATACAAAGAGAAACAGGTGCCCCTGGCAGTGTGTGAGAACTTATATACATATCTAATCAGGTCGACTAGCCGGGCCTAGCATGCCAAGGTCTAGTTGAAAGGATAACGTCCTCTCAATATATCTCGTGTTTTTGTAAACAATTATTTTAATATGAATACTTTACGCAGGAAACATTTCCCGACCCTGGTGGTCGAGAGGCGTTACTATAGTTAGGGCGCCGACAGGACGTGAGCGCGGACACACGCTGGCGCGTGCATGTCTCTTAATAAGGAAATAAACAAGATTGGTGTTGCGTGTACATTTCAAAAGATTTACTAAACTATAATTCTGTTAAAACTAAGCATATGAATATTTACCGGTTTTTATATATACATGTGTGTACCCCGCTGCTGATCCATTTAAACATATCCAAGGAATCTGACCACAAGTATGTGGTCAGGGTGACTCATTGAGTCATATAGTATATAAAATATAGAACATCAAACGAATGGAATTTTCTTTGTCTTCAACAAAAAAAGGCACCAACATTTCCATGCAGTCCACCAGGAAGTGGTGTGTAAGTACAATTACGGCAGTGTGATTATGTGAAATCACATGTATAGATAGGATTTTATTTCACAATGTGATGCTGTGTTAAAGTCATGCTACAATGATCAATATATATCCTATTGTCAACCCACTTCACTTTCTATATAAAAAACTATTGTCACAGCTAAGTAGATCTAGTTTCATCTTGGCAATTTATATCTGATTGGAGGGAATTCATCTGATTTTATTTTTACATTATAATGAGGTATATTCCCCCCCCCCCCCCCAATGATCCATTAATTTAGGTGTTTAAAAGTCATAAAAAATGTAAACTGCAAGAGAAAAACTGGAAATGCATAACTTGGATAAAATAATTCATTATTGAACCAACCTAAGATCATTGGCCTCAATCAAGGTAATGGATAATTTTGTGTGACAAATCCTGGTGTGTATTGGACTATAAAAAGTCTCACAGAAGTTTTTTTTTTCTTATTAACATATGAGATGGAACAAAGGTCATGTTTTTAAGCCATATTTAGGTCACTGATCTTACTTGGCAATGTTCCAAGGAGGTCGCGAGGCTGTAAACCATTACCATCACAGATTCTTTATTATTAGAAGAGGATTTCCTATTTTGTTCTTATCAATGTATTTCTTTCGAAATGTGTTAAGTGCATTTATAAATAAGCCAACGACCTGCAGGTTGATCGACCATATTCAAAAATGAAAATGGAAACAATTTTAGGTTGTCAGATAGTTTTGTTAAGCTGTTAATTTTATTTTTAATTTAGAAAGATGTAACTTTGAAAGGGCATTTAAGGTTCACAACCAGTTTAAAATAATGTTTTTAAAAAAGAAATTTGACATTTGATGTGGAACAAAAAGAAATCTTTGACTTGTGTGAAATAACTCTCTGTAGTACCTCAAGCTCACATTGGAACATGTTCCAGCAAACTTACACAAAATGTTTTAATCTTACAAAAATGCTAATGTATTTCAATGAAGAAAACCACTTTATCTATATGCTAAAGACAGTTATTAATGTGTTACGAAGAACTAAAAGGTCATGTTTAATAGAATTTGGTCAGACAGCTTTAAATTGAAGACCCCCATGTAAAAGTCTATTGATTTGCAGCTGATAAAGTTGCTGATTAAGTCACAGCTAATTAAAACTTTCTCTCTGGACTTCACAATGGTCCAGACCTCAGTATTATTCTGTGAAGACGAGCAGTCTGGCCCGGTATTTGTCAGTGGAGGCCTGTTTGTTTATACACAAGGTCACACTGCATGTAGTGTTTACCCCCTGGGGTCATGTGCATCTAGCCGCCATAGAAATAGAAGTAAGATACCGGTGTATCAGATTTCTGTAGGAAGTGCATCATATGTGATCAATCAGATTTGTACACGTTAACATTCACTTTTGTATTGATTTAAAAAGATTTATTTTATATACTTTCTAGTATACTTCTTAATGTGACATTACATATTCAGTGTAATGAGCGTGGTGGATTGATACAGATTTGGATCAGAGATTTCTTCTGGTGATTTTAGGGTAGGACGCTGTACAAAGTGAGGTGGAAGAACTACGGGCCAGCTGACGACACCTGGGAACCGGTGGACAATCTCCAGTCCTGTCTCGACCTTGTGGAAGACTTCCAGCAGAAAAGGGAGGAAGATAAGAAAAGGAGAGCAGAGGAAAGAAGGAAAAAGAAGGTGAGAGATGTACCGTTATATAGCAGAAAGTTTAAAAATGGAGTAGAAAGAGAATGAAAAATAAAAGGTATGAGAAATTGAGAAAATAAATTTCCAAGAGGGAGAGAAAAAAAAGAAGGTGAGAGAGAAAAAAAAATTGAAAAGAGGAAGAAGGTTAAGGAGATTATTTCTGACACTGATGGAGTTATTTCTTCAACTGCCAGATTGTTATGTCAGGATGGTTGCAGAGCCATTATTTAAAGTCTGAACTGGGTCGCAGCATGTAATAAAAATTTACAGACAATTTTGAAAACATAAGAACCTGATGACCTTGCGTCTGTTTACATAGTAATTCAATAGCAATCATATCTGATTTCGGCAATTTTTTTCTGATGCAGGCTCAAATGGAAGGAAAAGGCTCAACAGATGAAGACGATTCTTCCAGAGACAGCACCGATGCCCCCAAACCAGTTTCCACATTCAAAAACACATTTTGGAAAGACCTTGAAGAAGGGAAGGTGAACTTGTTCCACACAGACATGTACTCTAAGGTCAAAGAGGGAGGAAGGGCTTCAAGGCCAACTTGTCTCAAGGACAAACATCAGAATGTTAAGTCAGAGGAGTCCAAATCCTCCAAAAAGCGAAGGACGCCAACAGTGAAAAAGGAAGCCAGGAAAAAGGAGAGGGACAAGAGAGCTCATTGTTTATCTTCCGAGTTTGTCACATCCAGTGAGGATGAAGTCGTGAACAGTGATTATGAAATTGTCAAGAGTGACACAAGTACGCCCAACAATAAACTAACACATGATTATTCAGACTCCTCTAGTGAAAATTCTGTCAGAATGCCAGTTCTTAAAATTAAGGTAAGTTCCAGGTTGGCAGCGATGTTGCTTTTGAAATTATCAGATCGGATTCAATCTTTGGTGCATCATTGAATTTTGCTAATAATCTTCTTTTTTTTTTCTATTTTGACAGAAATTGAAGAGCAGTGAAGATAGAAGTGACAGTAACTCGGAAAGTAGGTGTTTTTTTTTTTCACTTTTAAAATGATGCATGACAAATGTTTTTGTCTGAATTCACAAACATATGTTAAAAATATGGAAATTTTATTCGTGGTATTGTGAAAAATTTGCATATGCTTCTAATGATTATTTCATAGAGAAATGCAAAAAACATTACTTCTTTGTATAGAAAATCAAAATATTTGTATTTTTTTTTATAGATGAAGATGGAAGGTCAAAGGATACTCTGATAAAGAAAGAAAAAGTGCACAAACATGACAGTGCAAAAAAGATTAAAGTGAAAAAACACAATAAAGAAGTGAGAGTGAAATATGAACCTGAAAACTTGAATTCAGATAAGTCATTGTCTGTGAAAGTGGAAAACGGTAGAACTGAAATATCAGAAAAACCGGCCAGTCCTATCAAATCCTATCTATCCGGAGGAAACACCCCTCCTCGAAAAATCTCTCCTGGAGATTCCCCAAGTAACAAGCTTCCACAGGCCACCAGCACCCCAGATGTTAAACAATCTGAAAAAGAAAGTCAGGAATCGTTTTCAGTGGGACTCAAGAGAAAGCATGTGGGTTCGGGATGTGATTCTAATTCTCATTGCAAGGTGTCGAAAGTTCGGAGAAATTCTGGACAGGCATCTCGCGACAGTGGACTTGGAAGTTCTACGAGTAGTGTCAGTAGTATTGAGATGGATCGGAACAGGTCATCCGCAACTCGTAGAAAGGAATCTTCTAATTCTATGGACTGCTCCCAGCCTCTGGATGACTTGTGGAATGGCTCCCTGTTGCCCTTGTTACCAGAGAGCACAAAGACTCAAGAAAGAGGTAGGTTAATTGTAACTCTACAGCTGTACCCTCAAAGGTGCATATTTGTCAAAGCAGGTGTATTAGAATAGAACTCAGGGTAAATGAATGTCTTTTTATATATGGTTGATTTTTTAAGCAACCAATTTCTCTTTCTTTCTTTTTTGAGAAGATGATGATATTTGCAGTGAAAATATTTTTCCATTCATGTTAGATACGTTCTGTGTCTTCACTGATTAGTTCATTGTGTTCACTGTTCACTGTGCCAGTGAACTGTCATTGGCATTTGGGATACAGAAAGTCAATATGGAAAATTACCTTTCTGAATTTGCGGGGATGGCAAAAAACAATGTGAACGTAATAATGTCATATAATGATGTAATTTTTTTTATGTATGGTAAATACTGACGTGGGGGTAGATCCTATTGATTTTCATCGCAGTCTTTTTATGTTTTTTTATGAAACTAGATTTTTCTACATTCTTTTTTTAGGGGCTGATCTAAGTTTTGATATAGAGCTGGATGACATTGATTTAGACCAGCTAGACAAAGAAACAGTAAGTGAATTCATACTACAATGATCTAGCTCTTGCAGTCACAGATATACATATATATGTATGTGTATCATGGGAATTGGTGGACATGTTCATATCTTATTTGATAAGAACCAGCACAGAAACGTGTATGACACAAGACCAAGAGTGGCCCAGTGTTATGGAAATAGCGAACTCGCAAGTCAATTTATTGAATGAAAGATAAGAAATTTCCGAATTGTACACAATGTCACAGAGACGTGTAAACTCTTAGTGAACCTTCTGTACTACTCAGGGGGATTTACCTAAGTGTTTACAAAATATTTGTATATCTATGGTCTAGCCAAGAGTTGCATGTCAGAAGAATGCATGTGATGGAGACGGAAAAAAGCCTCGCTAGTGGTGGGAGTTATAACAGGAACATTATTGATCCGCTGACTCCGCACCAGACCTTATCTCGCCTGGCTCTATAGCTGCTTTTGTAGGGAGAAGAAAATTGAAAAAAAATATATAGCAGTGATGTAAGAAAGAATTGATGGGGTCTGTATGTAATATTTGGCTTAATGGAAGGTGAAAAATTGGGTTGATAGCAACAGGAAGTAGAATTTGGAGACGAACAGAGAGAATGCGAGAATGTTGCAGAAAAGTGGGTCATAGAATCTTAGTCCATATGTTGCTTGGATTTTTTTCTCTCTACTATGCTTTGGATCAATAATGATCAAGTTATACCAAGAGATCCAAGATTTTGAGTCAATAAAGGGATGGATTCGAGAATTCCTAATAGGTGTCTGATCAATACATGTACATATGTGCTTGGTATCATTAAATCGTCTCTAGGGGACCCCATTAGGCATTATCTATAGAATCATCTCCAGAGAAAGGAAACAAATGAAGACTAAAAATAGTAATACGGTTACCACCATACGGGAATATGTATGCAAACATTCTAATGATTTTTTGTTTCACAAAAACCAACCACTGCCAGTGTTGTCTGTTTCACACCGTGGGACTCTCGATCATTCACTCTAATGGATTTCAAAAGTAGGGTGAATGGAACTCTAGAACTTAAAGTGACGCAAGGGAACAAAGTGATCCATTTTCTTGCACTCATTAAATTCTCTACAAATCCCCCTTCCCTTGAAAAAAAAAATCATAAAAATCATATGTATTCTGTGCCACCCAAGTGTTTTAATAAATTATGATGAATTCACACTGTTGTGCATCACGAATTTAGGAAAACAGGACTTCAGACTAGTACCAACTTAATTCTCTTATATATGCTAATGAGCCTAAAAAGAAATGGTTAAAGTAGTTAAAAAAATATTCTGGGGCTCATTAAACTGTCTGGGGCTGCATTTAAAATGCAGCAAGTGTAAAGTGTTCCCACTCTGTGGGGGTCATTCAGAGCAAATATGACACTTGTTTATCATTCCGTATGATTGATAGGTCCACGAGGAAGACTTATTTATCCATTATTATACCATTACAAAAGAAGCGTTCATATGGCACTCTACCACAGTTTATAAACATTATCAAAGGAATGTCGGTGTTGGCACACATCAATAAATAGCTTTCCACACTCACATGATGAACTGCTAGAACCAATTGATGAGGCTGGGGTACTAGTTTAGTGTGTATTGGGGCGAAGGTATGGAGTAAATAGGGAGACTGACCGAAGTCTGGACCGATGCCAGACTCATGAGTAGCCAAACTTTGCCCCCTCAATACTGGATCTCTGCCAAAAAAAGCCCCCATCTCTGAAGTGTCCAATTATCTGTGTCACAACTCAAGGATTGTCCTCAGTAGTCTTTAGAGAGAGTTTGTGTATTGAGGTGAATCCCTTACCTTTAATTTTCAGTTAGTGTATATATGCGTTTGATGAATGAGATTGTGTGTATTGAGGTGTGTCGAGTGTTCGTACTAGCGATTCCATTTACATATATGCCTCGTTGTGGGGTCAATAACCATGCATCCACCAGTGTGTGATCTACATGCTGGCTCTGCCGGCCGTTCACCTGTACACATCTGATATACAAATCAATAAATCATAGTCAGGTCAGGTACAATAGCTCGGGGCCCCCACAGGTATCTATTGTCACACCCATGGAGCCTGTATACAGGAACCTCAGATGAATATCTGCAGGTTTTAGTGAAACCTGTTCACAGAAAATAGTTTAAATTTAGAACAAATTTATGTGCTAGCATAACACTGACAAATGGCCTTGACAATGCCATATTTTTTGTTGTTTGTGAACATTTTCATTAATCTAAAAAGGGAGGGTTCAAGTAATACATGTTGCGATGACGCATAAGTTTTTCCATCCACATCATGTTAAATACCTACAAGTCATTCAATTTCTGTAGTTTGAATACCGCGAACCACAAAGTGTTGTGTACACTTAGAAATATTTTATTTAACGTTCTTGATATTAATCTGATATTAATAGGACTTGGTTCAATTATATTTAACTAGTAGTATATATATATATATAATTACAGAAATACGGCTACCACACCTTTTGAGATATTGGTGTCACAAGATTAAATGGACTGTGCGGTTTTTAGCTTTTAAAATCAGGATGGTCCAACCACAGGATTTAAATAGTCCCCCAAGCATTACATGTGGAACAATAAACTTGTACATTAAACCGAATTCCTGATTTTAGTTGGTCAAACACTTCAGTCTTCCTGTATGGTAGAACTTATAATAAGAGATTTGTATAATACTGTCAGTGATGCCCTTAAGTCTCTTGACATTTTCATGCTTGTGAAGAGTACAGGCAATTTTAAAGAAAAGAATTCAGTTAATTTATTATTGTCAGAATTCAGGGAAGCTTTGAAATGTTAGGTTTTCTTTTTCATGGTGTAGAGTGTCCTTTGATGTCATGAATATATAGGTCTTTGCCATCTCACAAGACATGGATGCAGATGCAGAATATAGGTCAACAAATTCCTTTGTATTAGGTGGTATTTCACAAGACAGATGTTTGGTGAAGACATCAGAAATCAATACATTTACGTAGTGAGGGTTATTGCTCCGGCGAGCGTCTGTGTGAACTCCATTTCTGAGCTCATCATGATTTAAACAGGCATTGGTGAAATTAAAACTCAAGGAAATAAGAATAAAAACGGAACCTGCTTCAAATCAATACAAATGTTTTTATCACTGAATCTGTTGCAATTCGGATCAAATGAATCCTATGAGGTGTCTTTTTACGTGTTTTGATTGAAGATTTGGCTCCTTATGGAAGCCATTGCAATACTGGATCCAGAGGCCTGCACGACTTGAAGGATTTCTCTCAAAGTCTCAGACACAATTCTACAGCACATGAATAAATTATCACCAGATTTTGTATTAGTATAACAAATGTCTACAGATTTATGTGTCAGATTGTCAGAATTTATGACATTTGTAACGCAAGCATGACTTTTTGTTGGTAATGTGTACTTTAGAATTAGAACTGTGATAGAGATTCCATTGTACGTTGTAGGGTGATTTGGTAACACAAAATGTCATGACTGATTAAAAATTTAGGAAGTTAACATATACCATTGTAAGACATCACAAGCACTGTCATGATCCATTTGGTTGATATGCTCACAACTTTTTTTTTTCGTCCATGAAATATTTCATTATCTGAGTCAGCCATTAATGCAATCGTCAACTCTCTTTCTTATTTATAAATGTTGTCTCTGTTTTCTGAAATTTTATCTAATTAAATAAAAATGCTAAACGAATTTTCATGTCATTTTACAGTCTTGATGACTCCGCTTGTCAACGCATGATGATTTTCTTATGTAGTCGTAAATACAATGCTCACCAGTAATTCTCATCAAATTGATTTTTTTTTTGTTTTTTTAGGATAGTGAAGCTGATGCCCTTGTTATTACTGATGGTAAGTGCATCCAAATACTTTAAAAAATAAATTTTAAAAATTCTTGTATTGCAATCATAGTACTATATCAATAAAATAAGATTTACCTGATCTCATTCATAGTATAAATTTAATCACATCTAAAGCATTATTTTTGATACAGTTAAGTGACTTTTGAATAATTGCTAGTGAGATTGTACAGATGAATTTTTTTTTGACAGCGAAGTTCCAGCAGGCGGTGACAGAGGGGGATTACCAGGCGGTGCGGCGGGCCCTCAGTAGCAGTAAACGCTACGATGTGGAGGCGGTGGATGACCTTGGGATCACCCTCCTCATGTACGCCGCCCAGAGTGGTACGTACTGCCGGAAATTTGATATCTGAGTTTCTCTTTATTTTATGAATTGTAGCCACCAGAGATGTCAATGGTTTAAGTAAAATGTGTGCATGTACATGAATTTAAATAACTGGAGTTTTTCTTTTGCAGGATTTGATGATATAGCAGAGTTATTGGTCAGTAATGGGGCAGACATTAATGCTCAACAGAAAAACGGCACAACGTCACTGATGCTAGCATGTGAACATGTGAGTCTGCTCTATTTAAGGAGATGATTTGGCAATTTTCATTCAATTTACTTGTGTAAAATCTTTGGAAAAGAAAAATGTTGTAAAGTAATGTACCGTGTATGGGAAACATGACGAAATATTGAGAAGCAGACAGTTTCTTATCTTTTTGTTTTATTTTGCAGGCCTATATATGTACAGTTGCTTTACTAGTTGAGTTGGGTGCCAAAATAAATGTTCAACAAGATACCGGTGAAACTGCTTTGATGAAGGTGAGACCTATGGATACCTCTCTTCTTCATTTTTTTTTCTTTTTTAATCTCATTGATCAAATATATCATCGGACGAAGACATTGTAATTATAGAATTTAATCATATGTTAATTATAAAATGTTTTTGTTTGTAGGCTGTAAAACGAGGCCACAAGCAGATTGTGAAGTTTCTTCTGGAGTACGGTGCTAATTTCTCAGCCCAAAATAACTCGGGATTCTCAGCTCTGACCTACGCCAAAATGTTACGTCTTACGGAGATAGAAGATATTATTACAGAGTTTATTACGAGGTAGAAAATTATTGCTTTTTATGATGAGGAAGTTGCAAGACAACAAGATATTTATTAAATTTTGTATTGTTCTTGGCAATGCCATATCATTTTGCAGCCGATCAAAAATGAAAATCTGAGTTTGATATTGCCATTTTAGGAGATAATAATACACGTATTGCTGATGTTCAACAAATTGACAGAATTATATATTAATTTACTAATGTTGAATACTGTAAAAGAATTACTTATCAATTGACAGCCTTAATGTCTTTAAGATAAACCTTAAATTTTTTTGTTTTAATAAAGTAATCTTGAGATGAAATAAGAGAAAAGACTTTATATTAAAAACAGTCTTATATTTTGTAATAGCAATTACCAGTTCTTATTAAATCCTCTGAAAGAAAAGAGTAGCTGATGTTATTTGCTAGTGTGTAGAAATTAAATTGTGCTGTTTGACAATTTTATTTTCTCTCATTTTCACAGACTGACAAAGGAGTTTGACAAACAAGTAGCAGTCACCCTGAACAATACTGCCCAGATCTCCAGCAGTCTTTTTCCAATGCAGGTGTTTCCACTGTGTGAATCCAGCAAATTTGTCATTAACTTCAAACATGAGATGCAACCAAACACACCAGGTAAATGACATAGGCAGGTGTAAAAATTAACAGCCAGGAATTACCTGTATTCAGTGCAACAGGACAACACCTGTTATGCTTATGATTTAAAAAAAATTTAAATCTAGGCTGGTGATGCTTTGACGGTTATGAATAGAATTGCATAACATGAAGTTGGGGAGAAAATCAATATGTTGTGGAAGTATAAGCCCCATTGACTGTGTATAAAAGAACTGCTGATTTGAATATCACTGTAAACAGCATCAATGAGAATATCAATAATTAAAATTTTGAGGACTCTTAAAGTTGTCTTTTTCTGTGAATAATTCAAGTTAATTTTGACGCCAAAAAATGCAGACTGTCTGAGATAGTTAAAATTCTTTTTATCTGAAGTTTTAGATGCACTTAAAATGATTATCAGACATTGTGAATGCTAGAATTATGCAATCTTGTTAGTCTGTATCACAAGTGGTTAATAAATACTGCTGTTGATAATGCTCTCAGTCTGATGCTGATGCATTATTAATGACCATTCAAACACATTCTTTATGTACAAAGACATCGTCTGACATTATCATGACCCTTGCTGCTAATACATATATGTTCTGATTCAGTAATAGCTAAATTTATATGATCAGATATAAAACATGTACATATATTTTGATGTTCAAAATACTGGACATTATAAATGAAGTTAAAACGCACATTTCTAAACTTGACATCTGCAAACAATACTTGTTCTTTTCAAAACAGCATATTTGAAAATGGGTTTCTTTGTTTATCAACAGGTGTGGGGTATCTCCTATTCATTGCTCATGCCAGAATTACAGCTACAGACTGCAAGTGCCGATTCTATGGACCATGTGCGGTCAACTCGGCCACCCTCAATGGAGTCCCCCAACCTCCTCTCACTGAGGTAGGCAGAAATCTTGCCCGGTCATTTATCAGCCGGCCTTATTGATTTTTCAGGGCTTCTGCCGAGTCAACATGTGTGAAAGCTGTGTATTGATTCTCAGATATGCCCCTATTAGCATGTAATGTAATTAAAGAATTGAATGACTTGAAAGCCAGAGGTCTGTAATTATCAATGGCTTCCGAGTTGCTGTGTATTGCATGAGCATCTCCGTATCTTGACATCTGGTTCTACGATTATTGATTCCATCGTTAAGGTTCATCGGCATGTAAATTAAATGATTTGCTGTTGCTGCAAGAAAATAGAAAAATATCAATACTGTGCATGTAACTACCAGTGCCGTTACCGGTAATATTTCTCATTTCTGCATTCCCTAAGTCTAAATGAACTCGAGAACACAATCCATTCTCTACGTTGATTCCATTATGGCAAAAATTATTGATTACACAAGTCAGAGTCCTCAAAATTTGGACTAAGCAGATAATAAAAGTTATTACTGTAATTACAGAAGTCAGTGACTGTAAACTTGATATATACACTGTCATTTTGTGATTAGGGTCACATGTAAAATTTTACGGCAATGAGGCTGAATCCATGTGTCTAGTCTAATTTTTTTGCAAGACTGTGTAACAAGTAATGCAGTATATATATATATTTGATAGGCTGTCATCTTTATTTCAGGAGGCTAATTTTGTATTGTCTTGCTGTCCTCTGCAAAATGGCAGAAATGAGATTGTCATTAACACTGTCAAGGCATCAACTTCTAAGGTGAGAGATTTTCTGTTTTTCAAGTTCATACAATTTTTATGTGTTAACGTATGTTTTAATAATGATGTTTTCTCACTTTCTTACATAAAATAGATAGTGTAATTATGATGTAAGCCAATAATGAATATTGCATTTATTGATTTTTGTGTTAATGGAAATTCAAACTATAGACTAATGACATCTTTACATGTTTGCAGGCTAAGTTGGTAATATGTGCTTATAAAGCACAGCTGATTGATGGTTAAGAAACTGCTCCAAAAAATCCCAGTGATCTCAAGTTTGCCAAAGTTACGATGGTACTCCACTCCAAGATCTCAGCCCTCCACTCCATCACCATAGCTACATCCAGTGCCATGGATACGATGTTGTCATAGTAACAGTACATCAATCCACCATGTTCATCTCTATACTACCAGGGCATTGAATGATTCACAAACACTGAGAGGATAGTGCAAATTGAAAAAAAATCACTGTATCAGATTTATGTGTACAGCTTTTTGAGACAATGTGTTATATTGGTTTATTTTGTTTGGACAGAGCTGAGTCAGCCATTGTTTTTCACTAGTCCCTCTCCCTGTGTGGTATGTAAGCTCACATCTCAGAGAAATATTCATTGTTTGATGCTCCTAGAATTTTTCTTGGCCCCCACTGGGCATTTCTTTGTGTAGCTGTTAATAGTCTCGAGAGAAAGGTGAAGGAAGATGTAAATCAGTAGTCGGGCCCGTGTGTTAGTGCTATTAAGTGAACAGTGTTAGTTCAAGGGAGATAAATCGTTTTAGAAGACTGTGCGATTGTTATATATGTACATGGTTGTGATTGGGAAAAAAATGTTTAAAGTTATTCTGGTGAATGATTGAGGGAGTCTATTAAGTGTTTGTGAGGAGAGTGAGAGCACTTACTCGTTTTTTAAACATTTCTAGTAGAATCGGCAGCTTTACTTTTCTCTATATACCCCTTTATTTTCTTTTGTGTAATGTTTATCTGATGAGGGAAGTTAGCTTTATACCTTGTTTAATCTTTTAAACAAATTGTGTTGGAGACGGTTTTAATGAATTTGTTTATATGTAGGGAAAAAAAACTACTTTGAGATTTAGAATTTCAGACAATTTGAATCTGCGATAAATTTTATCAGCTGAATGGCAAACAAGCATTTGTCCATTGTTTTCTTTAATAAATTGTCTGATGCTTTTCAGGATGACCAATTTCTGAATTGTTATGACATTTGTTGTTTTAATTGATGAGAGTAATTTAACAATATTTAATCATTTGTGTGATATTTGGATTTTTTTGGTGCTTTTTTTGTGTGTAATCTGGGTGTGTTTTTTCCATGTTGCTTAAAAATTAACTTAAGTATTGGGCAGCAAGATTGGAAAATACTGAGGGTCACAAGAATTTTTTTGTGTGGGAAAATGGAGGTAATGATGTGGGACCCTTTTCTGTTTCTTAAATTTGATTTGCAATACTATATGACTGTGTGGAAACGCACAATTACCTCAGCTGTTACTGTATCTAGTCATACAAAAACACATCTAGATATTACATCATCAAAATTATTACATGTATGTTCCATCTGTCAAAATGACCTTTTTTTTGTACCATTGAAACATTGTAATATCCATCTAAAAGGATGAATGTTTGAGAAAAAAGAAGTTTTATTGGATGTACACGTTTCCTATTACAATCGTGAGAATGAAAATCATGTTCAAATTCACCATTATACAAAACAGACAGGGCAAATATGTAAAAAACATATCCACCAAAGCTAAATTCATTATATACATGTATATTACACTACGTGGCATAAACTGGATGCCATAGGAGAAATAGTGCATACATGCGTGATTTCATGTCTATTGTTCATATAGTGTAACTTAATCGTTATGCCTCAAGGGATTGTAAATAGGGCATGTAAATCTCCCTTCCACGCTGTCATTTTGTTGTAAATAAAATGGTGAATGTGGCGTTCAGATGTAATACATGGATTATTGATATATTGTGTAATACATGTACATGTATTATTGATATAGCGTGTAATACATGTATTATTGATATATTGTGATGAATAAGTCTTATTATATCTTATGTAACTTAAAAATTAATTATTTTCAGAAATATCTTGTCCATCTTAAAAACTACTGGTAGATACAGAAGAACTGTTGTTTAGGTTTTATTTTTTGGTGTTTTTTTTTTTCCAGTAATTACAGTTCTGTTACATTTATCTACCTGTACATTGATTAATGATATGATGCCATATATATTGTAATCCTGTTACATATTCCCGTTACATTTATTCAGTGTTTATCCCAATGTGTTTCAGTATTGTCGCTCAATAAACTGTTACAAAGGCATTACATTGATGAAAAAAACGCACAGTAGTTCGAGGATAGATATGATGTACCATCTAATTCCACAGTTATTATCCATTTTATGATCTAGCTTATGCAAGATATATATGAATATTTATGAATTAACTTTTACATGTATTTTTCAATTTTTTATAAAACATTTATACATCAGTCGAAGCCAGTATAACTATATCATTTTACAATACATAAAGCATTTGTAAAAATATATTTAAAAAAGCATAGGTGAACTCTTTTTTAGTGTTCATTTAAAAAAAATCAATACTTGGCTGTTTATATAAACTTTATGGTTATGAACTTTTTAAAATTACTTAGAGAAAGAATGTTTCCAGCAACTCGATGGGAGTGACTGATGAAATAGATTGAAATCTTTCCCAGTATGTCAGCATGCGTCGGATGGCATAGAATAGTGTAGGGTTCAATATTGAATGGTTTCAGCTTGCCATGTTGTACATTTGCTTTGTCTGTGTGTCAGTGTGTGGCCCTCTCCTACAAGTTAGGCTCTCAAACACATTTCTGTTGGCTGTTTACAGTTTACATTTGTTCTTCAATTTGAACCTTTTTTTTTTTGTTTTTCTCGATGTAAAATGCCATGATTACTGGCTGTAAGATTTTTATTTGAAACATTGATTCTGTTGTCAGGGTCTGATCTTTATTATGATGAGAAGTACCATTGCTGTAGGCAGAGTTTTGTTTTGATATGAATAATGATTAATCTTTTGTTATTTTCTCAATGAAAAATAAAATTTAACTTGGTTATATATACATTGCGTTTTTGTTTTCATCAAGCTCAAATCTAAAATGTGTAATCTAAGACTGCAAAGCTTGCGTTGACCAAGTTATTGATTGAATACTGTTAACCAACTATTATTCGTGTGCGATAAATTTTGTAAGAGCATTGTTGTTACGAATATTTCTTGCCACAAACCAGTTTTTGTATGGTTGTTTTGACATGGGTTTAACATGAATAAGGCTTGGTTGCAAATTCATAGTCGTCACAAACTAGTGTATCAGAAGTAAGTCCTGAAATACGTTGCCACGAATAAAAGTTGGTTTGCAGTAAATCCATACTTTTTTCTTCGAAGAGAAATATATTGATATTAATTAAATAACTCCCACATTCTTGATCAACAATAAATCATATGAACCTTGTTTTAAATAAAAAACTTGATGCAGCCATGAAAAACTTGCAGATATCCAAGAATGAGATATTGTGGTTGAGATACATAAAGAAACTGTGTTTTTATGAATTCCAACTCGCTGCGACATATTCTTGGTATATGTACATCTATGTGAGATATTTAACCAAAGTTAACTGTATATTGCCCAAGTTTGACCCGGAAGTACAAGTAAATGATTGGGAATAGATGTAGTATAAATTGTACTTTAATACTTGGCTTGGAAATGTGCAGAGTGATCAACTGCAACAACGCATTCTAATATGCATCTTTCATGCTCATTTTGCAATTCCAATGGACTAAGTCCTTTTTATTAACTTACTTAAAGAATTCACAAAATTGCAATCATTTATTAGGTACTGTACTTTAATCAAAATTATTGTTGTGATAAATTTTATGAAACTTTTCATTAGTTATTGCCAAATGAAGTCAGACGACAAATCAATTCAAAAAGCAAAAACATTTAGATGTTGTGTATTACATATTTAATGATTTCATGATCAAGATTGAAGAACAAATTCATGAATGAAAATATAAAATAAAAATATTTCATCTACACCAACAACCCCCCCCCCCCCCCTTCAGTTAGAATGTCAAATCTAGGTGTTGAAGTTTGAAGTCTTCATGATCTGTAGATGAGGAGTCCATATATGTACAATGTAGATTTTTGCTGCTATCTCGCTCTACAAAAGTCCCTGTCTCTTAAGATCATCGTATGTTTTCTTGTTAAACACATTTCCTGTTGTATCTTCAAACTCTTCCTACAAAGAAATATTTGGGAAATAATTAAAAGCTATTACAATCAGCTGTTACAACATTTAGCAATGCATGGACCCAAATTTCTACAGTGATGTTAAGTTTAATATGGAAAAGGGTTCTGAACAAAATACCCACCTCTGTGTCTGGTTTCCATCTTTCTGATTCTTTGTTTGTTTTGATTTTGGACCACACTGTAGCAATAAATGACAAAGAAAACTACATGTATGAACAATTCATACCAGTATTTCAAAAGAAAAAATTAAAACAAACATTGATACATCATATAAATCATAATTTACCAGTAGGTTTGTTGACTTTGACTTACGTGCAAGTGCGTCTTCAATGAGAGTGACGTTGGCAAAATGAGCTGTGTTGGGAATTCCAAGACAACGCATTCCGTGGGCATGTCTCCATTCCTGTAATTAACATTTCAATTTTTCTAAAATAAAGCACAAACGTGATTTTATTTAAAAGACTGCTCTTTTGAAAAGTGTAAGCCTATAGGCTGGTTCAGTTCTTGTCCAGTCCAGAAATGATAAGTCCAATTTGATGTTGAACAATAATTTATTAAAGCGTGATCGTATAGATTTTTACAAAGGAATTTTCACAGTCTACAGATTCAAAGCTCAATCTCCCTGACTGACTAGCTGTTCTCAACATCTGGACTGCATCAATTAACATAGACTTATATATAATCATATACACAAATAGAAAAATAATTCAGATTAGTTCTGTCCAAGTGGTATAATCATAAATAATTATATTATCATTATAAACAGTCAACACTTCACAATGAGCATGATTTCTGTATATTTAACCTATAGCAACATTAGCTCTGTGGTTATTATCCTCTGAGTCATGTGCATAGCCATGGTTCTGCTTGACCAAAACAAATGAACTATTATGATTTCATCATTATTACCAGTAATTTTAATTATATGGCTGTCGAAGCCCTGAACATAATTACTTCAATTTCAGTATCCCAACCCGTAATTCCAAGCTGGTGATTATTTTAGCAAATAATTTAATGATTATATTTCGTATAACAAATTATTGTTTGTCACCTTTAGCAAATTGTTGTTCGTCACCTTTTCCAACTACATGTAATTTAAAATACAGCCAAGCAGGCTATCTGGTTACAAAAGTTAAAGAGATTATATTAACTTTTGTATACTTACAGCAAAATGTCGTTGGAAAGCTTTAGGTCCTTTATAAGTAAAGTTTCCACAGATTTCACAACTGTAGCTGATGTTCAGGCCATGCAACTTGTACAACCAATATGGAATAGGCTTTAAAGAAAACACGCATATAATACATAGAATATTCTCTGCATTATCATTTTCACATTAAGCCAATCTTAAATACATTGGTATGGAGATAAATATTCATGATGCAGTTAATTCATTATGTTTTAATTGGGAGTTGATTTTAATCAACTCTCCTATGCAGTTACTCTGACAAACCGAAACTGAAACAGTGTTTGGACCTAAGCACAAATCATCACCGCTGACAATAGTTAGTTCTTGAAAATAATCGATAAATTCGATGTAATGTACGCTGAAGCATTTTTTCTTAAAGGAAACTTATTTATAAATACCTAAGAAATAGTCAGATTTTAAATAGTACGAACAATTTAGAAGTTTTTTGCAGTCGTATATATCCCTATCCAGAGTTCAATATAGTCTCGTTCAATCATCGGCTGTCTCCGTACATCTCCGACAAGCAGAGAGTCAGTCTATATTTAGAGGACGCATCATCAAGCTATCACGTGACCTTGTATCTTTTACTTGTCGGAGATTTATGGAGACAGCCGAGCATCTGGTTGAACGAGACTAGAGTTCATTATTGGTTGGATCCATATAATTTTTGAAATATTTTGAATACCGATACTGATTTGATGATATCAATTCTATTTTTAAATATTACACAACATGATTCATAAGAGGTTTTCTCGAAATTCTTGTCGGAAAAGTCCGAGAATCCATATTGTAAAAATGTAATTTAAATCGAGATTATAAACTACTTGCCAAGCAAAAAACATGTAACATATCGTTGATTTTAAGATAAATAATAATCGATAAAATCAACTCCCGTCAGTACTTCAATACTTTGATTTTTTCATTAAGAACACAAAATACAACCAATGCTGCTATTGTGAAAGTAATCAAACAAATAAATCATTTAAGTACATGTATTTTAAGACTCAAGCTATATCTGTAAATGAGAGAGTCTACCTTTCCGTCCCAGCCGAGTGGGAGGTTTTTGGGGTTGTATGGGATGTCATCATTGTCGTCATCAGAGTCCGACTCCTCGAAATGTTCGTCGTCTGAGTCCTCTCTCTCCTCGCCTGTTCTGGCCTGTTTGCGCTGGATGTTGTCACGGGTGGCCGCCCTCTGTTCGCTCAGGAGTTCGGAGAATCGGTACACCTGTCCCTCTAGCTGTCCAATCTCTTTCTGACGCTCAGCATCTCTGTATCATTAAAGTTATGTATCAATCTCTAAGTAAAGGATAACTTGTAGCACATAATTTGATTGGCTGAGCAAGTCTACTAATACATTACAGGGTATAATGTCACAAGAAAATGTATCAGTAGCAAAAGCAATGATTCACACATCACATTTAAATACAGATACATTTTTAAAAAAAATTTTAAATAAAGTAGTTGAGGCGACTTTATGTAATGTATTACATATGTAGATTACTATTAGTTCACCAAACTTTTTTTTAGAAGATAAGAAATAACACTGCATTAAAGATCATCATACAAGCTCAATACATTTTACGATAAAACAAGGAATAAGATATTCCAATAAAGATGTCTAATTTGAGCAACAGCAGGGAACAATGCTGGAATCTGTTAACTTCATACCTGCTTTTACCCGCTCTCCCTGGCTTCGACTTGGCAAACATGGAGGGATCAAGGTCCTCCAGATTCTTTCCTTTGGTGCTGAACAACCTCATAGCTCTCTCCTCCAGAGTTCTATGATAAAATTGTCAAAAAATCATAAAACTATTACTTGTACAGCATTGTATGATATTGTTCTAAATATACAGATTTTCAAAAAATTACAATAGTGTTACAGCATATTACAACAACGAATCAGTTAACTACGACTTACCCTCCACATTTGAGTCCCAAGGCCATCAGGGCACTCTTGAGTCTGTCCAGTCCCAGGGAAGCTAACTCTTCCCAGGAGGAGAAGGCAGACAGATCTAAATGAGCACCTGTGTGGGTCAGGGCACCTGTTGCTTCTTTCTGTAATGGCAAGAACATTTGTAAACAACAAGGTTTCAGTTTAAACCTCACCATTAGATGTCAAAATAACACATGCACTGTGAACAAGTGTTAATGGAGAGAACTAATACAGGCTTTTGTTTGCCTGCTGTTCAATCCATACTCATTTATATACTTCTGTGTAAATTTCTAAATAAAAATACTTCTTAAACTGTAAACCAAGTAAATGTACTATTAATATGGTTAATTTTTTACTAATGAATTGCCCATTGAGAACTAGCTGCAATAATGTAGCCCTCTCCAGGTTTTTTTTTATATTAGAAAGCGTCAGATAAAAATTCAGAGAGGGCTACATTCACAGATGTGCATGTTGTGTCAACATGCAGTAAATATCCCAGAGCAAATGTTGCTAGGCTAGATACTCATTGCATCTGTATATTACTTAATCATAGCATAGAAATGTTGATAAAAGGTTATCAAATGTCTCTGAAACAGTAGTTATCTGAAGCAATCAAGTACAGACAAATAAAATCATTTACATAATTTTGAATCAAAATTCTTTGAAAAAGAAATCAAACAGTTATGCTGATGAAAGAAAATACATGTACATGTAAATTATATCAAAATGAATGGTGTAAATTACACTTCATTTTATATCTTTTCACTTACAGGCCATCCAGGGAAAGTGCCTTCATTCCACTGTAGATCAAAGTCCAGCTTCACTTTTTCTAGCTCCTATAAAACCCAGAAAATACAATGAATAGACATTTCATATTAATATAACTCCTCTTTCCACCACCCACTTTTCCATTCATCATCTAATGCTTAGAAACATGTACAGGTATATGCATAAAACATTTCTTACTTCATTGATGTCAATCAGAGGTTTGACCCGTTGTAGGTATCCATCCAAATATTCCAACAAAAACAGCAGGTACCTGAAACAAGCAAGTAAAGACCAATAAACTTTCACATAATTTAACGTAAAGTTTCCAATGCTGGAAATTTACAGTTAACCTCGTAAATTCCACAAAAGGAAAACACACTTTTAAAATTTTTCCTCAATCTATTCTAGTCAATTCTCCAGATTTTTCACTAAGAATAAGGTATACTGTTTAGCAACAAAGCAAGATGAAAAATCTTAGCATCAAAATAAATGGACATGTAGATACACCCATGTACATGGACTGGTTCATGTTAATAGTGAAGCATAATTTGAAACAAGCAAAATAAAATTCTTACTCTTTGTATGCAGCATTCTTCTTGTCTTTGGAGATGTCAAAAAGTAGGTCAAATGTAGACAGGTATGTAAGGTAGTCAATTTTCTAAATTAAAATGAAAAATAAACAAAATATGAACTCGGACAGTTATTTGCAATACATGTACATATAATGTCAAAATGTACTGAAACTAATAATAACTTGCAACACATTATATTTCAGTTTTTTACTTCAATCTTAAATCTTCAATCATAAACTTTCTGATTCACTGAAAAACATGCATCCAAAAGCATTTCTATCATAAAAATCATTCTACCTCTATGCCTTTAAGATTGATGAACTTTTCATAGCATTCATGAAGATCAAGGTATTTTCCATACCCCTCTTCATCTGTGAATTCAGCTAAATCTAAAACAATAAAGGGACATTTTCTTCTTTTAGCACTAGAAATATGGTACATGCGTAAGAAAGTTTTATCGCTGAAACACATAAAAATTAAGGAATACATTTGTAAACTTTTAAATGTTTACACTATTCTGCATTAAAAATCAAAAGTGAATGTTGGAGTATTTTATAGCAGAATCCAGATAACTTGATAGAGTAAGTGAGTTCTTACTTTGGCCTTCATCTCCAGCATTTTCTCGCAACTTAGCTAGCTCTTCAAATTCCACAGACATAGGAACACTTATCTAAAACAGTAAAAGATACTAAAATTAATTGAGGGTAGTACATAATACAAATAAATATAACTATTTAAAGAATAAAAGATAGTTTTACACAATACTGATACACAGAATGGAAAAATCAAAATTGTAATAGAGATAACAAGAAATAGGTGAGCCAATGCTCACTAATGATTCCCCCGCTCTGATGTGAATATACAAAAGAAGCAAAGTCAGCATTTAACAAAGTTGACATCAAATTTTTAAACAAATGAATCCTACCATATGGCATACCTAAATATTAAATGAGTGTCTTAAAATTTCAAGCATCTGCAATTAATAGTTGTTGAGAAATCTGTGACGAAAATTTTTTACGGACAGACACACAGACAGAAAAAAAAGTATACCCCCTCTCCTTCTGAGCAGAGGCATAAATATCAAAATTATAAATGGAGTCACATAATACGTGTACTTTCTATTCTGCTTTATTGTGTACCTCATTTGGATGTTTTCTGTGAAACTCTCTGAGCTGTTTGAGACGAGCATAAAACTCTACATATTCATTTGGTCCAGAAAGTGCTTGTACTTCTTCTTTTCTCAATCTTTAAACAAAAAATGTAAAATCATTTACTTGAAATTAAAGAAGATTTACAATGTATCTTTGGTAACAAGGTAATAACTCACTTATGTTTTACAGCTGTACATTTACCCTATATCCGTTAAATTTTTGCGATGAACTAATTCTCGCTATTTTCGCAATCTCTTTTAAGTCGCAAATAATTGAATACGTAGAAATTATATCCTGTATCATTTTCTATAAGAAACTTTTTAAATCGCAAAAAATGACTGACGCAAATAAAAAATGTTACTGATTTTCCGCATTTTGGCAAATTTTGTGACACGGGAAAAAACCCGGATATATGGTATATAGAAAAATATAATTATATTCACATACCCATCTTTATCTTCATACAGATCTTTCAATTCATTTGTACATTCAACATAACGCTGAAACGAAAAATTCAATATAAGAAATATAATCAAATGGACAATCAACTTAAAATTTTTGATTGATTTTATCCAGATTTAAACATGCATGGCCTTCCTCAATCCTCACCATGATTTTGTTTACTTTTTATACCTGAGCAAAAAATGACAAATATTTATTCAAGCAATAGTCATTGAAGAAGAAGAAGAAGAAGAAGAAGAAGAAGAAGAAATATCATTTACTAATTTAGGTCAACTTACATCTATAAGCAGCCTCATTCTGTGATCTGAATTAATTTGCTCTCGTCCCTGTAATCAAGGATTACAAGAAATCAATAACATTATCGCTGACAAGATTGCTACACTGAATGATATAAACATTATTAAAACCAACTCATATTGCTTTTTGCAGTTTATTGAAATGTACAGCAAACAGCAAGTAGAGAAGTTTGCTATTACCGCTTTTGATGGCTGAAGCATTTCTTTAACTGTAGCGTCCATAAGTCTTTCTCGTTCTTCATGGTACCGTCTTTGCTGCTCTAGAAGGGTTTCCATTATTTGAAAAGCTTAAATAACCATAAAATAAAACAATAAAACGTGAAGAAAACCAAAACCGATGCGTACTTCAATGTCAAGATAGAATTTTAAGCACACGTTTTCTGCCCGTTTAATAAAACGTTTCAGAGATTTTTCATGTTGATACGTCGTGCATTCGTTATCAACTTTTGAAAGTTTCAGATACTTTCAATTCTTTAAGTTTTATTGTCTTTGTTTTATGTATGAATTATTAATGATCAACATAACCAACTTTTTTCTATTGTAATCAACCGATTTATTTCAAAATATTCTCCGACTACATTTCGTACGATTGATTAATGTAGCTCTTTGGTGTTTGAAGGAAACATTGGTACTCAAAAAAATTTACACAGTCACCTGTCGCCGGCAACATCAAATAATGGTAATTCTTGACATGAACTATGCTAGTTTCATAATAGTTTATATGTCATATTGTCTATTCATTTCTTCAGTAAACATTTCCTGTGTTTTGATAAATGATTTGATATTTTTCTATCAGATTGATACATTCATTCAAACCCATCATTGTCACGATTGTGCATGGGTATGAATATTTTGAATGGCAGTCATTCTGTTACCAAACAAAACCCTTCCGGTCATTTTTATGCTCTCGTCAATCCGTCCCTGAATTTTGATAAAACCATCCCGAATTTTTGGTCAAACCGTCCCCTATGACTATACTTAAGAATTTTTGAATTAAAAAAAAAATGGTTGAAAATCTCTCCATTTGATTTGATACCTCCAAGTCATCATTAAACTCCTGTCACAACAGTGCTGTGTTCTCAAGGCAACCCTGCTGCATCCATGAAAAACGCAGAATGCTTAGGAGGGCGCACTAGAGTCTCAATAAGCACTGCAACTTACCAGGGTCATCTCCGATTGTCACTGTAGGCTCCCCTTTGGGATACACTTTGAGCAGGCATGAAGTACATGCAATGGCTCTGAGTTCTGATAAATATTTAGCAGAAACAAAGTGGCGTTGTAGTCAATACACTACAGTAAGTTCTCCGGCAGAGCAACTAAAGCTCCCTTGCCATGCCAAAGTATTATAGGCACATAAATCCAGATTAGGTGCAGTGTCATTTGCCATTGGGATGTCTTTGTGTCATTGTTGCTCTTTCACTGCTTTTCTGCAGTAAAATAAATAACAGCATGTTCAACAAGGGGAAGGTTGACCAAAATTGGGGGATGCATTGACCAAAAAATATTGGAGATGGATTGACTGGTCATTTGTTTAATTATGACCAGCAAATATTATATAAAAGAATTTTAACTGAATTTATTGATGTTAATTCTCAATTATTCAATAAGTGTCTGAAAAGTCAGAGGCATAGAATATTTCATATTTCAGTGTCATCTACATAAACAAATTTCAGTAGACTTTTCTCATCTCTTAATTTCTAGACTAGGTGAAGACCTTTTGTATAAAAATCAGGTTTATATACAAATACATGTATATCCAGTTCAATGTTGTAGCAAATATTTTGTAACTTGTATGAATATATTGTGCGATTGAGTGCCAAAGCAATGGAAGGTAAATTGTATGTTAATTGGTAACTGCATACTTCTGATATTACCAATATTCATTCCAGTTTCGAAACCAGTATGACAATGATGTCACAGTTTGGAGCCCTCAGGTTTGAAGTTTTTTAAATTAAAAATGTATATGAAATCTAATGGTATATGTCTGATATGTGAAATAAGGTTTTAAAAAACAATCAACTGTATCGAGAAGTAATTGTAATTTGATTTATCATAAACAAAAATAGGGCCGCATTCATCAGATTGAGTATGCCATGGAGGCTGTCAAACAAGGATCTGCTACAGTGGGCCTCAAGTCCAAATCTCACGCTATCCTGGTGGCCTTAAAGGTATGTCTGTAGTGCTATAGAAAGTTTCGGTCATGTACTGAAGCGACTCATCAGATTTCAAAGGGTTCACATAATTATTGTTATGCACATATGGTGTTTTGATTCCTGGAACATGTATAAGATTTGTTAAAATATTTTGTTTATAACTTACTGTATTTTCCAATAAAAAACTTTTATGCATCTATTTGCATAATAAAATATTGATTAAATTAAATTAAGAACCTTTTATACATTGAAGACCTCTGAGGTTAAGGATAATAACTTCAGCTGGTCAAAATCTGAAAAGTTCAAAAGAAAAACTGCATCATTATTTTGTTGTTTTGTAGAGAGCATCTTCAGAGTTAGCTGCACATCAGAAAAAGATTATTCCAATCGATGACCATATTGGTGTCTCCATAGCGGGTCTAACAGCTGATGCCAGGCTCCTCAGGTTGTCAATACATAATTTAAAAATTGATACTGTACACAGAAAATGTACCCTGCATAATTTTCACAGGGGCACTGTTGTGCCAGATTTATAATTCAAGGAAAATTTGGGTTTGCTTTTTTTTGTACATTGTGTAATACATTTTTAACTTTTTAGGAGAATTTTCTGCATGTGAATTTAACATTAACATGAAATTTACATATGTGCTCTAGTCATGCAAAGATGCTCACACTGATTTGTGTGAAACAAAATTGTTAATGTATTTGCAGAGGACGTGAAAGTTTATCGTGTGATTTGAATCCTGAATAGAATCTGTTTTGTGGAAATTTTTGAAAGATGGACTCATTTAGTTAATTTTTATGTACATGACATTGTATTCAGAATAACACTAATTTTGGTATAATAATTTCTTTTCTTTTCAGTAACTTCATGAGATCAGAGTGCTTGAACTCCAGATATGCTTACGATTCTCCTCTGCCAGTTTCTAGACTTGTGTCAGCAGTTGGAAACAGTATCCTGTAAATACAAAAGAATTTGAATATCAGATGTGGTTACATAGTTCTAATCTACATGTACCTGGCCTGTTCTATAAAGTTTTTTTTTAAAGTGGAATCTGTGCAAATCACTGCAGTTTCCATTTTGATCATAATTTTATTGGCTAAGCTGTCCATTCCAACATAAACCCCCCTTTATTTGATGTTTAATGAAGTTTGTAGAAGATAGATTAGACTTCCTTATCTATAAGAATCACAAATTCCCACACAGAGGTACGGCCGACGGCCATTCGGAGTAGGCTTGTTGGTTGCTGGATATGATGTAAGTTTACAGTTGAAATAAATTTTGACGTATACGATTTAAATTATTACCGTTGGTACATTTTGTATTCTACATTGTAATACAAGTCTTACTAGAACTCCTGAAAATTAATTTATATAAAAAAGATATTAATGATTGATGACCGAATTACAGGATCAAGGACCCCACATTTACCAGACCTGTCCCTCTGCCAACTACTACGACTGTAAGGCGATGGCCATTGGCGCCCGGTCACAGTCGGCAAGGACGTACGTGGAGAAACACCTGGACAAATTCTTAGAGTGTAAGTATGCCTTAGGTTTATGAATATGTAGGCAAATGTGTGTTGTAGTGGATATCAAAGTAGTAAATACTATATTATGATTATCATATACTTATTACTTGGTTCTGGTTATAGCAAGTCCCAGGATATTTTAACTACTGTAGAAACATTATTTATTGTAAAATATCGAATTAATATCGGCGTAAAATAATGAGAAGCATCTTTAGCAAATTTTGAAATCTTTCTTTTATTTTTCTGACTACTGTGTAACTTTATGGAGTTACGACAAAATTTTTGAGCTTGCTATTTTGTATTCTCATGATTTGATACATTATGATGCAATCGTGAAATTAACTACTCCTTTAAAATGGTCTACTCTAATGCCCTACAAAAAGCACATATTACTATCCGTGTTGATTTAAATTGTTTCAAAAGGAATATGAATTTTGAAAATAAAACTGGTTACCAGTATTTGTCTTATATCAATTGTGAGATGTATGTTTTTATTGTTGATATTGTAGGTTCATTAGATGAGTTGATAAAACATGGACTGAGAGCTCTCAGGGAAACTCTGCCACAAGAAGTGGAACTCACAACAAAGGTAACATTTCAAATGGATGTAATGAGTGTACAGTGTAGTCACAGTAATGAGTAGGGTGTAAGATACTTTGATGCGCTTTACTGATAGTACATGTACAGTAAAACTCAGTTATAGCAAAGTCCTAGGGACCAAATGGAATTACTTTGTTATATCCGTAATTTGTTATATCCGTATAACGAATTCGTAATAATATCTATAGCGAATCCACTATATTCATGTTTTCTTTCACCAGACAATAATTTTTGCTAATTGGGGCTTCAAATAAAAATACATTACTTTGATACCTTTGATAATCAGATTGTGAATTGAAAAAACCATATGAAAATAAGTTAATTCAAACTATTTTGTTAAATGGTAGTGCAAACTTTTTTTAAACTGTTAAGAAATTTGTTATAAAGGTGTTAAATTTCTTTATTATTCATCTCTATGGGATTCGTTATAACCATAAAATTTTGCAAAGATTTGTAAAGAATTTTACTGGGAACTTCGCTATATCCGAGAATTCGCTATATCTGTATTTGTACTAAACACGTTTTACTGTATATCAATAGCTACCATGCTTAACAGGTAAAATATGAATGTTGCTGAGTTGTAATCTTCTGACACTGGTAGAAATCTGGTGAATTTTACTATTTAGTATTAATTTACTTTTAAAATTCAATATCTAATATATATATATGTAAATAATAGTACATGTGTATGAATATTCAGATAATTTATTACTGCCTGTAAAACAATACATCTACTAGTATATGTTTAAATGTAACTATGGAATAGAATATGTACTGGTCATTTGTGATATTATAATACACTTGCTCTTACCCTATTCTCTTTTTTATCATTTCAGAACTGTTCTCTAGGAATTGTTGGAAAAGATATGGAATTCACCATTTATGACGATGACGATGTTCAAAAATATGTATCCTTTTCAATAGTTGTAATGAATATGAAATTTACCTGATGATTAATGAAGTAATAGCTTCTGTACTTGATCATTAACTTAGTAGGCTTGTTGAAATAAATTTCAAATTGAGAAATCACGAAATGTGTGTCCATTTTCCTTGACCGAGTGTAGTTGGCGATGATTGAGGGAGAAGAAAGGTCAAGGGCAGCCCCTCCAGCTGATCAGGTCAGTACATCAAGGTCAAATGTTTCACCATTATCAGTCCAGCACAGCTGCTATTGATAGAAAGTGTTCTGTTGAATGCCTAAATCGACTTTTTCTTTCATATGTACACAGTATATAAATGTTCTTTTTTGGTTATTTGAGAAATTCATGTGTACAAATTTATGCTAGTTCTTTGCTTGATCCATAATTGAATTGTTTTTTATTGATGTGAAATTGAGTAATTTTCTGTACATGCACACCCACACACCAAGACAATAAAATGATATTTAATATCTGAATGATTTTTTTTCTATGTATCAAATTAATTATCATGCTGCATGCATACAAGACATGAAAAATATTTTTAAAAATATTAATCTAATTTTGAAACTTTTATCCAGGCTGCTATGGACACTCAAGAAGGGGAGGGACAACAACCCCCCGACCCCCAGCCCGCAGACCCTGCAGTAGAGGAACAGGGCATGGAGCACTGACCATGACATGCTTCATCATCATTCTGTGACATCTCACTTCCAAAAACTCAACCTAATGAAAATAGTGCTATCACCGTGTCTCGTATTTTCTTAATTTGCAAATGATTGTAAAAGACTTTGTAAACTTTACATAAACTTGTGCTGAACCACAGTTTTGTGAAATAAATTAGTAATGTATGAAAAAGAAAAACATTGTTTGTGATGTGGCATTGGAATGTTTGGATCTTTGCAATATTAGAGCTGTAGCACCAAATAATTCAATGTATTTCCATTCTGTCAATCAATGGTATTGGGGTGTTTGTATCTTTGCAGTAAGAACTGTAGCACCAAACGATTCAATCTACTTCTATTCTGTCAATCAATATTCTTGCAAAAAAAATTTGCTTTATAGATAAACAAAAAAACCCCCAGATTATTCTTTTTACAAAGCAAACACATATTGAGTAACATTAGTTTACAAAGAGATATTTTAGGAATACATTGATTTTCAAACAAAAGTTATGGAAATATCAGGTATTCCCAGATTGGAAACTCTTGGAATAGAACCCGGCACCATTACAAAGGGAAGTGTTGCCACAGGGACAGGGACAAACATATACAGGTACAATAGATTTGCAAGATCAGCTCCGAGGCATTTGGTAAAAAAATCTTCACAGAAATAAATACATGTAAAATCCCAGTTGTTTAACCAAGCCCCCCCCCCAAGTACTTCTTGAGATTTCTAAAACATGCATATCTATGGCAATTCGTCTATTTTATTTCTACACCCTTTCTTTAGAATAATTGGTGTATTACAGTAACAGTTTTCTTGGTCCAACACAAGATAAGATAAAATGGATTCCAACTTGTAAACCAATACCTCCAATAAATACATATGTTTAAGTCTGTTAATTATTTTAAGGACAACCCATTCTACATGTATGTCTTGTCTTGACATTGAACCTTAAGCCAGACATTGAGAAGTTTAAGAAACTTTTCTACTTGATGCCAGGAAAATTACCACAGGTTAATATCTGAATGTTGATGTGCTGCACAGAATGTTGTCACAACAAGTTTCAACATCTCTGAGAAAGATACTATCTCAGTGGTGAGAAGGAATTCGAGACATTTATAATTCAATTAAACCTTTTATTCTTTTTTCGTATATATTAAAATGTTTTACACAAAAGCAGATAATTAATTGTTTCGAAATACGCTTTCTAAAAATCAAGTGATTGGAAAGTAACCATGCTAATAGGTAGATCCAAAATAACATTACGTACAGGTATATCAAATTATTTTAAAAGAGCAGATCACATATTCCAATGAACTGCACAGTCTTTAAGTATAAGACTAAATAAATCTGCTCCTTTTTACCCAATGACCTTCACAATGTCAAAGTCACTACTCATTGTAGCTATGTGATATCCGAAACATCTCACTTTTGCTCCCACTGCCCCGTAAATACAGTTGTACGTGTATGAGTTTGTCACCGTGAAGGAATCTGGCGAACTACTAGCTGTTATAATTTAATGTCTTTTTTAATTGAATAAAATTAACTGTATGATATAGATGTGTGATAGACGCGTTTAATGATTTGGGATTTTCATGAAAATTTAATAGTATTTTTTTTACATTCGGAAAAACAAAAAGTTTTCAACATTGAATCAAAATCTTATTTTTTAAAAGCAATTAATTTAACTAAATGCTTTTAAATATTCCATGTGCCAAGACGTCAAATGTTATAAAATGATTTGAAGAAGCTTAATTTAATGGAATTTACCATCAAAATTCTTTAATTTGATGCGAAATTTTTTTAAGCCCTTTGCATATATTCAAGGTTTGGTAGAAAATTAAGTAATCTTGTCACAGAATGCATTGCGCCGTGTTATCGAAACCGATACATATAAAACAAAACACGGTACATGTTTTCATTTATTTACGTGTAATGTCTTTTTTAATAATTCATATAGACATAACTTTTTAAAATAATCTAATATATATACTAAGACGAAGGACTAGCCAGTCTATGTTTCTTGATACAGAATTCTAATTAAACCCTAAAAATGTCCGTAGCCATTCTTTGCAGCTAGGTGAATTTTCTAGGAGCTAATCTTTTTTAAAAAGTTCACCCCTGCATACCCTTATCATTTTTTACGGGGGTATCTTTTTCCTTCATTGACACTAATGGTTCACAGTACAGGGTACTTTGTCAATTACAAAAGTACTAAAGGATTGGATATCACTGAAAAGAAAATAATGTAGGAATGTCTCCAAAGACCTTGGAGATTTCAAAGTTAAACTAAAGATCGAGTACAATCTTCTTAAATTTCAGTTACAACTGGTTCGTATGGCTTTCTTTTTTTTTTTTTTCTTTCTTTTTTTTTTTTACGTAGTTTGAGATTCTGCTAATTAAATCGGGATGAAACTAGTGCGGGTTACTCAGTTACTAAATGTTATAAACTTCTATTGTCTGATCACTATATAATTTCTTTTCGGCGCAGTGTAAAAGTCACCTGTGTTTTGGAAATTAAAATAAAAAAGGGCTCGCTCCATTCAAAATCCAAACATATACTAAATATTATAATTTATACATTATTGTAATGCTGCATAGATCGATTTCAGTTTAAGAAGTCGATCATTAACGAAGATTAAAAATGTTACGTTTGTAAGTAGAATTAAATTTAAAAAATAGAGCGTGTATGCTAAATCTATTAATTTTACTGGTGATGATTCATTCGATTATAAACTTCTTTTTTTTTTCAAATATATTTACGAAACCAATGATACTATATTAAGTAATATTGTATAAGATTCTACTACTTCACTTTTTATTTGGGAGAGGATTTGTTTACACTTAACCTGTTGTACAGCTATCAATAAGAAATGTAAAATTAAATTTAAGTGAAGTGAAACTTCACTTACGATGTTAAACTTCGACATATATAACCTCATTTTAGAAGGTGTATATAATAGCACGATTAAATTGTTACAAAGGTATTAATTTTTCAATAACAGGAAACTATGACTGAAATCTATATTTAAATAACACTATGTTAATCTACGAATTAAGTTTTTTTCATACCTGTGAAAAATTGGATAAATAAATCACTTTTCACAAATATAAAACTTAGCAAAAAATTATGGAAAGGGAAAACAAAATCTGAATATAATGGTGTGCAAAAATACGAACGGACATCGAAGGAGTTCGGAAGGACTTGGTGGTTTGATCGAACTTTAGGGGTAACACTAAAGAACACGTGCGTGGTTTCTATTCTTTGCCAGTGGCCAACACTCATGACACCCATACAAAAAGCCAGACTTCAAATAACGTATTGGACAAAGAAAAGCTTAAAAATAATTATTTGTTCACAACTAGGATCTTGTTGTTTGAAAAACATTAAAAATTTGTTAATCTTTAATTGAATATTTTTTTATCAATCAACGAAACATTTTTACGTAAACTAAAACGATTTATAAGAAAATTGAAAATACTAGCCAATTTCCACTTATAGAAGCCATTTAGTAAATTTCATATAGTCAGTCTACATTCTTTATAAAACATTATCAAATTGCAATGAAACTTAGTAGAATTATATACTCAGTACATGTTCAAACGAATATTTCATAAATGTTTTCTTTATATGAAAATATAGCTTATTTTCAATCGCCTTTTAGCAAGAAAAAGATATACTTGTATGCATATCACCTAGCTAAGCTACCATTAAAGAAGACAATAAAACTAGAGCTGGTCCTTACACCCCCCCCCCCAAAAAAAAATAAAAAACAAAACAAAAAAAACGTGAGGACAAATTGGTACTTTTATTTGTCAAAAAGAGAAAATAAAAAAAAAAAAAAGAATTTTTATTTGCAACTTTTGTTCCAATAAAAATATACTTTTGGTAATTTTTGTTTGATCATCGAATCATATGAAAAATAAACTACACTGTAAACTTCATTAAAGCGCGTATCATCAAATGTGATCTCATCATAATTTCATATCTTGTATAAAAATTAATTAACAAGTATATCTTGTCAATAGAACAAGGAAATTAACGATGAATCTTCCTTCCATATTTTCTAAATTTAATTTGCGAAAAACTATAAAAAATATTTCCAGTCGTCATAAGTTATGAAACAGCATTTTATTTTGACTAAAATAATTCTTAAGGATGTTTAAATCATAGTTAATTCTTGTTGACCCGTGTATTAACTCAAGTGACCAATCCTTGGGTTATATGAACAGAACACATGCATTTCAAGTTCGTCAGAGAATTTACAAGTAAATCTCATTAACACTACTACGGGGTGAAATTAAAATCCGATTGTCCAGACCCACAATAGAATACCCATGAGTGAAGCACGAACAAAAAAACCCCTCTCGCTAGTCACCCCCAAAACCCTATACAAAAGAAAAGGCAAGGACTCGTAATAGGAACAACTGTGTTCCAAGACGCGTTCGGGGACAAACTTTCGAATTTTTTGGTGAATGACTTTCAAGTTCATTCCCAAACTGGCCCCGCCCCCTGTCCATGAGTGATGACATGTGATCACTGGTGCGCGCCGTGGGTCGGGTATATATAAGGACGGACACGGAGCAGGGGCTAGCCAGTGTGGTTGAAGAGAAAAACTTGACTTTAAAAGATTTTCGAGAAAAGTTCAATGTCCGGAAAACTGCTTCCGTTTGCCTTGTTACTTTTGGTTGATGTGTCCCTTGCAGGTATGTTTTTTAAAATAATTGTTTTTGAAAATTATACTTTTTATAATATTTATTTTGATATGTACATTAACACGTGTTTGGAATATGTTGTAACAAGTGAATTTCATCCTCACATTTTAAAGTTTAAAAAGTAAAAGAACTGTAAATAAATTTTAATATATACGTTAAGTTCATTCTTTTGTTTGGAAATTCCAGAATCATTTAATAATAACATCTACAAGGTGTTGTAGATAACGTTAAAAGAGGTCTGCCTTATATGCACCTATCATTTTTAAATGTCATGCTAAATTGGGATGATGCTAAAATGAAATACGATGAAGTATGCATATCTTTTTAAGTGCGTTTTAATATTTCAAACATGCCGTACGTGTATTTGCTCTAGGGGCATTGGCAACAGAACCCGTCTGTCCGACCGTGGGTCTTCCCGCCGACGGGGCGAGGCAGGGCAACGTACTCCACGGGACCAAGCCCATGTTCGTCCTGGACAGCCGTGCCGTTAGAGGGGGGTACCTACCGGGGGAGTCCTATTCACGTAAGTATAAACAAACCAAGTGGACCAATTTGTAGAATATGTACAATAAGGTGAAAACAAATTCCTAAAAAAAAAAAAGAAAACAACAAGAGTAGAAATTGTGCGTGGGTTCTTTTGAAGCAATAAGGAATTCTAGAAAAAATAGCATCAAAACATTTTAAATAAATTTGGCTTTTTTGATCAGGAATTTTGGCAGATTTGAAAAATCTTATTTCGATTTATTTTCTTTTCTCGTAGAATACTTATATATGTATAATAATTCATATTTAACTGTATAAAATTCAAATGATGTTAAAAAAGGCAAATTTTAAAATATTACACCAAAGAAAAACATGCAGGTTTAAATTGAACAAATTCCTATTTGTTTCAAATGATCGCAAACGATACGGTTGGATCGGGCACTACAACCCTGGTATTAATTAGGGGGAAGAGGTGCTCCGAGACAACCGGATAACAAAACTAGTGACAGCAAGAACTGTCCATTTCTACAGTGTTTGTGAAAGCCCAAGACAGAGACCGGAAGTTCTCGGACGTTTTGGTCTGGGCAGAGGGCAGTGGGCTTCAGGGTTGTAGCGCTGGAAGTTTTGATTCAAACCCAGATCTGTACCATCAGCCAGATAACTGTCCCCACTTGGTGACCCGAAACTCCAAAGTACCAGAGCACTTGTTCCAAGTCACGTGGACAGCGCCGCCTTGTGGTTGCGTTACCATTAGGTGAAATTTTTAATCTGAAGTAGAGAAAACATATAGTGCAAGAGTACTTCGTCTACAGTATAGAATTTTAAGAAGGCTTGATGGCTATCGCCATTTTTGGACAATGTTAATCTCCTTTGATAGGAGAGCTACATATAAAGATTTAAAAAAATATTCAAATTTCAAAGCTAATTATATTATGATTTTTATTCACTAAATTATACTTTACAGCAAAAAATTCATTATTCTTAAGGCAGATCTATTGGTTAATTTGTCGACCATCAAGCCTCCTAATTGAACAAGAAAATAATTAAACATGGTGTAGAAAACGTTTAATTTGCAGAATCAAAGTATGTGTATGTAAACAATGTAATGATGTAGAATGTCTGTGAATTCAGGGCCAGAGCGACCGTTGCCGAGACTGGGTCATTCGTTTTGGATGACAGTTCTATCAAGGACGGCTATCTGACGTCATACATCTGCCCACAAGATCTTGGACCACTTCTAAGAGCAGTAAGCATTTTTAAATATATATTTCAAAGAAAAAATACAACAATTAAAACCAAATAATGGACGCATTTTTCAATTTTTGCGTTTATTTTTTCTACATCGTATTTGATTGATAATTTTTTTTTATCTTTTTAATTTTAAAAATACATGCAAAAAAGACTAGTCTATGAAAGACGGATATAAACCATTTTCTCCACCCACAGTTACCAACCGGCGAGAGAGAAGACCTCCTGTGTAGGGTTGTTGACAACGTCACGGGGTCTGACGTAGCTATCAGACGACACGTTTTGAGCAGACGTAAAATGGAATACAACGCCATGTCACTGCTTCAAAAGGAATCATGGGAAAACGCACTTCACCAGAGAGCATACAACATAAAGATGTGCTGTGGCCTGGTAGGTTAACATTACTAACAATCATTATATTCAGTAAAGAACACTTTGGAATAAGACTTAACAACCAGTGCCAATTGTAAGCACCAGTTGTAGTAGAGTTTTCTTCGGTGTTGTTGATCGGCAAAAACGGTTTAACATATTTCTAAACTGCCAATCGTTGAAGCTGAAGGGTATCTAACAAGAACAATCTCTCTGACATACTGTGAAATTCAAAGGAGAGAAAAATGAATGTCGATGAAATATTTCAATAATCATACAAATTTTGCACTATTTTACGGCATTCTTCTTAATTCTATATAATTAGCAATCGGAATAAATGCCGTGGGATTGAACTTTATTGGCACTTCTAAACATATTGTAGAGGGGGACAGAAAGAAGCGAGTGTTTTGGGGATGAACGACGCCATCGCATCGATCGGTTCTGTGCGTACGGGGAGACCATCATTCCTTACACAGTGAAGAGACGGGGGTTCATGGAACAGAGAAGGGAGGAGTGCTGCTGGAAACTCGGTAAGTCATGTTCACATCACTGTAGATTACACTTTGCAACGCGACTATAGGTTCCAAATGAAGTTAGAAATTAAGTTTGTATTTACACCAAACGAAGTGTAGCAACATGATTTCAAAAATGTTTTAATATTTTTTTTATAATTCAGAATTATAATTAAGGTCGTTTTCTGTGATACATGTAGTTGATATTTTTTGTTTCGTTGTTTCACATCCCGTTTCAATTAAGGTGGTATGGGGCACCTGCCGATATTAATGTGGATAAAAGTACGTTATAATCGAAATGCTTTCACCAAGTTAGAATTTAAAAAAATATACAATATTTGATAAAAAAAAATGTTTTATACAAACTAAAACTCATGCATAAAAGCCCCCGCTGGATTCGTACTTAAGACTTACAGATTCGCAGTTAACGCTCTAACTCAATGCTGTGCTACGCTGATCAATAGTGAACAATTGTTGGAAAGAAAGAGAAATTAAGGAGTTTAGGAAATAGGTCAAAATACCCATGCCAGCTTAATACTGTAAATGTTTTTTACTATTACATGTAATGGATGTATTTAATAATCCCAAACAATCACCAAAAACGTAGTAACCTACTATGATTTATTCAACGAATTGGTAAATTATGGACAAAAAACGTTTTTAACAATCCCTACTTCCTTTTTTTTAAGGGGAACGGCGCTACCACTGTTTTGCCCACATTCCCACGGACAAGGCGTTCAGCAGTGACAGTCTGTGGAACGTGGAGCACGTGCAGGAAATGGACGAGTCAGACCCCCTCAACGATCTGGAGGACTACAACCACGAGGTCCTGAGAGAGGTAAATTATACTGTGAGGTTTCACTGAGGAGTGTTCGACTGAGCGTGGCTCGCGAGCGCCCGAGAACATTGTATTGAAAGAATAAGTAACTGATGGGCGTTTTCAAGTCCCTGCTGAGCTGCATGATCACTGATCTTAAATATTAGAGCGTCAGAAAAAACTTTTCAAATTTTTGTTCAAGTTAAATTTTGTTCTGATTGCAGCTTTCAAACTATCCTGCTTTAATGAAAGCACATGCAGATAAAGCCATTTCTGACGAAAATCGAGAGAAAATTCCCCCAAAACAGAAATCCTCACTATTAAAGGAAACTAAAGCGACGTTCGCAAAGCTGACTACGGCACCTGTTGTCATGACAACGGAGGCTCCGACCACAATAACAACGGTTTCCATGACAACCACTGACGTAGAAGTGAGCAGGAAAACTACTCTTACGAGTGACGGTAAGAAGCCATGAACTTTTTTGAAAACATTATTTAAAAATTACATGTTTGCGACTCTTCTCAGTTGAAAAAAAACACAAAAAACTTTTCCCCTCACATTACTCCATTCCTCTTATTTTATGAAAATGTAGCTTTTATACTTATTTCAAAACCGATATGTTTACCTTTTGGGATTTAGAGCTTCAACGAAAAATGAGGAAAATCAAATTGCGCATGGACTGTTGTGAGTCTGGACGGGAAGCGGGGGAGGGTGCGGAGGATGATCCCTGGGGGATCTGTGTGAACTTGTCGCATAAATTCTCCCGGAAAATCAGGAAAGGGAGGCGGAAGTGCCGTACTTACTTCATGAAATGTTGCATCGAAGAAGCCGAGAGGTAAGGACGTTCAAGATATCTGTTCCTCTCAATTCCAGTATTGTTGAGTGTGAAATAATCATGGAATGATATAAATTTATACTTCTTATAGTAAGCCTTTGCACTGTAGTTTTTCCATTATTAATTTTACAGAGCGTTATGCAAATACGTGCAAAGGTAGCTTTGGTACAGAATTAATTGTATAAATTTTGACAAAATGAATTTTTTTCAGTGAGGAAACAATCGATGTCGATGATGATGAAGAGGGGGAGGAAGATGTTGATGATGACGATAGAGAACCAAAGGAATTGAGCTCCGATAGAGACAAAGACGACAGGGATGAAAATGACGATGTTAGTGATGATAATGAGGAAACAAAAACGAAGCTTAGCCAAAGAAAGCCAGTCCGAAGAAATGGCCGCAGGAACCGAAAAAGGGGACAAAGGAATCGCCGTAGAGGCTAAATTAAAGCGTTTGAGATCTAAACTACACACTGCCATTTTAAACATTTACAAGTCGTAGATTTGTAGTTCTGTGTTAACAGGTAGTTCTACCTCTAAAAGAACACGTGATGTTTTAGTTTGTGCCTCAATTTGGTTTTAACCACAACTCAAAGATGCTTTGTATGTTAGATCGATGAGTCTCATCTTGTATTTGATCTCGATTTGTGTTCATTTAATGATATATGATTACTTATTAATTTATTTGAATTCAGACTTTATAATAAAGTTTTAGACTTATTCATTGACTCTTACTTTATGGAAAGATTGAAAAATGCAATGCATTTAGACCTTCTGTGGGTACGATTCGTAATTGAACATTTAAAGCATAGAATCCTGCGATTTAAGCTGTAATATTAATCTTTCATCAATTTCCACAAGTCTGTACGAAAGCCGAATAAGGACACATAAAAAAATATTTTTATCTCGTAATTACGAGAAAAGATCTCGTTAATACGAGTAAATTATCTCGTAATTACGAGAAAAGATCTCGTAATAACGAGAAAAGATCTCGTTATTACGAGTTAATTATCTCGTAATTACGAGAAAGATCTCGTTATTACGAGAAAAGATCTACATAAAATGGTGCGTTTCTGAAAAGAATTCGACTGGATCACCCTTTCAGTCTTTTTCATTCAAGAAACGTGGATTCAATTTTGATTATTTAAAAATAACAACGATCATTTTTCATTAATTTCTACATATCAATAATTGGATTTGACATTTTATCTTATATGAATAAAAGGAGAGAACTTCATGTAATTCTACTATTTATATTATATATATTATAATCCCACTACGAAGTAAATATACCAGGTAGTCCTATAGTCGTAAAAGTTACAGATAACTTTAATGACTTTATAGTTTCAGTCATGGATATGGATATACACGATTTACCCGAATTTGTGTTTTATATGTTTATACACAACCTACATGTATATTGAAAATAATTGATTTTGTATTCTAACATTTTGGAGTCTGAAAACAAATTACACGTATCCTTCTTAATCATTGATAATCAGTTCGATGAATTTGTTAATCAATCTGCTTTGCTACTTCTGAAATTTCTTTAAAACTGCTTGATCCGATTTCATATCAAATTATGCGTACGCTTTTAAACGATGATTATGCTAAGTATGTATATATCAATAGACATTGCAGTAGTTCATACACTATACATAAAAAGATTAGAATAATGAAAGGCAACATTTTAAATAGATCTTTTCTCGTAATAACGAGATAATTAACTCGTAATAACGAGATCTTTTCTCGTTATAACGAGATTTTTTCTAGTAATTACGAGATCTTTTCTCGTAATAACGAGATCTTTTCTCGTAATTACGAGATCTTTTCTCGTAATAACGAGATAATTAACTCGTTATAACGAGATAATTAACTCGTAATAACGAGATCTTTTCTCGTAATTACGAGATCTTTTCTCGTAATTACGAGATCGTTTCTCGTAATAACGAGATGATTAACTCGTAATTACGAGATCTTATCTCGTAATTACGAGATAAAAATATTTTTTAAGTGGCCCTATTCGTCTTTCGTAAGTCTGTGCTCTTACAATAAATTTTGATGTTGAAAGTTGGGGTATAACTTTCATAAATTTTGAGTTTTTACATCAGTTGTAACAACGCTATATTAAGATTATTAGTTTGCAAAAAAGGCACTTGTCAACGATTCAATAAGAAAAAATCCGACTCAAATGAGGTTTTAAAAACTCTTGCATCAAGTGGTAACTTGTTCTATGTAGGAATAACCTTTTGGATATAGAGTTGCACAGAGGAAACATGGGCACAAGATTTGCACAAATATGTCAAACACTTAACGGACACTTTATGTTGATATCTGCTTACTAGCATTAGGGTTCTACTCAATTTAGCTATTCAGTTGTACCATCTATATAAAAATAACATTCATACGGGGGGGGGGGGGGGGGGGGGGTGTCAGGGTCCGAACCTAATTTCGGTAATTTTACTACGTAAATTCAAGACGTTAGAATTTTCCATGGTGGGGGTACCGGTAAATTTGTGCATCTATATGTGGCAATCCATTTTTAGCTCACCTGAGCCAAAGGCTCAAGTGAGCTTTTCTGATCACAATTTGTCCGTTGTCTGTCGTTGTCGTTGTCGTAGTCGTCGTTGTTGTCGTCGTCGTCGTTATAAACTTTTCACATTTTCATCTTCTTCTCAAGAACCACTGGGCAGATTTCAACCAAATTTGGCACAAAGCACCACTAGGTGAAGGGGATTCAAGTTTGTTCAAATGAAGGGCCACGCCCTCTTTAAAGGGGAGATAATTGAGAATTATTGAAAATTTGTTGGTATTTTTCAAAAATCTTCTTCTCAAAAACTAATCGGCCTGAAAAGCTTAAACTTGTGTGGAGGCATCCTCAGGTAGTGTAGATTCAAGTTTGTACAAATCATGGTCCCCGGGGGTAGGGAGGGGCCACAAGAGGGGGGATCAAGTTTAACATAGGAATATATAGAGAAAATCTTTAAAAATCTTCTTCTCAAAAACTAATAGACCAGAAAAACTAAAATTAAAATGGTAGCATCCTCAGATAGTGTAGATTCAAGTTTGTTCAAATCATGGTCCCCGGGGGTAGGGTGGGGCCACAATTGGGGGATCAAGTTTTACATAGGAATATATAGAGAAAATCTTTAAAAATCTTCTTCTCAAAAACTATTAGGCCAGAAAAGCTAAAATTAAAATGGAAGCATCCTCAGATAGTGTAGATTCAAGTTTGTTCAAATCATAAACCCCGAAGGTAGGGCGGGGCCACAATTGGGGGATCAAGTTTTACATAGGAATATATAGAGAAAATCTTTAAAAATCTTTTTTTAAAATTTATTAGGCCAGGAAAGCTCAAATTAAAGTGGAAGCATCCTCAGATAGTGTAGATTCAAGTTTGTTCAAATCATAGTCCCTGGGGGTAGGGTGGGGCCACAATTAGGGGATCAAGTTTTACATAGAAATATATAGAGAAAATCTTTAAAAATCTTCTTTTAAAAAACTATTTGGCCAGGAAAGCTCAAATTAAAATGGAAGCATCCTCAGATAGTGTAGATTCAAGTTTGTTCATATCATAGTCTCTATGGGTAGGGTGGGGCCACAATTGGGGGATCAAGTTTTACATAGGAATATATAAAGAAAATCTTTAAAAATCTTCTTTTCAAAAACTATTAGGCCAGGAAAGCTCAAATTAAAATGGAAGCATCCTCAGATAGTGTAGATTCAAGTTTGTTCAAATCATAGTCCCTGGGGGTAGGGTGGGGCCACATTTAGGGGATCAAGTTTTACATAGGAATATATAGAGAAAATCTTTAAAAATCTTCTTTTAAAAAACTATTAGGTCAGGAAAGCTAAAATTAAAATGGAAGCATCCTCAGATAGTGTAGATTAAAGTTTGTTCAATTCATAGTCCCCGAAGGTAGGGTGGGGCCACAATTGGGGGATCAAGTTTTACATAGGAATATATAGAGAAAATCTTTAAAAATCTTCTTTTCAAAAACTATTAGGCCAGGAAAGCTCAAATTAAAATGGAAGCATCCTCAGATAGTGTAGATTCAAGTTTGTTCAAATCATAGTCCCTGGGGGTAGGGTGGGGCCACAATTGGGGGATCAAGTTTAACATAGGAATATTTAGAGAAAATCTTTAAAAATCTTCTTTTCAAAAAACTATTAGGCCAGAAAAGCTAAAATTAAAATGGCAGCATCCTCAGATAGTGTAGATTCAAGTTTGTTCAAATCATGGTCCCGCGGGGTAGGGTGGGGCCACAATTGGGGGATAAATTTTATACAGGAATATATAGAGAAAATCTTTAAAAAAATTCTTTTAATAACTATTTGGCCAAGAAAGTTCAAATTGGTGTGTAACCATCCTCAGATAATGTAGATTTAAGTTTGTTCAAATCATGGTCCCTGGGGGTAGGGCGGGACCACAATGGGGGATGAATTTTTATAAATAGAGAAAATCTTTAAAACTATTAGGCCAGGAAAGCCCAAATTTGAGTGGAAGCATCCCCAGATCATAGAGATTCAAGTTTGTTTAAATAATAGTCCAGGGGTAGGGTGAGGCCACAATGGGGGATGAATTTTTACATAGGAATATATTGAGAAAATCTTTAAAAATCTTCTTTTTAAAGACTATTTGGCCAGAAAAGCTTAAAGTTGTGTACAGGCATCCTTGGGTAGTGTAAATTCAAGTTTTCAAAATCACAGTCCCTAGTGGTAGGGCGGGGCCATGATGGCGGTTTGAATTTTTACATAGGAATATATAGAGAAAATCTTAAAAAATATTCTGGGAAAGTTTTCAGTACAAAACTCAGTACTATGTGTGAAAGCACAGGTTATGCAGATTTAAGTTTGATGAAACCATGATTCCCTAGAGAAAAGTGGGGCCACGAAATGGGGGGTAGGGGTATATAGGATAGAGAAAAATCTTCTTACAGGTACAACAACAAAAGGGGCTTGGTATTTACCAAAAAAAAAGAGGTGGATAAAAATTTGCAGATTTTCATTTTTTTTTTAGCAAGATCTACTGTACTTAGTTGTCAAGATATTTTGATACTGTAATGCTAATTTGATCAGAATTAAGGCAATTGTTGCTCAGGTGAGCGATGTGGCCCCTGGGCCTCTTGTTTCAAATGTCAGTAAAAAAAGAATTGAAGAGATGAAATTTTAAGATGGATTTATTGTGACTTCCTGTCGACAAATATATTGATCTCTGGAAATAAAAAGAAAGAAATAAAATCAAGAACAAACAAGAGTAAATCATCTGCTAAGCCTGAGGTTAACATCTGGGACTCAACAGATCACATTATCAGGAATACTTCATAGCAGTCTGCTACACAGAGAAACAGAAAGTCATCATGACAATATCAGAAAAAACAGAGAGATTATTAACAAACACATGTAAAGACACATAACAGAGAGGTGGGTACAATAGAAATGCACTCACCTGTGCGATATAAAATACCAATAGGAAACAGAGAACATATGATACAGTGTTTCACAAAATCAATTCCAACAGGCTTTTTAGAAAAAGTTTGATTTCATTTTTAAGTACACAAATTCATAAACACTAGGATACCCTTTCATGATATAAAATTGACATCAGATGAATTTCCCAAAATAAAAATATGCACTGCCTTTGATTAACAAACTTTTGTGACAAATGCATGGATATTGATAAATATGACGTTTTACAGAATATCACAACAAATTTTGTGAAAGGTACTGTACCCAAAGGTCAAAATCAATCAAGATAAATATAATACATTATGCAATAAATAAAAAGCTATTTCATGAGAATACAGCCATGGTATCACATTTTTTTCTGTTATGCTTTGTTCCACAGTAAATACGAAAACAGCTTTCCATCATACCTCATTACCACTCACATGAAATCACAAAATGTTCACATACCGCTAGAGTCTAGATATACCACCATGAAGTGTTTATAGGAGAGACCAATTTGACGATCCATATTTAGAAAACAAAATGACACAAAACAGAGAATTGGCACATTACCTTATCTGTAAATCATGAAAAAATAAAACATGATGATAAATTTTATGAAATGGGGATTATCTTATAAATCATGTATACATATCAAATAACAAACCCCAGTTCCTTCTTTCTCTTTTAAGAAAAAGGATATACTACATACTGTGGAATCATTAGATTTCGTGGTGGCTCAATTTTCATGGAATTTGTGGGTACCTCTCATCCATGAATTAACATCCTCCACGAATTATATATTAGGGTTATAAAGTCATATTTCGTTTTGTAGGTATAAGAAAATACACGATATTACGTCCCAATGAACCTATAAAATTTAAGCAATCCATGAAAATTGGCCCCGACGAAATTTGACGATTCCACAGTACATGTTTAATTCTGAAAACAACAGTTCAAGTATGTATCAAAAACCAACATTTGTTTTACAGTTCCCATGGATTTTATGAATACATGTACTAAGTACTGTGGGTCAAAATCAAAATCTTGTACTACACAATAAGTTTGTTTACATCTATAACAATTGATGGAAAAACTTGTATTCAAACAGTAAAAAACATGGAATTTATATCATGCATGAAAGTCAGCTAAAAGGGGATATTAACAGAAAACACCAAAGATGTAAATAGGAGAAAAATCTAAACCAATAAAACTACTGCAACCTTTAAATTAATTGAAACTAAAAGAAAATTGTTTGCTGTTGCTCAAACTAAAATACATTAGTATAAAATGACCAGCTACCAACTTGGAAATTATTCTGACAATTTATTAAAATATATCTAAAGACTGGGTCTAAATTCTTTCATACTGCACCATAGATGCCCTATACAAAAATCTCCAATTTGGATATAATTCATTGCATATATATCTATCTACTGACTGAGCAGAAACGGACCCAAAAGAAGCCCTCTTGGCAGTGTTTGACACTCCCGTTGGGCTTTGGGTGCTGAGATCAGGATAAATGAGCTGTCACAGGACTTCTAGGTAAAAAAAGAAAGATGGAGTTCTCCCAGCCATTCAAACCTCACTCACAACAGCCACCATGTTCATTGCATGATATTTGTGGTACTTTGGTTGGTGATGATTGATGATAATTGTGATGATGTTGCTTGTGCATTTAAGTGATTATCCCTGCAACAACTTTTTTCTCAAAACTCCAACACAGATTTCAGTCTTGACAATTAATTTTGTCAGTTCGCTGATAACAGCTTTGTGGATTGGAAAATGTACTCATTATTCACTTAATACTTTGACTAGTGAACATAAGACTCGCTGGACTTCAACTCTTTTTGCTGAAGTAGAACACAGCAGCAATGGCCGCCACGCACGACCCCACAACAATGGAGAGGGAGGTAAAACTCATGGAGGGGGAATACTGGAGGGCTGCACTCTGAAACAGAAATCAGAACCATTTGTAAACTGTAAAGGAAATCGACTCCATTGCTGCACATAACAGTATATGCACATATTGGTACTCAAGTGAATTAGGAATCAATATACATTTACTTGTTTAAATTATGAGATGGTCTTATCAAACATTTTAAATGATATGTGACATTATCAATAGACATTTATAATAGACATAATATAGACAAGAGGCCCATGGGCCACATCGCTCACCTGAGGAACAATAGGTATGATAAAGTCAGCTTAATGGAGTCATAATACAAACAATCTGGACAATGTACAATAATACATGTAGATCCTGTATAAATAAAATCCATTTTTCCCCCTTGGAACTCGGATAGCCCTGATTGCTGCCAATATTTACAAGAGCAGACTTTAATCACCGCTCCTGCACATATATAGGGACTCAATGTTACGCAGGGAGGGATGACCGTACACCTACACAACTCAACAGGTACCAACGTTAACGCAAGCAGGGATGACCGCACACTTGCGCCAACAGCTCAACCTAACGCAAGCAGGGAGTGCCACACACTTGTGCTAGAAAGGCCTGAACACCAGCAGGGATGACCATACAAAGCACCACCGCTACAACCACCACCAATACAAGCAGGTATGACTGCACACTTGTATTAATGCGATACAGGGCAGGAATGACCGCACACTCTGTATCGAAGATTAGATAGAGCAGGGATGTTCACACACTCAATCTATTAGTATCTGTTCAAATTTAACCCCAAACAGTTGCTCATCATAATGCTATAGACACTGTCCCTATATATGTGCCGGCCTAAAATAATTCATATAGTATCTAAAAATTGGAAATCAAAAATAAACAAACTAATCCGGCCTAACCCCAAACTTCTTATGCAGAACAACTTATATACATTGAATTTTTATTATTGTATAAAAATAATCATCACAATAATTGGTTAACAGTGGATGCATTAATTAAAATAATCAAGAATCAATAAATCAAGGGCAATAACTCAATACAGTAATACAAAAAGATTCTAATGAAAAAATAGCTGCCTGCTTCAATTTTATAGTCATATCAAATGTTGAGTATTGCAGTTCTCAAAAAGATCCTTTACAATTGTTTATATATGGGATATTTAGCTACATCAAACTCTGAACCTTCTTGTGAGGCCGAAGAATTGTCCTGGAGCCAAAGTCTTAACAATTATAAAGAATCATCTTGCTGATTAGTTTCTGAGAAGAAGATTTTTAAAGATTTACTCTATATATTCCTATGTAAAATTTCGACCCCCCATTGTGGCCCCACCCTACCCCCGGGGGTCATGATTTTCACAACTTTGAATCTACACTACCTGAGAATGCTTCCACACAAGTTTCAGCTTTCCTGGCTGTATAGTTTCTGAGAAGAAGATTTTTAAAGATTTACTCTATATATTCCTATGTAAAATTTCGACCCCCCATTGTGGCCCCACCCTACCCCCGGGGGTCATGAATTTCACAACTTTGAATCTACACTACCTGAGGATGCTTCCACACAAGTTTCAGCTTTCCTGGCTTTCTGGTTCTTGAGAAGAAGATTTTTAAAAATTTCTCAAAATTTTTCATAAATTTCTAATTATTTCCCCTTGAAAATGGGTGTGGTCCTTAATTTTCACAACTTTGAATCCCCTTTGCCTAAGGATGATTTGAGCCAAGTTTGGTTGAAATTGGCCTAGTAGTTCTTGAGAAGATGTTGAAAATGTGAAAAGTTTACGGACGGACAGACGGACGGACGGACAGACGGACGACAGACAAAATGTGATCAGAATAGCTCACTTGAGCTTTCAGCTCAGGTGAGCTAAAAATTGGAAAATTAAAACTTTAAAGTATTAATAAAATAAAATCAATATTCATTTTTCTTAATTCATTCTGTCTGTGGATTGGTACAAGCATCAGTTGCCTCTGTTTTAATAATGCAAATGTAAATCATAATATGAAACTTCACTATTGTACAAGGAAAATTAATATATAAATTTTTATGTTACATTATCATATTTTCGTCACCATCTTATCCACTCCTCCCCCCAAAAAATCATACGAAATCTCAAAATGCAAATTAAAAACTGAGCAAAACTAAAATAGTTAAAAACTGTTGATTTTCAAACGAGCTTTTAGCAAATTTAAAATTGGGTAACAATAATGTGCTATAAATATCTACAAATTTCTTTATAACTTACCCATCCCCCTTGACTTGCAATCCACCCGGCTATTTTCTCTTTGATGAATCGAACAACATGACTGACAATGACCTTCATGAACTGAGCAAACTTTTTGGCTTTCTCCTTGACAACAGTCATGGTGATACGGTACGCTAGGCACATTAAAGCTGCCACCCGCCCCCAGTTTATTTCATCCGCAAACAACCTGAAACAGAAGATACACTGTAAGCATAATTTTAGCAACTGACAAAAATGATAGAATATTTTGGAGCATCAATTCAGACTACATTATCTAGAAAGAAACCTGAGAAAATTTACAGTAAAATTTATTTTTAGAAAAAAACAAATTATCTTTCTGAACATGCATGAATATTTATTTCAAGACATGCCAATGCACATGACAATGTATATTTCAGTTTGTATGGTTTTCAATCAAAAATTGATCATGTTGATAGTTACATGTAGAACAGGGCAAAAATTGAAGAACTTTAGGAAATACAACATACGAAGGCCATTCTTTAAAAAATGTAACCATTCAGTAATGATAGATGACTTTACTTTTTGGCAACTCCAGCGAACACTTCATAAGCTGTATCTTCATTCACATTCAGCTGATTAATCATGTCTTTGAATTCATCGGCATATCGCCTATTTATGTCATCTCCAATCCTAGCCAACTGCCGACCAACTTGTGAAGCTCGACTATACAAAAAAAACCATATTTATAGCTTGGTGAGAAAGGAAAAGATCCAGTATCAATAAATTATCTTTATAATTATTTATATTAAAAAATATCCAGACTTAGTAAATATACAAATCATTTTAAAGATATGTATGTATTGTCAATGAGTATTTCTAAATTTTGCTACTGAAACTTTCAACAGGCCTTGAAAAGATATCAATTTAAGTTCATGCTACATGTATATATTGCTACTGAAACTTTCAACAGGCTTAATTTTCCATGATAAAAATCCTTCAATAGCATGCTGTTTTATAGGTCCCCGCCACACAACAAACCTCATGGGATCCGACGTGAAGGCACACAGCTCCGGGACCTGAGGGGTGGTGGAATCCAGAGTGTCCACCTCCTCAACCAGCTGATGCTGATAACTCTCAAATATAAAGTTCCTGATCACATCCTCCGCCTCATCAATGACATTCTCCTCAGTGTCGGGCGTCATTTGTTCCGAGGGAGAGGGGATCTGGCGGACGTCTGAGGAAGGAGGGACCCTTCCCCCTCCCCGTGTCCCCGAACCACCGTCCCAGTAAGCCATCTGTCCAAGATCACCCTGTCAGACCATTTAAGTAGCAATATCTGGAAGAGCCTGCACCCTTGAAAGAAAATTTTAAAAAGTCATTGATGAGACAATGGCATGACTATGGTCAGGATTAAACTGACGAGGTCAATTGGTTGAAAATTCCTAACATGTAACACTCTTAGCTTTTGTAGGATGTTCACTGTAACATTAATATTCTTGTCATGGTCAAATGAAGATTTTGATATGTCAGGATGGTGAATGAAAATGAAAAGTTTTGAAAAATTTCAGGAATGTACACAATATCCTGTTACGTCATGTCAACTGAACTTTAATCAATTTATCAGAATTGCTGCTACCCGAAATTGCAGTCTTTATAAATCATCACCTGCCCTGTGCTCAAGTCTGCCAAATCTTTCAATGGACTAAACATTGTTTACCTATCTGATTACTTAATTAACTCAATGAAACTGATATGCTTACTTTAATATTTGAAAATCATAGACTGATTATGTTCTTTAAAAGCAAATGTGATACTGAAAATCCAATGACCTGTAACGATGAGTTATTTGTTAACATTTTTAAAGCAGGTTTCAAAGATGGAACGATGAAGATAAACTGCACTAAAGGACCTAAGTACCGATAACTCAAGCTGCTGATGTCTAAAAGAATGTTTAAATCATCAAGAATTCATAATGCCTGAAAAAGGGACAGAAGAAAGAAAGAACAACAAATGTTCAGAAAGGAATATCAGTACCCAAAAATGCACTTTAGGAACAAATTTACTGAGTGAACTAATGTATAATTTAGGGCAGAGACAATGTGATAAAATTATGAAAATTCAGTACAACTCCAAGTCCAACTGAAACCTTGATTAACCTTACAATTCGTTCATAATGGATTAATAAATTAGGAACATAAATCACCAATTGGCAAATATATTAAGTGATGAAGATTGCATTTGTTGACAAGAGACACCTCATGTGGTTGAATAAACAAAGAACAGACTCAGTCAAATGATCAAGTTAGTCATACAATACATGTACTATAAATTCATGATGATCTTGAGAGGGTGTACTTATCAAAAGCGCATGACACCAACGTGACCCAGCCATTGTAATATTGGTCTTCATTAGTTATTCATTAGGATCGATATTGGTAAGTACATGTTTTTGTAACATTGTATAAAAATTACATTTTATTTAGCACTTTTCTCTTCTCACAGAACTCGATATTGGTAAGTACAGCAAAACTCGAATATAACGAACACGGATATAGCGAATTTACGGCTATAGCGAATTATTATTCATGTCCCGGCAAATTTCTTATATAAACCTATAGAAAATTGATGTATATAACGAACACGGCTATAACGAATTTACGGCTATAACGAAGTAATTTTAAGACCCCCGCTGGCAAAATGTTAACGTATTTTTAATTTTTATAACGAATTTTTTCTATTTCAAATTTCATTGAAGAAACATGCAATTTTAAGATGCCTATAAAAAATACTCAAATTCAAATAGTATACGGAATTTTTTTAAAAATTGAAATGAAATGGTTATATTGACATTTTTTGTAAATGGCGGAAATACTAATTTTATAATTTACGATAGTTTAGAAAACTGTAAGCCGGAAAAACCCTAATTATCTTATAACGAATTCGCTATAATATATTTTACGACTTCGTTATAAACGTATAGCGAATTACGGCTATAACGAAGTTTTTTCTATGGTCCCTTGAAATTCGTTATAAACGAGTTTTGCTGTACATGTTTTTATAACATTGTATAAAAATTACATTTTATATAGCACTTTTCTCTTCTCACAGAACTCATGGTGCTTATATTTTTTTTTTTTTAAATTCACAAAGCATTTATTTTTCAGATTAAAAAAGCATTAATTTTAATTGAATATTCAATCTCAAAAGAGAATTATACATAATGGAGTAAATTTCAAAGAAATGCCTTATTCTATGACAGGAAACCTGGTAAATGAATGCGACAGTTCATTGTCACAAGGCAGAAAGACTTTGTTTGACTACATGATGTGCTTGTGAAGGTATGATATTATTAAAATATACGTTTTAAGGATCCTCTACACCCCATGACTTATACTTTTTATGACAGTACATAGGACGTGGTGATTTTAACACATTGTGAAACAAATTTTATCGCCAATATTTAGTGTCCATCTCTGTGGTGCATTGGGTGTAGCTTTGGTCTACCAACCTGCAGGTCCCAAGTTCGAATACTGTAGGGACTGTTATTTTCATGAAGAGCAATAAAATTTCAAAAATTGATTCCCCCCCCCCCCCCAAAAAAAATTTCAGAGTCATTTTCAATTCGAACACATGCTAAAAAAAACAAAAACCAATGTCATTAAGTTATATAGAAGAATGAACTTGTATGAAGATCTTTTCCAGGTGTGTGGAGGACCCTTAATCTGTACATCTTAATGATCATACTCCATCAGATGACAAACTGAATCTTCATTAAGTAAAACCTGGAAGGAAGAATACCATATACCTTGAAATACATCATAACAGATTGTAAAATTGTAGAAACTGCTTGCCAATATATATTACAAATATTTTATCAAATGACGGAATAACACCATGCAGTCAAACTTCGTTATCTCAAACTAAATGGGACTGTTTGAAAACCTTGAGATATCCGAGTATTCGAGATATCAAGGGTAAAATACTTAGAAATAAGTGATTGGGACTTACAAATTACTTGACATATCCATTGTATTTGAGATATCAGTGTTTGAGATATCAAACATAAATAAATTTGTCTTCATATGATGTATTGAAGTGAACAATGCAAAGCTTTCCATAGAATTGGTATTGGTTTTTTGGGGAAATTTATTAGAATCCTATTTATTTGATTTCATAATCTCAAATTTTGATAGTGATTATGGTAGCTGTTTTTTTCTTTTGCACTACCGGATGTCCTCACTTTACTTGCCTCTGGAATTCTTTTAAAATATCTTCATCAACCCTGCTAAAGTGAGGCATAAATAAAGTGTTACACAAAGGTAAAAATTAGTGACTCTAGATCTAAACTAAATTTGATAAACTTCATCTTCTTAGTCTAGTCAACAGGTTGAAGAGAAAGTTTGAGGTTCTAAATGAACTAGTAAAATTTTAAAAAATATTTCAGTATCAAGCATTTAAAAAAAATGTGTCATGTAATTAGATTAATAAGACCAAAAATAGTTTAATATTGTTGTGACCAGTAAATTGCAACTTGTTTGTATCACCATGATTAATTGTAGCTTTCCAGCTTGTCTAACAATCTTTACAGAATGGAGCTAATTTAAGACATCTTGTGAATTCTGGATCCACTACAACAGTTCATGTTAATCTTCAGATATTTAAACAAGTTGAACAAAATTCTTGTTTGAAAAAATGCATGAATATATCATTATATATTAATAATTAAATGATATTGACTATTTAAGAACCAACTGAAACTAAACAACTTATGATTAACCATGAGCTTACATCAGCAATAATGCATCTATAAATAGATTTCAAACAAAACAATAACAAAAATATATGATCGATAAAAAATATCATGATTTGTTGATGATTTGGAGATGTTAATAACATGTTAACCATTATGTAACTAGAACATTATTTTGTTCACCATGAAATCCACAGTAAGAGAAGGAAGACTGTGATAGAAACTTACAGGGATCCACTAACAACAAGATTTAGGCCACATAAAAAATTATCAAAGAAATTAAAGTTAGAAACATTGAAATAAGAATTATTATTTTCCGCCATTTTCATTCTATATTATCTAATCATTTATCGGCATGTCAACATCAACAGAATTGACAATTAAAATCCTACTGTTAAACCGCGGAAATGTTGAAGGTCGTTGTGCGACTTTTGGCTGCCTATTTGGACCCTGATTCTTTGTCTTTTGTGGAACTCAAGCAAATATGAAAATCACATTACTATTTTCACGACAACACTCCTAGTTAAACTGGACAATTATCTTAGAAAACGTCTTTGTTTGGGTTGTGTCATCCCTCTTCCTTCGATTGTTCGAAGAATTTTGTTACGTTAGACAACTCGTACAAGATTTATTTGAGTAACTCGAGCATAGAATGTGTCTGACATAGGCCTAGCAGTTTATTTGAGGATGTTTTGTAAAACAATGACTCAATACACACTGTTTATCTGAAGACATTGCGCTAAAATGGCATTTTTGTCATCGATCAATACTTTTTATGGTTTGGACCATTTACGGACAAGGAATATCCTTGATATCAATAGCCTATATATGTGATATTTAGAGAGTGCCTATATAATGAACACATCATGGTATAATGTAAAAATCATATCACATACTAAATTTATTAATATCTATAATTAGCTTATATATCTTCAGTTTATGAATCTTATACCAAGTATATTTAAATTTAAGACCATAGTGAAAATCATAGAATTTGTCATGTTGCATTTTTGAAAATAATTGAAGTATCCTTAAGTTATGCGTGTTCATATATAGGGCCATTTATTGGCGAATGAACATAAATGACCATTAGATAAAAAGTCAAACTGGACCCTTTCCAAGAGATATCAACAATTTACATTCACCTGAAACATTGCTCTAAAAATGTGTGCGTCGATCATATCAAAATAAAATCAAATATACATGGTCCAAAAATACAGATGCAGTCTTCGACAAAACGATAAAATTGGAAAACCATGGTTGGTTTCTGGTACATATCTCCAGAATACGGGTACATCGGAGCTTTTCAGAGAGATTGAGACTAACAGTGGGTTTCGGTGTTCCGACAACGCATGTGTAAGTATGTGTTCCGCGAAAATATCGATCACTACATGCACGATTTAGGACCCTTGAAGTTAACGCACCTTTTAAATATCAGTCATTAAGGAAAGGTTATGTATAAAAATCAAAATCTTAATAAAAATATGGGAGAATCAAGAATCATAATGACTTTTTGAAATTTTGACGACAAACTTTATTTTTCGTCGTTTTAATTGTGTATTTCTTTAAGAATTTCAAAAGAAATAGTCACTTCCTACCTGAACAGAACAAGAAATGGCCAGGAACTTAATACAGAATATTAGTGCATGTGCTTTGACATAAACTTTGGTTATTCGCAAATTGTTTGTTTTCTTTTGGACATGCTGAATCACTCCCTGCTTTTGATCACGTGGTCTTATCAAGTCAGGTGCCAATACACAAAGATACCGTTATCTCAGATATAGCTTCCAAAATTATAAAACACGAGAGTTCTTGAATCCTATAGATTTTCTTGTAATTAGGACTAGACCTCACTGAAATGACGTCATTATAAATTTAGTAAAAAGGGCAAAATTCCTAAATATTTTATTGTAGAACATTAAAAATAAACGCATGACAAAATCTAGAAGGTTCCCCGATAAGTTGCCGATTCAGCACAAATCCATAAACAGTTGAAAACAATTAAAAAAAAACCGCCAGATGACACCAATTTAAAATAAAACAAAAATGCATAAGGTTACTTACAATTAAAGCATAATGTCATTCAAGACAACATTAATCAAATCGTAGAAATATTTATCATTTGTAAGTGAGATAGCACTGAAGCCTTTAGCTGCAACTTGTATAGTTTTTTTTTTCGAAATCATGTTATTACATGACGTGCGCAAACAATATATTTAGATGTATTTTACTTTATATGTAAAACCTCATTATCTATGAAATGTCTGAAGAACATTGTTGAATGAGATCCATTAAATGATTGCCTGGATACTGGTTCGATCGCAAATATTAATTTAAAAATTGTTTAAACTGCTTTAAAAATCATGGGAACGATCAAAAGTGATATACGTAGTAACATTAATTACCATTTGTTAAGTCAATTGAATATTCACTTATTTTACAGACACAAGAAAAACAAAATTACTTTGAAGTTCATGTTATCTCCATACCTTATAATATATAGGATGAGCCGAATTTTGTCTGATGACAATGATAATAGTTCAGTCTGTATTTGTAACTAAACACAATTAATTTCATCATCTATCTAATAATTTCCACATCTCATACAACGGTAGTTAAGATAAAAGACTTTGGATGAATAAAAACATTTATCAAAGATTGGATTGCTAAAATAATTCATGATTTTGCCTGGGGAAAATTATGGAAAGCAAAGTTAAGATTATAACGATTTTGAAAAGATACCAATAGAGCAATTTAAGTGAAGTTGGATGACATTATTTTTTTTTTTTGGTGAATTATATACGAAAATATTATTTCCATACGAAAATAGCTACTTTGTTCGGAAAGAGTGACAAAAAGATGATGGCAAGTTGCAACAGTATTTGATGTCACGATGTAACAATTACCAAAATAAATAAATAAATAGAAAAAATAAAAAAAATAAAAATATAAACATAATTGTCTAAACAATTTATTTGTTATTGAAGTTAACAAACTCAATATTTACATACATCTAAGGTGGCAGGGGATAGTTTTTTTGGTCGAGGAAATGTGAGGCAGATAGTGCTCATATATGAGATTTAATTTTTCAGTGGATTTTTAAATTTGCTAAAATTGGTTTACATGCAGGGGACACATGGTCCCAACTCTTGAGAATTTTTAAACATTTCAGAATAAAACAAGTAAAACTTACATAAAGCACTATAAAGAACAGCCAGGGACGGTCTCAAAATTTTCAGAAAAATTGCCCCTTTTTCATATTTTCACGGGTCCAGAACCACGCTCCAGTCCCGAGCAACTGCCATAAACTACCATAGGATTTGTAGCTTAATGTATACCTATGCAAATAATCACCAATTGATGGGGGGTCAAGGTGTATATATATATGTATATAAATATATATATATATATATATATATATATATATATATATATATATATATATATATATATATATATATATATATATATATAAAAAGCACTGAATAGAATCAACAACACTAGGCATCTTTAAAGTGTCGGATCTAATAAATAGATACTAAGCCAGTAAACTGAATATAAAAAGCACTAAAAATGGCTATTGTTCGTGTCGTTAGCCATTTTTAGTGCTTTTTATATATATATATATATATATATATATATATATATATATATATATATATATATATATATATATAACTTAAATAAATGAAAACACACATATATATATATATATATATATATATATATATATATATATATATATATATATATATATATATATATATATATATATATATATATATATATATAACTTAAATAAATGAAAACACAAAGATCGAGTAAAACATCGTTATGAAGTATTGTAAAACATCTGAAGAAAATGAAAGTGCTTATGTTTTGCTCGATCTTTGTGTTTTCATTTATTTAAGTTATATATATATATTTCACCGACCACCGAGGTTTTTCTTGGATTATATATATATATATATATATATATATATATATATATATATATATATATATATATATATATATATATATATATATATATATATATATATATATAAATTCACTTCTGATTTGGAGAAATGCAAGAATGAAATTAAAATTTTCAATATTTTCTGAACCGTCGAAATGTAAATCTTACTATTCTTACTATTCATTTGAATGAAAACCTCCTTTCACTTTTGCATTCATATGGCACAATTTATATTTAGCTTGCAAATTCAAACGCCAGGCACTTAAAGAAACAATTTTACCAAATTTTGACAACATGCATGAATCAAATCAATTTCTAAAATAGCACTTCAGGATCCAAAACACTGAGGGCAAACTTATCTTTGCATAAAAGGCAATACAATAAAATGTTAAAAACATCTAAAGAAAATAATAGATTTCAAATATTGAAGTAACCGCTTTCTCATTTCAAAGAACATTCTTAAAATCAACAGAAAAAAATATTCTGTTAACGCATACTAGTCCCATTCATAGTCCAGAAACATCAACGCTCACGTTAAACGTACAGCCAAACACGAGATCCTCCATTTAAAGGGTCATGGTAACGATTTTGGTCAAAAATCATTTTCCCGATTATAATGTTTACAATGCTTCAGTAATGCATTTTTAACAGGCAACCAAAATTTAAGTGTCATTCGTGGAGTTATAAGGGAGTCACAGAGCTTACAATTATTTGCTATGTAAACAAAGCGTTTGTTAACATTTTGAACGTTGAAGTAAAAACTCCAGTTTTAGATCGAAAATGAATGTTAATGAATGTTGAAAACGGTAAGATCTGTTTATTTATGCTTAAAATGAATAAGATGATGGAAACATCAGCTTGAAAAAGGACTTTTACCGGTATATTGAACTAATGTAAACATAAACAGGGCACGAGCCTTGTTTACATGACAAAGAGTTGTGAGCCCTGTATCGTGCTTGTAACTGCACTACTGACTCTCCATTTTCATTTGGTCATTGAAAATGCATTCCTAAAGCATTGTAAAAAAATAAAAACAGAAAAATAGAATTTGACCAAAATCGTGATCACGTACGCCCCTTTAAACCTGTGAAGATACAGGTGTGAATTTTGAGATCCAGCTTCCCGAATGCAGTGGATTCCATGGGCACCTTTTACCTATGATAGGGTCACTCTATGTCCAGGTCTGAGTCACTGTCCAGAAACGTATCCTACAACAATCAAAATGTAAACGGATCAAATATATAAATGGAAATATTTACAACGTCATTGTATGCTAACTACCTGTAACCCTGCTGAATCAAATGACATTTGCTGAATTTTTCACCAATAATCTCAATACAATTACTTCTATTTGCTGGTGCAATATCATGAATTATTCATAAATACAATAAGTACATGTGGATCTAATAATATAGTAAAAGTAAGTAAGAGTAAAAAATTAGTACATGAATGTCTTCGACGAAAATGGCATTTTATCACGCAGCATGCATATAATTTGAGATTTTTTTTTTAGAATTTATGGCTTTTACCCAAAATCCATATGTTTTTCTAAAATATGTTATATAAATTAGTCAGTAAACCCCTACTTAAATATTTAATAAACAATTACTGCAGGTGTAAACATGTTTACAGTAAAAACAACACAAAATTAATTAAAATTGTCAACAGTGAAAAGTGTATTTTTCAACATTTAAAGGCAAACCTACCCAACCTCCCTGATCCACAATCCATGAAGCAAACTTATCGGCCACGTATTCCGCCGCCAGATCTTTGACCTGCAGTGCAACGGCCCCGCCCACCCCCGCCAGAGTGACGACTTTCTTGGTCAGGTAGAACACGGCGGCAATATGGTCCCAGCTGTTGCCAGGACCGGTCTTTTTGTCGACCACTTCCTGGAACTTTTGGTACATGGCCTGCTTGGCAATTTCATTGAAAGCGTCCGGAGATAATTTAAGCTGAAACTGAGAGTAAAATTTAAATACACGGTGTATCTATGGTACAAACATGTAGATTAAATGGCATCATATGCACACTGTATACAACTGTATGTATAACACACATGTCTCTCCATGGTCGAGATTAGTTCACCATTGATATTCTTTCACCCATCAAATTAATGGCACGGTCACAATTTTGGTCAAATTTTATTTTTCTATTTTTTATTGTTTACAATGATTCAGTAATGCATTTCTCATGAACAACCAACATTTGAGTCACTGTGTCAGTCGTAAAGTTATAAGCAAGATACAGGGTCGACAATTTTTTGTTATGTAAACAAGGCTCGTTGATTACATAACAACTGAAAGAATTGTGAGCTCTGTATCTTGCTTATAACTCAACCACTGACACTAGAATTTTCGTTGAAATGCCTTACTGAAGCATTGTAAACAATAAAAATGGAAATAATAATTTTGAACAAAATCATGATCATGCCCCTTTATTAGTTATGATAAAAGTTACTGGTATATCAAACAATAAGTTATCAATTATGGTTCAATTGTGTATTAATTAAGTAGATTTACAAGGATTTATGTCTGAGTAATACAATTAGTTTAGACTTACAGAATCCCCCACTTCTCTTAGAGTGTCAATCAATTGTCTTTCAAGCGCTGTCAATCCATCACCTATGAACAAACAGAATGGACAGTACAATTTATCACTTGTCTATATAAAAATGAAGGTACAACTAACAACTTGTCCCTTTTGCAGGGAAACATATAGCAGGTATAATATTAAACACCTTCTTGATATCTGCGCTTACAAAATTTCTGCTTATCATTTCATTACCATTGATAAGCACAATTATATCTGAAGCCTAATAGTCTTTTACACATTTACATTTCGTTTTAGAGAAAATTCACATACCAGTATCTCCGTTTTATATATGTATGTTATCCCCTTTTGAAATAATTTTCATAAATACATGTAAATGAAACAAATGAAACAAGTCTTTAAATCATGAAGTTTTTGAATCTTAAACATTTAATTCCCATAAAAACATAGACTCGACTTATTGCCTCTTTCGTCCACTCCCGGTAGGTTTGGGGTTCTGGCACTAGCTCTCCTAGTCGCAGTGTTATCCACGGAGCTTCTGGTACTATCAGACAGTGGACTTGTTGCCTTATAGTGGTCCCCAATGTGTGCCAACTTCTCTGCAACTGCAGTGTACAGACGGTCTTTTTCAGAGCTAGTCCGTCCTGATCTTGCATGTCTTGGACGCATTGCTGAAAGAGAAGTAAAGTACTAAAAGTGGAAAAAGGTAACATAGAGATAAAAATTACGACACATTTTGCATTTTTTGTACTTTTCTCTACCATTCTATAAAATTAAATCAGAATAAAATTTTTCAGAAAATCTTATTACTTGTCTTTATATAAATACAGGTACAACTAACAACTTGCCCTTTTTGCCGGGAAACACATATTAAACATATATTAAACATCTTTTCGATGTATGTGCCAACAAAATTTCTCCTTATCAGTCTATCGGAAAAAAAATTTCAGTATTAATTTGTATTGTGCAAAAATATTTATAATGAATAATATAATTCCAATTTTTGTACTGAATCTTAAGTTATTGATTGAATGATACACAATTTTTGAGGTTGGGGAGGCAGATTTATCTTTCTTACTCTTCTTGAAGGAAGTCATTTTCCTCAGCCATCTTAAGAATCCATTCTCATCATCAGACGTCTGTTCCTTACTTACGAAAGCCCATTGAGCTCATTTTCGTAGGATTTTTTCGCGAATAAACGCGAAACTTTCGCGATTAAACGCGTTAGTTTTGCGAATTAACGCGTAACTTTTGCGAATAAACGCGAAACTTTCGCGATATAACGCGTTAGTTTTGCGAATAAACGCGTAACTTTCGCGAATAAACGCGGAACTTTCGCGATATAATGCGTTACCTTCGCGAATAAACGCGAAACTTTCGCGACTAATTGCGAAACTTAAATATAGATATTGATATTCAATATAGATATTGATATTTCATACAAGAATCCTTATGATGAACAATTACTGAAAACATAGACATTAATTTAAAATAAAACAAAATAATGTTATATAAAGATGTAAATGAATCAGATTTAACCTTATACAAATTGATATAAATTCAAACGTAGGAAATCTTTAAAATCTTAGTACTGATTTTCAAAGGACATAATTCATTGCGCTTCTCACATTCTTATGGGTGCTGTATTATTGAAAATGAGGCAGCAACATATTTTAACTATAACAATTTTAATTCGAATTAAAAGTTTTATTAAGTATCATTTTAGAATTTAAAGGATATCATTGCTCAAAACGTTATAATACATATTATATCGCTGTGACATAATTAACGTCTAGTTTAATATCAGAAAGATAAGTCAAGCCTTGAATTGAAATTTTTAAGCTATTGTTCAAATCTAGATGACATAAATTCGTCCTCTTTATCACAAATGTCATATGAAAATCAATACTAAGACTTTTAAGGGTTTCCGACGATTGAATTTATATCAATTTTATAAGAAAAAGATAATCAATGAATGCTGTTAAAACACAGGGTCGGCAAACAAATGAAAATAAAAAAATGAAGCTCAAACTTATTATCTACTTGGGACATATAACATTTAAAGATGTTAAAAAGTTTATCAGATTTATTAATATCTATATGGAAAAAAGTTAATTTTGTCTTCATATATCAACGTAACACGGATATTATAATAATAATGAATAATAAGTATTTTATGATTTAAAACTTGAAATGTGTTCGTTTTCAATTGTTTTTCTTTATAAGGGTTCTTGTATGAAATGACAATATTTATATAATGGTTTTGCGTTAATTCGCGTAAGTAACGCGTTTATTTGCGAAATTTTTGCGTAAATTCGCGAAAGTGACGCGTTAATTCGCGAAAATAACGCGTTTAATCGCGAAAGTTTCGAGTTATATCGCAAAAGTTTTGCGTATATTCGCGAAAAAATTATTTCTTTTACCTACGAAAATGAGCTCAATGAGTTTTCGTACTTACTCTCCCTTATGTTGGAGTGCCTCTCTCCATGCTTGTGTTCAGACTTTCCAGCCAAATCTTTACACTCCCACACTTCACTCTCCATCAACATTCCCGATTTATTTCCATTGGTGTAGTTATGTTGTTCAACGTGACTAATTTTGTGGGTGTGAACATTTTGAACAACATCTCCTCTCTTATTGACACTTGAATCAATGTCTTTCTTTTTTCTAGATTTCCATCTTTTTATTATTACTGAACGGTAGTCATTATCATCTATATCAGATTCTGTTCCAGACATCAATCTCTGACGCCCTATTGCAGGCTTTGCTGCACCTACTTCTCTCCTCTCTATGTCTTTCTTTCGGGAGATGACTTCTTCCTCGTAGTCAGTATCATCTGTCTTAGGTTCTGTTTCAGACATAAGTCTCTGTAGCCCCCTTGCTGTACCTACTCGTATCCATTCTATGTCCTCCTTAAGGGAGATGAATTCTTTCCCGAAGTCAGTATCATCTGTGTCAGATTCTGTTCCAGACATTAGTCTCTGTCGCCCAATTGCAGGCCTTGCTCTACCTTCTGCTATTTTTTCTGCATCCTCGTTTGGGGAGATGACTTCATTGTAGTCAGTATCATCTGTCTCAGATTCCGTTCCAGACTGTAGTCTTTGTGGCGGACCTGCTCCATATACTGGTATCTCCTGTAGCCCCATTGCAGGCCTTGCTCTACCTTCTGCTATTTTTTCTGCATCCTCGTTTGAGGAGATGACGTCATTGTAGTCAGTATCATCTGTCTCAGATTCTGTTCCAGACTGTAGTCTTTCTGGCGCACCTGCTTCACATACCCGTATCCCCTGTAGCCACATTGCAGGCCTTGTTGTACCTTCTGTTTTTATTTTTGCATCCTCGTTTGGGGAGATGACTTCATCGTAATCAGTATCATCTGTCTCAGATTCTGTTCCAGACTGTAGTCTTTGTGGCCGACCTGCTCCATATACCGGTATCTCCTGTAGCCCCATTGCAGGCCTTGCTCTACTTCTGCTACCTTCTGCTGTCTCAGATTCTGTTCCAGACTGTAGTCTTTCTGGCGCACCTGCTTCACATACCCGTATCCCCTGTAGCCCCGTTGCAGGCCTTGCTCTACCTTCTGCTATCTTTTCTGCATCCTCGTTTGGGGAGATGACTTCATCGTAGTCAGTACTATCGGTATCAGATTCTGTTCCAGACTGTAGTCTTTGTGGCGGACCTGCTCCATATACCGGTATCTTATCACTGAAGGGTGGACTATTGGACCTTTCTGAGTGGTCCTTATCAGAACGTTCAACGTCATGTTCATACTCATCAATGAAAGTGAAATTAGTCGTATCGTCGGTGGGAGATCGATTAGAACAAGTGGGAATGGACTTGATGACTTTGCTCCGGCATCCTGCCTCACAACGAAGGTACTCGTATTCTTCCCAAGATGTGTTTGTGCTGCCTGATCGATAAGTTTCAGTCACATTCTCAACATCTTCTCTCTGAAATCCAGTTGGTATTGCACCTTCCTCTTCATCATCGTTCAGTTGTTGTTTCTTTAGGAATTGTTCCAAGATTTTGCGAACGTCAGCTTTGATTTCTTGCTTTGATGTTTGGGCCATAGGTACTTTCTTGCGAACTCTGGTCTTATTTTCCCTAAGATGTGATAACAGTGTCATCATCTCCCTATGGATCTCCAACTCCGTTTTTTTGCTTTCAGCCATCTTGGTCTTTTATTTTCCACTTCTTTCGTTCTACAAGTGGAATTGGAATCTTCAATAATTATATGTCAATCAAAGCTTAAACATTACATATAAGGAATGCTCTAATTACATCTGCCATATGAAATAGTTGAATCAAGTTGTTTAGTTTCGTAATAAGTAGTGTTCAATAATTTCGTTGACAATATAGCAGCTCATCAAATAATCAAGATACAAATTAATCTAATTAAATCTAAATAACTAAATAATCTCACCATATTAAGGGTTAATTCTTGCTATATTATACGTCAAAGTTTTACTCAAAACCAATTTTCTACAGGTCAGTATAAACCAATATTTGCAAAGTCATATAAAACAACATACTTCTACTGCATATATTTTGTAAGTATTTTTTACCTCTGAATTTCATATATATATTTAGATTTATTTCAATTAGGCCTATAACAGCTGTTTATGCGGGCGGAATTATGCTTGTAATCGCTTAATTGACGTCATCGATTTTAAGCTTAATATTTTTTAATGTGTAGAGACTCTGAATTTAGTGTGTGTGGTGGACTCATGAATAAATCTTTGTACTGAAAATTTCACAGGTAAAAACTACTTAATTGATGAATGTTATAAAGTGTATATATTGTTTTAATGTTTTCCAATGCATGTCTACATTGTGCTGTAGATGTACATTTTGATAATTTTCCATACTGTAGTGGATAAGGTTTAAATTTCATATATATATATATATACTCTCAACAAAACTTTTGAGTGTTTAGCCTTAGGCTAATAAATCAATTAATTTTGAAATAACGAAATAAAATGATGTGAAATTTAAACTTCTCGTAATGGATATATCTTCTCAACAATAGTACAAATAAAATAAAACATCACCGATTGAAGTCGTTAACCTGTGACGAAACGTCAAAACATAAAATTGGTATTTTCTGTGCATGCGATTGTCTTTATTTTATGATTTGGTGATAGTTTAAAAAGAAAACAAACCACTTTTAATTGTCCAAAATGATCACCGCAAACACAACTAGGGCCGTTGGAATATTGGTGTCTGCATTGTATCGACAGCGGATCGTTTTACTTTAAAGTTGTTTGTTTTAAATATTAAGCAATCCGAAGGAAACGTTATTTTGATTCAATTTTTTTTATTTCGTAAGCATAATATCCTTTCATTGGCAACTTTATACAATCCATGAAATCTGAGCAAAATTCAACCCAACCGAAAGTGTTAGTGATATTTAGCCAAGGTCAATATCTCGGTGTGCAACCCGAGGTCAAGGTCAATGCATCGTTCTTAACAATTTGAAAGTTAAGTGGGAATCAGTCACCCTAACGGCAAGACAAATAAATGTGCTTATTTCATATAAAAAATACAAAATACATTATACTGGGTGAACCATACCTGTTAACCCTCCCGCATTGCGCGGGAGACTCCCGCGCGGGAGACGAATTTCTCCCGCAATCGTATTTGTCTTCCCCATACCCCCCCCCCCAATTCTGGATCTTTACAATTCATGCAAATTTCAACAACCACTGCGGGTTTTTCTCCGATTTTGAGCTCAAAAAGCTGCTGTGTAGCTTGAATATATCAAAATCCATCCAAGTACTGTCTACCGTGGTCATTGTATGACATGTTATAGTCTAGTTTACTTTTTACGATTACTTCCGGTTTTGACTTGAATCAGTTACGTATTTAGTTATGCATAGGCCTTATAGAAAAATTAAGTGAAAGACTAAAACATCTTGATTTTACTCAGTAGCACCAAAGAAAACAATACGCAGCCAGTGATGTCACTTAACAGGTGCACAGGTAAAGCACCCAAGCCACGTGCAGTGAGTCGTGACTAATTCTGTCTGGCCAGCACGGTCGGTAAAAATCAAAGTGAGTTTGGAACACTGAGTGTTTATACAAGCTACCGATAAAAGTGAAGCTCGAGGAAAAAGTGTAATAGCATTTCACGAGAGTTTTTAAAGTTAATAGTACCGGTACTATGAATTACAGGGATGCTATAGACATTACAGCAGAGATCATTTTTAAATGATACTGGAGAAATACATGTTGTTTTGTGAATTAAAAATCTATCCTATATATATAAGGCAAAAAATAATTTTAATGAATATTAATTACTGGTATTTTCTAAACTGGGTTTCACTGCAAATTCAAAATACACAAAATAAATTTTCTGTGTTTACCCTAGATGTCAGCATGCAGTGATGGTTCAATACTGAACAATAAGAAGACTTATTATAAAAAGTGGCACTATTGACTACTTGTATTGTACCTTATTGTACCATGCAAACAAAATAATAGTTTTCTGAACATGTACAGCAACACAAGTTGTAATTGCACACTGGTTGTCATAGAAATAATAAAATTTAAAATGATTGCAAATGCATTAATTAATTACAATGGTAAAATAAGATATCTATTATATATTTGCATTTCACGTGAAAAAACGTCGTTTACGCAAAATCTCCCCCTTAGCCAAGTTGGTAAGGGGGAGATTCTCCCACATAGCAGATTTGAAAGGTTAACAGGTATGGGTGAACACTTAAAAGTTTTGTTGAGTGTGTATGTGTGTATATATATATATATATATATATATATATATATATATATATATATATATATATATATATATATATATATATACATGGGCATTTCAAGGTCATTATTATTGAAACTACATCTAGGTAGGTGAATGAATCTTCATCTAGGTAGTTACGTGCAATTATGGGGAATGTGTGCAACTTCCTTGGATTGTTTTTGGTTCATAATTGATATATCACGGAAGGTACATGTAACTCCTTTTGCAGCATGTATAATATCAGTGTATTTGTCTAGAGTTATGCCTATTTGTTTACATTTGTCAGTCGCCAAACATTGCTAGGACATGTCACATTAATATATAGATAAATGCATATCTTTATATGACTAGTTGAATTAGGTTATACTGATATATCTGATGGTCAATAATGTCATCAGTGTCATATTTTTTCTCTCTATGTTTTGTTGTAAATGGTCTTATATCCAACGTCATACATCTATCTGCTAACGTCTAAATCTAAGTCTATCGTCAACATATATTGTCATCTACATACCATCAATTCATTGCTCATCAAGCGTGTATTTTGTAATCCTCCAAAATAAAGACGCATTCACAAGAATACACAGTTTCCTTTTCACTGGCAAATGCAAATTATTTACAATTAAGTAGATAATGAATGATGACGGAGGATGAGAAGATCCGTACCGCAGTAGTGAACGAAATAGAAAGATGACTCAAAAGGGTGCTGAATTTACTCTGGAAAATAAAAGTAAGACCCGATATAGGTGTTACAACATCTTATCAACACTTAATGATAATTTGCAAAAAATGTTGTTCTCAACGGATGACAAAGAAACTGTAGGAAGAGCCTACAGTGAATGGTTAGACAAATGCAAAGAGTTTCTCGTGTCTTAGGATGAAGTACGTCTATAACTTTATTCTAGCGATCTCTGATGAGGAAAAAGGACGAATACCTCATGGATTTAAATAAAAAGGTCAGTAGAGGACTGGTTTACGACAAATTTAAAAACCGTTATGATTGATAACAGTTCAGTGAGTTCGAGCGCAGATATCAGAAGTAGTTATTTGCAAGCGAAGTGAGGAAAGCAGAAGAAAGCGAAATTACTGGCCAGAACGGCATCATTTCAGGAGAAAAAAGAGATGAAAGAGACACAGTTACAGTTGAAATTAAAGAAAGAGGAACTGGATATAAAGACAGCTTTAAAAATCTGTGAAATGAGAACTAAATAAAATAATCAAAGAACTTCAAAAAACCCGAACGGGAAATGAGACATCTGTCAGAGGTCACGGGTAACATTCATTTGCCTTTATTAACAGTGGCAACATCAATTCCGGATACCATCATGCATGTGTCTTCATTTATAAAACAGTTAAACTTGATGCATCAGTGTTTCGTCCGTTTCAATACCATTACCAACATGTGAAACAGTTAACCACGTTAACCGATTTACATGTACAACGACATTGGTATTCTATCATATGTACCAACAATATTACGCCACAGTACACCATATATGTTCGGTTCAACTTATCTAACAAGTTATCAGTGACAGACACAAGTTTTTTTCTCATCTGTCAGAACCAACGTTTACAACTGCAGAAAATCACAACAACAAAGATGATCTTCTTACAGTTCCAAGAGAGCTCAAGAAACCCGAAGTCGACATTTGAAAGTTTGAAGGAAATCCAAAGGACAACTAAAGATTCATTAGACAGTTATACTAAAGCGGGCGCTAACACCAATTAATATGAAGTGAAGAACGTTTGAATTTTCTTCTTCAATATATCAGTGGTGAAACTACCAGAATAATAACTGGATATTAATATTTGGATGTAGAAAGTGGATACTTTCAAGCTTGAAGTAAACTTATAGATCGATATGGTAACCCGGATGTTGGGGTTTAAAATTTTGTCAAGAAAGCATTGAATTGGCCAACAATTAAACCAGACAATTCAAAGGCATTAGTCTCGTATGCAATATTTTTAATCGAGTGTCAATTTGTTGTAAATAACGTGAACAGTGCTCGAGTGCTTGAATATTCGGAAAATATGAATTTCTATTAAAGAAACTACCATTCTACTTCAAAGAAAAGTGGCGAAATGTGATTTACAAACTAAAGTACAGAAAGAAGCTGCTTAGTAAACTTCGTCCGCAAAAAAAGCTTAGAAGACAAACGACCCTATATATTTAAACAAAGTCATGAATTCTAGTTCAACTGCATCAAAACGACAGAATGAAAAAGTGAACACATTTTCAAGACCGAGCTTGAACTTTGGAGTCTCATTCATCTACAGAAAATCACACAGCTTCTTAAGATAAACTGAACTTTTGTGCTTTTGTGAAACCATGCATATATTGTCAAGGATAATCACATTCCTTGGAAGAGTGCAAGGACACTATGAAACTTCCTCTAAAAGACAGATTTGCAGTTTTAAAATTGAAAGGATTGTTCTTTTCTTCACCATAGTTTTTTTCATAAAAACATTTAGAAAAAATGATCAATTGTTTCAATTTCCGTCTTACAGAAGCTACATAAGGGAGATTAATTAATTTTAACTTGTGCATATAGTGATATATAGGTATAATCCTGTGTGTTATTTGAAATTGAAGCCAGTTGAGGTTTTTTTCTTGAACCGCTTTCAAGCAGAGACAAAAAATTATATTCCCTTCAAGTCAGTGAAATCATCTCCAAAATCTCTCAATCTAATTGAAATTATTGGTTTCTCTTTTATCTGCAATTAACATGTTATACATTTCCTTACATTCTTTTGTATTTTCATGAAAAAGGTAAATAGAGTTCAGGATTTTAGGTTAATATTCTTTGCTCAAATTTGTATTATGTATGTGTTTTTGATTGTTTTTTTTTAAACCTGCATTTTCAATAAAATTGTATGCACTCTCCTATTATTTAATATATTGAAGAAAGTTCCCATTAAAGTCAAAGAGATCATTAATTAGAGTAAACCCTGCGCTTCAAAAATTTTAAAATACTGAAGAATTATCTGCTAGTATCTGAATGTTTGGGTTGTCCCATAAAAGTTAATTGTTAAGATGTTTCTCAGTTTGATGTTTGCACAGAGAAGAAAAAGACGATATAGTATCTCCTTTTCTGCAGCCACTTTGAGGATGTATGTAATCTGAACTGAGTCCGTTCTGTGAATCACATGATTATTTCTTTATAAAATGTGTTAATCCACTTTGTTTTTTAGCTGATTACCAAAATTAAAAAGTCTAACGTTTGAACAACAAGATGCAAGTAGAATGGGATGATAGGGTTCCAGATAACCTCAGTGAAATCATTGTAACCATTGTATCAGGACTTTCAGAAAATAGAAGACTTCAAAATGAACATTATCAATTGCAAACCCTTTAGTTTCGATCCAGTCATTGTGCAGTTACATCACTTCGCAGAAACAAGCGAACCGGGATGTGGAATAGTGTTACTTACTACTGGAGAATGCAGACGGCGAATACCATTGCTCTTTCATCATGAGAAAATCTATAAATCATGTAGAATCATGAGAAAAGTAGCTACAATAGCAGTCAAAACCAACAAGATGTTTATGACTGAGCTAGACATGACCATAAATCGCGTCGTTTTCTGGACCGACAGTATGGCAGTATTATATAAGTTATATATGTTCAAAACAGAACGGGAAGATTTCATACTTTCGTAGCTAATAGATTAGCAGTGATACATGAAAAAAAAACCAAGCAATTGGAGATGCAGTAACACGAAAATCAACCCAGTTGAAAAAAAAGTTGAAAAAAACCCTGGATCAAAGCCTAAAGTGTTTTGTTAGAACCAGAGAATCAGTTGTCCAAACATCAAATTTAGATCGCTGATACAAAATTATTGGAAAATGACCCAGAGGTGAAAAGAGTTACCGCCAGTACAGTCATCGCAGGACAACAGGATTCAGACAATTCTACAGAGTGTGTAAATAAGTTAATTCAACATTACTACTCATGGTACACATTAAAGTGAACAGTGGCATGGATTTTGAAAGTGCAAAAAGAGGTGTTATGGCGTGTGAACATAAAAAGACTCAATTCTAGTTTAATATCACGAGTCATCTGATAAAAGTGTTCTATAGAAAAAAGAGCTTAAAGAAGCAGAAAAGTGTCTACTGAAATTTCTTAAACAAGAAGAATTTGAAACATAAATAATGCTCTTGCTTTAAGTAACTCTCATGTGAATTGTAGAGGTCGAATCAGGAACTTAGATCCATTTATGGATGATGGAATTTTACGTGTCGGCGGTCGATTAAAGCAGTCAAGTATTGAGTTATTCATGCTTCGTCATCCATCAGGAGAGTGATATCAAGTGTATTACACGTAGAAAGTTGAAGAGCAGAAAATGGCTAATCTGCCTAAGGACTGTATCATTCCAGATTAAACATCATTTAACAGAGAAGGAGTCGATTACTAATACTTTGAAGTACTGTAAAAGTGACTATTTACGCTGGTGGTTAAGTACGCATTTTCTATGGTCAAACAATACGCGTGGGTATTAAATACGCGGATGCGTGATATAACACTCTAAAAAAAATTTCCATACCCGCGGGGGTATTTAACGCGGTTTTAAGCCCATCGCGTAACTAGTGATAAATCTCCCCACGCGTAAATAACCACTTTTACAGTTAAACTAAAGAGAAGTCTTGTGCAACGCTATGGCGAAATATTCACTTGCTGAGCAAGTCGAGCTGTACATTCGATTCTTACATAAATGCTTTGCGTCGCTTTATTGCAAGAAGGGAACAAGTTAAGAAGATACGTTCTGATAATGGAACTAATTTTCGTTGGTCCTGAACGTGAACTTTCTCGATCCATACATGAATGGAATCAACACCAGATTCAAAAGACAATGTTACAGAGGAATGTAGACTGTCAGTTTAACCCGCTAGCTGGATCACATTATGGTGGAGTATGGGAAAAAATCATTTAAATTAATCGTAAGGCCACGAACAGTGTTGTGAAGGAACAGACCTTGGACGTCGAAGGACATAATACCCTGCTGTGTGAAATCAAGTATTTGATAAACGACCGACCAATTGCAAGGAATACGGATCACCACTTTGAGTTGGAGCCGCTTAAACCAAACAATCTGCCCTTAACGAAGCGGAAGCTAAACTAGCCTCCAGGAGTTTTTTTTTTATCAGAACGACACATATCACAAGAGACGGTTGAGACAAGTTCAATAAATTGCAAACTGGTTTTGGCATATATGAGTACGGGAATAGCAACCGCTATTACAGACAAGAGACAAAAGTGGCATGAAAACAAATGAAACTTGCCAATTGGTGACGCTGTGTTGTGAAGGAACAGACCTCGGACTTGTGCGACAATTTAAAGTTAAAACTGCGACAAATATTCTGAACCGTCCCCAAGATAAACTTTGCCTGATCCTTCAAGGAGACTGTTAGGACTGTTTGATTACTATGAACCCTTTTTTGTATTATTTATGTGTGATCATTGAAATTTGTTCATTGTTGACATTTTTGTAGGAACATATAAGTGAAGACGCAAATTCGATGGTTGCTTGTATTTTGATAATATTGTATATATGTTTTTGACGTTTCATTTTCATTCCACAATTAGGGGGATGGGTTGTAACCGCCAATGCTGCAATTAGTCTTATTTTTGCTGTGATTTCATTGGTTTTTGTGCTGGGCCCATGACTTAATTTTTGTGCTAAAATTTTTACTGGTAGAAACTTCTTAATTTGTGAGTTTAATAAAGTGTATATATTGTGATAGATGTTTCCAATGCATGTATACATTGTGCTGTAGATTTATGTTTAAATTTAGTACATTTTGATAATTTTTTATTCTTTAGTGGATTAAGTAAAAGATTACTATTTATGCATATATACGAGGTTTCATCCCAAAGTAATGTCACAAACGTGATAAAATCACAAATAATTGACCTCAGTCTTTTATTTCATTTGAATCATACACTGCATCGATAGATTCGCCTTCTGGTACAGCATGGCATAGAACAACACCCTCCATAAAAAAAAATAACGAACATATGTTTCTTTCCGGTTCTGGGCAACCGAGCCTTTTAAGGGGTGGGAAGTGTGTGTTTCCAATGACTTGAATGCAATCATTGACTCGGGATCAAAATAAGTAACCCATGTTTCGTAATGATTATGCGTCTCAAAACCGCCTCTCCTTCTTTTCTCCATCGCTTTATAAATCTATCAGATTCGCGATCAAGCAAACCCATTTATTTTATTTTAGCAATCTCGGAACCCACCGTGCACATAATCGTTCATGTTAAGGTTCTCTGTTAATATTCTTTGAGCTGTGCCATAGGATAAATTCAATGTTTCACACAACCTTACGCTAACCCGTCAGTCTTCGTTGACCACGTCGGTCACTAGCTTGACTTTTACCTCCGATTTCCCATGTTTCGGTTTTCCGGTCCTTTGCTTATTTTTAAGCGACACATTTCTTTCCCCGAAACGCTCAAACCACCTTTAAACAATTTTCCTGTTTACTTTCGTCTCACTGCAGGCCCGATTTATCAATTCTTCTGTCTCTAATGGTGATTTTCCCAATTAAAAGCAAAAATGCATCACGCCCCGTTGTAGTTTTTTGTCCGATTCTGACATTTTCTCAGTTCGAAATAGCAAATTAACGCACACTTAAATGATCATTGACACAAATGACTTCTTTTCATTATTACCTATGCATGTAAAAATGACGTAATATTTATCATATAAAATATTGTGCTATTTGGCGCAATTTCAAGTTTTTTAAATTCATATTTCAATTTAAAGAACAATAGTTTAAAACATGTTGTTTATTTGTAACGCGTCGATGTCCCCTATGCTTTGCGTTTTGAACATGTTTTTTAAACAATTGAACGATCATTTCTTAAAATTTTGAATTTGAATAATAATTATACATATTTCGATACATAACATTATATTATAGACCGCCAAAAACCGGTGTTATCACTGTGTGACATTGCTTTTTGATCAACCCTTGTACATGGATATTTCAAGATCATTAATAATGATGAATTAATAAAACTACATGTAGGTACATGAACTTATGCGTAATTATGAGGCACGTGTGCAACTTACATATGTAGCTGTATTGTGTAAGGTTCCTATTTGATATATAAAGGAAGGTAACCCCTTTTGCAACATTTGTAATATCATTATATTTCTCTCAGTGAAGCCTCTTTGTTTACATTTGTCGGTCGCTAAACTTCGCTAGGGCATTTCAGATTTATATATAATTAAATGCATATCTTATTATGACTAGATGAATCATGTTATACTGATATATCTGATAGTAATAAATTTTATCAGTGTTGGTATATATTTGCTAGGACGAATTAGTGTGTGTTTTGAATTAGTTTGTTTACAATATTTTTTTTCTCTACAAGATGATGTCCCGCACAAGTGCGGGAATTATTTCAACTTTATACATTGATATGATACAATTGTCATGTTGTAAATTTTGAATATACCGGAGGGCAGTAAATACAAAATTTACAACATGACACAATACTTAATGTACATGTACATTGGCATAATATTTCTTTTGTTTCAGCCGACTTGAAAAAACTGCAAGCTTTATTTTTTTTCAAATTAGGGAGTGAGTTTATAGTGTCTCGTATCTGTTTTCTAAATTTTGTTCTGTAAGTCATACTTCAATATAACTTTTATCACTGTCTCTAGAAAGAATTTTAGTAAAAAAAAACCTGTCATACTCCCTCCCCCACCGATTCAACTTCCCCGTTCTTGCACACATCATCTACTAAGTTCATACTGACGTAAAGTTGTTTCTGGTTCACAAATATTCATGTATATAAGCTTAACTACCAATCTTTAGTGGTATGAATTGTATATATGTATTTTTAAAAAACGCTAGTTTAAACTTTTTTTTGCATATCTTAAACCAAAGTTGTCAGATTAAAATTAACTCGCCCTACACTTTCTGTCATAACGTTATTTAGACAAACCGCGTTCTTTTTTCCCTCGTTCTGGAAAGTTCTATCCATCAAAACTAAAATCGTGTATTCAAGAAACAAACTGGTTCATTTTATCTATTCAACATTTGGTATATCTTAATTTGTATGTATACCCTAAATAAGTTCCCAGTAAATGTATGCACTCTTTACGTAATTCATTATTTTTTCATTGCAAGCATACATTCCCACTGTCTTGGATCCGCCAAAACCTGTCGACCACCTTATTCTCATGTTTGCTATTTTGGGCTTGTATACTCATCTAAAAGGAAAGTAGGTTTTTAATTTATTTTTTAATAATTACTTATCAGGTAAATTTTGATTTATAGTTTACGGACATCAACTCACACTTAATGAAATACCAACGGTGTTAACTGTTACTTTGGGGCAGGCATTTTGTAGTTTATTGGCAGATTGTCTTAATTCATAAGTATAGATAGATTTTTGTCGTGAAGCTCTTACGTCTTACGTCAAACAGTTATCATGCAACGTCTAGTGTCTCCGTCTATCGTCAACATATTGTCATCTATTCACCATCAATTCATTTTTCATCAACTGTGTACTTAACACCATCCAAAATACAGACGCATTTACAAGAATACAGTTTCTTTTTCAATGGTCAGTACAATGCTGTTGAGAGGATAAACAACAAAATACTACAAAAGTAAACTGTATTTAACAAAATTAGCCCATTATGTAGAAGATTTCATCAATGTAACAAACAACGTGATTATTGATTAAAGCGGTAACAATATTGACTACTTCCAAATCTAGTTCCAAACCTCTATAAGACCGTTATGGTGTTTTGTGTAAAGACAATTCAATTGAGGATTGAAAACATTTTCCTTTTAATTGCAAATTTTACGAAAATAATAGATACTCTTTCATCGTGTAAATTTAGATAAAAATTCAGATGAGACTGTCAACTTAAATATTATATTGGGAAAAAAAATCAAAGACAAACTGCCTAATATCTCTATTTAGTTTACTCAGCAAGACACAATTTTCATGATTATTTGTACAAATCAAAGTAAATGCATGCGCTCAATTAATCTAGTGTATCTTCTATATTTATATATTCAATAATTTATAAGTGACATATAGGTCCAATGGGCCGGACGTAATTTAATGATTTATAATTCTGTAATGCACTTTATATTTTCTTTTTACATGTACACACATGTCATTAATATAATAAAATATTTACTTACTGTCTTTCTCCTCATTAATTACATCCTTATATGATATACATTATTTTGTAATAATTTTTATAGTGTTTAGAAAACGTATTGAAAAGGTGAAACTATGTTGTTACCTGTCCAAGCTAGTTTTGGTGCTGTTAATCTAATTTTATTCTATATTTAGAGGTGGTGTCATGAAGCTAAACATTGAGAATCACGTGACCTGGTGTAAACATTGGATATCATTTCCTTATTAAATAGAAGAGCTCGTATGGGGCGATGACTCTACCTTCACTTTAACCTTCTCGACCGAATTAAAGTTGTCACAGAAAATTGCAATCGTTGGCAAGTAAACACTCGGTGTAATATTATTATTCACTTCTTAATTTAGATCTTTTATATTTAACAGCATTTCCCCCCGTAAAGTTGACAACTTTTAAAACAGACGACCAATTAATGTCAATATTTTAAACTACATTTACCTGCAATGCTCTTTAAAGAAGTAGATGGTAAATTCTCTTTTGAATTTGACAAAGATTGCCTTTTTTCTTATCGTCAATATGCTTGAATATGAACACGTTTATGTTTCGGCGGGAAAAAATATAGATATAGATGCGTTAGGAAAGGTGTGTTCGTGTGCCCTATCATTAAAGATTTTTGAGATTTGATTTTAATCAACTCTCGTATGCAGTTACCCAGACAATTCGAAAGTAAAACAGTGTTTGGACCTCAGTACAAATCACTGCTGCTGACAAGACGTAGTTCTTGAAAATAATTGATAAATTCGATGTAATGTATGCTAAAGCGTTGTTTTTCAAGGAAACTTATTTATAAATACCTTGAAATAGTCAGATTTTAAATGGTACGAACAATTTAAATACTTTTTGTAGTCGTATGTATTCCTACGCCAGAGTTCGATATAGTCTCGTTCAACTCGACGCTCGGCTGTCTCCGTATATCCTTGTCGGAGATTTACGGTGTCAGCCGAGCGTTTGGTTAAACGAGACTAGAGTTCAATATTGCGTGGATCCATACAGTTTTTGAGAAATATTTCTATTACTGATACATAGATTGATTGAAAAATTTTATCTTTAAATATTTTTTAACATGATTCATAAGGGGGTTTCTCGACATTCTTGTCGAAAAAGTCCAAAAATTCATATTATAAAAATGTGCGTAATTCAACTTCATGAATTAGAAACTACATGTACTTGTCATGCAAAATAACATATCATTGATTTTGAAATAAATAAACATCGACAAAATCAACTCCCGTCAGTTCTTCAGTACTTTGATTATACCTTGAGCTTAAAATTATTCTATATGTTTACAATCTGAAATGAACTCTTATGCAAATATTACTTAATTTTACTCAAAAGACATGCACAAAATATAATAGTTAGGTCATATTAATTTAATAGAATATTATTTTAGCGACTGCTACTTGGATGAAAAAGGAGAAAATGTGAATAGTGTCATTAGATGGAGGACAGGCAAAAAAATGACAAAGAACGTGCAGGAGACAAAAACTACCCTTGAATGCAAAAAAAATAATTTCTAGTTCTACGCACTTTTTTCACCTTTTTGAACTTAACTAGCTGATACTTATTTCAAGCACATTTACCATATATTACTTTTTTTATTCTAAGTATGTTATGATACTGGTTTATTTATTGTTATTCCTTATCCGACATATGTAACCCTTTATTATAAATAAATTATTTTTTTAAAACCTTCAGAAGTCAAAAGGATACAAGTTTCATACCTGAAATACATACAAAGATTTTTAATTGATATCTTGATCCTAGCCACAATATATATTTCACACTAGTTCCATTATTTCTTTAAATTTTAAATTAAAGAAATAAGAATTGTTTTTAAAGTCGTAGTAATTTATCTAAAATTTCAGTGGAATATGATAAGATTTCACAATCATGATTACAGAAGAAAAAAAGCGAAATACAGTGTGACGCTGTACAGCAGGACTTGTTTCCACAGTCAAAGTCACAGTTCTTTTTTGTCCTACCGCATGATTATACAGAGGGCCAGGTCTCCCTATATATTACATTTTATTCGGATACAATCATCTTCCAAAGTCAAGGGTTTCTGATCCGCTCTGCTCTACACAAACTTATGTAGAGTAAACTTATGTAGAGCGAAGCGGATCAGAAACCTTTGACTTGGGAAGATGGAATACAATATACAATTCACAATTTTTTTCGTCTTCATATTTTACCATTTACAAATTTTCAGAGAGAGTTTGAAGTATACAATAATCAAGTTTGACAGTTTGAGCTTACTGATTTACAAGGAAAACATTTGCAAGCTTTAAAAATAAGATAGGCCTCCACTTGTGACATTTCATTTATCATTTAACATTTCATCTTGTATTTAAATTTTTTATATGTAATAAAGAAAACAACATTGTTTAAAACAACAATGCTTTGGTTTCCATAAAACCTATAACAAGATGTTCCGGAGCAATATTAAGTTTAAGTATAGCAGAAACTTTTTTCCAGATATTTTGTCAAAGAAGCGAAGATTACCCTTCCGACATGTTCAGCAGAAGACTATTCCGAGACTGCTGAAAACCGTGCCCGTTTATCTCTTGAAGTTCAGGTGACATTTGTGAGACCTCATGTGACTTTTCAGTGGTTTCCAATTCCTGTTTGCAACTTCAAAAACAGGAAGATCAAGCGCCCTGTTTAACACTCCCGCCTTCCTCGGATATTCAGTGATATGAGACCGATTCGCTCTAATGAAGAGTTCAAATTATGCATTCTACAGAACTGGAGTCTCTGTTTGGATTGTTGTTGAATATGATGCTATAGATGACAATTACAGTGAATGTCAACCAGACAAATCAGATTCCCCCGGTAAGTACTCTTCATCCAGATACAGCCGCGTGTATAAGGAGACTGTGTGACCATCAGAACTAGTAAGAACCTCCAGAATGTTTTTTTTGTGGCTCCAGTTGCATTAATCCATTGAAAATGTTTTGTGGTGCTGATGTCAGCTTTGCAATATCTGCAGCGTGAAGAGTTTCGCGTGCATGGGCGTGCTACAGGTGGCAGTCATTCCGTTTCTGATGTGAAAAGTACGCGGATGCAGGTGTCAAATTAATTTGGATTCAACTACGGAAGAAGAGTTCGATCAATTGTAAAGATGCAAGTTATGACTCTGATGTAAATTCATCAACAGAACCAGTCTGTGATTATATGCCATATGACAGAGATGCCAAGGAATACTGTATATAAAACATGAAGCCATCGATAGTCATTTTCACCTTGACAGTTCTTGTAATCGTATATGGAGAAGTTCGTCTGGAAAGTCGGTGGAGGATGTACTTCGACATATACAGAATCAGGAATTGGCCGTCCTCGACTGGATGAGAAGGTAACGGGTGGTGTGATTGTCTACAGTGAGCCCCCCTCCCATCCAGAGACAGTTTCGGTTAGTCCCTGGGGAGTTGCTATAGGTGTTTATCCTAAGCACTTCCAGGATTTGAATTCTGGGACCTTGTTCCATATGAAGAATCTGTTGTGTTCCCCGTACGTTGTAGCACTTCGAGAAGTTGATCTTGACGGTAATGTTCTCGTTAAGTTCTGGAGGCGCCAAGACTGACAAGTGCTTACCCTTATTTGCAAGGACAAAGTTTTGGTGATTCTCCTGCGTGGGATATCTCCAGATTGTAATGGATGTTCGCTACCGATGTTTACATATAATTCAGAAAGTGTGTGATCTGTACCAGCCTATTCATTTCTTTAGTTCATTGTTTCATGAGAGATCAGGGACATGTAAAGCTGTGGATGGGTCATTTCTCTAATGTGTACTTAATAACATCAATTTTATAGATGTAATCATATAATCATGAAGTGAAGATCTACCAACGAAAAATTGCTCTCAAAAATTTTCTGATGATAATGATTAACAAATGAGTTGGTATCAGTGTGTTCAAAGTATTAACTACTAGTAAATAACAGCATTTAAATAAACATACATCTCTGAAGAAAATGGTATGTTTGCTGGGGACTTTGCCCTCACTATTCATTCATACTCTTTTTTTTAAAATAATTTTTCAACTTTTTTTTTTTAAACTCAACGAATTGTCAACGAGTTAAGTTTTGTTTTAATGAGACATGTGCAACATTATAGAGATGTTGCATTTTCCCTACCTTATAACAGTGATGTGCAGAGTTTTGTCTGATGACAATGATACCAGTCCAGCCTGCATTTATAACTACACCATCATTTCCATTACCTATCAAATAATATCAACCAATTCATATACCGCTAATCACAGATACACAATGTTAATTTTGATTATAATCTCAAGACCAATATTTTTAGTTAAGTAAAGAATACCGCTAGTCAATATAAAAGACTATGGATGCATAAAAAGAAATGTTAAAGATTGGATTGCTAAAATATTTCATAATTTTACATGGGGAAAATTACTACTTTGTTGGGGAAAGAGTGACAAAAAGATGATTGCAAGTTGCAACAGGATTTGATATCACACTGTAACTATTACAAAATAAAAAACAAAATACAAATATAAACTTAATTGTCTAAACAATTTATTTGTTATTGGATTTAACAAATTCAACATTTACATACAACTAATATTCATAAACAACCAGATATCAGCAAGAGTTATGGTTCTTGGGGTTTTGTAATGTAAGATCGGATCACCTAAGATCGTATCATAGTAAATGGAATGGGAGCTGAGAAAGATGACAATGTTATTGCTTATTCTAGATGCATGGTTAATCACAGATACAAAATGTAAATTTTGATTACAATCTCAAGACCAATATCTTAATTAAGTAAAGATGTTAACATTAATGCACAGGTATAAATGCCCCATGATACATGTATGTTAACATTTCTGTTCTAGTTCATACATGTTTTAAAATGAGATCGAACACAAAATGAGCAATGCAAATAAATAATACATATAAAGCCCACATATTAAATACAAGTAATTTTGTTAAATTCCAACAATCAAAGATATTTAAAATCTATTTACAGTTTTCTAGCAAAAAAGTTTCTTTAATAAAATGGAATGTGTTTGCCATTAAGATGTCATAATACCCAGTACAATAAATTTCTCTCCTTTTATGAAAAAAATATTTAATTGTCACCTTAAAAATATTTGCAGAAAAATTTACATTTGAAAAAATGCTGCAAATATATAACATATCAATTAACAAATAAAAATTCAACACTTCTGATTTGGAGAAATGCAGAAATGAAATCAAAATTTCAAAACAAAGTTTTCAATATTTTCCAAATCTTGTAAATGTATATGTTCCTATTTGTTTGAAAAAAAAATCCCCATTTGCTTTCATATATGGCACAATTTACATGCATATTTAACAAGCCAATTCAAACACCAGGCACTTAAAGAAAGGTTAACTTCACAAAATTTTGACAGTATGCATGAATAGAATCAATTTCTACAGTAGCACTTTAGAATGCATAACATGAAGGCAAACTTATTTTTGCATTGAAGGCATACAGTAATTAAAAATGTTATAAACATCTAAAAAAAAAAATCATTAATTTCAAATATTTAACTAACTGCTTTTGCATTTCAATGAACATTCTTAAACTCAACAGAATAAATCTTCTGTGAACACATACAAGTCTCCTTAACAGACCAAAAACATCAGAGCGTATGTGAATGTACAGCAAAACATGAGATCCTCCACAAAAACTTGTGAAGATACAGATCCACCTGCCTGAATGCTGTGGATTCTAGGGGGCATCTGCTACCCAATGATAGGGTCAGTCTATATCCAGGTCTGTGTCACTGTCCAGACACGTATCCTACAACAATCAGAAGGTGAATATATCAAATACATGAAAGGAATCATGCACAAATTTTTTGCAAGCTTAGTATGTAATACCAAAATAATTGGCATGATCAAATGATACTTGGTGATGAAATCTTACTGCAACTTCTGTGAACATTTTAAAGCATAAATAATACAAGTACATGCATGTTATAATGTCTATTATTGAAATAGCATTTCTGTCACATGGGAGATTTAGTACTTTTAAAACATTTTGATCTTTTTTTATATTCATATAAATAATCGTATCATAATTTGTATAAGCAAATCCATGACTGGTCTGATAGTGCTTATTTTATATGCAAATGATCATGTGATGGTTGTGACCAATCAAACCTGACCTCAAAATATCACCTTAGTTTTACAAGACAGGGACATACTGCTATATTTTTATATTTTTACAAGTTGTTTATTCCACTTTTTTTTTTAATAAGTTGAAGGTGAAAACAATATGAATAGGTATTATTTCCTAAAAATAAATATCATGTTTTTTCTTCTGAAATATGTTTCTATTATTTAGTCAGTATATGTAAATATCTTCTCAAATACCTATAATTAATCACTATGCATATCAATATATAATATATACATGTATATATTTCACAAAAATATCAAAACTATTTCAAATTTTTCTATAATTCAAAATAATAACAGTGAATTTTTCAACAACTTGAAGGCAAACCTACCCATCCTCCCTGATCCACAATCCATGTGGCAAACTTATCGGCCACGTATTCTGCCGCAAGATCTTTCACCTGCAGTGCAACGGCCCCGCCCACCCCTGCAAGAGTGACAGCTTTCTTGGTCAGGTAGAACACGGCAGCAATCTGGTCCCAGCTGTTGCCGGGGCCGATCTTGTTGTCGACCACTTCCTGGAACTTCTGGTAGGTTGCCTGCTTGGCAATTTCCATGGCAGCATCTTTCACAGAATCGGGAGAAATGTCAAGCTGTCAAAAGAGTTATAATCGTTTAGTTAATCATTATGATAATAGTTACTGGTAAGGCATTAATTAGGAAAATTTACTGTGCATTATGTCGAGAGTAATTACATCAGTTTACACTTACAGAAAATGTATCCCCCACTTCTCTAAACTTGTCTCTTAGCTGTCTTTCTAACTGTGTCAATCCGTCACCTATAAACAAAACAGAATGATCAGAAATGAAGAAATTTACAACTCATTATACTCTTTTACAGAGAAACAGCAGGTATGATAAAATACTTTTGATATGTGTCTTTAAATGTCTCTTTGTCATTCTTTACAAGGCCTAGTATAGTTTCAGTGTGCATGACTTTACACATTTTTTTATTGTCATGCAGCCGTAGGTGTAAAGTTATAACTTTCTTTTAAATAGTGTATTAATACAAAATTAACATTATATGTAATGTTTATTGGTGGAGAAATTTTAATTTTATAAATCAAATAGGGTAAAATATTAAAATGGCAACTACACGTCATCATTTCGCTGTATGATATTATTTTAAACTATGCAAAGAGCCAAAAAAAGTATAACTAGCTCATTTATTGAGGTGGCGATAAATTTTAGAAATAAGAATTTATTGACAGAGCATCACATCACTATATAATGTTATAGCTACTGTCGACCTTCTTTTTGAAATTACTTTCAACCATTCCTTTCATAAAGAAACATAGACTTGACTCACTGTCTCTTTCATCCACTCCAGGTAGGTTTGGGGTTCTGGCACTGACTCTTCTAGTCACAGTGTGATCCACAGAGCTACTGGTACTATCAGACAATGGACTGGTGGCCATGTAGTGGTCTCCAATGTGTGCCAACTTCTCTGCAACTGCAGTGTACAGGCGGTCTTTTTCAGGGTTAGGCTGTCCTGATGCTGCATGTCTTGGACACATTGCTGAAAGAGAATCAAAGTACTGAAAGCACTGAAATCTGAGAATACAAGGCAGTTTGCAGTTTTTTTCCAAAACTTTTCTTTATAACTCACTACATTTAAATCTTTAAAAAAAAATTCAGAAAATCTTATTAAGGTAGTTAATGAAATTTTTGGTTATTCCCCATGGGTAACTAACCTTGGTCTTCAGTGCCATCAACTTCAATATCATGACCTTCATCAAAGTGTTTGACCTTGACATGTTGTTGGACGGTCGTGTCAAAGCTTCCATCAGGAAGGAGTCTCCTTTGCTGCCTCTCACAAGTCTCAAAGTCCAGCACGAACGATTTGTTCTTCTTGGCAAGATCCATCACTTCTCCTTTAATGGGGCCCTCTGGAAGGTTCTCATCGGTACAACCTTGTATTTGTGTCCCCGTTACCACAGTGGTAGTGGTGGTTTGTCTGGAGTGGTCTCCATTCATATGTACCCTTTCTTGGTACCCCTGACCAGAAGACACAGAACGACCAAAGTCTGTTTTGGGGGACTTTGGCCTCTTGTGGTCAAAATCAACCTCGTCTGATTTTGATGCTGCAAGATATAATTTAAAAAAATGTTCATTCTTAATCTGTATCTTGCAAAATATTGATATAGGTAGTGAATCAAATTATTTCAACTTAGCCATAGATTTTAGCACTGTCTGGATATCAAGTTGTTGATCAAATAATACACACCTTTCGAGGATGGGGAATCAGATTTATTTTTCTTGGACTTCTTGAAGGAGGTCATTTTCTTCAGCCGTCTCACGATTCCATTCTCACCATCGGACGGCTGTTCTTTACTCTCCCTGATGTTGGAATGCCTCTCTTCATGCTTGTGTTCAGACTCTCCAGTCACATCTGTGGACTCCCACACTTCACTCTCCATCAACATTCCCGATTTATTTCCATTGCTGTAGTGATGTTGTTCAACGTGGCCATGTTTGTGGGTGTGAACATTTTGAACAACATCACTCACCTTATCCACACTGGAACCAATGTCTTTCTTTTTTCTAGGTTTCCGTCTTTTTATTATTACTGAACCTTCTGACCGGGACCTTGTTCTTTTATTTTCTTCATTTTCTTTGATTCGACCACGACTCAAACTCCTGTTCATACGTTCCTTCAGTCGTGTAAAGATAGATTTCTTCTTTCGATTTGGGGAGATGACTTCTTCCTCGTAGTCAGTATCATCTGTCCCAGATTCTGTTCCAGACTTCAGTCTCTGTCGCCCTCTTGATATACCTATCTCCTCTATGTCCTTGAGCCCAGACCCTGTCTGCAGAAAATCTTCACTGCTATATAGACTAAGTTCCCGGTCTCCTTTTTCAGATGCTTTATTTAGAGGAGGGCCATTGTTGATGACTTCCCTGAGTTTGGTTGGACTAAGTGATTTTGATAATGCAAGCGAGTTTTTATCCTGAATTTTGACAGACGATAGAATATTTGAGGGTAGACTCTTAGACCTTTCTGAGTGGTCTTTATCAGAATGATCAACCTCATTTTCATCCTCATCAATGAAAGGGAAATCAATTGTATTGTCAGTGAGAGATCGAATAGAACTTGTGGGAATAGACTGGCTGGCCTCGCTACGGCATCTGACACAGCTGGTTTTGGAAGAGTACCTGGATCCTTCACGAGATGTGCTTGTGCTACCTGGCCCATCTGTTTCAACCACGTCCTCCACAGATACTCTCTGAAATCCAGTGGGTATTGCACTTTCCTCTTCATTATTGTTCAGCAGTTGTTTCTTTAGGAATTGTTCCAAGATTTTACGAACTTCAGCTTTGATTTCTTGCTCTGAAGGTGGCGGCATAGGTGATTTCTTGCGGGCTCTGGCCTTCTTTTCCCTAAGATGCGTTGATAGTACATCGGAGGCCACTGTATAGGTCTCCTGCACTGGTTTCTTGCTTTCAGCCATCTTTGTCTTTCATTTTTAACTGCTAATCTACTTTCTACAAATTGGAAGAAAACTTCAATATATGTCAATCAAATCAATTAGTTTAATTACAATGTCCAGTTTCTTAATGAGTAGTGCTCAAATACTTTAACTTGTTTGACTCTATAACAGACCATCAACTCATCAACATGCAAATTAATAGCCAATTAAACTTAATTATTTAATAATCTCAACATATTTTTGATTTGATTTTATATATGTCACAGTTTCCCTCAAAACCAATTAACAACAGGTCAGTCGGAACCAATATTTACATAGTCATTTCAAACAATATACATCTGTTACATATTTGTTGTAACTAAGTAAATTTGTCACTTCTGAATTTAAATTATTTCAACTTACATTAATTAGGCCTACAATAGCTAATTAAGATGACTCTTCCCGAAGTTACCCCACTTTCTCCTGTATACACGGACGGAATTTTTACGTCAAACTGATGTACAACAAAACCCTACAAAATTTAACTGTATTTAACTAATTATCCCATTCTTTAGATGATATCATAAATGTTACAACGTGATCATTGATAATACTATAATAGTGTTGACAATCTTTACTAGTTTCCCATCGATTAGCTCATATATGATATTCAAGTTATATTGTAATGAATTAATATAGGGTTTATAAAAATTTCGCGGTGTATTCATAAGATAAAACCAAGGCGTTACCTGTCCAAGCTATTGTTGGCGTTGTGCTGTGTATTGGAATGGAAAGCTGATCTAATTTCCCTTATTAAATTGAAGAGCTCGTATGGAGCGATAACTCTACTTTCACTTTAACCTTCTCGACCTAAATAAACGTGAACATGTCACAGAAAATTGCAGTCGTTGGCAGGTAAACTCTCAATGTCAGTCTTATCGCAAAATGTAATCGAACTTAACTTATTCACTTCTTTATACCTTTTATATTTAACGATATTTATTATTTTCCGCAAAGCTGAAAATAGGACAATGTCAATATATTTTAAACCACGTTTACCTGCAATGCTCTTTAAAGAAGTAGATAGTAAATTATTTTTTGAGTTTGACAAAGATTTCCTTTTAAAACACATTTTTTTAATTATTGTCAATATGCTTGAATATAAACACGTTTATGCTTTTAAGAGTTTTATAAACAAGAGGAAGGGGGGGGGGGGGGGTGTATGGAGATACCGATGCGTTAGAAAGGTGCGTGCGTGTGCCTTATCATACAAGTTAGAGTACTCCGTGTGAATTTTTACCTTCAGCTTAAACTTCATTGTAGATATCTAAAATGTGAATTGAACTAACTCTTATGCAAATATTGCTTAGTTTTTAGTCAAAAGACATGCAGAAAATCTATACTCTGTCCCAAGATATCCTGGTTATGTTTAAATTTGCAAAAAAAGGGGGGGGGGGGGGGGGCAAGACCACACTAGACCCCCCCTCCCCCCGATTCGGAAACCTATGTGTGAGATAGAATTATTTTTCTTTGGAAGTGCTGGTATACATTTATGTTCATGATATTTTCATATGTTATTTTCTTCAGTGGTTTGATTGGCCAGAATTGGTCAATGATCTTTGCTAGTCGGGGATACAAGGTCAGTGTTTTTGATGTAGATCAAGGTCAGATAACTCGAGCAGAGAAGAACATTTCAGTGACCTTGACCCAATATGAGAAGGATGGGTTCCTCCGGGGGGAGATTCCAGCTGCAGAACAGACCAAACTTGTGACTTTCACAAGTTCACTACAAGACTGTCTTTCAGGGGCCATATATGTTCAGGTGGGGCACAGGTTTGGAATAATATTAATCATATTCCATGTTTACAATGTGTTAACAATTCTGTGAATTTTTTTGTTTACTTATGAAATATAGCTCAGTTGGTAGAGCACCTGCCTAAAGATTAAGGGGATAAAGTCTGTCGATCATCTCCCATCTTATTACACATGGTTCTCAATAGTCTTGCTCAAGTCTCTATGTTTTTTAAATTTTTTTATGGTTCTTGCAAATTTTACTCTGTTTTAGAAATTTTGATTTCTAAAGAGAGCACTTATTGTTAAACATAGGGACTTGTGCAAGTCTAGGATTTCATTTAAAACTAGGTGTTTCCCATGTTAATATTGTTTATATTGAACATATCAGCTAGTCTCCAATTTGTGGATGAATTTATTTCTAGGAATGTGTTCCAGAGAACTTGGAGCTGAAGAAGAAGGTGTTTGCTCAAATAGATGAGTTAATAGATGGAGAAACACTTGTGGCCAGCTCTAGCAGTTGTCTCCCTTCATCTGCTTTCACAGAGAGCCTCAAAAACAGACACAACATGCTTGTAGCTCACCCAGTATGTACAGGGATTATCATAACGCATGTAGCATATGCAAATAATGAATATTCTTTTCATGACATGTACTGTATGTATGTATTTGTATATAAAGTATTAAGGAAAATTAACTAGATCTCATTAGATCTGAGATATGAACTAAAAATCTAGATTCTGATATCATTTAGATTTGCATTTTAAATTCTCTCTCTCTCTCTCTCTCTCTCTCTCTCTCTCTCTCTCTCTCTCTCTCTCTCTCTCTCTCAAACAAGCAATTAACTGTGCACTGTATGTACATTTGAAGCACCTTTTTTCAGTGAAATAAAAACCAATAAAATTTTCTGTGACAGATAAACCCACCATACTTTGTGCCATTGGTTGAACTGGTTCCCGCTCCTTGGACCAAACAGGAAGTGATAGCAAAAGTCAGGGAGCTCATGGAGAAAGTAGGTCAGTCCCCCATCACTCTTAGGAGGGAGAGCCTGGGGTTTGCTCTCAACAGAATACAGTATGCTGCCATCAATGAGTGCTGGAACATGTACCAGGTACAACAGGGGTACACACTGCAACAGATAAATCAAAGTACTAACTGTACTACAACAGGGGTACACACTGCAACAGATAAATCAAAGTACTAACTGTACTACAACAGGGGTACACACTGTAACAGATAAATCAAAGTACTAACTGTACTACAACAGGGGTACACACTGCAACAGATAGTCAAAGTACTAACTGTACTACAACAGGGGTACACACTGTAACAGATAAATCAAAGTACTAACTGTACTACAACAGGGGTACACACTGCAACAGATAAATCAAAGTACTAACTGTACTACAACAGGGGTACACACTGCAACAGATAAGTCAAAGTACTAACTGTACAGAAATTTGCAAAGCACACTTATTCATAATGTATTTCATTAATGGACACTCTTTTTGCAATCATTTTCACATAGTCAAAAATACTATACATATGTGTTGTATGCTTTCTAAATTGCTTTACTCTATTTAGAAACTTTTAAATGTACACAAAATGGCCTGCACAACTGATTAAGGTTAAATGTTTATCCAATTTTCTCATATTTTATGACACATCAAAAAACCCTAATATTTGTTATTTTGCAATTTGTCTGATGGTAAATGTTCAGAATTGAATGGGCCGAATGGGTTCCGAAATTGAAATCACTGATTTAGTACAGGAGGTACAAATCCATAACTGAGGTTTGACAATACATATGCATTGGCGTCGGAAGCAAATTAAAAGTGGGGGGGGGGGGGGGGGGCTAGACTAATCCTCAGAAATATTGAGGGAAAAAAAAATAATTCCCAAAATCATGGAAATCCTAATCCGTGGGGTGGGGGGGGGGGGGGGGGGTGGGGGGGATATACCTTTACTTCCAACAAAAAATCTGAAATTCGTAATCGGGGGGGGGGGGGGTTGTATGCCTATGACTCCAACTTCTCAATCTTTCAAGGTAAATTTAGGTACAATTTTCTTTGCTGCGAGAAAAAGTGGGGGGGGGGGGGGGCTGAACCCTTTATGATGCTATGTCCCTAATGGTTAGGTCTATCTTTGCAAAAAAAAGTCCCCCTGGTTCGGACGCCTATGATATGTATAACAAAACACTTCAGTCTTGGTAGTGTTTCCACATAATTATGGTGTATTACTTAGAGTAGGACGTGGTAATTGAGTACACAAGTGTGCACATCACAGATGATGCTGTGTTTGTGTATATAATGTACACTTGTTATCACTTTGCATCTGATCTTATTCCATTTTACATGCTGACAGTCTGGCTTACTGAGTGCTGAAGACATAGACAAGGTCTGTTATGATGGCTTGGGACCCAGGTATGCCTTCATTGGACCCCTGCAGACTATGCATCTCAATGCCGATGGTTTGTATTCATTATGCCTAATGTTAATTTTATTTTGACAGAATTTAGGCTTATAAATTGATTTTTAAATTAAATTCATAATTATTTATTAATGTCAATAGAATGATTTTATTTTTACTAGTCAAGGATGAAAAAGTTTAATATTCTCGCTTTTTCTTTTCACAAGTGAGTTAGAGCAAATCAGCATCCTTGTCTATCTAACACAATGCAGTACATTATCATAAATACTATTTCTAGCTGATTTTAATTTCATACACTTAGGCATTGTGGACTACTGCAAGAGGTATGCAGATGGTGCCTATAATGTACAAAAAGAGACTTTTAAACCAATCCCTGTGCAGTATGATGTAGAGACAGCAGAGAAGATCCAGGCTGAATATAATGCTTCAATTCCATTGGATAAAATTCCAGAGAAGAGGAAATGGAGAGATGCAAGACTTGCAAATTTAGCAAAAATGAAGAACCATTTGGAGAAAGACTCATAGATGTGTAATGACTTAATTAAACCTGTAAATTTTAGGATTATATTTACTTCTAAGAAGTATGATTTCTTTTTATAAAAGTTGTAATACAGACACTACACAAATAATTAAACAAGACTTATCAGTATTTTGTTTTGACATTTTACAAAAAGATTGATATAACATATGGACCAAATAGATTTCTTTTATCTATTTTGGACGTTGTATGTCCAAAGACCATTAAATATTCAATAAATGTCTGTCTAGAGGAGTGCATGATTATTTACAAAGAAAAAAGAAAAAGAACAACAAAATCAGCATTTACTGTATTTAGAAAAAGAAAAAGAAACATTATATGACTTACCATTGAGTGCAAACACAGGGAAACTTGGTTTAGAAGAAGATATATATGTATATATAACACATAAAACCAAATTCTTGCAGACTGCTGCTTTTAAAAAACGACAAAACTTATTACAACCACACCTCTCCCCTGCTTCATATCGCAGTATTAAAAATGGGATACATTTTCCCGTTTCTTTTAACAAAATTATGAACAGTGTTTTAACATATAAGATGGATAAAAGATAAACCTTCCTTTAACCCAGACTTTGTTATACCCAAGTTCCTTATAGGCAAGTTTTACTGTATTCTTGTAGCCGGTCCTGCACCAAATGAATTAGGCATTGAACATTCGCAGTGCTTTGGGGTATTCTTTAAACTATGTTAGACTGGTTGAAAAGCTAAAAACTTCTATCATCAGTGAAAGATGAAACATACTCAATTGCCAACAAACTTAAGCGAATAGGATGCGTGAAGAGCAGCAACAATACCATTGCCCAAGAAGATGTAGTTTGAGTATCCACCCCACTTCCTACAATTTACACGAGGAACCAACATTTTAAAAAGTATATTCTGGTATATTATTGGGTAGTTAATATGTATCTTGTTATGAAATAAACATCATTTTATGTTGATCTTACAAAGAAAGATCAAATCTATTTTTATTCCTAAAATATTCTCTTTTAAAAGCTAAAATAAACCAATATTTGACATTGGTTCTTTGCAATTTTCCTTATATATGTCAAAGAAGTACAAGTTTATCTAGATAACAGTTTCATAGCTGTGGAAAACAGAGAACTGACGTAATGTTCGATATCTGTAAGGCACATGTATATGACACGTTATGCATTAACATGCTATAGTATATGTTCTGAAGAAAAATGTACATCAAAGGATTTTAAATTTATTTTTTGATTTATTGTGATACATAGTTATAAACACACATTATATAATCAATTCCCGGGGTTTTGTTGTCTTTGGAGAAACATATTAATTACAAAAAACACATTACTCGAACCCATTTATACTGAAACCTGTAGTACTTCTGAAAGTTAGCCTTTTCTACATGAGCTATACATGTATAATATATACCGTACAATTAACGAATAAACTTTAATGTGTAGTTAAAATAATTATTTTGTAGAAACACGATTTCAAAGTTCTATTAAAAGCACATTTTTGAGTATTGCACAATCTAGGTAGGGATCGGATTTGACTTCAGCATATAAATATTTCACAAGAACAAATCTACCCCAATTATTATTAGCAATGACAAATACGTCCTCAATACGTGTGTTGATATACCTGAGTCATACAGGTGCACGGCCACCTGTAAACTAGGAAGCAAAAGAACCCCCGCGGTTTTAAATGCACTTTTTTGCCAAAAACCTGAATCAGCTAGTGAGAATTGATTTTTTCTTATGAAAAGTGTATTTGATTCAACTCGTTTCTCTGTCTTACAAGCTACATTTCCACACCTATTAAAATAAACACAGAAAGATATTTATAGATAGCCTATTTCTTGCCTTGTATTCATTTTTTATAGGTTCGAAATGGTATAAGGAAATAAAGATTTTTATTCATTCTGCCTGTCTTAAGTATTTTGCTCACCACAAATGTCCTACATAGGATATTATCATTAAGTTTTGCGTTGTAAATGTTCTATAAAAATAGTAACTATAGATTTAGGAGGCTTTTTGCTCTTTTTTTTTGGAGGGGTGGGGGGGGGGGGGTTGAAAGAGATATGTAAGGCACTAGGACTAGGCCAAGGGTTGATCCAAAAGTAATGCCACGCTATGCGCCACGTTTCACGCTGTATTGTATAAAATGACACTTCAAAACTTTCCGTATCAAAATTCTGATCCAAAGTAAAATTTTGATTAAATTTTGTTGAACACTTAAGCATTTTGTAGCATGATATATACGTGACATCGCCGCGTCATGAATTTAAGTCTTTTTAAGGTTTGTATTTATGCATAAACTACATGTTTCCAAAATCTGATAAAGACCCAAACAACACAATATTTTGAAACAGACATATCATATATTTTTTCTAACTGTTTTAAAAAATTAGGGACCGTTACCGTCCATTTCGGACATCTACGCAATGCCTTTTGTCTCTAGATCGAGGAATAAAAATACTGGACATGCGATGTGATACGAGGCATTTTTTGCTTCGATGGATAGAAATCATTAGAAAATGTACTGGAATTGACATATCAACCTAAAATAAAAATGAGAGCGAGTGAAAAGGGTTCCCTTAAAGTGGTTCCCATATTTAATAAAAGCATATGTCACGTTAATACATAAATTAAATAGACAGAAGATATTCGCTCTGAAAGAAAGTTAAAATTAGGTTCTTACGTCATGAGCTGTATCATAAAGCTACGTTCATGACTTCTTGAAGAGACCTCGACAAACTGATCGCACATTAAATAATATCTATCATATTACCCCATCGATTACAAAAAGAGTTATTAGTTACTTAATGAATAAAAATGGATAAAAAATAGAGCATCGTGGCTAATTTTTATAGAGTACATATACCAAATTAAGAAATTGTACAAGAACGCCATGCAAAGATCTAGGAATGACGTAGCAAGCGTGCAGCGACTATCATTGCTTCACACTCTAAAAATACATTATCTCCAGAAATATTTATCATAACGCATTAAAATTTTCAGATCTGAACTGAATTAGGTAGAGTTCTCAAAGCACAAGTTTTTTGTCACTTTACGCGGATTTTTTACGATTTTATTGCATCTGTGACATTACTTTTGGATCAACCCTTGTATAACGCATTGATATATTTCAGATTCACAGCCAGAACCTATTTAATGTTTACTGTGATTTTGTTTATTATTATTATTTTTTTTGTTTTTGTTTTATTTATTTATTTATTCATTTTGGTAATAGATACCGGGTATGCGCGAATGTTTGTCTACAGGATTCTCAAACATATAGGTCAAGTGCTTCCGGTTAAACGCTCTACTCTGACATGAATATGTAATCAGTATTCCACCATGCTCTCATAAAAAAAATCTGGAAGTACATTTTTTGAGTGTAAGAGGGCCATAAACTCCACAATTGTTGTAGAGATTAGAAAAATGAACGCGATTACTGAACTTATATCTAAAACTCTTGACTTAGCTACATGTACCATTCATTTGATGATTGAAAAACTAAATCGAGAACCGGAGACAGAAATCTCTAGACGACAACCAGAAGTGATTCCAAAAACAAAGAGTATCCTTAGACCTATACCTGTCCTATGCATCAGTAAATCCACCCTCCTGTGACGTCATACATTTTACATAAACCATGAATTCATTAAAATTCTTGCAGGTAGATTTTGTAATTTCTATGTTATCATAGGTGCACATCAAAAACTCAAATCATTGTTTACTTGGAGATATTTAATAAGCGTTTTTCATCCTAATATTCGACATAATTCAATAATGACAAAGGGAAATAACTCTTTTCTACTTTTCTCTAAGTAATATATATAAATGCTATAATTTTTCTAATGTAAACAATTTTTTCTTTTTTTTTTTATTAATTTTAGTTTTCTGGCATAGTAAGCAATAAAATTTAAATAGACAAACAAGTATCCATCGACTGATATTTTATTTTTACACAAAAAAGTGTGATTTTCGGATGATAATTTCAGCCTTTGTTTTTTATTACCTTACATCTTAAATAGTATGAATACATATATATTTTATTTATTTTTTGATGAAATTCAAGTCCAATAAGTTAAAAAAAAGTTAAGTTTTTAACTTTGAACCAATGGTTTTATAGGTACGGAGTTTGAAGTTGAAGTAAACTCAATATACGGCATAGAACTAACATTATTCAACAGTACTATTAAAAATTATTGTCAATTATATAGTCTCTCAAAACCCTTTGTCTAAAGGTACAAGTACGTCCATCCTTGATTCAATGACTCTATATCAGCGCGTTGAATATTACGACAAAAGTCCATTCTAGGGGATGACCAATGGGTACCAAATAAAATCAATGTCAGAACATCATGAAATTTCATTGAATTAAAAGTGTTATGTCGTAAAAGTGAGACAACAGTTTTGATACATCTGCAGAACAGAGCGCGTGCAACACACTTCCCGTTCTTAACCTTTTGTACCAAGATTGCATTGAATGCTATGGGTAACAGTATGAAAAGTTTCCGTTGTGAAAACCGGATTTTTACTTTTCCCCCTCTTCTTCTAACGAGAGACGGGCTTCTTTGCCCACCTCGGCATTTTGCTGATAAAACTTCAAGTTCTCTTAGGTTGACAGAAAGTAGGACATCTTTCAGTGTTTTGCATAATGGACCCGGAACACGACATTTTAGCTTCTGATACCGGCGTTTACATTTAGCCAGATATATATGATCAATATTGTAGTATCCAGGGAACGTGTTACTCTTGCAAAACTTCTTTTTATGATATATTCGCGTTATGTAATGTTTTTCTTGTGATTTCAAATTAAATTTTCCGTTACCTAGTGATTGATCTTATCCTGTTCGTCCAGAATTCGGAGAAGAAATTGTAAAATTTAGCACCAGTTTCACAATCTTTTTTTGACTGCAGCTTATCGGTATTGGGCGAATTTCAGATTTTGTATTAAATGTATTGTCATTTATTAATTTCACTGTATCTTCTATTTAATGATGAATAAGCCATCGTTAAATAAATTCATACCTAAATATTTAAGTGGTCAAATGTGGAAGTTTTGAAGCAGCTACAAAAATAAACTGAAAAGTTTTACACCAAGTTACAAACACTCTCATATTCTCTAAACTAGCGTAAATCAAAACGTTATCATTGTCATCGTTTAAAACCTTTTTGAACAAGATCAATTTTATCTTAAAGTTTGTTTGCGGAGCTCGAGCTTTTCAATATTTCCGGTCTTTACTGATCTGTCAGTGCTATATTGCATCTATTTAGGACATTTCGAAAGAGTAGACCACAAGTATGTAGACATGCAACTGAATACTTGTATAAATTACATGTAGTTCCCATGCACAACTCTCTTTCATTGAATCAAAAAGATGAAAGGTAAATTAACAGTTATAGAACAGATAAAATGTGTCAACTTTTACACTATTAGTTTACATAATACTTCGCGGGAAGTGGGGCTCTCTTTGTAAATGGTAATAAAGGTTAGAGTTGCAAGGTGGGTTTTTTTCATGGTAGCCAGATTATGCCCACGCCATGTAAATATTATTAATATGTATATACTGAGACCTCATAAGGTTGTTCCGTAGTAAAGTGTTTGAGAGAGAGAGAGAGAGAGAGAGAGAGAGAGAGAGAGAGAGAGAGAGAGAGAGAGAGAGAGAGAGAGAGAGAAACTGCTTTGCTGAACGGTTTCAGTTTCAGACAGTTTGTTGATCCAGTATGTTGAAAGTAGGCTAAAATTAGCTTGCTTGTCTGAACGAAGCAAAAGAGATGTTGCTTTCTCCCCGGATATAAAAGAAATCATGATAGCAAACGTGTATATATAAGGTATTTATAACATTATTGTATGACTAGAATCTGGCATATAATATCAATAAATTGCACGTCTTCTTTACATTGCAGTCATTGTGAATATCGTAAAAAATGCATCCACCCATTACCCTGTCCCACACACAGTTCCCCGTCCTTTGTGATACACAAGCCCATCGGTCGACTGATGCCCAGCCTCTCTAGTTTAATTGATGACAGTAACTGACCATCATCGGCGAGTATATCTATCAACTTGTTGCGAAAATCCGAAATAAGAACATTATGTCTGCAATCGGTACATATTCCAACTGGTTCAAAATTCTTCTCACTTCCTTTGAATTCAAATTTAAATTTTCCCACGCTGTTGATCGAGAAGACACTTGCTGAGACAGCATCAATGACCCATACATCTTTATTACCATTTTCGGTAATCTTTGTGGGCATTTTTAGTAAAGATTTTCTTTCTCTGTAGCAAGCCAGCTCTAGCCAGTCTTTACAATCTTCGTTGAAATATCGCACTATTTTGCCATCTGACTTTTCCTTATGCAAAGTCACATAAAAACCCCCAGAGATGGCCAAACAAAGTCCGCTAGGTGAATAAGGATACGTGTGTTTTAACTTTACTGTCATTGCTTGCGTTGTTTTATAAATGTTGTTTTCATGAGGTATCGTGTAAATTATTTCACCGGAAGTGGTGACTACGAAACTTGACGGGCAAACGGAGCAAACTTTTCGATCGATCTCTTGGCCCGTCTTTGGCTTCAGAGAGACGAAACAACCCGTTTTGTTAATCCATATACAATCTTTTCTAGCTACGACGTTCTCCAAATAAATGTCGTATTTCCTCGAGTTTGTTACTTTGATATTATCATGAGAAAGAAGAACTCTGAGTTGCCGGATTTTTCCAAACAACTCTTCCACATAAAATGGTCTGTGAATGTGGAACTCATACTGTAGTGGTGCGAGTACGGAAATCGGAGCGCTGTTAAAGTCCAAGGACAATGAACTTGAGTTGATCCACGCCAATAGATCGTAGCTATTTCCAGAGTATATAATGTTATCACATGATTTCAGCTCATTGTCAATTTTTATTTTACTGTCCTCGAGATTAGCCAGTTTACCGGCTAAAGCAGGACTGTATTTGATTTGTTTTCTCTCAATATCAGCTTTTAGTCTTCTGGAACATTTCTCGATTTCTCTGATTAAATCCCGCTCTCTCTCATCAACTGCGCGGATCAGATCATTACAGTTGCTTTCCATATTATACTGTATTGAGTTTATCTCACTAATGCTTCTCTTAACCGGATTCAGTGCCCTTTCAGATATCATCATTTTATGCTCACGAACAAGTTCTTTGAGTTCGTTGGTTTTCTCTGTTGCCGACATAAAGTCATGACCATCATGGCCGTGGGCGGGTTGTTTGCAAACATTGCACACGAAGTTTCCACAGTTGTTGCAGAATGACGTGATTTTAACCTGGTGAAAGCTACACTTCGTCTCCTGAAATTTCGTCGCCTCCTTGTATTTCGACTCCGCATCTGACGGCATGATGTAGACTTTCTTTGGTCTATTGGCCCTGCAAATAAAAATAAAGAAAGTTTGGGTTTGGAAAAAAAAATCAACACAGAAAGCATGTCTCGGTTGTATAGCCTGTTAAATTCTACCTTCTTTCTGCCAAAGACTTAATCCTTAACGTTCCATTACTTTTGTGTCTTCCACTTCCTACATTCATATTTAACTTTGCCTAATGTCAGAGAGGAAGTAATTCAGATAGAAACATGATGACTATCTTGTAGATAAGCCGTTGAACATGTGCTCTGCTTTGGGTGGCCCTTAAACAGACTTTCAGTGGTTCTGATTGGACAAAAATGGCTTTCACCCTTTCTAGTCTCGGGGTTATTCCGTATGAAGGTCTCGTCTTGCACACGTCATATAAGGAATTTCTAGCAAAATATTTGCAAAAGAATCGCAAATTATCCAATATAAACAAATATTAGAGACACAATTTTTTGTGTGGCATGCACTGTAAATGTTATCGCTTATTTGATCAACACAGAAATACATCATCCCAACGACACAGAGGGATTCAGGTGTTTTAATGATGTTCACATCAAATCAAAGACACGGATGCCCACAACAAGAGCACTAGTTGATTAAATGTGTACACTTTCCAACTGAGTGAAATGTTTGAAGAAAAATAAAATCCTTGAATTGTATTGTAAACCCTTAAAGGGACTCGGACACAATTTTAGATTAAAATTTCATTTTTTAGATATAGAATGGTTTACTTGCACATTTTGAATGATTGACCAAAATTTTAATGTTATAATTTAAATTTTAAAGAGATTCAGAGGTAAGAATGCATAGTTATGATAACAAAGCTCGAGTGTTATATTTGTTTACAAACAAAGTAAAGTATGGAATTACCACGTCTTTGACAAAATAACTCGTAAGAAACACAGCAAGTTTGTTCACTGTATTTATAAAATATATTATCAATAGAGGAGAGCAACATTTGATTAAAACTAATACCAATACAACACAATAACAAGACTCGAGCTTTGTTTACAAAACAAGGAGTTCCAAACTCTGTATCTTGTTTATAACTCAATATCTGATTTTCAAATTTTATAGAAGCATTAAGATTACCAATATTAACCATTCTAAACATTAAAAACGGAAAAATAAGATTTAATTTTTTTTTATTTTTAGCTCAAATCGTGCCCAAGTCCCTTTAAATACAACATACTGATACCGAATCTTTACATTGCAAAGAAGCAATGAAGTCACCGAAGAAATTTTATTTCGATTTTTTGATAATTATATGTCAATGAATTTCTTATAGTATGCAAGCCATGCGCGATATGTGTCAATTAGATCAATGAAATCGCAATTAATATCATTAGAACGATATACTCTTAATAAAGATATTTCTTGACTGATGGGTAAATTGCTGTTTGAGAATCCAGTCTTCTTAAAGCTTATAAATCATACAAACAATGTATATAAATATTCTTCCGGTTGGATACACAGGAACGGAGAAATATTTACCTAGGAAATCGAATTAAACAGAACCACATGAACGTTTCCTTATTTGGTGACTCGACATACATGTAGAACCGCACCACCTATTGACTTTTGATATGGACTTTATATTGGTAGCAATTAGAATTTTTGTATTTTTGAAAGTTATCATTTTTTGAAAATACAGGGGTAAACATGTTATATTTTGTAAGAATTCATTTTAATAAAAGAAAAAAATCCTATAAAATAAATCAGCGGTTGTGAGTTTATGTACGTAATACACCACTCATTTCATTAACTCCCCGTTTCCCGCCAAATTGATGATATATTTTTAGTTTGTTTAGCTCGTGTCACAAATTTCATTATTTAAAAGAAAAAAAATGAGGAATCCCCGATTTCCCGCCAATCCTATCAACAAAATGTCAAAAAGAAGTTCAACCTTATTTACGTGCATGTATACAACCTGTTTAGGCAGTCTATTTCGTACGAATACCTTCATTTCTAGGCACCGAATGAGTCCGTATACAGATTGTTTACGCATGTAACGATTCACTAGATAAAACAGGAATTACGAATAATAGGATAAGATTGACCATATTTCATCAAAACTGAAAACCTAAAAAATCCCAGGTGAACTTACCGGTTGGGACCGTCCCGTTCTATAAGGAGCCCTTCTGTACCAAGGTCTCGGTAGCGATGCGTTATCAAGGGTGCGGAAACAATTTTGTCATCCAGGTCAAGAAAAAAAAAAATCCCGAACTAAATAACACAGGTAATAACGATGCTGCTGACACGATCACATATTCAACGCCGATAAGGAAAGTAAAAAAAGCCACCCCCTATATGTTCATGTATATCCCGTTGTGATTGCAAAACGGAAAGAATCGGAATGAATGAGAGAAGGAAGTAAATAAGCGATACCCATCTAAAAAAACATGCACGTGTAATTAAAACAATAACACCGATATAACATTGAATGCTTCCTTGTTATATATATCTTTATTCAGTAAAAACAAAATGAGCGATGTGTACAAATAAATTCATTTGAAAACTGTATTAAAATATTGACTGACATCAAATGATAGTTGCACTCGTAGTCTACATTACTATAAGCTATCGATGAAACAAAATCTGGCCAATAATGAACAGGCTACTACTGTATACTAACTAGGTATGACCAGAAAAAAATGAGATGGTGGAATGGAAGCTGTACATGTACTATTTTTTCAGATGCTCTTTAATTTCTATTTTTCTATTCAGGTTGAGCGTAATATTTTGCTTTTCGTACTGAGTTGCTGTGTTCAAAGTGCATTGCAAGAATGTAGTGCACTCCTTAAACCACCTTTTCCATATTTTGTACTTAATGTTGTCACCAACTGTTTGTTCCGCTTTCAACAATATGACATAATACCCAACTCTCATAGGTTTTTCCAAAGTGCAGTTTTTTTGTATGTAATTCAGAGACTCACGATACAATTTTTTTTCTAGGTCGAGTAAAATTGCAATGTAAAAAGTATAGAATGCTTGCACGACAGTGATACCGTCTTGTTGTCATAATATCCTTGTTTTTGGCTGCCCGGAGAAAATTGTCGGTATCCATGACCATGGTCAAGCACATGTATAAATTCAGTGTTTATTTAATATGGAAAGAAAAGCATTCAAGGTAAGGGTTAAAAGTTCAACCATCGAGCCCTGACTATTTACTCAATCAACCCATTCACATTTCTACATTGCCTGGTTAGGTTTTTTTTCGGCAAATATCTTAGATGCGGGGCAACTGCAACTTCTACGGTCTTTCCGACAAACAGAAAGCAATGTTATTCCGAACTATACCGGAAAGACCCAAGAAGTTGCTATTGGGGTGTGAAGTACTAGTATGCATCGATGTGTTCCATATCACCATAACTACTTTAACGTCCAACGAGACTGACAAATCTAGTCTCATAGTACCCTGTGCAGATCTCTAATATTCACATACCTATAGTTTGAGGTTGTTTGTTTTTAATTGATTTATGTTAACAAAGTAAATATTATAAAAAGTTTGTACATAATTGTACATAAGAGGGATAACAAATTATGCATTTATTTCTATAGATGCTAAGTATATATGCGCATAAAGATAAAAAATGGACAAAATACAAGCAAAAGAGTTTTTTAGTTTTGTTGCAACGTAATACAATGTATAGTACAAGTATGACAGACTATTCATTAATCGTGAAATTGTAAAAAAAAAAAAAAATCGGACACAATCATCTTACTGTTATCTTCGAAATCGGGTACCTTACTTTTACACCTGTTCGATGAATAGCGTCCACATTTCATGCCTAAAGAATAGAGATTCATTAATCGTTAGTATCAATTTAAACGGTTTATAGATTGAAACAAATCACCCAGATACTCATTTTAAAAATGTTGAGCGATACAAGATTTATTGCCACTTGAAGCCTATGAGGAAAGCACATTTGATTTACAGTGATATCGAAATTCAACTGCATTCCTTTTTAACCTTTGGGTAAAAAATTGCAATCTTAATAAACTTAGATGTTAGATCCGTTCGCTTACTCGCTACACAAACGAGCGGATCTAACATTTAATTTTAATTGTAGATTTTTAAAAAAAGATTTTAATGTTATCATTTTCCAGTGTATTTTTCTGTGATAACACTACAAATCGGGTTTGTAATGTAAAGTCCAAACATTTAATCAATTTCTATTTTAATATAAAATTGTTCACGGTGAAAAGTTTGTAAATATTAAATTAGAATTAAAGAATCATTCTTTTGAATAGTACACGTCTATCAAATACGGTCTGGAGTGATAAAATCTATTATAAAGCCCTTCAGGCTTTATTAAATTTGATCATTCCAACCGTCTTTAATCACCGCATAATACGCAAAGAATGGTTCCTTATTCCATAAATAAGTTCAAAGTCGGAGTCTGATTAAATTTCTTCATTTATTTTTTATATGTATAAAAACTCTAATTAATTGATGTCATGATAGTCACTACATTATTTATCTTGAACGCAATGTTTCCATAACCTTATTTTCCACTCTATCAGATATACGTCATGAATCATGATTTATCACTTGTATACCGTACTGGAAAAGTGCATTATTAGTGATACTATTTTAAAAATTGCGAAAAGGAAAACGGACGGAAAACAATACGGAAAAGCCGAAATCACCATATCATATTCAAATTCAACCGGAAAAAATACATTTAAATATAGATTATTCATATTAAATCAAAGGTGTTCCGTACTTTTTCTTATACGAGCAACAACAATAAAAAAAGTATACACATATAACACAGATGCGCGTTACAAGAACAATATAAAAATATATTCATTTTTAAGTGAGATTTTTTCAGAAAAAAGGAGAAACTGTGGCAAAAATGTTATTTTAAAAATATTTTTGTATCTTGAACTATAATCACCGCGTTGTTGAATGAAAAGAAGTCTAGATCTAGATCTTTTTGTCCTCAAAACTTTAACTTATTCTTCAATTCAACTTTACCACAATTTAGGTTATTAAAAGTACACATACAAGTAATCTACCGAAATGGATTCCATACTTTACATTATTAAATGACGTTTACTTGCATAAAAATAATGTGGGAATTCATATTTTATTAATCAATTGATGATATTTTCGACCAAATAATGTTTTTAATAAAAAGTGTTGAAGAATAATTTTGTTTTTAAAGTTTATATTTTTATTTATCCTTCAATTAAGAAATAATATATAATCAGCATATTAATTATCTTGAACTCAATGTTCCCACAACATTATTTTAAACTATATGAAATCAAATCAAACTTTGCACCTTTTCGATCACAAACGATAGTTTTTTTTCTTTTCGTGCAAGAGTCCAAGTTAAAGCTTTCGTCTGATTAATAAACAAATAATATAGCTTAATCTGAATTCATAAGAAGTTTAGTCTTTGTGAGCAAAGCGTATGCGAAACGTACGAGTCTAAACATAAAGTTTTTGCATTTTACAAGATGTAAGGTTAACGGAAGTTAGTTGTATTTTCACAAATGTCAATGTGGTTGGGTGAAATGAGTAAATAGTTGTTAATGAAAATTCGCTTTTGAGGAGTTGGAAGGGAGTATTTGAGGTAACTTTTATGTTTATTAACGAATGGTTGTTTTGATATATTTTAGCTACGAACATGAACTTAACGTACTTTTATTAAAGATTCAGAGACTGAATTATGGTTTTTCAGATCATTCGACTTTTTGAGTAAATTTTACAATAATTAATTAGAAACAAAAATTCATTATTTGCATATATAAAACAACACGTTATCCACATATATTTTAAGCATCTGTTTACATGTATATAAAGTATCATTGGAAAAGCTCAATGCTCTAGGAAGGGAGAGAACTCTTACTTTGTACAAGTCACAGTTGCTATTCAAAAAGACATGGTCTTGATTTAAGCAATATTTCAAATTTTGGATGTTTTAAAGCTTAAAAACGTTTTTAAAAAAATCCATAAATCTTGGTTATATTCTTAATTTTAGTTTTATTTAGATGTTTAATTAGATATGGAATAGTAGAAACCACAATTAAAACAAAATGAAACGAGACAAATTCTAGAAACTTTTTTTTGTTTATAAGTAACTTTTAGACGTATTATTTTTCAACTAATATGGTACGCGCCATGTTTAATAACAAAGAGGAAAGTGCTTGGAACTCAACACATGCCATTCAAAACCTGATGACTCATGAGAAATATCGTATTACAGATAGAAGGCTAAAATAGACTGTGTCTGCTGCCCAATCCCATTCAGTGTTCTGTATTGAATAAAACAAATTGTTTAAATAAAAAAAATACTGGTTTTCTAAAAATACAAACTTCAGTGGTTTATAAAATTATCAACTGAAAAATAGAAATGTACAGAAGCAAAATACATCTTATAAAACGAGACACACTTAACACATGTTCGAAGTTCAATTATGCAAAAAAATGTTTTTAGACAAGAGCTGTTTTTTGTCTGCATCGCACAGATTATTCGCAAAATAACACGTCATGCATTTCATCTAAATGTTTTTACAAGGGACCTGTAAGGATAAATTTTTATAATTTACAAAAAGTCGGAGTCTGATAATTCTGTTTTAGCGACAGTGCTTTATTAATGAACTCATGTGATGACAATATACACTAAATGTTTATAATTGATAAGGGAATCAACTGGCTGTCAGGAAAAACTAAGTTTTCCGTTGTCAACAAAAACTTGTCTTGCAGGCAGACAACATTTTAAAGAAGTCTTAAGTGCAATTTTTTCTGGAAATAAAAAGTTAACATTTTAACATGATTCTTGTTCGATACTGTAAAAGCTTCAACAAACAAAAACCGACAGATCATAGGAGCTCTTAAATTTTAATACAATATATCTTGATGTTAATTGAACTAAGATTAACACAAGATTACTAGATAACGTTAGTCAAATTTGGCGCAAAATTTTAAACCCGACCTTAACCTAAAAATCCAAACAAAATAATACGGTAAAACAATGAATGAATTTGCCGTTCTTTTGAGAAAATTGTCTGAATATGTCGTTGTTGTATAGTGCCTTTTCCCTCTAGCCATCACCCTGGCGAATGGCTATATAGCATCATCCCGGGGACACGTGACTATACAGTAGACCCCACACACACACACGGAAAGCTGGCTATATGGTGGCATTTCCCCCTTTTTATAGCAAAGTATACTAGATCTTCCCCTTTCCTCCATTCTTGCCAAGATAATGAGCTTCATTATGCTTTTGAATCTGCAATCAATTTGTAAATATACATCTGGAAACAGGAAACACAATACGTATATATAGTGTTAAATTTTTCAGCATTTAAAGGGGCATTGTCACGATTTTGGTCAATTTTTTTTTTATAGATTACAATGCTCTAGGAATGCATTTCTAACGATCAAATGAAATTTAGGTGCCAGTCGATTAGTTTTAAGCACGATACAGGGCTCACAATTCTTCGTCATGTAAACAAGGCTCGTGACCTGTTTTTGTTTACAAAGGTTCAAAAAACCAGTAAAGAATCTTTTTCAAGCTGATTTGCCTATCTTCTTATTCATTTAAAACATAATTAAACAGTTACTAACGATTAACACATTCATTTGAGGTCTTAAACTGGAATTTTCACTTCAACATTCAAATGTAAACAAAAGCTTTGTTTACATAGTGAAGAATTGTAAGCTCTGTAACTCGCTTAGAATTCAACACATGACAATCAAATTTTGGTTGCCTATCAAAAATGCCTTACTGAAGCATTGTAAACATTAAAATCGAAAAAATACTTTTTGACCAAAATCGTGACCATGCCCCTTTAAGATCAATTTTTTTATATTTAAGTTTATACCACATATACTTTTGATTTCATATTCTTCTGATGTATAGTCATATTGTCGTATGTCTTCGAATTAAATCTTACTAACTGCATTAATTTACTAGCTTTAAACCAAATGAGTTTGTTTCAGTAAAAATTGGCATGCCAATTTCGACAATTTATAGATGTACAGTAGTTTACTTCCAATGATTCTCCATTGCATAGATATGGCACGGACAAGACTGGACGGAAATACAGACGACGTGATGAATTATGTTTTTCTTAATTTCATTTAAGATTATTTAGACATTTTTCATATATAAATTCAGAACATACTTTTGCTTGTGACTGCATAACATGTCATACATTTACATATGTCAAATATCAACGCCAGTTCCCTGTATTGTATTTAAATATTGTCTAAACAAAAACACATTAAGTGTAAAAACCTATGCAGGTTTCTGCAAATTTGGGATGTACAAAGCATTGATTTAATTCTTGACTGCCATTCCATCAATATTTTCTAAAGTCTGTGGAAAAATGAGGAAAAAAAGCCTACTTAGCGGAGAGTCTACTATATAGTAGCTTTTCCCCTGGCAGGGAGGGAGGGAAGAGCTGCTGTACAACACCCGACATTCACACGATTAAAAAAACTTTTTAATTTATTAGTATCGAAAAAAAACAACGAATAAATTAAAGTCAATAAAGTTACATAATCAAATAAATAAGTTTTTCACAAATAAACATTATCAAATGCCCACTGTCTCAAACACTAATCCGTTTACACAAACTGAGGAATAATTAAGAAGTTTACACGATATAATTTCAAATTTATCTTGAAGACAATCGATTATTCTGAAAATTTGATAAAAAGAGTTTAAATCGATGTGAAGTTGGTATTTCGAAATCTGAAAATTACAACATTCACTACAGCAATTTAGGAATGAGGAAGTTTTGGACATAAGCCATTTTCCTTTGGGTTCATTGATAAAGCACTCAAGGTATCATCCCATTTAAAGGATTGATATAGGAAAAACCCAGGTATTGCGTACATCGGGTGCATACATGCATCGTAGCAACGATAAGACTACAAAGAGTTCTATATGACCGATACTAAAATGATTTTTTTTTAATTTAATCTTTCGGGTTTTTTTGGGCAAACACGCAATTTCGGTTCAGAGTGGTTAATACATTTAACATTTATGAAAAATAGGGGAATGGTAAACATATACGATTAAATTTAATTCTACATATCTTTATGAGATACTAATTTTTGATTTCCAAAAATATTAGGAAACTTTCACGTGATTTGAAAAAAACTCCGCTTTAACTGTATCAGATTACCGAAGATTAAATTTGTGGTCCGTTTAGAACGGTAGGCGGTGTGTTCCGACCAATAGCTTTCGCCAAAAATCCACTGTATTTGTTTTAAAGGCGGTACTTTAGGAAAATCTTTGAAAGAATAAGTTTTATAACTCTTGGCATTTGATTGTTGAAGGTGTTTCTGATAGGTATTAGCAATGCGTCCTGAGCTAATATCTTTGATCTTAGCCGCACTAACTTTTGCAAATTTCACTAAAATAATTTTCGCGAATGAATACGCTGTTAAAGCTGAATCTAAACAACACGTGATCGACTTTTGCAGTCATGCAGGATGCAGTTTTGTCAAACAAGTAAGTTTTTGTATGATAAACAACAAATTCTTATTTAAACTCAACGTGATGCTACATGTATTCTGAGAAATAAAAGTATAGCTGAATGATTTGTAATCTAATTATTTGAAGAAATCAGGATAAAATGGCGTATTTATCTTTCTAATCGAAATATATTGAAAAAAATAAGTAACTCTTAAATTTTTACACATCTTTTCAATTAATGTTTCCATTTATTAGATACGAGACGATCAGTATAACCATCACACGTGCAAAATGAATATATATTTTTTGTATGTTTTATGTAGGTGACAAGTAATTACTTTTTGATAAAATGTCCATCTCCAAGGCTTCGGTCAAAATCCGGAGCCAGCAAAGGAAATGACACGATTCAAGACACGGCGAACAAGTTCCAAGACACGGTCAGCAAGATATTGTTAAAGTTACCATTGAAAGAAAAACAAACTTTGACATTTGAAAAAATGAAAACAATTATACATATATACACTATATACATTTTCGCTATCTTTTTCTAAATCCTTGATGTATGCTGTATTTATTTTAGATAAAGAAAGTAGAGTTCCAAAAGTTACATAAAAACTATCCAAGAACTAGTGACTCCAAATGGACTGAAATGTGGAACCTGGTAGGAATAAATATCCATATCTCTCATTTCTCATCTCATAAATCACATTTTCAATGTATCACTGTAAACTTTATTTGCACACATCTTTGACTCTGAATGAAAAACAAATTTACGAGGTGATTTACAGAGCCTCATTCAAGACTGTGTTATCTTTCCTTAGAACGGCCAAGTGCTGCCCTCCATGAAGGTCAAAGAAGCGTGGTCCATGGGTCGCTCTGGGTCCGGCGTTACCGTGGCTGTTGTTGATGATGGCGTTCAGTTAAATCACCCTGACCTGAGAAAAAACATTGTAAAATACACCTTGCTTTTTCTTTCGACTTACTCTGTGAAATTCCTTTTGGCGTCTTGTTAATTATAATTCTTGCAATGCGACACGAGTTTTAATCCGGAAGTAATTTTATTTTTTTAAAAATCCTTTTTTAACAAAAGTGACTTTGTAATTTGTTTTTGGCAGTCATTGTTTAGCATTCTTGGCATGAATAAACATTTTTTTGAAGACTGTGTCCTTTTTTTATAATATTGAAAAACATCTATCAGGAAAACGAATCAGTAAATCAGACGTAAATTTTTATGGACAGCACTAAGACAATCTGGGGTTTGCAACAATTCAACTAAATAGCAGCCCCACCCCACCCCTAAAAGTATATTTTGATAATATCCCGTGGGCAAAAATTAAAAGGAAATGATGATAATAGGCATACATTCGACCAATTATCCTTTATGCTTTCTACAACAGTTTTTATTTATTGTAGGATTCTGCGAACAGTTACGATTACTATAATGTTGATTCGAACCCCACACCAAGATCCGTTAATGAAAGGTATATAATACAGCATCATTTATAAATAATAGGATTTGTGAAACTTGTGATTTTCTTTTCCAAATGTTTGAGAAATTTTAACCGTACAATCGTGAGTTACTTGTAGCAGTACTCAATATTACATAAATGAACGTACTATGGTAATGTTAAAGGATAAATTTACTCACGTTAACACTTAAATCAGGCCTATTTAACTCATTGAGGATTCTATATTTTTTATGCAAAAGCTTTGAAATTATTCAAATAATGTAGTGGAGCCTCTTGGATTGTAAACATTAATGGTATTTTAGCGTTTCGCTGCTAAGCATAACTAATACAGGCTGTTTTATGGGGTTTTTTTTCACTCGAAATCAACTAAGGATAATCCTCAAAGAAATAAATTTCCAAAGTATTAGATATACGTACTTTTATCTTTTGAATATTAAATTTCAGTCATGGAACTATGGTCACCGGACTATTAGCTGCAGAGGCGAATAACAGTCAGTGTATTGTAGGTGTCGCTCATCAATCGACGGTCATCGGTGAGCACAATACTGTTGTAACATCAATATTCGTAGGCATTAATTAACATTAGCTTCATGAAAATTATATTTTCAAAAATACGTTATTTAGTGGACATTGATCAAATCAAAAATGTGTTATTAGAAATTCTATTTCAACCAACATATATATTTGTGGATCAACTCAACAACGAAATCCCCAAAAATTTGTATTAAACGAATAATGATTAAATTAAAGAAGTTGTATTAATTATATTAATTATATTAATTTTAGAGGCTCAGGTTAGATTTCATTCATAGAAATACTTGATTACATATAATTTTCATTTCTATGATGATGAATCAGTATAATCAAGTAATTGAAATGCAAAAATGTACAGGTTGTGATTATTATGATTTTCATAATATTCAAGAATGTATACTGTTGAAGAAGATGTTTCGTTATAACCCAAAATTGTATTAGCATCCATAAACTATCTTTAAAAAGATGTGCAAAAATAAAGGCGAATATGAAAAGCAAACTATTCAAAATTATCTGTCAGAGCAGTTATAAGCATTCAAATTAGAGTAGTATAAGTTAAATCTGTCGACGCAAGTTATAATATAATGCAATTTGTGACACAGGAATCAAACTACTTGGTGATTTGGGAGTCACCGATGTTACAGAAGCATTATCCTTGAAACATAACCTGGCAAATGTTGACATTTACACAAACAGCTGGGGTCCTTCTGATGGATTTGGATACGCTGGACCGGGCTCCGTCACTCAAAGTGCTTTCTACGATGGCGTCACAAAGGTATTTTAACATGGTTTCTTGTGGTATGAACACATGGTTTCATTATTTAATTCATCATTACAAGATGGTTTTCTTTTAGTAAAAACAAATAGTTCTATCAAGGTACAAATTAATATTAACCAGATGGTTCTTTTGTGGTATGAACAACTGGTTTTATGATGGTAAAAAAATTATAGATAGTTTCCTTTAAGTATACACAAATGAATCCGTCATGGTACAAACAAGTGTTCACTTGTGGTATATAACAAATGATTTCGTTGGCTTTTGTTGTTGTTGTTTTTTTATATTACGCATAAATTCCCACATTGTATTACAGTCACATTAAAACCGATGAAGCAGAATAATATTTTTTAAATTTACAATGGTGCGTCTGAAAAATGCTAAATATAATTCGCGCATATTGGTGCAATTATAACATGCCTTGTTTTCCAAAAGAAACGACAAAGGAAAAGTGAGTTTTAAGGAGAAAAAGTTTCGGGGTGAACATTTTGTTTAACTTTTTCATTTATAAAGTTGATCGACGACAATTATCTAATGTAAAAAATGAAAAGGCAGTTTTAAACTAATACAGAAATCATACAGAATGCAGCATCGTAATGATACATTTTTTCAGAAATTGCTGTGTTGGGAAGGGGGGGGGTGTGGTATGAACATATGGTTTCATTGTAGTGCAAACACATGATAGTTTTAAGTTCACATAAGAAAAATATAAATTTTGTTTTAACCGGACCAGAAAGAAATTATTTGAATATGTTGATATCGAACGGTTCCATTATATTATAAATGTATGGACCTATAATCAATTTGTACTTTTAAAGGGAAGGGATGGAAAAGGTTCCATCTACGTATGGGCTGCTGGTAATGGAGGATTACGTGATAATTGCAATGCCGATGGTTACGTCAATAGTATTTATACCATACCCATCACCAGTGTGGACGCCGACGGCAGGGCGGCAGATTATGCCGAAGTCTGTGCCCCAGTATTTGCCGCAACATACTCCGGAAATAAACGAAAAAACTTGGTTAGACCAAAGATATTAAATAATACTAGAACATGTTATTTATCCGATATAATCATAAATGAATAGTTTGTTATTGATTTTAATAGGTAATATTGCAAAATTAGATAGAGTTATAATTTGTGATTTGAATGTTAAAACGATAAATATCTTTGTGTTTTACCGATGAAGAAATGTACTTAGCACTATTTAAAAAAATAAATTTCTAAATAGTTCTTTAAAAATAAATCAATCTCATGCTATCATCTCTATATACTTCATCAGACGTCAACATCCTTGTCTTCTTCTTGTGTTACTGGGTTGCGAGGGACATCGTTTTCAACTCCACTGGCAGCTGGGATGATTGCCCTTGCACTGCAAACAAAGTAAGAATACGGATAGAACGTATGTTTAGTTTTTGAAAATAAGATTTAAACGTACGCGTATTAACGTGAGTTGTTTACTATGTCCAGAAGTCTACACATGTAAATGTTTTTATAGAAACGAAATCTATTTGTGCACTGTTTTTTTTTCTATCACATCAAACTTACGTCGTTAAAAAAAATCGCTGCCATGTTCTGTTCAGAAATTTCTAAGATAAAAAATTATTCTTTGACAAATCCATTAGTGTTGTTTGTTGATTTACTAAGAAGTTTATATTGTACCATTTATAATTAGTCTTGTTCACAACGTTATGTACACAGAATGTAGAAATACACACACAAGTACAAATTACAATACAATGTTATAGCAGAGTAATGGAAGGCATATGAGATATATGATATTTTTAGCGCCCAAATAAAATTTAAATATGGCCACATACCAATATTCAATAGAAATAACCATTTTTGATAAATTGACAATAGTTTTCTTCTTCTATTTGACAGTATTTACAATATTTTGAAGCTTTTTCTTAATATTGCATGACATATTTTCAATTTAGACAAAAATGATAATCGCGCCATCTCTCAAATGATTACAGAATCCTTCAATTTGTAAATTTCCGAATATAAAAAAACACATCGACAACGAGATATAGAGTAATGGATAAATAAAAATAGTTAAATGTGCTTTAATTATAAATACTTGTAAATTAATGTATAATAAAAAGTAATTGTAAAGAAATTATGAATTGAAAAAGGTAAAATCTAATTTCTTTGAATCATTTTTTTTTTCAATTTTGTTAAAATATGATATACTAGTATTAACATACATATTAATCAAATTACAAAACATTTATCACGATATAACAACTTTTCAAAGGATTTTCAAACATTTTATAATGCAGCCCATCTTTGACTTGGCGTGATGTTCAGCATCTAGTTGTTGAAACCAGCAAAAGACACGATCTTCAAGACGATTTCTCTAATTGGCAACTCAATGGTGCCGGGTTCTACGGTAATAATTTAAAAAGAATCTATGGGTTTTGAGAATTTCTTTAGTAATAAATCGTCAAAAGGTGACTTTTATTGTTTTCATGTTTCAGTAAGTCAGGTTCTTGGTTTTGGATTAATGGACGCGGAAGCATTAGTAACCAGAGCAAAAACTTGGGTTTCTGTTCCAGAACAAATTTCCTGTTCTAGTTCTGAATTTTACGTGGCTCAGTATGTCTGATTTAGTTTACTACAACTGTAGAGTAAATCTACAACATTAAAGATGAAGCAATAGAAAGTATAGTTTAAAAGTGAAAGCAATGAATAAGAAAAATTACTATTTTAAACTACTAAGATTTAAACAACGATTTCAGATCAACAAATTTATATATGCCTGAAGTGTGGAGCAGGAGACGAATAAAAGGTGGAGAAGAATGTGAAATAAACAGTCTCGAACATGTGGAGGTCAAGGTATCTTTTTCCTATTCAAGCAGGAGGGGGAATTTGATTTTGCTTTTGGAATCTCCTGCCGGGACTAAATCGTATCTTATGACCCACAGACCCTGGGACTCAATCAAGTACTCTGATCCTGGGTCTGGATTCTGGTATTTCTCATCTGTGCATTTTTGGGGAGAAAAAATTGACGGAACATGGAAACTGACAGCAAAAACCGACGACGAATACTCCACTAAAGGTAAATGAAAATCAAATTTGATTTTTACATACAGGTTTAATCTAAAATCTAATCGCATTGATGATCATAGTTCAGAATTAATAAATGCATTCGAAATAAAACATTTTTTTTGTTTCAGTGACACTAAATTATTGGAAAATAAACTTTTACGGATTTAAAAGAGGTAAATATGAAAAACATGAAAGAATATACCTTTGGCATGGTGCAAAAAAAAACCCAATGCTTTTATTTTCATACATTCTTACATCTTACTCCAAAGTGTATTAAAAAGATGCGTAAAAATGTATATTTTTGAGAGAAAAAAAAGTACCAGAGTCATTTACGGACTGATCACGGTGAGAATGTTCGCGACGACGAGGGTCTCGCAAAGATCGCGAAATTTTTATGCACGCAGGTATAAGTTGGTTAATAGTGATTTAAGCATGAAGATTTATCGGCATTCATTTGTTAGTTTTGGATTAAGTAACTTGGAATAAAAAAAAATGCGTGAACCTGTAAATTTGAAGAATTTCGTTTACAGATCTCGGATACCATATCTTATGTCTGGGTAACATACATGTTATTTTATTGATACATGTACATTCTAATAAATCAGCTACCCATATTTGATTTGTATTCTTTGATATAAATCCTTAAAATATGGTATAATTACTAGTTTTATAGTTTCTACATACGTTGGTCAAAAGACAAATATTAGCCGGAATTTTAAAAGAGAATGACGCTGTAACGATGCCATATATAATTCATCTCAGTCCATTTATGATTTTTTTTCAGCAGGGAACAGTAGCCCAGGTTTAAAGACTCCGGAAATAATACTCACAATCTTGGGGGCCTTTGTAACTTTCATCAAAACTGTACATTGGTAACTATACATTGTACATTCCTACTTGCTCAGAAAAGTCAGCAGTGGATCTTTTTTAACCGTCAGTGCCAATTTGTATAAACAAGCGAGGGTGTTGATATGTGTAAAGTAACATTTGTAAAAAAACTTTGTGGTGGTTATTCCTTTTTCAAATAATTTTGTTTTCTGTACATTGACAAATCCGGATCGATTGTGTAAAAATCATATCAAATAAGCTTTTAATTTTAAACATAAAATATCAACCTTGAGAGGCAATATCAATTCAATATTCAATTGTAAAACGCTGTCAACAAATCAAACAAACGTAGTTACACTAAACTACAGGTGCATATTTATAGTATGGTCATTGTATGTTCAAATTATATATTTATTTCTACATATTTTAATTATTAGTTATGTATATCGCATTTAAGATATTTTTTTTTATTTTACATTATTTTTATTCATAATGTTTTAATAACTCGTTATGTAATTTGTGCTGTTTGTATGTTAAATAGGTCTCAAAAGATCGAACTTATCATGATTTTCACTGTATGAACTGTAGACTCAAATTGTTTTAGCAGATAATGCTGAGAATTTGAATAAGTTGAACTCCATAGACTGGGTGTGAACGTTTTATATTGCTTCTTTTTTGCTGTCCCAGAAACCTTTTTTTTTAATTCTCAAAAAAATGTTAAAACAGAACCTCAGATTGATTTGTAATTGGTATCGACATGTATGTATTTAATAAAACATTATCTATTGTTGATTAAATATAATAACTACAACGAGTATTTACTCTTTTCAGGTTTTTCATTATATATTCAGAGACAGTTCAGATTATACTGACATAACGCTGAATCTTAAAAAATATTTTAAATACACATAACAATATTTTCTTTGATTTGAATCATTCGATGAATATATATCTGTTTTTGTACATTTAAGCATATCGAATGGGCTGAACTCTTTATCACTTCCATTTGCAATTTATGCACAATTATATCTATCATCTAATTGAGAATAACTCGCAATTCATTTGCAGTAATTAATAAACATGTCACAACCACAAATTTTATCAACGAATTGATATAACAAGTGAAAAGCTGTCACTTTAACAGCAAACCCTGTTTTCTTTTATGTAAACTGTATCCATTATCCATTTATCAACTAAATTTATAAGCACTAAATATCTGGATAAATGGAGTAATATATATACTTGTTGGTATTCTTTTCATAAACTATCGAAAATCAAAATCTAATTAATTTGCTCATTTCTGATATAAACGTATGTAGAATATATATATAAACCATCAACTTCCTATCTTAAAAACAATAGGAAAGGTTATCTGCACGAAAAGGTACTCTATATGTAATATTCTGCTAGAAAATTACTGAGATAAACAGCTGGATTCTGTTTAATTATCAAAAATCAAATATCTATGATCTATTTTGCTCTTTTCAGTGCACAGTAACGTTTTCACTATTACTACAATCTATGCTGCTAAATGTAAAACGAAGGAAATCAGCACTTTCCTCTCGTGTCATTCAAAACCTCTCTGTAAATAACTAGGGTATGATATCAAAAGGCCAGACTAAATGTAAATGATTGCAATTTGTTTTCCCCATTTTCCTTCGTCTTTCTTTTGAGAAAGACGTGATCTATATTGGTTTCATCAGACAGCATTGTTCTCCATGTTCCTTTTAGGTAATCGTTAGAATGAATGCAGTCCGCTGGCACATATAATGTGTGTCGTTTTGGAACTCTAAAACCTGTGAGGTGAAGTTCATCTTCGCTCATTTTCCCCAAAACAAAGAAACCAGAATCATCATCTAACGGGCAGTCGATGTGAACAAATTCATGTCTTTCTAACCCGGCTCCTCTATTTTCCCCTTCCACGTAATTAGTAAGGTAGCTATCTTTGTAAGTAAAGTCTTGTATCACGTGACGATATGGTATGAAAACCTCCTCTGGTCGACCATCTGCAAACATACAGCCATAGTAATCTAAAAGTTCACTCGTGGCAATTTCAGTCTCTAGTTTTCCATCAAAATCGGCTGGAAAGATTAGATTTCCTGAAGCTGTTGTATTTTTGCTTGACTCCCAGGAAATCCTTACAACAGTTTTCTTGGGCGTTAATTTTGGTAAGTCTACAAACTGAGAAAGTTCTTGAAGCTTATATTTTCCGGGAATAATATCGTCAACAATATCTGTGCCACCACTCATCACAATTTCACCATTCTCCCCTTTCCGCTTGAAAGCTGCAAATTTATTCCAGCGCTTTTCTATCATGCTGTGAACAACTTTTGGATCACACGACAGAAATTCAGACTTCAAACGAGATTCAAGGCTCCCCGTTTCTGAAAATATCCCGACATCATCGAGAAATGATAAACACTGTAAATCGATTAAAGTTAATTTTTCATCTTTATTTCGTTTCTTTAACTTCTCGAATGAAGTAATAATTTGAGACAAAGACAAGTCCATCCTGTTTCTTAAAGATTCTGAAAATATTTTGAAATTTATTGTTCCTTTACGCTTCTTCTCTGCTTCCATAAAGACTTTAGGTAAAACAGAATTCCCTCCTTGTAAGATTTTCTCTACAAAGTAATCGTAAAATTCACCAAAGGTAACTGTTCCGTTGTTGTCGACATCTATTGAGTTGAATAATTTTTCTGCTTCTGATTTTTCTATTTCAACTCCAAATTTTTGCAATGCAAGACAAAATTCATCAATTTCCAAGACACCGTTCCCGTTTTTGTCTAAATCAAGAAAAATGGCCTTTATTTTATCTCTCTCAGTGTTTACTGATTTCAATTGAAAAGACTTTTCTTCGATGTGAATTTTCCTGCTATTTTCTTTTTCGGACTTTCTCTCTTTCATTTCTTCGTTAAACAGGATAAAAGACTTTTCGCATTCTTTCAACCGTCGACTGTGGAACTCTTTGTCGTATTCGTCGTTCTTTCTTCTAAGTAGCTCCCGAACAGGACTTGTACCATTGGCAAAATAGGATAAGGATTCATTAAGAGCGTTCAACCATGCTTGCATTCTCTTTCTTTCCATTGTTGCCAAAAGACACTCAAATTTGCCGCCGTCTGATACCTGTATCACATGTTTCATTCCTTTTTCTTGGTTAGAAACCACCTTAAATGTCGTGTGATCAGAGAAGTACACGACATCTTTAACACTAAGAGATCCTTTTGACGACTTGATGAAAGAAAGCTCTAACTTTCCGGGACACAATGTCAGCCATTTTCTGGACCAGGATGAAGAATGAAATCGTCGTTTATATCTGACGTATACCCACCCTCCTTTCAATACCTCCTTCACTAACCAACCATGAATTCTCTTTAAAGCGTCGGAAATGTTGACACTGGAAAACAGTATCTCAAGACAATCTAAAAAATTCTGAAAGACCATTCTTGTGTTTGCTGGTGGGAAACTGTCATTTACCTTAACGTTGGCAAAAGTAGCAAATTTTTCAATTATCCAATCATAATCTTCGTGGGAAATCGTAGGAGGAAATGATTTTTCATCTGCTAACGTGTTGAATATCCGCCAAATTTTAAATACATCTGACTCTTGGAGCAAACTTTTATACGTTTCTTTACACAACTGCCAGCAGGTCAATTCCGTTTTTTCCTGCAACTCAATATGAGTAAACCTATCCTGTCTCGATAATAACACTTTTCTTAAATCTGTGAATGTTTCTCTTGATAATTCGTCTTTTGCAAAACCAAAATCATTTTTGGCGCTTATGATTGCGAATGCATTTGACAAGATTGATGTGTCTAAAACTGATCCCCCGTATTTCACATGAGCAAACTGCAAAATACACGTAAGTCTTTCCCCAGGCATGTCTGAAATTTTAAATAAAATAAAGCTTTAGGAGCACAAGTGTGCCTTTATAATCTCTTTCTTAATTGGCATTACATCAAAACAGAAGTATGTCAATTTATATGGAACATAATCATTAAAAGTATTTTAGATATATTTTCAGAAAAATCATTCAGATAACGCAATCAAGTAAACAATATCTATTTCCGTCCTTTGTACAGGAAGTTGTAGACCGTATAGTGATTTAGGAAACATTACAAACAAAGGTCGGATATTGGTTAAGAAAAGTAATTTAAAAAAAAGAAACTTCCTTTAGAACCTCTATACCGGTAGGTATATATTTCGATTGCTTAAGATAGGAATTTTAAGGTGGATCACTACACTTTGAAATAGTTTGATAAAAAAAAATATGTTGTTGCTGTTAATATTATCAGTAATTTAAATTTGATATATACATCTCGATCTAAAACCTTCATTCATAATAAAAAAAAATTTATCATTTTTAATATAATGCTTGCGTAGAAAAAAATATGATACATTTTTGAATAATTAAACATAATTGTGTTGATAACTTCTTATAATTTTTTATAAGTGATTCTCTGGTGTAACAATGAAAATTATTTCCATGACGCCAACTCTGAGAACTAAATCAAACAATGTACTACTGCGACTTGTTCAAGAAATCATGGTTAAATGATATTTTTTGAAAAGTCAGTATTTTACTAGTTTTAAAATATGTTAATGCAATATAATAATGTTATGATAAAATAAAAGAGGACTTAATCTTTTTACCATATTATAGGACAAACTTTATTGACCATTATCAACAATCAAATCAGTTTAAACGAAATGATTTCCCTATTACCTGACTGAATTACCCCAAAACACACTCATTCTAAATTAAAGCTTTTTTAAAATCCAAATCAATTAGTAAAATGATAAAACTCAAAGTATTTTTCAATGACAGAAACAGTAGAATTTACTTATATCTTTTGAATCATATATATTGGATTATAATTATTGCAAAACGTACCTCAATTGATGAAAAAAATAATATCTTGTGGTCATATCAACATCACATTGTAATAACTGTGCAGCCTGACGATGCCTTTTTATACCGTTTGGCACTGTTAGTTATGCAGTCGTGTTGTTACTTAATTATTCAACTGAATTATTAGATTTTTAAAACTCAACTGTGCGTGAGATTCGAAATGCACAAAACTAATTCCAATTCGTTACCATTTTAGGACAAAACTCTGACAAACAAACTTTTATATCTTGCTGATAAATAAAACACGACATCCATCGGTTATCCCGCTGTTTAACAATTACATCAGTTCGACGCAAATGAGCAACACTTTTTATTCTTATACATTTTAATTCAAAAGAATACTTAAATATTAATTATGGTATAACACTTTGTAAAAGGAGAGAAATAAATAATGTACACACACAAACAAACGCACATCATTGATTGAAGTCACAAGACAAAGTCTCGTCATGGGCTTCGTTTCATTGGAAATTCTTGGACACTTCTACCCGGTGATATATCTTCTATAAACTGCAGAATCTGATAGGCCAAATTAATGAATGCTAATTAATCAAGAACTAATCTATGTTTTATTCGTATGGCTGGAAAGAACAATTATTAGAACTGAAATATTTGTAAACAAGTGGTTTTATTTTAGTTTTGATCGAGATCATTTTACGACGCTGTAAATATTTACGACTTTGTCGTAAGTTCTTTTGTAAAATGCAGCCCTGGAGAGTATAAGAATGGACGGTAAACATGTGTATTTTTGCATCTCGTTGTTTATTGCTTCAATAACGAAGCAAATACAGTATATGGCTAACCTATGGTCAACATATAAATGAACACATAAAACGCATAATCACAACAGGATCAACTATGAATGAAATACAGGGATAAACATATTTTAAAAGCGATAATTGTGTTTAGAAGGAATGTCCGTTACGCATTAATGTTTTATAGGCAGCATGTGAACAAAACAAATTATATGTTCTATCAAAAACAACCGCAAATAGTGTAATGACCCTTTTAAAATATTCAGTAACTGCCTACAAAGAATTTGAAAAAATAAGTACATTATTGTTCAGACCAGTCATGAGCAAATTACTTTTCAGTTTTTATAGCGTTTGTACCTTGTAAACTCATTTGGGGCTACTCATGTTTATTTCGCTTGCAATTAGAAACGTGCTTGTGTGGCAGTGGTTCATGCTTGGTTAATGGTAATTGCACGTAAAAGTCCTTTCGAAACGATTTACTATTATTTTTTTGATGGGGGATTTCCTTGAATAGGCAATTTTATCTAATTGGCAACTGATACAAGACTGTTCGTCATGGCTACTGCGTTGTATAATTACACGGGATCAATTGTCTCAAATTGTTATTTAATAAATCATTGAGTTGATCTTCACTAACACTAAATGACAAACTTACAATCTTTAATTTTGTATTGTTAATTCGAACGCAATTTTTTGTTATAGGTTATAACAAACCAAGATCAAAATTTAAACATTCAAGATTATTTTTTTTTTATAAATATATGTATCTAATATTTCAATTGCGAACCGTGTTCATAGTCAAAAGAACAAAGGAAAGATTCAAAACAGGAGCTGAGCAAACACGGGCATCTACATAAATTAGAAGTAGGATCAAGTTCCATGGAGGAGTGAACATCCTTTGCTGAACGGCCACAACCAACGTGATCTCTTTGTCGTAGTCGGGAAAACGGGAAAAATGTTGTTCTTTTTAAAAATCGAACCTTTTACAATTTCTAGGGACTTCAGCTAAACTATAATTTATTTCAATAAACTATCGTCGAATATAAAAGAAAAAAATAAACCTTTGGGTTTGCATCTTAACAAAAATGTACATGCCCTGTTTTACTTTCGAATCACTTTGTACCTGTGGCTAGCAGATGAAGTGTCATACACTGCAATGCATATGACACGGTGACCCATTTTTTGACCGAATTTAAAAAAATCAATGTTGATGAATGATGCATATTTTATTCAAAACATTATAAAAATGTTCTTTTTACCTTTATATTTGATTTGAATAGATCGAAAGTCGATAGGATTGTTTTGAATGAACCTTTGACGTGAGAACCATTACTGCCTGTCAATAATGACTGATGGTAGTTTTAATAACATTCCTATGCATATTATTTAGTGCTTTTAAGCTACGATAGTGCTTTAAGATAACCTATTGTTATAACAAACATTGTACGTTTCTTTAACCCTTTCGACTTATTGCTATCCGTTTTCATCCTTCACAGTGTGTTTCATCGGTCGTTATTTCAAAAAGTGAAAACTAATATATTCTGTAAAGAATACTTTTTTACTACTCCGCATCCATCAGACCATCTTAATACATAGGTATGACCAACAAGGATTACCTTTCCAAAATTTGGGATTTATAGCATATCCAAGGAACGAACGTTCTGGTTTTAAGTCAAAGGTTCTTGGGTAAAAAACTGCTAATAAACAGGAATTTTTTTCTTCTCTTTTTCAAACTATATGTATGGCAAACTGAGTGTATATTTGGTATGAGCTCCAGACCTTCATTCACAATTTGCCTCTGGGTCAAAGTTTCCGGCGCAAGAATGAGTCTTTATGTTCGTTTATGGAAAGTAGAAGCCATTCATTCTTTTATAATATATGTTCTATGTTCCGAGACACCTTTTAAGCAAGCTTGCAAACTCATTTCACGTGCAGCATGAGTTAAGAGGTACATGTAAATGACAAACAAATTAAAACCTCACCTCTGACTCGGATATGCTTCTGTTGTTATTATAAAGTGAAACTATTTTATGCTTAGTTATGTTTTTGATTTTATTTTTTTTGGAGGGGGGGGGTGTTGGTTTGGGGTTTTTTAGGGGCAAACAAGGGACAATAAATAGAAATATTTAGATTATTCTCAGAATTCTGAAAAATCCCTCAAAATAATTGGATGGAACCTTAATGGTGGTTTTGAGAACACGCGGGGACAGTAAAAGTGCTACCTGTGTACATACGGCATTATATACCTATCAGACAATTGGATTCGTGCAAGACTTTGTATGTGGAAAGCTATAAAATATAAATATTCCACAGAGATTCTAGATCTGTCCAAGGAGGGGAAAAAGTTATTTTGATAAAATATATTTATGATAAATATGTCTCTGTTATTGATCCTTTATATGATATGATTATCGTGTTTAAAATTGACATATCCCTTTGTGTTTATAAATGCGATGTTTACCTCCTGCGAATTCCGTATTTTAAAAACTGAAATTTTGATACATTTAGTGACTTAGAAAAAAAGAAGAGAAAATATCTGAATCAAGGTGATGTTTTTGTTTTATGGAGACTTTAAAGGGGCATGGTCACGATTTTGGTCAAATTTTATTTTTCTGTTTTTATTATTTGCAATGCTTAAGGAATGCATTTCTAATGATCAAATGAAATTTGGGTGCCAGTCGTTGAGTTTTAAGCACGATACAGGGCTCACAATTTTTTGTCATGTAAACAAGGCTCGTGCCTTGTTTTTATTTACATAGATTTAATAGACCAGTAAAAAATCATTATAAAGCTGGTTTGTCTATCTTATTATTCATTTAAAGCATAAATAAACAGTTCCTAACGATTAACACATTTATTTAAGGTCTAAAACTTAAATTTTCATTTTAACATTCGAAATGTAAACAAACGCTTTGTTTACATAGCGAAGAATTGTAAGCTCTATAACTCGCTTGTAACTCATCAAATGACACTCAAATTTTGGTTGCCCATTAAAAATGCCTTACCAAAGCATTGTAAACATCAAAATCGAAAAAAGAATTTTGGACCAAAATCGTGACCATGCCCTTCTAATTGTAGAACGCAATCATTGCCAGACTTTTTTGATAAAGACTCATTCTATAACGGTGTTTTAGATAGTCTGATTACATATACAGCTGATAACAAAACCTGTAATAATGACCTCTGACACTGGTCATAATGAATACGGTACGAATCAATTGTCATTTTGTAAGACCAAACGTCTTCGCATTGTGAATGGAATGCAAGAAGACGGTCACGCAAATGATTTTTCTTTTAATGGGACACGTGGACTCAGTACAATTGATAAATTATTATCACGTGTACATATATGTTTGTTTATTAAGAATAATTTATCGCCTGTAATTCTAACGCTTTTTCTGACCATGCACCACCACACAGAACTGCACATTAGTATGAACAATCACCCATGCCAAAAGCCGGCGGACTCGCCCGAGAACTTGCAATGTAAACATTCCCTATGGAAAGTGGAACACTTCGGACCGTGCACAGAATCTATCATCTTAAATCAACACAGATTAAAAGATTGTATTAATATTGAATATATCTCATTTCAAACAGACATGGATTTTTGTATTAGCAATTAAAATGAAGTGTTTCATGAAATTGTAGATCCATTGCTTTGAAATCATCAAGAACTAGTATGACAAAAAAAACCGCACATATAATCTTTGTAAAGCTATATGTAAAAGACAGTATTTATTACATGCAGGTCAAAGATTAGAAAATTTTTAGAAAAATAATCCCAAGCAACTTTTTGCAAGATTTAAACGAAAATCAAATTTTGAATTTAATGTGCTACTAAGTGCGATTTTTAAAATCATTTTAAGGTGGTAAGGGACACTTCCATGTTGTGACGTATTGTTTATCGAAATAAACAATATAATAAAGTGTAATTTTATAAGAAGTTTCTTTCCCATTATTATCACATAACAGCGTAGCGCAGTTGGTAAGAGGTTTTAGTACGAACTTGTAAGTCATGAGTTCGAATCCCGCTTGGGCTTTTATAATTTTTACCTCTCCAAATATTTTTAAAAGCTATTTTTTGGTTAAATATTGTAAAATTTGAAAAGTCTAAACCGGAGAAAGTATTTCAATAATAATGTACTTTAATCCATATTAATATCGACAGATGTCCCATACACCCTTAAATTAACTTCACAAAACTTTACAAAACAATGTTGCTATTGATAATGATATCTCCAACGATGCTGAGGATTGTATTTTTGAAGAACTAGACAAGGATATTGATGTTGAAGAAATTAAAATAGCTTTTAAGAAAATTAAAAAATGTAAATCACATGGTGACGACTGTTTACTTAATGGATATTTTATTGAATTTGAAGAATATATGTTGCCTATCCTACATAGACATTTTAATTGTATATTTAAAACATGGCTATTCCCTGAATCCTGAACTTTCTCTATTTCTGTGCCTATTCATAACAAGGGATGTAAATTTGATCTTAATAACTAAAGAGGAATCAACCTTGTTAGCAGTATGTGTAAACTTTTTACTTCTTTTTTAAACAACAGACTTGTAACATGGCCAGATGAAAATAATGTCGTTACTGATGCACAATTTGGTTTTAAATCTAAATGTGGTACAAGTGATGCAAGTTTTGTTCTACATACTTATATTACCCCCGCTACTTCATCGTTGGCAAATAACAAAAAACTTTAATCTGCATTTATTGATTTTTCAAAATCTTTTGACTCTGCTGATCTAAACTTTGGATGAATTTTGTCAGAAATTGGTATCCAAAGAAAACTCCTACGTGTTATAAAAGGGTTATCTAAAAATGTTTAAACATGTGTAGAATGATGGATTTTTGATTGATTTTTTTTGAAAAGCAATCTTGGTTTAATGCAAGGTGAAGTACTTTCACCCATTTTATTCAATTTGTATGTTAATGATTTTGAAATTATTTTTTAAAAATTCTGAATGTGTACCATTTGAAATTTCATCACTGAATCTTTTCCTTCTTATGTATGCTGATGACATGGTGATTTTTCAGAGACAATTGCTCGTCTTCAGTTTCTTTTGGATCAATAATAACATATTATTGTAGGCTGTAGCACATGGAAAATACACATTAATGTTGATTAGTCAAAGACTGTTGTTTTTTAGAAAAGGTAGAAGGGTAAAAGATTGTGAAAAATGATATATTTATGGTAAACCACTTGAAATTGTAGATCAGTTTGCACATCTAGGCATTATTTTTTACTAAACTACTAAATTCTCCAGAGCCGAGAAACAACTTGCTGAGGAAGGTAGAAAAGCATTATCTATTTTGAAAAAATACAAGAAACATTATTTTTAATCATAATACTTTGCTATCATAGTTTGATTGTTCTGTTGGCAGTGTCATTATCTATGTCTCTGAGGTATGGGGTTCAATCAAAGCACCTAATATTGAGAAACTAGCTTCATCTTGATTTCTGTAAACATATCTTGGGGGATTAATAGGTCAAATTGTAATGTGGCAGTTTATTCTGAATTAATACGCTTTCTTCTGCTGTACCAAAGACTGTTTAATATAGTTAAGTTCTGAAATAATTCGGTACCATAATAAATGAATTATTGAACAATGCTATTATATACTATATAACTGTGTCGAAATACATAATACAAAAATCTAGTTGTCCCGTGTTAAAGATTTTTTATGCAATCTTGGTATGTTTGAATTGTGGAAACAACAAAACATATCATCTGCAGATCTCATTGTTGTCAAACAACGTATACTTGACCAAGCTACACTATGAATATAATTTTTCAAATAGATAGTTCTAGTAAATGCTCTTTTTTTTAAAAATACTTAATTGCAACCCATAATTTTCAATTTTAATTGTAGAAATCTATTCCAATCAAATATCAAAAGTATATTTCAAGATTAAGGTTGTCTTCGCAACAATTAGCGATAGAAACAGGTATATTTTGTAATGTTGAAAGACACAATAGTAAATTGCAGCTTTTAAATGTTGAAAATGTAAAGGAACTATATAATTAGGGTAAATTTATTCACTTTAGCTTGAAAAAAAGTCAACATTTACTAAAGGCAAATTACATGTTGATATCATAAGTACACTTCTGCCACATTCTCCTGTTAACCTACCTGTATGTGTATACGTGACTTTCAACATAGAGTAACCCTATTAACTAGGTAAAAATAATAAAAACAAAAGCTTAATGTACAGCTGTTGCATATTTGTGCATATCAGAATTCGGTGTAGATGTATGGCTTTTCCTCTTATTTTCTGTTCAAATAATTGATAATTTATGAAGTTCTATTGTATGACATGGACGTGACAAATTCGCTATTATACGTTATTGGTGTTCGCACGCAGGAAAATGATAGCAGTTTAAAATTTCACTAATTGCTGCAATTTTGTAATGAAAGTTTATGAATTATTAACATTTCTATTAGCACGATTCTTTGAACTGCCCCTTGTGTATCAAAATTCATTCGCTGTCACTTGCTCCTCAACTAGCATAAACGAGACACCTAAACATATGACCAATCCTATTGTACGAGGCAAAAAGAGTTTTTACTACACAAAACCCAACCTATGGTCCGAAAACTTGTAAGATGTCAGAGAAATTGGTGAAATACCTGCTAATGACTCGACAAAAATTGATGGTACTACAGTCATTTATTCATTGCAAAATATGTGTGCATTTGAGGCTACTTATCATCGGACTACTCATAGTTTTATAGGAAGTTACATTTAATGATGAAAGTTGACTTCGCTTTAATATTAATGTCTTTCTAACATTCTCCAGACAACACGGTTAAATTAAGAACTAGAGTAAAAAGGAATTTCCATACATTACGAATACTCATATTTAATTTGAAGAGGTACATTTTATGATTGGGTAACTACTTAAAACTGTTTGCGGAGTATTCGGATCTGTAGGGGTTTTTTCCTCGTAGCATTTCTACCAAGTCCGTGTTTGGCAAGAATATTTCTATCTTCTAAACTATACACAACAGGAGATAATGATAAATAAAAGTCACACAAAAGGATGGGAGATATCATTTGTTTATTTCACTCAAACATAACAAAGGATCTATTGCGAATAACAATTGAATTGACCTGTAAGGGAGATGGATTTCCCGGGAAAAATCACTTTTTAAAATCAGTTTTTTTTTTAATTTTCTATCCATTATATTTCTAAATTTTCAAATTTGCATTTTGAACCTATCATATTGCCCTTGCAATTGATTAATGATTAATATTCATCGTTGGCCAAAACAACAATTTTTTTTTTATGTAAAACAGTATAATTCTGCAATATGTTTGGCCTAGATACCCTTTAGGACCGGCATTCCCCTAACAAAATCTTAGATATTTCGATAGATTTATTTTTCAAAGCAATGAATTATGATAGAATTTTCTAAGGGCATCCCGGCTCTGGGGTCAAATGTTGCCAAAAAAACGACAAACATTTCGGAAACTGATTTCTGCCATACTGGTCCATTTTCACATCAAAGAGAGGAAGTCCTGGAAAGCTCAATAGGTTAAAGCGCTGACTATGTCACACGGTGTTTTTGTGCCCTAGTTCGATTCCATCTGCGGACACACTTTTTCATTTTTTAAAATAACGGCATTTATAAACATCTATTTACTTTTTATGCAGAATTGTGCATTTAATATACTAAACTTCGATCTCCTTCCTTAAATGCACATTTGCTCTTTGAATTAAAGATATCGATGGAAAGAATTTATGATATAGTTTTTCACTACATGTAAAAGCAATCAACCGGAACTATACCCAAGTATAAGTACGCTTTGTTTGAGGACAAGAACCATTCACCCTGTGTAAGTCGAGACAGGTGCCACGTAAAAAAATCATATCGAGCTTGTGTTTGCCTTTTAAAAACATATAAAGGAAATTGAAAAACTTTTGGAGAAGTACTGCAAAGTAGATGCATTCGTTGTTTGCAATGAACGTATGCATTGTTGACAATTTAATCCAAAAATGCAGGAGGAAGGTTTATAGGTTAAAACAATCAAAGTACTGAAGTACTGACAGGAGTTGATTTTATAGATTATCATTTATTCAAAATCAACGATATGTGATTTTGCATGGCAAGTAGAATCAGTAATCGAAATATTTCTGAGAAATTGTATGGATCAAGGCAAGATTGAAATCTTGTCTTGTTCCACCAAATGCTCGGCTGTCTCCGTTTATCTCCGACAAGCAAGAGAGACTCTGTTTTGTCGTATATTAACGGAGACAGCCAAGCGTCTGGTTGAACGAGACTACATTGAACTCTAGCTTAGGAATACATACGACTTTAAAAAATATCTAAACTGTTTGTACAATTTAAAATCTTACTTTTTTCATGGTATTTATAAATAAGTTTTCTTGAAAAAAAATGCTTCAGAATACATAGCATCGAATTATCGATTATTTTCAAGAACTAAGTGTTGTCAGCGGTATTATTGATTTGTGCTTAGGTCCAAACAGTGTTTCACTTTCGCTTTGCCCGAGTAAGTGCATAGGAGAGTTGATTAAAATCAACTCCCAAAAGCGGTGGTGGGTCAGTTAAAGTTTTCCGTCACCTTGCCATTACGGCCATTCGAAAGGTGACAAACTGGAAGCGGTAAACAGTTGGTAAATCCTCAATCTACGAGTGCATGCCTCTGTTGATAAACAATCTGGTGTACTTGGTTTTGCACTATTGAATGATACATGCATCATGAAGGCTTAAACAAAAAGACTAGAAAAATAAGGGTTTTGAGCTTTTCGTGTTAGAGACACTAGTGTATAAACAGTGGGAAAACGTTGTTGATTAAATCTGACATGCTTTGCATTTTTGATTGGCGAATGGTTTCAGTAAACCCCAATCAAACTCAAGGGATAAAAATCCCGACGTTTGATTGCACGATATGCCAAGGATTTGTGAGAAGCGGTGCGGATCAGAAAACCTTGGCTAGCGAAGTCGACGTGCATTATTTGTCGCAAAGAGTCAAAGGGTTTGCGACTTTTGAAATCGAGTCTTGAGAGACTTTCGATATGTAATTGGTTGTAAATAAACGCATTTAAAGAACATGTACTATAATATGTAAACGTAATCAAAATAAAAAAAAATGATTATAACTCATACTGCTCGGACAACGACTGTTTAACTTTTTTCAATCACTTTACAATATGAAAATTAGAACATTTAGCAACACATATGTTAAAATTGTATAACATACTGTACATTTATAATCAAACGTTCATTGTGCTTGATAACATGTACAAGTTCACTTATCATTTTAAATGTATTTTTGTTATCTTTTTATTTTTCTAAAGAAACACGTACATATATATTGTCGCCTTCTGGATAATGCTTTAACTAAATGAATATTTCAATAAAAATAGAATATTCGAGCTAATACAATTGCAGATCCCTAACGCTTGTTATAAAAAAATGAATTAAAGACAAGGCTGTTTTTTTTTCATTTTAGTTAGTTTCATTACATTGATAGTATATTGCTATATAATTAAATGTATATAAAAAAGATGTTAAATTCACAATTTATATAATCTGTCTGATTGCAGTCGACCGCTATTTTAGTTTACGCGAGAACTTACATAGAAATCCCGCCCAAGTTCTGTTCGTCACAGTCCATCACGCAGGCGCAGTCATTAAATCCGTCACAGCGGTAAGACATCGTAAAACAGCGCTTACTGGAACATGAAAACTGGTGAAACTTACAATCTGAGAAAAAAAAAACCAAAGTTCTTGCTCAAATCAAAATTTGTATGGATCAATGGATACCAAGGATAATGGAGGAATTTTAAACAACAGAAACTCAATTATGTGGAATCATTTATCTCTTTTGTTGGGATGTCATTTCTATGAATCTGCATTATTTTAAGACGATACAATTCGAAATTTACTCACGAAATTTACAAAAATATAGATACCTTGAATATTAATGATCCATGGTATTTGGTTCATAGCTAGTAAATAATTAATGTTAAGCATATCATTTTTAGCAGGTTACTCTAAGGCCACCTCATATCTATCACGGAGTAAATGTATTCAAAATCCCTTACCTTTTCTGTTCACTAGATAGCCTGTAATTGTCACTTACTTGGTACATGATCTGTTTTAGCACTCATGCCAGTACCTGCAACAATTAACTGTCAGATTAACCATCTCCAGCAAGAGCATTTGATGCGACCAATTGTCGCCCTGAAAAAAATGTTTTATTCTAAGGACAATATATGTATAAAACAGATACAGGTATTATCATCATTATCTCACCCCCCCCCCAACACACACACACACACACAAGTTGAGAACTGCATGACAGGCACAGAACTCTTCAATTATCTTCCTTTAAAAGTGTATGAATTAATATTTGGACAGGTAACAAAGTTATCTCTCTTTAACAGTGTATGAAATTAATGTATGGAAATGTAACAAAGTTATCTATCTTTAAACATCTACTACGACTGGATATAACAGTATAATGATATTCTATTTCTATGTCTGAAAATTTATATATAGTCATCAAGTGAGCTTTCGAGTTCAGCCTTTGGTTGGTCAGGTCATCGCAAGTATTCAGAAGCTCATTGGCAGAGTCAGACCCATCTGTCACCTGAAAAAGGATGGTTATTTTATTAACTCCAGCGCTATATATACAGTATTTTGTGTCGTTTGTTGTTTTACATCCTTTTGAGCATACTCCAGGCATGTTGTAAATCAAAGGCATAACAATTTCTGGGGTTTTGTTTAACTTACAGACTCTAAGAGAAATAGCTAAAGAACAATTGCTTTTCTAATTCAGATTGATGTCATATCTTTTACTTTGTTAGTCCACTAAGTTTTGTAGATTTACTTCACAACGAAATTCCGGAAATTTGTGTTCCACAGATAATGAGGGTTCTACTGTAACACCTACCACTAAGTAATCCTCACACGCCCCACCGGATGACTTCTCGCCTTTGAAGGTGAAATCGAGGTCCACGACATACTTATCCGGTACCTTAATGACCCATATACAGTTAGAGTAGGCACTATAGGTGCTACTGGAGGAAAGGTCGTGAGAGCCACCGGCCGTCAACTCAATGTAACCGCCACATCCTGTCAACGAGGCAAAAAAGGGTGAAAATTTCTGTTACTGTAAGGGTATTAAATTTGGCGTGTACAGTATTTGCCGAAAAATTTTTCAACAAGCCAGTATGGATTTGAAGTGTATTTGTGAATGGACGAAATTTTGATCAACTTTTTATTCGTCTGAAGTTTTGAGTAGGAAACAAATTAGAACTGGAGAAAACTGATCTTATGTATTTTTTTCCTATTCAAGGAATAGAAGGAATGTGGTTTTGTTTTTAGAATCTCCTGCTTGGAGTAAATCATATCTTATGACCCCAAGACCCCTTAATTCGATCAAATACGAGGGTTGTCCAAAAAGTTCGTGGACACATGTAATTTAATTCTAAATAACGACGCTATATTTAGGAAAGTATGACAATATTTTAATATAGGTTATAATAATGCATGTGTACAAAAATCAGAGCAATGTACATTCTCATAAAGTAGTTATCACTACAAAAATATTGCCTGTACAGACCGCACGGCCCAGTCTGACGTTTTTATAACGTCGTACGTGGCGCGTTGGTTTTTGTTACTTTTTAACGTAGTCCCCTTAGCACTGCAAACACCTTTCACACCTTCTTAGCCATGAATTGAACAATTTGAATACCATTTACTGTCGATTTTCGATACAATGGCTCGAGTTGCATTTTTAGGTTCATCAGAATACTCAACTCTAACTCCTCATAGCTGTGATTTGATGGATGGAAAAATTGCAAAATCCATCGGAGGAAGATCCGGACTATATGGCGGGTGTTCAAGAAGATCGAATCCTAGGAGTTTGATTTTCAGACACGTGGAAGCTGCCGTATGTGGAGGTGTATTATCTTGGTGTAGGATGACATTTCCAAGTTCCACAGCCATGACAGGGCGTGTTTTCTTAATTGCCCTAACTAAGTCGCGGCGTAACACCTGTAATAAATAAAACCAATGTTTTGTTTGGTTTAGAACATGTAAATTTATTCATATATAGTAATTAAATAAATAAAAATTAAGATTAGAACGTCCGGGTATTAAATTTATGAATTACAATACGCTAAATGTAAAAAAAAATGATGTTTTTAAATCAGTAATTACAATTTAAATGTGATGAAATGGGTAGTTATTTACCTGAGAGTAGTATGCATATGCAGCATTCACCGTCTGGCTTGAGGATACAGCGTGGACAAATCAATCCGTGCCGATCAGCAAAGAATATGTACATCGCAACCTTTGCCTTTTCGGTGCTAAACCCCGGTGTTTACAAATGCTGGATTCTGTTTTTGTTTCTGGATCAAAATGATGCAACTTATCTCGTACGTAGTAATGATTCTGTCAAGCCACTTTTTTCCTCCTCTTTTGAAATTTCATATCAACGCCTTGCTTGTCTGCATTCGTCTTTATTGTGCTCATCGGATAAAAGTCTGGGCACCCATCTTGCGCAAACACGACTCATACAGAAGTCTTCAGTGAGGATATTGAGAACCGAAGATTTACTAACATCACTTATTGACCCGACTTCTTTTAACGTCAGACGTCTGCCTTTCATGACAATGTCATGAATGCGGGATTTCGTTATATAGGCCTTCCACTTCTCCATCCAAAAATCGTTTGTGCCACTTGTAGACGAGTGATCTCGATATGTGTCGATGCCTTTTTGTGTTCTCTATCCTTTGTTTTAGTTCGATAGGTGTTTTCCCCGAGTCTACACAGAATTTAATGATGGCGGCGCTGTTCCCCCGGGCCTGCGATCCGCCGACGTCGCTTTTTCTGGCGTTTTTAAGGACACTAGTCATGTTCTTGCCGTAAAATCCTTTAAATATCCTCTGCTCAATTAAAAACGGCTTTAAATGACGTATGATAATGACGTGCATAATTCTAACTACGTCGTAGTTGAATATTTTGACGTTTTAATCTGTTTTTAAAAGACTGTTAATATTCATATCTAAAAACTCAGTCTAGAAGTTTGGACAATTTGACATCGCGACACTTTAGTATACTAAAATTTAAGTTTAATTTTAATGAAGACATTCAAAACCACTTTAAGGTACTTCACTACGCCTAGACTTATACTTTTTAAGACACTTCGTCACAAAATGGCGATTTAAATGTTTTAGTAAACTGTTTGTATCAATCGATTCAGAAGTAAATATCGTCATAGCTCAATGGTTAAAGCATCAGGCATGTGAACCGCAGAATCCGCCTAGCGTTTTTGTTTATGTTTACTATAGTCTGTCCCAAGATATTTATGCTGCATATTTAAACGATTTTTAATAAAAATACACATACCTGTGACTGAAGTGCAATTAAAATCGATGAAAGGGAAAATTCCCAAGATAACTTCATTCACACATTATCATTTTTCCCTCGTAAAAATTCACAGGAACGAAAACAGATTTCCTACGGAGATTTATAATGGGGAATGTTGACATCTTTTCTCCATTCGGAAATACTCGGGACCCCTCGCGCAATTTTTCAACGTTATGATCCGGGCGTCTTCATCTCCTTGGCAATGGAAAAACCTCATAGACTTTTTATTTTTAGCCGTGTACTGATACCCGACAAGCTAGAGGGGGCGTTTCAAAGGGGAAATCTTGGGATTTTTTCATACTATTGACTGAACATCGTCTGAACCAAGAGGTATTTCTAAATATTGAATAATTTAAGAAAATATGCGGCAAAAATATCTTGGGACAGACGAAATGAAATTTTGAAAATATCATTTTTATCCAAAATTGCACATTTTTTTCCCATATTTGACATATATACTTCTTATTCATCATGCTCTCTATTATAATCAATTAATTTCATGTTGATTTGAGAACTTATTTCAAGGTGTAGTGAGGCACCTTAATTTTATGACAAATATTTTGGTATACAATATGCATATAAAGCCGTTTAAAATGACACAAACGCGATTGTCAACGAACTTTTTGAACAGCCCTCGTATAGTTATTTTGGGTTCAAATTGTGATATTTCTCATCTGTTCAATTTTGGGGTGTAAAAGTAGACGGAACATGGCAACTGACAGCTAAAACAAACAAAAAATCCTCCACATTATACATAAAGATTAAATATATCCAACATTAAAAGACATCAATGCTCTTAATAATCATATTTAATAATTATTTAATGCATTGGGAATAATTTGGGGTTTTCCTTTTTCAGTGACACTGAATTCTTGGAAGATAACTAGATTAAAGACTTTGTTAAAGATCTCGAATACAATAACGTTGTCGGTATACGTACATTCTAAAGACACTCACAATTTGTAATGAAGGTTTTCCGGTTCCAACGGAATAACCTTCTACTTGTTCGGTTGAAAATTCTTCATTATGATTTTTCTTCTTTTTCTTCTAGACGTTTCTTTAAACCTTAACATCTTGGTTTTTTTTATTGTATTTTTCAACGAAAAACCTTTTACTTGTTCGGTTGAAAATTCTTCATTATGATTTTTCTTCTTTTTCTTCTAGACGTTTCTTTAAACCTTAACATCTTGGTTTTTTATTGTATTTTTCGAATTCCAAAACCCCTTGGAGATAGGTTTCATAGACTCTCCTCACATCGGTCTTCATACAAATATTACGGGGCGACCGCTCCCGTACAGAACTAATACTGGGCCAACCGTGAGCTTATTCTCTTGTTGTTGGACCCAGCCTCATGAAACCTCCAACAAGCCAACACACACACGTTTTAGTTTTCAGATTTTTATATAGACTTAACATGAAATATACTTTTACGCGAGTTTGGTATGCATCAGCACCGAAGGTCTGATTCCAACTGACTATAGTTTACAATTTTGAATTATATATAACGAACAATGGAATAACACAATAAAGGATTAACATAATAAATACAGATGTAAGTAAATCAATTATCAAACAGCTATTGAGTAACTCAGAACATTTTAGCAGCATGTACATAAAAGGATGAATAAGATGAAAGAAGCTTAAGTTTCGATAAACATAAACAGAAGTCAAGTAATAGATTAGCTGTGTATCACTGATTGTGCCTGAGGTGGGATTAAGGCTGCGCGAAATTTATAACGTTTATAAAACAGTTGTCGAAATAGATGAAAAGTTTTTGTAGCAATTAACACAAAGTCCGAAAAAGTTAATTTATACAATAATTAAAAATAGTCAGAAAGATTGAATGTCACACCGTGACACATGCTTCGCGTCCGCGTAAAACACGTCCTCGTGTTTTAAATTTTTATCATCGACGGTAGCTGTGTTGGTGTCTTCTTTGCTGCCTGTGTAGTTGAAATCGGCGGCCAAGTTGTTTATCAAGCAACACGGACTCTAGATGTTCTTTATCACATTCCAATACCCAAATGATCTGCAGCAGGGCGTTGTTTTGTTCCCTCAGCTGTTTGGTTGTCTCGTCAGCCTCCGTCTGAATTTTCATTACATATTGAGAATGTTCACTCCCGATATCTTTTAGTTTCCTCTGCATTACATCCATGAGTACTCTGTCACCGTGGGCGTCTTCTTCTAATTTATGAATTTTCTTCACATACATATCAATGTCAGAACGTTTCGAGTTTTTTTGGAGATTCGTTCTCAAATCCGTATTTTCACTTTGAAGTCTTGCGTTCTCAGACTTAGCACTTCGTAGATTTTCAGCCATACTCTTCGTAAGTTGACTGGACATGCGTAGCTTAATCTTAATGCTGTGTAGCTCAGTTCGTAGGATACTTGAGGTATCAAACAAAGAATGAAATTGATTGTTACGAATTGAATTAAACGGAAATTCTCTCAAAGTACGTTTGTTTTCAAGATATTTGCACAGTCGTTTCATGTCTCGCGTCTTTTTACGACCCAAAACTGCTTCCTTTTCAACACATTTTGTTGGTTTCTTCATCTGTGTAAAACACATTCTGGAATAATGTCCAATTCTGTGATATCGGTAACACTTCTGGTTGAACGCGAAACATAAAACGTTGGGATGCACGTTTCCGCACCTTTCGCACACTGGACGCTGACATGAGGGGAAGCTGAACTTTTTCTGTCTCTACTGCGGTCGGAAAGAATATTCCATGTTGAATCTAGTTTAAATCGTTTTCTTCATCTGTAGAATCTGAATCTACGGAAACTCGCTAAATTGTTGTTGAGGTCCAGGATCTGACTACTACAAAATATATGTAGCAGTCCCGGGTGTCGTTACCCTTATGTTTATCCACCAAATATTACGGGGCGCTCTCTCCCGTATAGTACTAATACTGGGCCAACCGTGAGCTTATTCTCTTGTTGTTGGACCCAGCCTCATGAAACCTCCAACAAGCCAACACACGTTTTAGTTTTCAGATTTTCATATAGACTTTATATGAAAAATACTGTTACGCGAGTTTGGTATGCATCAGCACCGAAGGTCTGAGTCCAACTGACGATAGTTTACAATTTTGAATTATATATAATGAACAATGGAATAACAAAATAAAGGATTAACATAATAAATACAGATGTAAGTAAATCAATTATCAAACAGCTATTAGTAGTATAGGGGGCTGTATAGGGGGGCAAAACAATAGAACTATTGTTCTCGAGAAGTCAACCTTGACCAACCTTGACCTACTTAACGGGGTATTTCTATTGTTATGCTAATTAGGATCGAAGATCAAAGGGATCAATGATCAATTATATTCAATGGATCGAAGATCATATTGTTATGCTAATTAATAGATCGAAGATAAGAGGTAATAATATTCAATGGATCGAAGATCATATTGAATGGATCGAAGATCAAAGCAGACAAGGTCATTCATCGAAGCATTTCAGGGTCAATCAAGCAATGACTATTGAAAAGGTGTATAAAAATAACCTATTGTTCAAACCCCTAAAAACTTTTGACATTGAAATGTGTATCGAAGATCATATTGAATGGATCGAAGATCAAAGCAGACAAGGTCATCCATCGAAGCATTTCAGAGTTAATCAAGCAGTGACTATTGAAAAGGTGTATACAATTAACTATATTGTTATCATCACCGTTGAATCAAAATTATTATGGGTGATAGATCCACTCAGGTACAATGTTACCTATTCCAATGGGGGTATTATTTGTAAAAGGTATTTATAGTTATTAAAGATGAATGCATCAATGATCATAGAAATCAACAGTGAGTCATGACACGGGGGGTTGTACGATGTAGATCTATCATTGGGTTAACTATCCCCTTGGATGTACCTCTATTCATCAGCCAGTCAAATGATATTTTATGAAATAATTTGATTAATGATATATATGACTACGGGAGCTGTGATAATATTGAGGAAAGGTTTCCCTTCTTATTTGTTTTGAAAAACTTTACACGCCAGTGATCGCCATCATAACAATTACATCTGCATTTTCTTAAGTAGTATCTAAATACACACCACACCTGTATACATTATCGTTTATTTTATGTATTTGGTTATCATTTTGTCACGGATATCGAATTTTATATTGTCAAAAGTTATTTACTGAACTGTGTCTAGGAGAAGTACCGATTTCATTGACAACACGTTTCGCCGGCCCATTAGAAAAGAATTTCACACAGTCGTGATTTTCATCATTGAAACATGTCTTGGTTAAATGGAAACGAAATCAAAAACAAATATGACTTTTTCAAGATGTTGTAATCATGTCTAAGTGAGAAGTTAAAAGTTTTAGAATAGTCTCTTGGGCTCTTGAAAGTCGTCCAATTCGTTCCTTGAGAAAAAGAATAAAATTTTAGCCAATTATAATGTAGTGAAAGTATGAAATAATTTGAATCAAATTGATTTTTTTATGTAATATGAAAAAATCAGACACATTGGAGAAAAAACCAATTTGACAATAAATAATATAGGTCAAAGAGTAAATCAGATAATTTAGCGTGAACGCTAACACGATGTCAATGTTTAAAATAAACTACTTCAACGTCTGCGAGTGGGTTTGCTACGCAGGGCCGTCAAATTCCTCTTTCTTCAAAATATATTAAAATCATAACATACAACGTTTACTGTTAATCACGTTAGGCCTTATAAGGCGTGAGTTTTGATTACGACTAAACTAACACGTACTTCTAAATCCCCCATTTCTTTGTGTCACTCTTGGAATTGCGGGACTGGTCCCGAGGGCGTCGTTGCTCCTGGGAGTGTGCCTGGTTTAAAGGGTACGCTCAATTCTCCTCCTACCCCCCCCCCCCCACACACACACACCGAGAGCATCGGGAATCCTTTTCCTTTTAAAATAATGTGCCAGAAGTCACCCTTAGGCATTTAAGGCAGGCCCTTAGTCTCTACCCCAGGATGATCAGCCTGATCAGGTTGAGGGCTGTAACCCCATGTAAGAGGCTTCCGACACTGAAACCACAGAAATTAAATTATTCATATAAAAGGAAAAATGTTCTTTTAGAAAATAAACTATTTACAGAAAATACGGTAATATCTTTTTATAAGATTTACATTTTATATTCCAACCATATTATCTTTTATTGATGAAAAGAAAAAAAAATCATTGTCCTATTGAAAAATTGCTACTGATTATTGAGATTATTCATACCCTCTTCCTCTTCCCATTTTTTTTGTCAAGTGACTTGATTAACATGCACATGAACCACGGCAACATGCTACATCATCCAAAGTAGTATTTATTTACATAAAAAAATACACAGAAGGTAAAAAAAGTTAAACAAAAATATCTTTTAAAAAATGGCGAAAAGTGTAAACAAGGAAATAATCACAATAATTGTGAAACCGTTTATTTCATGCACTTAACGCTGATTGAGAAAAAAAATACTTAACACAAAATTTTCTTTTATGGATTTAGTGGCCAAATGCATCTCCATTCAGTCGTCATCAGACATATGCATTATATTTTCTCTAGCTTTCTTTCTATATTACTTATTAATAACTTTATAAAACCAGAAACATGCTTATATGAAGGGGAGTATTGCCAACAAACTTGGGAAGTAAAATTTGTCAGATTGTGTATTTTTTTCGCGGATTGCGTCGATTCCTCTTTCATGGTGGTTTAATGTCGAAACTCCTGGGTTGGTACTATCTGTAACGTCTCTGTTGATGTGGTGTGTTCAGTGTACCTATCAGTGCTAATGTTGGTGTAATGTAATGTATTGATGATGCTAGTAGTTGTCGTGAAAATGTTAAATTGTGTAGTAGTGTTAAATTAACTCGACCGCCGGTGATCCATGGTCCGAGTAGGCAGTGAACTATGTGTATTATGTAATGTGCCGATATCTGTCGTTACAGCTTGTGAGATAATGATTATAATTGTAGGTTTCTAATTAAAGTCGGTAGGTGTGGTCGCAATGCCACTGTGTGGGTATGTGTGCGTGTTGGTCGAAATATCGTGTTTTACAGTCGGTTGATCTTAGGGGATGTTATGTTGTCGAACAGAGGATTGAACAGAGGAAGTCTCTGCAAAAAATAAAAATTCAATCTCTGGATGTATTTGCACCAGCAACAACATTAAAAAAAACCTAACAAGAACAACGATTGATTAATGGGCATCATCATCTTTATCATAAATTATGATTTATGTCTTATGAATTATATGTTTTCGCGAATGTTTCTAGACAGTTATTTCGGTAGTGGATAAAGGGTGTACTCAACGACATGTAATACACAGTTTACACTTGCATATTGAACAATTCTATAAGCTCTTTATAAAGTTATTTCAATCTGATGGAAAGCCGATGGTTTGCATTGTCAAATTGATAGGCTTATGAAAGGATGACGAAGTCTACGAACACTGTTTGATTCGAACAAATCGACATCTGAAAAATTCCACTATGTCTGCAATTACCATTGTCAACCCTTCAAACTATAGTTTTTAATGTTTTCGACATGAATTCCCTATTATGTGTTTATCCATTTCATTTGGTTGTATATTTTGTAAAACCGAAGCTTAAAGATAAAAAACCAAGATAGTTTAAAACTTTGGAGGTAATTTCAAAATGTAATTCAGAGTCTTTTAATTGATTCATTCTGTTTCCCGGTTTTGCAGTCCAATTATTTATAGCCAAAGAATTTTTCGCATCTTCTAAAGGGTTCTAAACGGTGAATCAGTCTCTAGTATGACTTATTCTTCTTTACTCCTTCTATTGTTATTCTAGCTCAATCAGCTTCAATTTTAGTAAATAAACTAGAAATGCGTATTAAAAATTTTCTACCAAATTTTTAATACATTTGAATATGATTGCATAAATATGTTAGTTTATTACATATTGACACATTTATGTATTTAACAAGGTTAATAAGCACCAATTCAGCAAACGCTTACTAAGCTTGCGCACTTAAAGGGGCATGGTTACGATTTTGGTCTAGAAAAGCATTTCCAATGATCAATGAAAATTTGAGTGTCAATGGTAGAGTAATAAGCAAGAGCTCACAATTCTTTGTTTTGTAAACAAGACTCCTGACATGTTTTTGTTTTAAATTCGTTCAATATATTTGCTGATTTTACTATCTACGAGTTTGTTTTGAATACAAATCAACAGTTCCTATCGTTAGTAACATTTATTTTTGGTCTAAACCCGAAACTTTACCTCAATATTCAAAATGTAAACAAAAATAAGACCCTGGCTTTGTTTTCATAGCAAAGAATTTTGAGCTCTGTGTCCCGCTTAAAACTCGACGACCGACACTCAAAATTTGGTCGACTATTAGAAATGCCCTACAGAAGCATCATAAACATTAAAAACGGAAGAGAAAAACGTGACCATTTCCCTTTAAACACGCGAGTAAGCGGTTAAACAAGACTGTTATTACTCTCCGAAAGCAAACCATTCATGTGCTTCCTTGGAAAAACATTTCTATGATATTCTTTTAAAATCATTGAATATTCAAAAAATCATTGACAATGTCACTCGCACGATTTTATCTTGCTACAATAGACGTCAAAATGGTCCAGGTCATTCGGTTCAGACCGTGCGTAAAGAATTTGTTTCAATTCTTTGTTTAATACTTTCTATATATTTTATATCTCTGTGGAATGTTGTCTTTCCTGAAAATCACTGAATTAACAAATTGCAGGCTCCTATCATTACAAACCTTGGCAAAAGGTACTTTTTGCTGAAATGCATGTTCAAGCAAGAGAATTAGCGATGCAAAATTTATTGCATTATGTTTTATATGTATGTTTTAAACCTTCTATATAGTTCATAACTATATGCAACCAAATAATGGACGAGAAATTTGGCTACCATAATTTTCTATAGGTTACTCTGATTGGGAAAAGCTATGATTCCCTTAATGGTTGGTTTACACTTAATTTAGATGCTATATATACCTGATTCTTGAATTCCGCAATAATGGGAAGTAGTTATGTTCCTTCTTTCACACAATGAAGGCGAAACAAAGAACAGTGTTTGATATCACACAGTGATTTTTTTTTGTAAAAGGTGTGAGCAGCTATTTTTGTCTTCCAACGTCCGACCGCTTGCAATGTTACATACAAGTACTATGACTCTGACCACCAGTACAAGCGATTTAGTTATGATCGAAGCTAATGTTCTTTTTGCTCTACGGACATAAAATCAGTAAGTTTTCATAACACTGAAAGACAAATGCATTGTTGTTTTAACACCCAACATACTAAGTAAATTGTAAAAGAATAAATGTTAATAGTGATATTAAGAACAAAGTTTTATGTGATTCGTTCAAAATCTTGACAACATTGAACAAGACCCCACCAAAGTACTGATTTCTAGCTAGACAATGCTTACCACCGTGATGTCTGTGATACATAGAAATAAAGAAGGGATGATAAGTGCTAAATTTACACAAATTCGTCTACTCTACAATTGACCGTCCTAAAAATTACTACTTTCCCGAGAGTCTACAAATTACAGACTCCTATCATTACAAAAAGCAACAACCAATGCCTAGCAGATATTGGGCAAAACGCACTTTTTGCTGAAACGCATGTTCTCTTAACAAAACAAGCGATGCAGGATGTATCTTTTATATATTACTATTAACGGTTTCTTTGTATACCTACATGAATTATCTTGGTATCAGATATAAGTTAGAAAAATCTATGTTCGAGCTTATTTCAAAACCTTTAATAGTGCTTCATATCATTTGTGGTTATTTATGTATTAATAAAAAGAAAAGAAAAAAACATTTTGTTCTTCCTCAATCTTCTTATTGAAGGTTTATCAAAGAGAAATCTAATAATAAAAGTTTCAATTTAATGCACTGCGACACTTCATCAGTTTACTCGGTAATCGCCTTTGAGAAATCATAGAAATATGTTTATCTATGGGATAGGTTAAACAAAGATAATATCAGCGAACGAGCTATGAATATTTCATTTCTTCAAAGATAAGACGTTTGTTTAACCTTTTAATAGAAAGAATACATAAAAACTAAAATTAAATATCTGACGAATTATGATTGCTAATTGACTTCATTTTTAATAAACGCTTGTTGCAAAATGCATGTACACGTAATTCTTGATGTTCATTCTGAGTGATGTTGCATGAGGTATAATTCTTAATTTTTATACATGAAGAAGCCCTAGACTCGACTTCGATTTCTAATGATGCATCAACAAAACAGCTCTGTATCTACTGGTTATTTATATTTTAATTGAGTGTTGTCCCGTTCTTTGGGTTTGGAAATTAGTTGCTTATCAGGTGAGCATTTTTCAACAACCATTCAGAGAGAAATTAGAAAAAAAACCCACCTAAATTCTCATCAATTTAAATTGTAAACAATGAAGTGTAATTGTAATAATTAAAAGAAATAAGGTATTAAGAACAATATGATACGGTAACAATTTCTTCAGGTATTTATTGTTTTGGCTTTTCTGGATGAGTAGTTTCAGGTTTTTTCAATTTCAGTAGCAGAATTAGGTTTTTTACTCGACTATCAATTTTACATCGACATCAGCAATATACTTATAAATCAGATTCCTTCCTTTGTCAACATGGGGAAGATGTTTGAATAGAGAAGAAAATTTATATTTTACGTCACACGAGAAACCATTCCGAATTTTCGGATATAGAACCATGCTCATCTAAAAAGGTGGCAAATGTAATCAACACCGACAGTACTGCCAACGAAATTATAATTATGTGTTCCATTTCATCGGGCAGCGGAAATTCGTCAAATGGTATCAAAGGTAAATTGATAGGTATTGGTATTTTCGGTCGATATTTTTGATTTCAAATAAAAAAAATAGATTACGATTTATTTTTCTTGATTTTGTAGACATTTATGCCGAGGGCTCCAAAGAAGATTGTATTTCAGAGGAAGGGACCCTCGGGGAAATTTGAAGAAAATGTTATTGGAGGCCACCGACAAAAGCAAATGCGAACTCTTGACCTTCCTGCAAGTCAAACAAAGACCATCACATCGATTTTAAAAGAGGAACGCACCAATAGGAATAAAGTTTTATCCCACCCTTCCAGACATGGGGGATCAAGTGGACACTCATTTCCACGGCCTATGCCGCATAGTGCTCAACAACGCAGACATTAAGCCCGATTTGAGAGAAAGCATCATGTTCAAATCGTTCATTGAATACCAAAGAGATACTGGATACTGTGCAAGGTCCTCGGAGTTACCATTCATATTATGCCACACGATCCTATGAAAGACTCCATATATATATACCGTCACCAACATAACTTGCCAGCAAAAAGGCCATGTCGACGTCTAGAATACCGATCAATAATGCTTCATGTGGTCCTTATTAGCAGCCATAATTCCAGCGACGGAGGATCCGCAACGAGTTATGAAATATATGCAACACATTCATAAGCTCGACTTCCCAGACATTCCAATACATGTCCAGGTCGGAGGTATTTCTAAATTCGATACGAGAAACGACATATCTATTTATGTGTTTGGCTACAAAAATAGAGAAACACACCCTCTACATCTAACCGGAGAAGGAGGATTAAAACACATGGATTTCTTTGTTCTAACCAGGGAGGATAAATCTCATTACTGCTTGATAAAAAAAATTAACATATTAATAAATATGTACAGAAAGGAAATCAATCATTTCATTGTCATCATTATTTCCATGGGTTTTCTAAAAAGCGGGTTTTAGAAAAAAACACGTGTCTTATTGTGAAGTACACGGTGCACAGCGGGCCGGAGTGCGAAACAATAGACAAATGGCTCCAGTTCTGCGTTGTTTCAAAGCAGCTCAAGGTTTCATTTGTAGTCTACGCCGATTTTGAAACCATTCTCAAGTGGCATTACGGTCGTCCACCATTTACCATGTAGCTAGCATAACACATGCTCTTCGGCTTTACTTACAAGGCTTTTGGACGTTCGTCTAACACTACAATCATGTGGCATACCGTGGCCATGATTCGGCTGACCAGTTCATTGACAATCGAATCAAACTGGATGACGAGCTTGTGAGGGTCTTACGCTATTCAAAACCAATGTTTTTGTCTGACGAAGAGAACGAAGCATTCCCGGAAACGACTATATGCGACATGAGTAACAAATAATTGGGGAAAATTGCCGTTCGTGATCATTGTCACGTGACGGGAAAATATCGAGGGGCAGCCCACACTAATTGTAATCTATATCTGCGACTCGGAAAGAGGATATCAGTAATTTTTCGTGAGCTCAAAGAGTATGACGCCCACTACATCAGCAAATTTAAGCAAAAAAGATCAAATAAATAACAGAAAAATACATATATATTTCGTTTTCGTTGGGGAGATTGGATTGAGTGGACACGTTCCAATTTCGTCAATTAACGTCTTTCGACAAAATATTCGCCAATCTAACCAAAGAGGTCATCTACAAATTTTCTCATCTCAAAGCTCGCCTCATTCCGGAAACGATCGGATAATGCTACACGGACTTGCTAAAACGTTCTAGAAGGAAAAACTGTGTGCGATGTGGGTTAGGGACGTTTTTAAAATTAAAAACTTAGAACAGTATCACGACTTGTACATGGAAACTGGTATGTATCTTTTAGCCGATGCGTTTGCGTTATCTCTACTTGGTAATGTATTGTCTCGATGCAGCTCATTTTTACACGGCCCTGATACTAGCTTGGCAGGCCGCTCTCAAGATGGCTGTTGGGAAACTTGAGCTATTGACTGATCCGGATATGCATCTGTTTGTTTAAAAAGGAGCTCAGAGGAGGCATTGCTATGATTTCTAGAAAAAATTTGCGGAAGCTAACAATCCCCATCTTAACGACTACGATTCCCGTCAACCCACACACTATTTGATGTATTTAGATGCCAACAATTTGTACGTGTGGACCATGAGTCAGTCTTTGTCGACTTACGATTTTTGATGGCTTACCCTCGACGAGATGAAGACTATCAACATTAATGCCATCCCTGTTGAAGATCACTGGTTTCATATTTGAAGTCGATATAAAATATGCCGTAAAATTGCATGACTATCCCGAGTCCTTTCAAATTAAGCCTGGGCTGCTATTCGCTTATCAAACAGAGCTCTTGGCAAGTCTTGAGATAAAAGAAGAAACTTGCAACAAGTTAGTTTACAATCTTGTTGATAAAAAAAAATATGTAGTCCACTGCAGACATTTGCAGTTTTACCAAGCATTAGGGTTGAGACTGGCCAAAGTTCATCGGGTATTGTCTCTTAAGCAGAACTATTGGCTTAAAGCCTACACCAATTTTGATAAGAGCACACGACAGAACACCAGCAACAATTTTAAAAAAGATTTTTGCAAACTCACGAAAGGCAGTATTTTTGGGAAGACAATGGAAAAGCGAGTGGATATTCAATTCGTTCAGCAGGTTTAAATCCTTCAGAATCTTCAACAAAGGTTGAGTCTCAGTAGAATTAACCAAGTAATTTTTAGTTTTAAATTGGTCCATTTATGAAGAACTTACCATTTTTAGAGCTGGCAAAGGTCTTGATGTATGATTTTCATATCAGCTACATCAAGAAAAAGTATGGTGATCGCGCTGTTATCTGTTTAACAGAATCAATCTACAACAAGACATCCACCAAAAATAAGTATGTACACACGAAGGAGGATCACCATCACTTTGACGTCAGGCCATATTTTGCGAGAATTCATTGACCTTAAGCTCAAGATGTACAATTTCATTCATGAAAAGAAAATAAATCAAAAGGAGATCGAATCCATCTGTATGGAAGAGAATGCAAGTGCGAATGGAGTGAATAGGGTAGTCGTGCAATCGAGCATACAGCACGAGGACTATAAAAGTTGTTATTTCAATGGAGAGTTTCAGATGGACTCGATGGTGACCTTTAGATCCTTTAAGCATCAAATATGCACAGTTGTTCAAAACAAAACAAGTCTAAGCAAGTTTGACGACAAAAGGCATATTCTTGACGATGGCATTCGCCCATTATCGCGCGGTCTTTTTAAGACCTTGATGTTTGTTAGTGATGTTCATTATTTTTGGTCTGGTATATGTCATTTAATGCAGTGGTAATATGTTTTTTTAATATACCCAGTGTGTGCAAGTTTCAAAAAAAAAAATAAATGATGAAAATAAAAATGGTGTTTGGATTTAAACATGGTTCATCAAAGGACTCCGGGGGCTGCAGCGGATCCTTCGGTTTCCGGAGTCCAATGATTCCGGAGACTTTGATTCCGGAGTCCACTGGCAACGGAAGTGTAGTTTTGACTAATATGAGACATAAGAAGCGACATCCCCTTTAAAAATAAATAAATAAAAATTCATGAATCATGATTTATCACATGTATACCGTATTGAAAAAGTGCATTATTAGTGGTATTATTTTAAAAATTGCGAAAAGGAGAACGGACGGAAAACAGTACGGAAAAGGCGAAATCAGCGTATCATATTTAAAATACAACCGGAATAAATACATTTAAATATAGATTATTCATATTAAATCAAAGGTGATCCGTACTATTTCTTATACGAGCTACAGCAATAAAAAAAATATACACATATAACACAGATGCGCGTTACAAGAACAATATAAAAAAATATTCATTTTTAAGTGACATTTTTCAGAAAAAGGAGAAACTGTGGCAAAAAAGTGTTTTAAAATATTTTTGTATCTTGAACTATAATCATCGCTTTGTTGAATGAAAAAAACGTCTAGATCTAGATCTTATTGTCCTCAAAACTTTAACTTATACTTCAATTCAACTTTACCACAATTTAAGTAAATAAAAGTACACATACAAGTTATCTACTGAAATGGATTCTATACTTTACATTATTAGATGACGTTTACTTGCATAAAAATAATGTGGGAGTTCATATTTATTAATCAATTGATGCTATTTTCGACCAAATAATGTTTTTAATAAAAAGTGTTGAAGAATAATTTTGTTTTTAAAGTTTATATTTTTATTTATCCTTCAATTAAGAAATAATTTATAATCAGTATATTAATTATCTTGAACTCAATGTTCCCACAACATTATTTTACACGATATGAAATCAAATCAAACTTTGCACCTTTTCGATCACAAACGATAGTTTTTTTTCTTTTCGTGCAAGAGTCCAAATTCAGAACATAACTGGAAAAGCTTTCGTCTAATTAATAAACAAATAATATAGCTTAATCTGAATTCATCATTATTTGCATAAATAAAATAACACGCTATCCACATATTTTAAGCATATATTTCCATGTATGTAAAGTATCATAGGAGAAGCTCAATGCTCTAGGAAGAGATAGAACTCTTACTTTGTACAAGTCACAGTTGCTATTCAAAGAGACATGGTCTCGATTTTAGCCAAATTTCAAATTTTGGATGTTTTAAAGCTTAAAAAGCTTTTTAAAAAATCCATAAATCTTGGTTATATTCTTAATTTAAGTTTTATTTAGATGTTTAATTAGATATGGAATAGTAGAAACCACAATTAAAACAAAATGAAACGTGACAAATTCTAGAAACTTTTTTTTGTTTATAAGTAACTTTTAGACGAATTATTTTTCAACTAATATGGTACGCACCATGTTTGATAACCAAGAGGAAAGTGCTTGGAACTCAACACATGCCATTCAAAACCTGATGACTCATGAGAAATATCGTATTACAGATAGAAGGCTAAAACAGACTGTGCCTGCTGCCCAATCCCATTCAGTGTTACTGTATTGAATAAAACAAATTGTTTAAATAAAAAAATACTGGTTTTCTAAAAATACCAACTTCAGTGGTTTATAAAATTATCAACTGAAAAATAGAAATGTACAGAAGCAAAATATATTTTATAAAAACGAGACACACTAACACATGTTCGAAGTTCCATTATGCAAAAAAAATAATAGTTTTTAGACACGAGCTGGGTTTTTTATCAGCATCGCACAGATTATTTGCAAAATAACACGTAAGGCATTTCACCTAAATGTTTGTACAAGGGACCTGTAAGGATAATTACCCCCTTTTTATAGCAAAGTATACTAGATTTTCTCTTTTCCTCCATTCTGGTCAAAATTATAAGCTTTATAATGCTTTTTAATCTGCAATCAATTTGTAAATATACTGTTTTGAAAAATATGCATCTGGGAACAGGAAACACACACTACTAAGTAAAAAATGTACTGATATTCCCATTTTTTACTGATGAACTGAGACATTTACTGACAATGTTCTGACATTACTGATAAACTTAGAAAAGTACTGACGTTTTTACTGACGGTACTGAGAAACTTAGAAAAGTACTGACAAACTTAGACAGTACTGATAAACGTAGAGAAGTACCGACACTTTTTACTGACGGTACTGAAAAACTTAGCGAAGTACTGACACCACTGTTCTTACTCTGACTGAATGATATTTTACGTGATCTTTTTTCTTTTATGTCATTTTTCACCATTTATTAAGCTGCCCTGGAACAGTGTACAGTTAATATAGACTGATATTAATTTTGAAGTATTAACTGGGTATTTCATATTTAATTTGTTTAATGTAAACAAAAGTTATGATTACAAAAATTGTCGTAATTTTTTAAAAAAGTGTAATATGGGGCTTTACTTGTTACACAGAAAATTGTGTTGTACAAATAGGAACGGGTTGGAATTGGAGTTTACGAATGACTGGGAATGCCACGTTTTTTTATGTTCAATTTTTAGACGTTGATCATCATTCTTAATGTTTTAATTCAATATGTTTGCCATATGCAGCGAATCACATGTAAAAAAAAAATCATTTGTATATAAAATTTGATGCGGGATACAACGTAAGGCTAACCGGTAATAAGACCTACCGTGCTAAAAAAAATATCAACTATTACAAGGTGCAAAGTAGCATGGTAAAGTCGTGTTAACTTTATACCAACATTGGTACTGTTTGTCGGAGAGAGAGAGAGAAAGAGAGAGAGAGTTTGTAAAGATTTTGAATTAATAAAAATTTACAAATAGTTTATTTATTTCCTAATAAGTTAACATGCAATCCTAATTTAATTTCCAATTTTTTATCATTCTGCGGCCCTGGGAATGACATACACGATATACATGTAAATGTAGTACTAATGTTTTCTATACGTGTAGGAGTTTATTGAGAGAGAGAGAGAGAGAGAGAGAGAGAGAGAGAGAGAAAGAAAGAGAGAGAGAGAGAGAGAAAGTTTGCATTCTTTTCTCTCTCTCTCATGATTTATCAGGAAAAAACAATGGCTATCATCGATTGTGATTTACATGCTTTAGATATTAACTAATCTACTTCCTGCTAAATAGAATCAACAGACATTTCATTGAGACAATGTTATTATATGCTTCATTACACCAGGCAAAACAGTCATAATATATGACTGTTGATCATTTTGATCGGTGTGTGATTATCTGCACGTGCTAATTATGTTTCGTTATTATGCGCTTTAACTCAGGCAAGTTACGTGGGTCCTCGATTTATATTTATTTTACAAATTACAAAACACGGGTCATTTGTTTAAATGCATGTAATAAGATATATAAGCGGTTTATCGGTATTCAAGTCTAACTTGATTTGTGTCAATGTTGAGTCAGATGTTTAGATAAAATCTAGTCTTCTGAGGCTTCAATGTAGATGGATAGGGTTCCTGTCTAGATTTATGTTATTTCATAAAGACAAACTAACTGACAAACACGTTCGGCCTCTGTCTCAAGCGCTTCAAACTTACCGCGATCATAAGTATACGGAAACACAGCGCATTAGCCCGGGGGATGTCTGAGCCATATCTATGCAAATTTAAAAAATTAGATTTCTCCAAGAAGGGTGCAAAGGGGAATGGGGTCCAGATCCCCCGTAAATCCGTGCATGGGTAATACGGGTTGATTGAAAGCTAATAACAAGGTGTTGTCAAGGGTGATTTATTGATGTTTAGCTCGAGTGTATTTTTTTTTACTGATTTTTCGTTTTTAGATAATTATGAAAACTCATGCTAACAACATATTAAATATTATAAAATCCGCTTTATTTTTTTTCATTCAAAAAAAAAGGTTCAATTTCTCCTTCACTTATAAAATTATATATAAAATTGGCATTTTCATTCAAGGAAAATGTTATTAATAAGTTTGATAATCGTTTTATTCTTTATTATAATTAAAAAAAACATTTCTAAATACAATTTTACACATTTTAAGCTCTATCGGGAGTAAGAACAATGGTGTCAGTATTTATCAGTACTTCTCTCAGTTTTTCAGTACCATCAGTAAAAAATGTCAGTACTTCTCTAGGTTTATCAATAACGTCTAAGTTTTTCAGTACTTTTCTAAGTTTCTTAGTACTGTCAGTAAAAACGTCAGTACTTTTCTAAGTTTATCAGTAATGTCAGAACATTGTTAGTAAATGTCTAAGTTTATCAGTAAAAAATGTGAATGTCAGTACTTTTTTGACTGAGTAGTGACAATTCGCATACATTGTGTTAAAATTTTCAGCATTTAAGATAATTTTTTTAATTAAGTTTATACCACATATACTTTTGATTTCATTTAGTCATAATGTCTTATGTCTTATTAAATCTAACTAACTGCGTTAATTTACTAGTTTTAGCCCAAACGAGTTTGTTTCTGTAAAATTGGCATGCCAATTTCGGCAATTTATACATGTACAGTAGTACAGTAGTTTTCTTCCAATGATTCTCCATTGCATAGATATGGCACGGACAAGCCTGGAGGAAAAAACAGACGACGCGATGAATTTTTTTTTTTTAATTTCATTTATAAGTATTTAGACATTTTCATATATAAATTCAGAACATACTTTTGCTTGCGACTGCATAACATGTCATACATATACTTATATCAAATGATTACGTCAGTTCCCTGTATTTTATTTAAACATTGTCTAAACAAAAACACATTAAGTGTAAAAACCTGCAAATTTGGGATGTACAAAACGTTGATCCCTGACTTCCTTTCCATCAATATTTTCTAAAATCTCTAGAAACGTGAAGAAAAAAGCCTACTTAGCGGAAAGACTTCTACATAGTAGCTTTTCCCCTTTGAGGGAGGGAGGGAAAGTCTCCTATTTAGCCAGTTTTCTGGGCGGAAAAGCTTCTATGGGATAAAAGCTGCTGTACAACACCCGTCATTCACATGATTAAAAACGTTTTATTTAAGTATCGAGAAAACCTCGACGAATAGATTAAAGCCAATAAAGTTACATAATCAAATAAATTAGTTTTTCACAAATAAACATCATCAAATGCACACTGTCTCAAACACTAATCCGTTTACACAAACTGAGGAATAATTTAGAAGTTTACAAGATATAATTTCAAATTTATGTTGAAGACAATCAATTATTCTGAAAATTTGATAAAAAGAGTTTAAATCGATGTTAAGTTGGTATTTCGAAATCTGAAAATTACAACATTCGCTACAGCAATTTAGGAATGAGGAAGTTTTGGACATAAGCCATTTACCTTTGGGTTCATTGATGAAGCATTCAAGGCATTATTCCCTTTAAAAGATTGGTATAGGAAAAACCCAGGTATTACGTACATTGGATCATGTGCATACAGGCATCGTAGCAACAATAAGACTATACAAAGAGTTCTAAATGACTGATACTAAAAGAACTTTTTTTTAAAATTAAATCTTTTGTTTTCTTTTGGCAAACACACAATTCCGGTTCGGTTCAATTTCGGTTCAGAGTGGTTAATACATTAAACATTTATTAAAAAACAGGGGAAATGGTAAACATATACGATCAAATTTTATTCTACATATCTTTATGAGATATTAATTTTTGATTTCCAAAAATATTAGGAATATTCACGTGATTTAAAAAAAACCGCTCTATCTGTATCAGATTACCGAGAATTAAATTTGTGGTCCGTTTAGAACGGTAGGCGGTGTGTTCCGACCAATAACTATCGCCAAAAATCCCCTGTATTTGTTTTAAAGGCGATACTTAAAGAAAATCTTTTTAAGAATAAGTTTTGAAACTCTTGGCATTTAATTGTAGAAGGGGTTTCTGATAGGTTCTAGCAATGCGCCCTGAGCTGGTATCTTTGATCTTAGCCGCACTTACTTTTGCAAATTTCACTAAAAAAATTTCCGCGAATGAATACGCTGTTAAAGCTGATTCTAAACAACACGTGATCGACTTTTGCAGTCATGCGGGATGCAGTTTTGTCAAACAAGTAAGTTTTTGTATGCTAAACTTCTACAACAAATTCTTATTTAAACTCAACGTGATGCTACATGTATTCTGAGGAAAAAAAACGTCTACCTGAAATATTTGTAATCTAATTATTTAAAGAAATCAAGATAAAATGGTGTATTTATCTTAAGTTTCTAATCGAATCTATACTACTATATTGAAATAATAGAATTTTGAGCTTTGATACCGAGAAATTGTTTTATATATTTCTAACATCATTGTTACTTAAAGATTACCAATGAATTCTTATTTTTTCTCACTCATGCTTCGGTAATTAATAATCAACTAAATTTTTTTTTAAAAATCCAGAAATCGTCTGAATTTTTCGGATTTTACAATCTTGAGCATGCGCATTACATTCACGCTAAATCACGGGATGCTCTTTAGTTTATGTACCCACAATATCACATATGCATGGACAAATTAAAAAACGGTAATACAAAAACGTGTAAACTTTCATTAAGAATTTTCTATATATTCTATTCATATAAGAAAATACGGGAGATAACTCTAACTTAGTGCGCTTTAATGAAAAATTCCGAGAGTTCTGAATGTCAACATGGTGTGCAAATTTGATGTATCTATTTCGTAAATGCAAGACATATTACCCAATGTCAACCCGTGCACGCTCGGGTCAAAGTCTAGAATATTGAAAAAAAAAGTAATTCTTGAAATACAATGTACGATGTTTTTGAATGAAATTTTTACACATCTTTTCAGTTAATGTTTCCATTCATTAGTTACGAGACAATCAGTATAGCCATCACACGTGCAAGATGAATGAATATTTTTTGTATGTTTATGTAGGTGACAAGTATTTACTTTTTGATAAAATTTCCATCTCCAAGGCTTCGGTCAAAATCCGGAGCCAGCAAAGGAAATGACACGATTCAAGACATGGCAAACAAGTTCAAAGATACGGTCAGCAAGATATTGTTAAAGTTACCATAAAAACGAAACACAAACAAATTTGACATTTGAAAAAATGATAAAAAAAAATTTTATACATACACTATATAAATTTTTCGCTATCTTTTTCTAAATCCTTAATGTATACTGTATTTATTTTAGATAAAGGAAGTAGAGTTCCAAAAGTTACATAAAAACTACCCAAGAACTAGTGACTCCAAATGGACTGAAATGTGGAACCTGGTAAGAATTAATATCCCAATCTCTCATTTGTCATCTCATAAATCACATTTTCATTGTATCACTGTAACCTTTATATGCACAAATCTTTGACTCTGAATCACTGTAACCTTTATTTGCACAAATCTTTGACTCTAAATGAAAAACAAATTTACGAGGTAATTTACAGAACCTCATTCAAGACTGGGTTATCTTTCCTTAGAACGGCCAAGTGCTGCCCTCCATGAAGGTCAAAGAAGCGTGGTCCATGGGTCGCTCTGGGTTCGGCGTTACCGTGGCTGTTGTTGATGATGGCGTTCAGTTAAATCACCCTGACCTGAGAAAAAACATTGTAAAATACACCTTGCTTTGTCTTTCGACTTACTTTGTGAAATTCCTTTTGGCGTCTTGTTAATTATAAGTCTTAATGCGTCACGATTTCTAATCGGGAAGTAAATTTATTTCAATTTTTGTTTTAACAAAAATGACTTTGTAATTTGTTTTTTGGCAGTCATTGTTTACCATTCTGGCTGAATAAACATTTTTTGATGACTGTGTATTTTTTTGATAATATTTGAAAACATCTATCAGGAAAATGATTCAGTAAATCAGACGTAGTTAGAGATTATCGACAGTACTAAGACAATTTGGGGTTTGCAACTATTCAACTAAATAACATCCCCATCCCCAACCCTAAAAATATATTTTGATAATATCCCGTGAGCAAATATTATATGGAAATGATGATAATAGGCATAAATTCTACCAATTATCCCTTATGTGTTCTACAACAATTTTTATTTATTGTAGGATTCTGCGAACAGCTACGATTACTATAATGGTGATTCGAACCCCACACCAAGATCCGTAAATGATAGGTATATAATACAGCATCATGTGTAAATAGTAGGATTTGTGAAACTTGTGATAATCTTTTCCAAATGTTTGAGAAATTAATATTTTAACCGTAAATTGTGAGTTACTTGTAGCAGTACCAAATATTACATAAATAAACGTACTATGGTAATATTAAAGGATAAATTTACTCACGTTAACACTTATATCACGCCTTTTTAACTCATTGAGAATTTTATGGTGTTTATGCAAAAGTTTTGAAATTATTCAAATAATGTGGAGCCTCTTGGATTATAAACATTAATGGGATTTTAGCGGTTCGCTGCTAAGCAAAACTAATACAAGAAGTTTTATGTTTTCTTTTCACTCGAAATCAACTAACGATAATCCTCAAAGAAATCTATTTCCAAAGTATTAGATATACATCCTTTTATCTTTTGAATATTAAATTTCAGTCATGGTACTAAGGTCACCGGACTATTAGCTGCAGAGGCGAATAACAGTCAGTGTATTGTAGGTGTTGCTCATCAATCGACGGTCATCGGTGAGTACAATACTATGGTAACATCAATATTCGTAGGCATTAATTTATGCTAGCCTAATAAAAATTATATTTTCAAAAATACGTTATTTCGTACACATCGTTCAAATCAAAAATGTATTATTAGAAATTGTATTTCAATCAACATATACTTTTGTGGATCAACTTAACAACGAAATCCCCAAAAATTGGTATTAAACGAATAATGATCAAATTAAAGTAGTTGTATTAATTATATTAATTTTAGAGACTTAGGCTAGATTTAATTCATAAAAATACTTGATTACATATAATTTTCATTTCTATGATGATGAATCAGTATAATCAAGTAACTGAAATGCAAAACATTTACAGGTTGTGATTATTATGATTTTGATAATATTCGAGAAGGTATACTGTTGAAGAATATGTTTCGTTAAAAACCCAAAATTATTTAGTATCCATAAACTATCTTTCAAAAGATGTGCAAAAATAAAGACGAATATGGCAAGCAAACAATGCGAAATTATCTGTCAGAGCAATTATAATGCATTCAAACTAGAGTAGTATAAGTTAAATCTGTCGACGAAAGTTATATTATAATATGATTTTTGACACAGGAATCAAATTGCTCGGTGATTTGGGAATCACCGATGTAACAGAAGCATTATCCTTGAATCATAACCTGGCAAATGTTGATATTTACACAAACAGCTGGGGTCCCTCTGATGGATTTGGATACACTAGACCGGGCTCCGTCACTAAAAGTGCTTTCTACGATGGCGTCACAAAGGTATTTTTAACATGGTATTTTGTGGTATGAACAAATGGTTTCATTATTTAATTCATCATCACCAGATGGTTTTCTTTTAGTAAAAACAAAGAGTTCTATCTAGGTACAAATTAATATTAACCAGATGGTACTTTGTGGTATGAACGACTGGTTTTATGATGGTAAAAAAATTATAGATGGTTTCCTTTAAGTATACACAAATAAATCCATCATGGTACAAACAGATGTTCAATTTTGGTATATAACAAATAATTTCGTTTGCTTTTGTTGTTGTTGTTTTTTATTACGCATAAATTCCCACATTGTATTACAGTCACATTAAAACCGATGAAGCAGAATATTTAATTTTTTTTTTTGAATTTACAATGGTGCATTCGGGGTGTACATTTTTTTTTTTAATTTTGTCATTTGTGAAGTTGATCGACGACAATTATCTAATGTGAATATATTAAAAGGCAGTTTTAAATAAATGCAGAAATCATACAGAACGCAGCATCGTAATGTTACATTTTTCAGAATTTGTATTTTTTATAAGTTCATAAAAGAAATATATTAATTTTGTTTTAACCGGTTCAGAAAGAAATAATTTGAATAAGTTGAACTCGAACGGTTCCATTACATTATAAATATAAAAATCAATTTGTACTTTTAAAGGGAAGGGGTGGAAAAGGTTCCATCTACGTATGGGCTGCTGGTAATGGAGGATTACGTGATAATTGCAATGCCGATGGTTACGTCAATAGTATTTATACCATACCAATCACCAGTGTGGGCGCCGACGGCAGGGCGGCAGATTATGCCGAAGTCTGTGCCCCAGTATTTGCCGCAACATACTCCGGAAATAAACGAAAAAACTTGGTTAGACCAAAGATATAAAATAATACTAGAACATGTTATTTATCCGATATAATCATAAATGCATAGTTTGTTACTTGTAATTCAAACATTGATTTTAATAGGTACTATTGCAAAATTAGATAAAGTTATAATTTGTGATTTAAACGTTAAAACGATAAATATCTTTGTGTTTTACCGATGAAGAAATCTACTCAGCACTATCTAAAAAAATAAATTTCTGAGTAGTTCTTAAAACATAAAATCAATCTCGCGCTAGCATCTCTATATTCTTAATCAGACGTCAACATCCTTGTCATCTTCTTGTGTTACTGGATTGCGAGGGACGTCGTTTTCAACTCCACTGGCAGCTGGGATGATTGCCCTTGCACTGCAAACAAAGTAAGAATACGGATAGAACGTATGATTAGTTTTCGAAGAAAAATTAAACGTACGCGTTTTATCATCTTAAAGACATTTCTAAGATGAATAAATTATCCTTTGACAAATCCATTAGTGTTGTTTGTTGATTTACTAAGAAATTATTCATTTGAAAGACGCTTATCGTGTACCATTTATATTTAGTCTTGTTCACAACGTTATGTACACAGAATGTAGAAATACACACACAAATACAAATTACAACACAATGTTATCACAGAGGAATGGAAGGCATATGAGATATATGAAATTTTTAGCGCCAAAATAAAATTTACATTATGGCCACATTCCAATAATCAATAGAAATAACCATTTTTGTTAAATTGACAATAGTTCTCTACTTCTATTTGACAGTATTTACAATATTTTGAAGCTTTTTTCTTAATATTGCATGGCATATTTTCAATTTTGAGAAAAATGATAAACGCCAAATCACTCAAATGATTACATAATCCTTCAATTTGTAAATTTCAGAATGTAAAAAAACATCGACAACGAGATATAGAATAATGGATAAATAAAAATAGTTAAAGTTGCTTTAATTATAAATACTTGTAAATTAATGTATAATAAAAAGTAATTGTAAAGATATTATGAATTGAAAAAAGTAAAATCTTATTTCTTTGAATCTTTTTTTTTCAATTTTGTGAAAATGTGATATACTAGCATTGACATATTTAATCAAATTACAAAACATTTATCACAATATAACAACTTTTCAAAGGATTTTCAAACATTTTATATTGCAGCCCATCTTTGACTTGGCGTGACGTTCAGCATCTAGTTGTGGAAACCAGCAAAAGACACGATCTTCAAGACGATTTCTCTAATTGGCAACTCAATGGTGCCGGGTTCAACGGTAAAATTTTTTAAAAAATCTATGGGTTTTGAGAATTTTGTTAGTAATAAATTGTCAAAAGGTGACATTTATTGTTTTCATGTTTCAGTAAGTCAGGTTCTTGGTTTTGGATTAATGGACGCGGAAGCATTAGTAAACAGAGCAAAAACTTGGGTTTCTGTTCCAGAACAAATTTCCTGTTCTAGTTCTGAATTTTACGTGGCTCAGTATGTCTGATTCAGCTTCCTACAACTGATGAGTAAATCTATAACCTTAAAGATGAAGCAATAGAAAGTAAAGTTTAAAATTGAAAAGCAATTAATAAAAAAATCACTATTTTAAACTACTAAGATTTAAACAACGATTTCAGATCAACAAATTTACATATGCCCGAAGTTTGGAGCATGAGACAGATAAAAAGTGGAGAAGAATGTGAAATAGACAGCCTCGAACATGTGGAGGTTAAGGTATCTTTTTCCTATTCGAGCAGAAGGGGGAATTCGATTTTGCTTTTGGAATCTCCTGCCGGGACTAAATCGTATCTTATGACCCACAGACCCTGGGACTCAATCGAATACTCTGATCCTGGGTCTGTATTTTGGTATTTCTCATCTGTGCATTTTTGGGGAGAAAATATTAACGGAACATGGAAACTGACAGCAAAAACAGACGACGAATTCTTCACTAGAGGTAAATGAAAATTAAATTAGATTTTTACATACAGGTTTAATCAAAAATTTAATGGCATTGATAATCATAGTTCAGAATTAATAAATGCATTCGAAATAAAAGAAATATCTTTTTTGTTTCAGTGACACTACAGTCTTGGAAAATAAACTTTTACGGATTTAAAAGAAGTAAATATGAAAAATATGAAAAAATATACCTTTGGCATGGTGCAAATTAAACACAATGCCTTTATTCTCCTACATTCTTACATCTTACTCTAAAGTGTATTAAAAAGATGCGTATAAATGTATATTTTGAGTAAAAAAAATACCAGAGACGTTTTAGGACTGTTAACGGTGAGAATGTTTGCGACGACGAGGGTCTCGCAAAGATCGCGAAATGCACGCAGGTAGAAGTTGGTTAATAGTGATCTTTAAGCATGAAGATTAATCAGCATTCATTTGTAAGTTTTGCATTAAGTAACTTGGAATAAAAAAAATACGCGAACCTGTAAATTTGAAGAATTTCGTTTACAGATCTCGGATACCATTGCTTATGTCTGGGTAACATACTTGTTATTTTATTGATACAAGTACACTGTCGTACATTCTAATAAATCAGCTACCCATCTTTGAATTGTATTATTTGATTTTAATCCTTAAAATATGGTATAATTACTTGTTTTATAGTTTCTACATACATTGGTCAAAAGACAAATATAAACCAGAATTTTAAAAGAGAATGACGCTGTAACGATGCCATTTATAATTCATCTCATTCCATTTATGATTTTTTTCAGCAGAGAACAGTAGCTCAGGTTTAAAGACTCCGGAAATAATACTCACAATCTTGGGGGCCTTTGTGACTTTCATCATAACTGTACATTGGTAACTATACATTGAACATTCCTACTTGCTCAGAAAAGTCAGCAGTGGATCTTTTTTAACCGTCAGTACCAATTTGTAAAAACAAGCGAGGATGTTGATGTGTGTAAAGTAACATTTGTAAAAACTTGGTGGAGTGGTTATTCCTATTTCAAATAATTTTGTTTTCTGTACATTGACAAATCCAGATCGATTGCGTAAAAATCATATCAAATAAGCTTTAAATTTTTAACATAAAATATCAAAATTGAAAGGCAATATCAATTCAATATTCAATTGTAAAACGCTGTCAACAAATCAAACAAACGTAGTTACACTAAACTACAGGTGCATATTCATAGAATGGTTATATTGCATGTTCAAATATATATTAATTTCTAAATATTTCAATTATTTGTTATGTATATCGCATGTAAGTTATCTTTTATTTTACACTATTTTTTATTCATAATGTTTTAACAACATGTACTTGTTATGTAATTTGTGCTGTTTGTGTTTGAATGTTAAATAGGTCTCAAAAGATCGAACCTATCGTGATTTTCACTGTATGAACTGTCGACTCAAATTGTTTTAGCAGATTACTGTGGTTTCATTAATATTCAAAGGTATCAATTTCCGTGGATTAAGTGAAAATCACAGGCCAATGACCCTATCAATACAAAATGTAAATAGAAATTGCATTTCAATGATAACTTAATTTCAAGGATCAACTTAACAACGAAATACACGAAAATTTGTATTCAACGAATATTGATGAAACCACAGTATGTTGTAAATTTTAATAAGTTGAACTCCATAGACTGCGTGTGAACGTTTGATATTGCCTCTTTTTTGCTGTCACATAAACCTTTTTTTTAATTCTCAAAAAGATGTTAAAACAAAACATCAGATTGATATGTAATTGGTATCGACATGTATGTATTTAATAAAACATTATCTATTATTGATTAAATATAATTTCATTATATGTTCAGACACAGTTCCGATTATACTGACTTAAGGATGACATTTACTCAGAATGATAAAAAATTCCACTGATGATAATGAAACCCCATCTATTGTATGTTATAGACCTTTGATTGTAGTGTTATTTTTCACTTTCAAAAAAGTAGGTCAATGACCTACTTTTTGAGTAAATGGCCATTGAATATTTTTTGAAAAATCAAGAAAAATCCCATAAAATTTTACACTACAATTGAAATTTTCTTAATTGTAAATATATTTCAAATAATAAAGCACTTTAAAAAGTGTTATACATTTTATGAATGGCAGTGGCCCTAAATAGGCACAAAACATTAAGATTTCAGCTACAATTTGAAAAAATATTCCAGTCCGAATTTCCTCTATCACTTTTCAAATTCCTACCCATTTTTGATCTAAGTTTACAAAAAATTGAATGATGATAATACAAAAACACTTATAGCATTGAACTACTTATATTGACTTTATTCTGTTGGCATAAAATTTGTATGAGGTCAATGATCAAAATTTTGAGATATGGTGTCTTTTATCGTTTTTAAGCATTTTTTAATATTTTCGCAATTCGTGCCATACAATTATTTTAATGAATAAGTGAGGTAAAACCAGCAGAAAATATGAAAAATTATATAGACTAAAATATAAAATCTTAACTTTCAATATTAGAGTACTGCCAAAAATGTTTTAGAGGAAAACAAAATCTGCAAAATTTAGTCCGAATTTCCTCTGTTTGACTAAAAGTCTATTTTTGTTTGAGCCTAATTACGTAGTAAAGTAAAAATATCAAATGTTTTGTCAATAATAATTCATTTTATTAATACTTTTTTTGTTTAGAACAAATTTTACTCATTACAGTGAACTTTATAACAATCCGAATTTGAGAACCCAAACCTTGAGTAAACAACACCCTTAACACTGAATCTTTAAAAAAAATTTAAATACACATAACAATATTTTCTTTGATTTGAATCATTTGATAGCAGTAATAAATAAACATGTCACAAACCACAAATGTGATCAAAACCAAACCTTTCTGGAAATAACTAGGGTATGATATCAAAAGGTAAGACTAAATGTAAATGATTGCAATTTGTTTTCCCCATTTTCCTTCGTCTTTCTTTTTAGATGGACGTGATCTATATTGGTTTCATCAGACAGCATTGTTCTCCATGTTCCTTTCAGGTAATCGTTAGAATGAATGCAGTTCGCTGGCACGTATAAGGTGTGTTGTTTTGGAACTCTAAAACCTGTGAGGTGAAGTTCATCTTCGCTTAGTTTCCCCAAAACAAAGAAACCAGAATCATCATCTAACGGGCAGTCGATGTGAACAAATTCATGTCTTTCTTACACAGCTCCTCTATTTTCCCCTTCCACGTAATTAATAAGGTAGCTATCTTCGTAAGTAAAGTCTTGTATGACGTTACGATACGGTATGAAAACCTCCTCAGGTCGACCATCTGCAAACATACATCCATAGTAATCTAAAAGTTCACTCGTGGCAATTTCAGTCTCTAGATTTCCATCAAATTCGGCTGGAAAGATTAGATTTCCTGAAGCTGTTGTATTTTTGCTTGACTCCCAGGAAACCCTTACAACAGTTTTCTTGGGCGTTAATTTTGGTAAGTCTACAAACTGAGAAAGTTCTTGAAGCTTATATTTTCCAGGAATAACATCGTCAACAATATCTGTGCCACCACTCATCACAATTTCACCATTCTCTCCTTCCCGCTTGAAAGCTGCAAATTTATTGCAGCGTTTTCCTATCATGCTGTGAACAACTTTTGGATCGCACGACAGAATTAAATTCAGACTTCAAACGAGATTCCAGCCCCCCCCCCCCCCCCCGTTTCTGAAAATATTCCGACATCATCGAGAAATGATAAGCACTGTAAATCAAATAAAGTTAATTTGTCACCTTTATTTCGTTTTTTTAACTTCTCGAATGAAGTAATAATTTGAGCCAGAGACAAGTCCATCCTGCTTCTTAAAGAATCTAAAATATTTTGATATTTATTGTTCCTTTACGCTTCTTATCTGCCTCCATAAAGACTTTCGGTAAAACAGAATTCCCTCCTTGTAAGATTTTCTATACAAAGTTATCGTAAAATTCACCAAAGGTAACTGTTCCGTTGTTGTTGACATCTATTGAGTTTAATATTTTTCTATTTCAACTCCAAATTTTGGCAATGCAAGACAAAATTCATCAATCTCCAAGACACCGTTCCCGTTTTTGTCGAAATCAAGAAAAATGGCCTTTATTTTATCTCTCTCTCAGTGTTTACCGATTTCAACTGAAAAAACTTTTTTTCGATATGAATTTTCCTGCCATTTTTTTTCGGACTTTCTCTCTTTCATTACTTCGTTAAACAGGATAAAATATTTTTCGCATTCTTTCAACCGTCGACTGTGGAAATTCCTGTCGTATTCGTCGTTCTTTCTTTTTAGTAGCTCCCGAACATGACTTGTACCATTGGCAATATAGGATAAGGATTCATTTAGAGCGTTCAACCATGCTTGCATTCTCTTTCTATCCATTGTTGCCAAAAGAAATTCAAATTTGTCGCCGTCTGATACCTGTATCACATGTTTCATTCCTTTTTATTGGTTAGTAACGACCTTAAATGTCGTGTGATTAGAGAAGTACATGACATCTTTAACACTAAGAGATCCTTTTGACGACTTGATGAAAGAAAGCTCTAACTTTCCGGGACACAATGTTAGCCATTTTCTGGACCAGGATAAAGAATGAAATCGTCGTTTATATCTGACGTATACCCACCCTCCTTTCATTACCTCATTCACTAACCAACCATGAATTCTCTTTAAAGCGTCGGAAATGTTGACGCTGGAAAACAGTATCTCAAGACAATCAAAAAGATTCTGAAAGACCATTCTTGTGTCTGCTGGTGGGAAACTGTCATTTACATTAACGTTAGCAAAAGTAGCAAATTTTTCAATTATCCAATCATAATCTTCGTGGGAAATCGTAGGAGGAAATGAATTTTCATCAGCTAACGTGTTGAATATCCGCCAAATTTTAAATGCATCTGACTCTTGGAGCAAACTTTTACACGTTTCTCTACACAACTGCCAGCAGGTCAATTCCGTTTTTTCCTGCAACTCAATATGAGTAAACCTATCCTGTCTCGATAATAACAACTTTCTTAAATCTGTGAATGTTTCTCTTGATAATTCGTCTTTTGCAAAACCAAAATCATTCTTGGCGCTTATGACTGCGAAAGCATTTGACAAGATTGATTTGTCCAAAACTGATCCCCCGTATTTCACATGAGCAAACTGCAAAATACACGTAAGTCTTTCCTCAGGCATGTCTGAAATTTAAGATAAAATAAAGCTTTAGGGGCACAAGTGTGCCTTTATAATCTCTTTCTTAATTGGCATTGCATCAAAACAGAAGTATGTCAATTTATATGGAACATAGTCATATAAAGTATTTTAGATATATATTTAGAAAAATCATTCAGATAATGCAATCAAGTAAACAATCTAATTCCGTCCTTTGTACAAGAAGTTGTAAACCGTATAGTGATTTAGGAAACATTAAAACAAAGGTCGGATATTGGTTTGTTAAGAAAAGTAATTTAAAAAAAAGAAAAAAGAAAACTCTATACTGGTAGCATTATAAACAAGGATTAATATTTGGTTTGCTTGAAATAGGAATTTTAAGGTGGATCACTACACTTTGAAATAGTTTATAAAAAAAATATGTTGTTGCTGTTAATATTATCAGTAATTTAAATTTGATATATACTTCTTGATCTAAAACCTTTCATTCATAATCAAAAAAAAAATTTATTATTTTTAAAATAATGCTTGCGTAGAAAAATATGATACATTTTTTAATAATTAAACATAATTGTGTTGATAACTTCTTATAATTTTTTAAAGTGATTCTTTGGTTTAACAATGAAAATTAATTTACTTCCATGACGCAAACTCTAAAAACTAAATAAAACAATGTATTACTGCGACTTGTTCAAGAAATCATGGTTGAATGATATTTTTTGAAAAGTCATGATTTAACTAGTTTTAAAATATGTTAAAGCAATATAATAATGTTTGCATTGAATCGGATTTTAGTAAGTAGAAATCTTAAATTTCATATAGTTTAAGAGTTATTTTACAGTCTTCAATTCAACAAACACAAATTAAAAAAAGAAAACAAAATGTAAATAAAACATTGAGTTTTTAACCTGTCAATTCTTGTCAGAAGGTATTCTACATGTAAGTTATGATAAAATAAAAGAGGACTTTACCTTTTTACCATATCATAGGACAAAATTTATTGACCATTATCAACAATCAAATCAGTTTAAACGAAATGATTTCCCTATTACCTGACCGAATTACCCCAAAACACACTGATTCTAAATTAAAGCTTTTTACAAACCCATATCAATTAGTAAATTGATAAAACTCAAAGTTCTCATTTATTTTTCAATGACAGAAACAGTAGAATTTACTTATATCTTTTGAATCATATATATTGGATTATAATTGTTGCAAAACGTACCTCAATTGATGAAAAAAATAATATCTTGTGGTCATGTCAACATCACATTGTAATAACTGTGCAGCCCGATGATGCCTTGTTTATACCGTTTGGCACAGTTAGTTATGCAGACCTGTTGTTACTTAATTATTCAACTGAATTATTAGATTTTTAAAACTCAATTGTGCGTGAGATTCGAAATGCACAAAACCAATTCCAATTCGTCCATTTTAGGACAAAACTCTGACAAACAAACTTTAATATCTTGCTGATAAATAAAACACGACATCCCGTCGGTTATCCCGCTGTTTACCAATTACATCAGTTCGACGCAAATGAGCAACACTTTTTATTCTTATACATTTTAATTCAAAAGAATACTTAAATATTAATTATGGTTTAAACACTTTGTAACAGGAGAGAAATAAATATTGTACACACACAAACAAACGCACATCATTGATTGAAGTCACAAGACAAAATCTCGTCATGGGCTTCGTTTCATTGGAAATTCTTGGACACTTCTACCCGGTGATATATCTTCTATCAACTGCAGAATCTGATAGGCCAAATCAATGGATGCTAATTAATCAAGAACTAATCTATGTTTTATTCGTATGGCTGGAAAGAACAATTATTAGAACTGAAATATTTGTAAACAAGTGGTTTTATTTTAGTTTTGATCGTTAAAGATCATTGTACGACGCTGTAAATATTTACGACTTTGTCGTAAGTTCTTTTGTAAAATGCAGCCCTGGAGAGTATAAGAATGGACGGTAAACAAGTGTATTTTTGCATCTCGTTGTTTATTGCTTCAAAAACGAAGCAAATACAGTATATGGCTAACTTATGGTCAACATATAAATGAACACATAAAACGCATAATCACAACAGGTTAAACTATGAATGAAATACAGGGATCAACATATTTTAAAGGCGATAATTGTGTTTAGAAGGAATGTCCTTTACGCATTAATGTTTTATAGGCAGCATGTGAACAAAACAAATTATATGTTCTATCAAAAACAACCGCAAGTAGTGTAATGACCCTTTTAAAATATTCAGTAACTGCCTACAAAGAATTTGAAAAATAAGTACATTATTGTTCAGACCAGTCATGAGCAAATTACTTTTCAGTTTTGATAGCGTATGTGCCTTGTAAACTCATTTGGAGCTACTCATGTTTATTTCACTTGCAATTAGAAATGTGCTTGTGTGGCAGTGGTTCATGCTTGGTTAATGGTAATTGCACGTAAAAGTCCTTTCGAAACGATTTACTATTATTTTTTTGATGGGGGATTTCCTTGAATAGGCAATTTTATCTAATTGGCAACTGATACAAGACTGTTCGTCATGGCTACTGCGTTGTATAATTACACGGGATCAATTGTCTCCAATTGTTATTTAATAAATTATTGAGTTGATTTTCCATAACACTATATGACAAACTTACAAACTTTAATTTTGTATTGTTTATTCGAACGCAATTTTTTGTTATATGTTATAACAAGCCAAGATCAAAATTTTAACATTCAAGATTATTTTTTTTTATAAATATATGTATCTAATATTTCAATTGCGATCATAGCCAATGTTATGATCGCATAATCTCAATACCAATTGTATGAAATGTCGTGATAAAAAACTGTGTTCATAGTCAAAAGAACAAAGGAAAGATTCAAAACAGGAGCTGAGCATACACGGGCCTCTACAAAAATTAGAGGTAGGATCAAGTTCCATGGAGGAGTGAACATCCTTTGCTGAACGGCCACAACCAACGTGTTCTCTTTGTCGTAGTCGGGAAAACGGGAAAAATGTTGTTCTTTTTAAAAATCGAACCTTTTACAATTTCTAGGGACTTCAGCTAAACTATAATTTATTTCAATAAACTATCGTCGAATATAAAAGAAAAAAAATGAAACCTTTGGGTTTGCATCTTAACAAAAATGTACATACCCTGTTTTACTTTCGAATCACTTTGTACCTGTGGTTAGCAGATGAAGTGTCATACACTGTTATGCATATGACACGGTGACCCATTTTTGACCGAATGTAAAAAAATCAATGTTGATGTATGATGCATATTTTATTCAAAAAATTATAAAAATGTTCTTTTTACCTATATATTTGATTTGCATAGATCGGAAGCCGATAGGATTGTTTTGAATGAACCTTTGACGTGAGAACCATTATTGCCTGTCAATAATGACTGATGGTAGTTTTAATAAAATTCCTATGCATATTATTTAGTGCTTTTAAGCTACGATAGTGCTTTAAGATAACCTATTGTTATAACAAACATTGTACGTTTCTTTAACCCTTTCGACTTATTGCTATCCGTTTTCATCCTTCACAGTGTGTTTCATCGGTCGTTATTTCAAAAAGTGAAACTAATATATTCTGTAAAGAATACATTTTAATACTCTGCATCCATCAGACCATCTTAATACATAGGTATGACCAACAAGGATTACCTTTCCAAAATATGGGATTTATAGCATATCCAAGGAACGAACGTTCTGGTATTAGGTCAAAGGTTCTTGGGTAAAAAACTGCTAATAAACAGGAATGTTTTTCTTCTCTTTTTCAAACTATATGTATGGCAAACTGAGTGCATATGTGGTATGAGCTCCAGATTTTTATTCACAGTTTGCCTCTGGGTCAAAGTTTCCGGCGCAAGAATGAGTCTTTATGTTCGTTTATCGAAAGTACAATCCATTTATTCTTTTGGAAACTATTTTATGCTTAGTTATTATGTATCTTCAATTTGGCGTCTCTGTAAAAAATGTTAAGTTCTTAACCCTTGTGCTCGTTATTCGTTAGTAAATGATCAGAACTTTATTTGTAAGGATAAAAAATGGACCTATTCTTTACTCGTCGACAACTAGGATACACATACAGATGATAGCTATTAACAATGATGCCTTTTTAAAACTTTGGAAATCCTCATATTGTGCACATGTTATGGTAAATGTTTGTGGGGGATGAGTCCTAAAAAATTTAAAAGAAACATTTTTCCTAGTAAAAAAGTATGATTAATGAACATAATTAAGTTTTACATTTAAAGTGAGATTGAATAATTTGAAGTATTTCGATTATTCTCAGAATTCAGAAAAATCCCTCAAAATTATTCGATGGAACCTTAATGGTGGTTTTGAGAACACGTGGGGACAGTAAAAGTGCCACCTGTGTACATACGACATTATATACTTATCAGGATGTTGTATTCGTAAAAGACTATGTATGTGGAAGGCTATAAAACATAAATATTTCACAGAGATTTTAGATCTGTTCAAGGACAAGGTTTTTGAAAAATATCAACAAATTTCAATAATTCTAAATTATCTTCCCTTTAAAGAAGGCGTGGCTCTTCATTTGAACAAACTTGCATTCCCGTTACCCAGTGATGTTTTGTGCTAAGTTTGGTTGAAATCTGCCCAGTTGTCCTGGAGAAGAAGATATTGTAAAATCTAAAAATTCTAAACCGATGAAAGTATTTCAATAATAATGTACTTTAATCGATATTGATATTGGGAGATGTCCCATACAACCTTAATTAGACTTCACATAGCAATAATGCTTTTGATAATGATATCTCCAACGATGCTGAGGATTGTGTATTTGAAGAACTAGACAAGGATATTGATGTTGACGAAATTAAGTAGCTATTAACAAAATTAAACAAGAGGCTCAGGGGCCACATCGCTCACCTGAGCAACAATAGCCTTGGCTCTGATCAAATTAGTAGTACAGTATCAAAATCAAAATATCTTGACAACTAAGTACAGTTGATTTTGCTATCAAAATTTTTAAAATCTGCCCATTTTTATCCTCATATTTTTGGGGGTAAATACCAAGCCCCTTTTGTTGTTGTACATGATAGAAGATTTTCCCTGTTCTTATATACCCTCACCAATTTTGTGGCCCCACTTTTCTCTAGGGAATCATGGTTTTATCAAACTTTAATCTGCACAACCTGTGCTTTCACACAAGTTACTGCTTTTTGGACTGAAATCTTTCCCAGAATATTTTTAAAGTTTTTCTCTTTATATTCCTATGAAAATATTCATCCCGCCATTGCGGCCCCGCCCTACCCACGGGGACTATGATCTAGCAAACCTGAATTAACACTACCTGAGGATGCCTCCACAAAAGTTTAAGCTTTTCTGGCCTAAAAGTTTTTAAAAAGAAGATTTTTAAGAAATTCTCTATATATTCCTATGTAAAAATTCATCCCCCACTGTGGCCTCAACCTACCCCCGGGGACTACGATTTAAACAAACTTGAATCAATACTATCTGAGGATGCTTCCACTTAAATTGGGGCTTTCCTGGCCTAATAGTTTTTGAGGAGAAGATTTTTAAGATTTTTTTCTATATATTTCTACAATGTATATAAAAATTTATCCTCCCATTGTGGCCCCGCCCTACCCCGGGGACTATGATTTAAACAAACTTGAATCTATACTATCTGAGGATGATTCCACTCTTTGAGCTTTCCTGGCCTAATAGTTTTTGAGATAATTTTTAAAGATTTTCTCGATATATTCCTTTGTAAAAATCCATTCCTCCATTGTGGCCCCGCCCTACCCTAGGGACTATGATTGAACAAACATTTGAATCTACACTACGTAAGGATGCTTCATCTCAAATTTGAGCATTTCTGGCCCGATAGTTTTGGAGAAGAAGATTTTTTTAAAAATTTTCTCATTATATTCCTATGTAAAACTTGATCCCCCCATTGTGGCTACACCCGGGGACCATGATTTTAACAAACGTGAATATACACTATTTGAGGATGCTTCCATTCTAGTTACAGCTTTTCTGGCCTAATAGTTTTTGAGAAGAAGGTTTTTGAAAAATATCAACAAATTTCAATAATTCTAAATTATCTTCCCTTTAAAGAAAGCGTGGCTCTTCATTTGAACAAACTTGCATTCCCGTTACCCAGTGATGTTTTTGTGCTAAGTTTGGTTGAAATCTGCCCAGTGGTTCTGGAGAAGAAGATGAAAACGTGAAAAATTTACAACAACGACAATGCTGCCAACGCCAACGACGACAGACAACGGACAAATTTTGATTAGAAAAGCTCACTTGAGCTTTCAGCTCAGGTGAGCTAAAAAAAAAAAGTAACTCACATGGTGACGACTGTTTAATGAATATTTTCTTGACTTTGAAGTATATATGTTGCCTACAAAGACATTTTAATTGTATTCTACAAATACGGTTCTTCCCTGAGTCTTGGAATTTTTCTATTAATGTGCCTATTTATAACAAAGGAGGTAAATTAATAACTAAAGAGGAATCAGCCTTGTTAGCAACATGTTAGCAACTATTTACTTCTGTATTAAACAACGGACTTGTAACATGGCCAGATGAAAATAATGTCGTTACTGATGCACAATTTGGTTTTAAATCTAAATGTGGTACAAGTGATGCAATTTTTGCTCTACATACTTAAATTACCCCCGCTACTTCATCGTTGGCAAATAACAAAAGATTTTAATAAGCATTTTTTGATTTCAAAAAATCAATTGACTCTGCTGATAGGTATAAATTTTGGATGAATTTTGTCAGAAATTGGTATCCAAGGAAAACTCCTACGTGTTATAAAAGGGTTATTTAAAAATGTTAAAGCATGTGTAGGATGATGTATTTTTGAGTGATTTTTTCAACAGCAATCTTGGTTTAATGCAAGGTGAATTGCTTTCACCCATTTTATTCAATTTGTATGTTAATGATTTTAAAATTATTTTTTTTAAAATTCTGAATGTGTACCGTTTGAAATTTCATCAGTGAATCTTTTCTTTCTTATGTATGCTGACGACATGGTGACAATTGCTGGTCTTCAATTTCAAAAAATCAATTGACTCTGCTGATAGGTATAAATTTTGGATGAATTTTGTCAGAAATTGGTATCCAAGGAAAACTCCTACGTGTTATAAAAGGATTTTTTAAAAATGTTAAAGCATGTGTAGGATGATGTATTTTTGAGTGATTTTTTCAACAGCAATCTTGGTTTAATGCAAGGTGAATTACTTTCACCCATTTTATTCAATTTGTATTTTAATGATTTTGAAATTATTTTTGTAAATATTCTACATGTGCACCAATTGAAATTTCATCAATGAATCTTTTCCTTCTTGTGTATGCTGACGACATGGTGACAGTTGCTGGTTTTCAATCTCTTTTGATCAATTAACATATTATTGTACGCTGTAGCACATCGAAAATACACATTAATGTTGATTAGTCAAAGATTGTTGTTTTTAGAAAAGGTAGAAGGGTGAAAGATTGTGTGAAAAATTATATATTAATAGTAAACCACTTGAAATTGTAGATCAGTTTGCACATATATGCATTATTTTTTTTTACTAAAATACTAAATTCTCCAGAGCCGAGAAACAACTTGCTGAGGAAGGTAGAAAAGCATTATCTATTTTGAAAAAATACAAGAAACATTATTTTTAATCATAATACTTTGCTATCATAGTTTGATTTTTCTGTTGGCAGTGTCATTATCTATGTCTCTGGGGTATGGGGTTCAATCAAAGCACCTAATATTGAGAAACTAGCTTCATCTTGATTTCTGTAAACATATCTTGGGGGATTAATAGGTCTACTTTTAAGTTTATTCTGAATTAATTCGCTTTCCTCTGCTGTACCAAAGAATGTTTAATATAGTTCAGTTCTGAAAAAACTTGGTACCATAATAAATGAATTATTAAACAATGCTATTATATACTATATAACTGTGTCGAAATACATAATGCAAAATTCTATTTGTCCCATGTTAAAGATTTTTTTTATGCAATCTGGGTATGTTTGAATTGTGAAAACAACAAAACATATCTGCAGATCTCATTGGTGTCAAACAACATATACTTGACCAAGCTACACACAGAATATATTTTCTCAAATAGATAGTTGTAGTAAATGCTCTTTTTTTAAATACTTAATTGCAACCCATAATTTCCAATTGTAATTGTAGAAATCTATTCCAATCAAATATCAAAAGTAAATTTCAAGACTAACGTTGTCTTCACATAAATAAGCAATAGAAACAGGTATATTTTGTAATGGTGAAAGACACAATAGTAAATTGCAGCTTTTAAATGTTGAAAATGTAAAAGAACTATATAATCAGGGTAAATTTATTCACTTTAGCTTGAAAAAAAGTCAACATTTACTAAAGGCAAATTACATGTTGATATCATAAGTACACTTCTGCCACATTCTCCTGTTAACCTACCTGTATGTGTATACGTGACTTTCAACATAGAGTAACCCTATTAACTAAGTAAATATAATAATTACACAAGCTTAATGTACAGCTGTTGCATATTTGTGCATATCAGAATTCGGTGTAGATGTATGGCTTTTCCTCTTATTTTCTGTTCAAATAATTGATAATTTATGAAGTTCTATTGTATGACATGGACGTCACAAATTCGCTATTATATGTTAATGGTGTTCGCACGCAGGAAAATAATAGCAGTTTAAAATTTCACTAATTACTGCAATTTTATAATGAAAGTTTATGAATTATTTACATTTTATTAGCACGATTCTTTGAACTGCCCCTTGTGTATCAAAATTCATTCGCTGTCACTTGCTCCTCAACTAGCATAAACGAGACCCCTAAACATAGGACCAATCCTATTGTACGAGGCAAAAAGAGTTTTTACTACACAAAACCCAACCTATGGTCCGAAAACTTGTAAGATGTCAGAGAAATTGGCGAAATACCTGCTAATGGCTTGATAGAAATTGATGGTACTACAGTCATTTATTCATTGCAAAATATGTGTGCATTTGAAGCTAGTTATCATTGGACTACTCATAGTTTTATTGTAGGAAGTTACATTTAATGATGAAAGTTGACGTCGCTTTAATATTAATGTCTTTCTAACATTCTCCAGAAAACACGGTTAAATTAAGAACTAGAGTAAAAAGGAATTTCCATACATTACGAATACTCATGTTTAATTTGAAGAAGTACATTTTATAATTGGTTAACTATTTAAATCTGTTTGCGGAGTATTCGGATCTGTAGGGGTTTTTTTCTCGTAGCATTTCTACCAGGTCGGTGTTTGGCAAGAATATTATTTTAAAATAACGGCATTTATAAACATCGATTTAATTTTTATGCAGAATTGTGCATTTAATATACTTAACTTCGATCTTTTTCCTTAAATGCACATTTGCTCTTTAATTTAAAAATATCGATGGAAAGAGTTTATGATATAGTATTTCACTACATGTAAAAGCAGTCAACCGGAACTATACCCTAGTGTAAGTACGCTTTGTTTGAGGACAAGAACCATTCACCCTGTGTAACTCGAGACAGATGCCACGTAAAAAAAAATCATGCCAAGCTTGTGTTTGCCTTTTAAACATATATAGGAAATAGCAAAACTTTCGGAGAAGTACTGCAAAGTAGATGCATTCGTTCTTTGCAATGAACGTATGCACTGATGACATTTTAAGCCAAAAATGCAGGAGGAAGGTTTATAGATTAAAACAAAAACGGTGGTAGGTCAGTTAAAGTTTTCCGTCACCTTGCCATTACGAAAAGTGAAAAAACTGGTAGAGGTAAACAGTTGGTAAATCCTCAATCTACGAGTGCATGCCTCTGTTGATAAACAATTTGGTGTACTTGGTTTTTCACTATTGAATGATACATGCATCATGAAGGCTCAAACAGAAAGACTAGCAAAATAAGGGTTTTGAGCTTTTCGTGTTAGAGACACTAGTGTATAAACAGTGGGAAAACGTTGTTGATTAAATCTGACATGCTTTGCATTTTGGATTGGCGAATGGTTTCAGTAAACCCCAATCAAACTCAAGTGGGGAAATCCCGACGTTTGATTGCACGATATGCCAAGGGTTTGTGAGAAGCGGTGCGGATCAGAAAACCTTGGCTAGCGAAGACGACGTGCTTTATTTGTCGCAAAGAGTCAAAGGGTTTGCGACTTTTGAAATCGAGTCATGAGAGACTTTCGATATGTCATTGGTTGTAAATAAACGCATTTAAAGAACATGTACTATAGAATGTAAACGTAATCAAAATTAAAAAAAACTGATCATAACTCATACTGCTCGGACAACGACTGTTTAACTTTTTTCAATCACTTTACAATATGAAAATTAGAACATTTAGCAACACATATGTTAAATTTGTATAACATACTGTACATTTATAATCAAACGTTCATTGTGCTTGAAAACATGTACAAGTTCACTTATCATTTTAAATGTATTTTTGTTACCTTTTTATTTTTCTAAAGAAACACGTACATGTATATTGTCGCCATCTGGATATTGCTTTAACTAAATGAATATTTCAATAAAAATAGAATATTCGAGCTAATACAATTGCTGATCCCTAACGCTTGTTATAAAAAAATGAATTAAAGACAAGGCTGTTTTTTTTTTCATTTTAGTTAGTTTCATTACATTGATATTGCTATTGCTATTTCATTAAATGTATATAAAAAAAGATGTTAAATTCACAATTTATATAATCTGTCTGATTGCAGTCGACCGCTATTTTAGTTTACGCGAGTACTTACATAGAAATCCCGCCCAAGTTCTGTTCGTCACAGTCCATCACGCAGGCGCAGTCATTAAATCCGTCACAGCGGTAAGACATCGTAAAACAGCGCTTACTGGAACATGAAAACTGGTGAAACTTACAATCTGAGTAAAAAACGAAGTTCATGCTCAAATCAAAATTTGGATGGATCAATGGATACCGAGGATAATGGAGGAATTTTAAACAACAGAAACTAAATTATGTGGAATCATTTATCTCTTTTGTTGGGATGTCATTTCTATGAATCTGCATTATTTTAAGACGATACAATTCGATGGGAGTGCTTCTTTTTGAAAAAGGATTACTCACGAAATTTATGAAAATATAGATACCTTGGATATTAATGATCCATGGTATTTGGTTCATAGCTAGTAAATAATTAATGTTAAGCATATCATTTTCAGCAGGTTACTCTAAGGCCACCTCATATCTATCACGGAGTAAATGTATTCAAAATCCCTTCACTTTTCTGTTCACTAGATAGCCTGTAATTGTTACTTACTTGGTACATGATCTGTTTTAGCACTCATGTCAGTACCTGCAACAATTAACTGTCAGATTAACCATCTCCAGCAAGAGCATTTGATGCGACCAATTGTCGCCCTGAAAAAAATGTTTTATTCAAAGGACAATATATGTATAAAACAGATACAGGTATTATCATCATTATCTCACCCCCCCCCCCAACACACACACACACACAAGTTGAGAACTGCATGACAGGCACAGAACTCTTCAATTATCTTCCTTTAAAAGTGTATGAATTAATATTTGGACAGGTAACAAAGTTATCTCTCTTTAACAATGTATGAAATTAATGTATGGAAATGTAACAAAGTTATCTATCTTTAAACATCTACTATGACTGGATATAACAGTATAATGATATTCTATTTCTATGTCTGAAAATTTATATATAGTCATCCAGTGAGCTTTCGAGTTCAGCTTGTGGTTGGTCAGGTCATCGCAAGTATTCAGAAGCTCATTGGCAGAGTCAGACCCATCTGTCACCTGAAAAAAGATGGTTATTTTATGAATGTAAGCGCTTTATATAGAGTATTTTTTGTCGTTTGTTGCTAAGCATACTCCAGGCATGTTGTAAATCAAAGGCATAACAATTTCTGGGTTTTGTTAAAATCACAGTTTCTACGATAAATAGCTAGAGAAAAATTGCTTTCTAATGCAGATTGATGTCATATCTTTTACTTTGTTGGTCTACTAAGTTTTGTAGATTTACTTCACAACGAAATCCCGGAAATTTGTGTTCCATAGATAATAAGGGTTCTACTGTAACACCTACCACTAAATAATCCTCACACGCCCCACCGGAAGACTTCTCGCATTTGAAGGTGAAATCGAGGTTCACGACATACTTATCCGGTACCTTTATGACCCATATACATTTAGAGTAGGCACTATAAGTGCTACTGGAGGAAAGGTCGCGAAAGCCACCGGCCGTCAACTCATTGTAACCGCCACATCCTGTCAACGAGGGAAAAAAGGGTGAAAATTTCTGTTACTGTAAGGGTATTATATTTGGCGTGTACAGTATTTGCCGAAAATTGATTTTTCAACAAGCCAGTGTGGATTTGAAGCGTATTTGTGAATGGACGAATTTTTGATCAACTTTTTATTCGTCTGAAGTTTTGAGCAGGAAACAAATTAGAACTGGAGAAAACTGATCTTATGTATTTTTTTCCTATTCAAGGAATAGAGGGAATGTAGTTTTGATTTAAGAATCTCCTGCTTGGACTAAATCATATCTTATGACCCCAAGACCCCTTGATTCGATCAAATACGAATGTTGTCCTAAACGTTCGTGGACACAGTGTAATTTAACTCTAAATAACGACGCTTTATTTAGGGAAGTATTAAAATATTTTAATATGGGTTATAATAATGCATGTGTACAAAAATCAGAGCAATGTACATTCTTACAATGTAGTTATCACTACAAAAATATTGCCTGTACAGGCCGCACAGCCCAGTCGACGTTTTCATAACGTCGCACGTAGCGCGTTGGTTTCTGTTACTTTTTAACGCAGTCACCTTTGCACTGCAAACACTTTTCACACCGTCTTAGCCATGAATTAAACACATTTCAATACCATTTACTGTCGATTTTCGATACAATGGCTCGAGTTGCATTTTTATGTTCATCAGAATCCTCAAATCTAACTCCTCTTAGATGTGATTTGATGGATGGAAAAATTGCAAAATCCATCGGAGGAAGATCAGGACTATGTGGCAGGTGTTCAAGAAGATCGAATCCTAGGAGTTTGATTTTCAGACACGTGGAAGCTGCCGTATGTGGAGGTGTATTATCTCGGTGTAGGATGACATTTCCAAGGTCCACAGCCATGGCAGGGCGTTTTTTCTTAATTGCCTTAACTAATTCACGGCATAACACCTGTAATAAATAAAACCAATGTTTTGTTTGGTACACTGTATGTGGCTTTAGAATATGTAAACTTATGTCAAAAAGTTTATTTACCAAAATTTAATGCAAAAATAACGGAGTTACGCCTCTTGAAAGTGGCTTTTTTTACCTGCTTTGAGAAATCTAATCAAGAGAAAACAGAATCAGGCGATAACGAGGCTTCAGCGGAAGTGTCGTCACGAGGTCAACAGGAGTAAAAACAAATTAAATTCGGTTTTTCAGCCAAAATGATTGATATAGGTGTGGTGTTTTGACGTATCTAGTTATTTTAAGTATTGAAGATTTGGAAATTTGTATCCGTAATTATTTTATTACAGTCAGATTTCTTTTTAAAGGATTTTAAAATTTGCTATTCTCGTCTCCTTTTTACCGATGAATACGATATCTTAAAACTTTGCATGGGCAGATTTATGATCATTATTCATTTTTTGATTACATAATATTAGTATCCTTTCACACACGAGTGATCCGAGTCAATGATACAGGTAAACAGGTAAACTAACGAAGCCACTGCTCGACAGACACACGTGTATCTGGGGTATGTATACACATGGTACATGAGTCAGGTGAACAAAGAGATGGTTTCACACCTCTAAACTGGTAAATTGATTTGTGTATAATTAGCAACTCAATTATTAAAACAAAAAACAGAAAAATAAATTAGACTGTGTAAAATTAAGCATTCGTAAGCTAATACATGTGTATAGTCGGTCATCATGCATGAGACTATCAAATAGTAAAACTAATGTTCGAAGTAAATGTCTTTATTGTTACTTATCTAATCACTTAAATAATGACCAAATTTACAATTCAGCAAATTTAACCTTTTTTAATGTGATCAAGTAATTATTTCGGAAGTAGTTACGTTGGTCCTAATTTCTTTTGTAATAAAGTGCGACTTTCTTTCGAGCACTATGGTCAGCAATTTAACACTTCAACTCCATATACCTTAAATTGTTATACTGACAACGAATTATTATGAAATCTGAATAAACTTGAACATTTTGCCAAAGGATGTAAATAAATGTAAAATAAAATTCCATTATCGTATTTTTAAAAGAATAAGAGACAGACTTTATCATGCAGCCATCTTTGACTTTCGCCTTGATCCGTTTATAATCCCGTGTTTTTTTGTTAAAAAATGCATACTATTTTGATTGTTATTGGTCCGATATCAATGTTATTGAATAATCGGGCGACATCATTTGTAATTGTATGCCTTTTACGAGGAAAAGACCCCGCGTTATATGTACCTTTTACGAAATATGTATGATCAATATTATTAATCAGTTAATAACTTCACGGAAAAATCATTCGAAAGAATGACAATATTAACAAAATATGTTTCTAATTACAACAGTGCATTGATTAATTGTCATTTTGCTACATATGCTGTGCATTTATATGCAAAATGTGTTACACATTTGACTAAATTCATGAAGCAAACAATTTTCCGAATTCGGCATTTATGTTCGATAAAATACGGGTTTAAACTTAAACAACAGTATATTGAGTCATCCAGGGTTGATAAGGATATAAAACAACAGAAAAAAATGTTCATATATCGATATAACAATGCAAGAAAACGAACAGTTTTCATACGATATTTCCGTTTTTCTTATACAGCGGCGTTGACCCCGTGACATCACAGTTCATTTCGCGCCAAATCGGTTTGATTCAAAACTCGTTCAGATGAGAAATCGGGTTTTCCCCAAATATCTCGAAAACTACTTATGCGATCGCTGTAAAATTTTCAGGATGATGTTTTTTTACATAGATCTCCATTACATCAAAAATTAACCGGCACTGCAGGTACCCTTCAACGTTTGTGTGTAAAAAAAGCGTCAAAAGAACGAAAGTAACTTCTTATGATTTGTACTGTATGAATTGTCGACTTAACTAGTTTTTGTATACAGTTTATGTTGTGATTTGAACAAGTTGAACTCTAGGGACTGCATGTGAACGTTTTATATTAGCTCTTTTTGTTACTGTCTTATTAACTTTTTAGTTCTCTATAGGCACCGAAGAATGAAACAAAGAATATTATTTAGATGTGTTTTGTATCGACTTTATGTACTTTACAGAAAACATAATCTATTATTGAAAAAAAAATACGATTTCTCCGCTGAGTTTTTCCTTCGTTCAAGTTTTTCATTACATGCTCAGTCACAATTTTAACTCTAATGATATAACGCTTATTTTTTAAAATAAATTATACAAGTAACATTATTTTCCTTTATTTGACTCACTCAGTTAATACATATAGCTGTTTATGTAAAAACAAAAACAACAGCAAAGAAACTTATCAATAGGTTGCACTTTTTGCACTTTGCGCAATTTACACAAAATTGTCCAAACAAGGATAACTTGGAATGCATTTGCATGACGAAAAAATATCTTCAAAACAAAACTCTCATGAAAGGATTGATAAAGAAACATAAAAATCGTATGAAATAGCAATGAGATCGTAGATTTTTATTTAAAGTTTTCAATAGCGCAATGTTACGACCTTCATAGTAATTTTATTTTCTCATGTGTTACGATTTTGATAAAGCATCAAGTCACCAATACCCTTCAGTTGCTGCAATATGGGAACATAGGCATGTCAACAGACTGTACATAATAGCTCTGCTGAGAGGAAACGTACATGCTAGTAAGTCATTATTGTGATCTTTCTATATTTCTAATCAGGTTTTTTCATTATTGAATATTTCTGTGGAATTTTCTTTTAAAACTCTTAATCACATCCATCAGATGAGTTTGAAAAAAATGGTTTTTTTGTCGTTTTCAAAGTGTTCCATTTTTTAAGACAAACACGATGAAGTTTTGTTCAATTCATATTCATCTTTTTTCATGAGCATTAAATATTAGTTCAGGCTTTTATGCAAATTCTAGAATTAGGGAAACGTGTTTCACAAAATGTCTATGCAAAAAAACAATACAATTCCTATATAATCATAAGTAACTTTCTTATGTAATCACAATCAATCGCGTTTAATCTGATGTTATTTTCTCGTAAGCTTCAACGTCTGATTCTATATCATCTATTTTGATATTTTAAGTGCATATGAACGTTGACACTTTCAAACAATCTAATTACAAGTATTGTGTATAAAATGAAAAAAATCAACACTCTCCTCTTGTGTTATTCTAAACCTTTTTGGAAATGACTTGCGTATGACGAAGTTATATCAAAGGGCAAAACTAAATGTAAATGATTGCAATTTGTTTTCCCCATTTTCCTTCGTCTTTCTTTTGAGAAAGACCTGATCTATATTGCTTTCATCAGACAGCATTGTTCTCCACGTTCCTTTCAGGTAATCGTTAGAATGAATGCAGTTCGCTGGCACATATAAGGTGTGTCGTTTTGGAACTCTAAAAGCGGTGAGGTGAAATTCATCTTCGCTCAGTTTCCCCAAAACAAAGAAACCAGAGTCATCATCTAACGGGCAGTCGAGGTAAACAAATTCATGTCTTTCTAACCCGGCTCCTCTATTTTTCCCCTCCACGTAATTTTTAAGGTAGCTATCTTTGTAAGTAAAGTCTTGTATCACGTGACGACATGGTATGCAAACAGTCTCTGGTCGAGCATCTGCAAACGTACATCCATAGTAATCTAAAAGTTCACTCGTGGCAATTTCAGTTTCTAGATTTCCATCGAAATCGGCTGGAAAGATTAGATTTCCTGAAGCTGTTGTATTTTTGCTTGATTCCCAGGAAACCCTTACAACAGTTTTCTTGGGCGTTAATTTTGGTAGGTCTTCAAACTGCGAAAGTTCTTGAAGGTTGTATTTTCCGGGAATAACATCTTCAACAATATCTGTGCCACCAGTCATCACAATTTCTCCATTCTCTCCTTCCCGCTTGAAAGCTGCAAATTTATTCCAGCGCCCATTAACCTTCTTGTCTGCTTCCATAAAGATTTTCGGTGAAACAGTATTTCCTCCTAAGATTTCTTTTACAAAGTAATCGTAAAATTCATCAAAGGTAATTTTTCCGTTGTTGTCGACATCTATCGAGTCAAACATTTTTTCTGCTTTTGATTTTTCCATCTCAATTCCAAAATTTTGCATCGCAAGACAAAATTCATCAATTTCCAAGACACCGTTTCCGTTTTTGTCTACATCAAGAAATATGGCTTTTATTTTATCTCTATCAGTGTTTACCGATTTCAACTGAAAAGACTTTTCCTCAATATGGATATTCCTGCCATTTTCTTTCTCGGATTTTCTTTGTTTCATTTCTTCGTTAAGAGGATAAAAGATTTTTCGCATTCTTTCAACCGTCGACTGTGAAACTTTTTGTCGTATTCTTCGTTCTTTCTTTTAAGTAGCTCTCGAACAGGACTTGTACCATTCGCGAGATAGGATAAGGATTCATTTAGAGCTTTCAACCATGCTTTCATTCTCTTTCTTCCCATTGTTGCCAAAAGACACTCAAATTTGCCGCCGTCTGATACCTGTATCACATGTTTCATTCCTTTTTCTTGGTTAGAAACCACCTTAAATGTCGTGTGATCAGAGAAGTACACGACATCTTTAACACTAAGAGATCCTTTTGACGACTTGATGAAAGAAATCTCTAACTTTCCGGGACACAATGTCAGCCATTTTCTGGACCAGGATGAAGAATGAAATCGTCGTTTATGTCTGAGGTATACCCAGCCTCCTTTCAATACCTCCTTCACTAACCAACCATGAACTCTCTTTAAAGCGTCGGAAATGTTGACGCTGGAAAACAGTATCTCAAGACAATCTAAAAAATTCTGAAAGACCATTCTTGTGTTTGCTGGTGGGAAACCGTCATTAACGTTGGGAAAAGTAGCAAATTTTTCAATTATCCAATCATAATATTCGTGTGAAATCGTAGGAGGAAATGAATTTTCATCTGCTAACGTGTTGAATATCCGCCAAATTTCAAACACATATGACTCTTGGAGCAAACTTTTATACATTTCTTTACACAACTGCCAGCAGGTCAATTCCGTTTTTTCCTGCAACTCAATAGGAGTAAAATTATCCCGTCTCGATAATAACAACTTTCTTAAATCTGTGAATGTTTCTCTTGATAATTCTTCTTTTGCAAAACCAAAATTATTTTTGGCGCTAATGATTGCGGAAACATCTGACAAGGTTGATTTTTCCAAAATTGACCCCCCGTAATTCACATGAGCAAACTGCAAAATGCACGTAAGTCTTTCCCCAGGCATGTCTGAAATTTAAGATTAAAATTATAAATGCCTTTTTTTTAAATTTCTTTTGCAACTGTTTTTGCATCAAAACAGCAAGATGTCAGTTTATATGAAACATTATTATTAAAAGTATTTCAGAGACATATTCAGAAAAATCATTCAGGTAACGCAATTAAGTACACAATGTCAATTTCCGTCTTTTGTACAAGCAATGTAGACAGTATAGTGATTCAAAAAATCTTAAAACAAAAGTCGAATATTGGTTTGTTAAGAAAAGTAGTTTTAGCAAAATAAACTTCTTTTAGAAGCTCTATAAAGGTAGCATTACAAACAAGGGTTTATATTTGGTTTGTTTCAGATATGAATTTTAAGGTGGATCACTACTCCTTGAAATAATTTCCCAAATCAGCAAAAATTACTTGATTTTGATAGATTGCATGATTGAAGAGTTATATAAGTCAAATAGGCAAAAGAATGTGAAATTTTGTATCAAAAAATATTATTTTAAACTTTTATTCACTAAACATGAACAAAATCCCCGGGCAGATTCAAACTCATAATCTGCGGTTCACAAACTCGAGACTTCAACCACTTAGCTTTGCTTTCATACAACTAAATTGATTGATACATGAACGTTGTCGTTTGACGTAGTGCCTTAAAAAGTCGAGGTGTAGTGGGGTACCCTAACAAAAGTCTAAATCAATCTCAAGAGGAAAGTCTATTTCTTATAAGCATTAATTATCTCATTTTACCCATGTAAAAATAATGATTTATTCTATCAACAGTAAATGCAATGATAATAATTTGTTAACAACAATTGAAAAATACGTTTTTGCTGTAAATGTTATGAATTATTTGAATTTGATGTAAAAATCTGGATCAAAAATCTTTTCTTTATAAAGAAAAATAAATTATTTTAAACAATGCTTGCGTAGAAAATAACTATGAATTATTACATAAATATTAGATCAGATAAAGTTTTAAACCGGTCAATTCTTGTCAGAAGGTATTTTAAGTCATGGTTATATAAATAGTCAATGTGTTTCCAACAGAACTTTACCTTTTTACCATATTATAGACAAAATTCAATCATTATTATAAATCAAATTATTTTTTAAAATAGTAGTTCCCTATTACCTGACTGAACTACCCAACAACACTGATCTAAATTAAAGCTTTTTATAAAGCAAAAGTTAGTAAATAAATCAATGAAATTAAAAGTTTGCTTCTATTTTTCAATGAAGGAAAAATTTGAATTTACTTATATCTTTTGAATTATTGCAAAACGTACCTCATTTGATGCAAAAACTAATATCTTGTAGTCATATCAACATCATGTTGTAATAGATATTTTTCAAAAACATAGGTTATGTAGTGATGCCATTTTTATACCCTCTGGCATAGTTAGTTATGCAGACGTATTTTTACTCAATTATTCACTTACATTATTACGAGGGTTGATCCAAAAATAATCTCACAGATGCAATAAAATCATTAAAAAATCCGCGTAAAGTGACAAAAATTCGTGCTTTAAGATATCTACCTAATTTAATTCAGACCTGAAAATTTTAATGCATTGTGATAATTATTTCCAAAGATAATATATTTTGTAAAGCATGAGGTAACGATAGTCGCCGCACGCTAGCGACGTCATGTCTAGATCTTTGGCGTTCTGGTAGCATTTCGTAATTTATTACTCTATATAAATTCACCACGATGCTCTATTTTAAATTTTTTATCAATTTTTTCATTAAGTAATTAATTAATTAATCTTTTTGTATTCGACAAAGTAGTATATTGGATTATTTAATGATTTAATGAATTGATCAGTTTGTCGAGGTCTCTTCAAGAAGTCATGAACGTAGCTTTATGATATATATATATATATATATATATATATATATATATATATATATATATATATATATATATATATATATATATATATAGCCATTGACGTAAGAACCCAGCTTTAATTTTCCTTCAGAGCGTATGTCTTCTATCTATCTAATTTATTTATTAACATGACATATGCTTTTATTAGGTATTGGAACCATGTGAAAGGTACCCTGTACCCTCGCTCTCAATTTTAGGTTGATATATTAATTCCAGTACATGTTCTAGTGATTTCTATCCATCGAAGCAAAAAATGCATCGTTTCACTATTCACATACCAAGCCTTTTTATCCCTTGATCATGAGACAAAAGGCATTGGGTAGATGTCTAAAATGGACAGTAAGGGTCCTTAATTTTTTCAAAACAGAAAGAGTTAATAATATATCTGTTTTAAAATATTGTGCTGTTTGGGGCATTTTCAAATTTTGAAGCATGTAATTTATTCACATAAATAAACCTTAAAAAAGATGTAAATTCGTGATTCTGCGATATCATGTATATATCATGCTATAAACATCAATATCTTGTTAAGTGTTCAACGAAATTTAATAAGAAATTTAATTAGAGTTTAATTTTTAATAAGGAAAATTTTGATGTATCATTTTATACACTAGCGCGTCATTGAGAAGCGCGGTGCAAAGTGTGACATTACTTTTGGATCAATCCTTGTAGATTGTTTAAACCATATTATGAGTGTGATTCGATATGCACAAAACGAATTCCATCCTTAACCTTTAAGAACATAACTGTGACGAACAAATATCTAAATGATAAATGAAACACGCCATTGGTGGGTTATCAATTACATCGGTTTGACGCTATTGAACAACAATTTTTATTCTTATATATTTTAATTCAAAAGAATACTTAAATATCAACAATGGTATAAACACTTAGTAACAGGAGGTAGAGATGGAAATAAATATATGTACACACACAAACAAACGCACATCAATGATTGACGTCACAAAACAAAGTTTCGTCCTGGGCTTCGCTCCATAGAAAATTCCTTGAAACTTCCACCCGATGGAGTCCGGATTTCCCCCGCTGTATCGGTCGCCGACTGCCATGGGCCATTAGCGGGGTATGCGATATATCTTCCATCAACTGCAGCATCTGATATGCCTAGAGAGTACAATAATGGAACGGTGACCATGTGTGTGTTTGCATCTCGTGCTGTACTACTTCATTTTGTAACATACTCGTGGTTGAATACCTAACAAAATATTCCTTAGCGATATTGATACCTTCTTTCTTTAAATTTCTTGCCATTTAATGATTTCAATTACCTTTCTGGAGATTTTTATCGGACATCTCATGACAATCCATTGGACGGATTCGTAGCATGGAGGTGCTGTTAGAGATCCAGAATAGGTGTAATAGTTCCAACTGTAAGGAAGGATGTCTTTAGGGGTGATGTTCTCTAAAATCCTGGTAAATTTTTTTGCGTCTGATAAAGAAAAACCTCGATTAATAAGGTTGTTAATACCTTGTTGATAATGTAAAAAAAATAATTTATATGGAAGAATTGTTTGTTTTACAGCTGGAGAAAGTTTACCTGGTGCTGTTTTAGTCGTGTAATGTCGGGTTTTCTCGTAGTATTTCTCCATCAAGTGACTCAGCTCCCGAGCATAACGAACCCGACATATTTTTGGGAGGGAGCAGTAATTATTTGGCGCCTGATTCACCTGCATGAAGTCATTTCGCCGGCATTTCTTCAGTCCACTGCATTCTTCGTCACCTGAACATCTTCCAATGCCGGAAGCCCGGCAGACTAGCCCTTCGCCAAACTTATCCGAACAAGCTTGGTTTTTTGTTGTCTTACAGAAAAGATCATTTGGTCCTTTGCAAAAGCATCTTTTCTTCCTGCAAACAACATCTAATGGTGCGCATTGGCAAGGTTGATTACTGCTCTCCTGTAAATCAACATATTAACATTATTATGAACATAATTTAAATTTTAATTAATTATTATCATTAATTACAAATAAACTGTGTATACAAAAACATCAAATCTTATGAACTTTATCTCCATTACCTTATCTCTAAGTTCCAGAGAAACATTGTCACCTATCTCAAAATCCTCATTTGCAATCTGAAAAAAAATTCATAAGGCAAAATTTATTAACAAATTATAAAATCATTAATTAGTTTCTGATATTTCCTTGTTGTTTTTGTACTTAAGTGCAATAAGATTGTTCTTGACATGTTTATTGCATAATTATTTTGACCTGATCATTAAATTTTTCCCGACATCCCTGATGGCACTGGTTTAAACATGATGTAACAGTTGTAGACAACAAGACGGTGATTTAATTCATTATCATTACTTTCCCGTTAACCTTGGCCTGGTGAGATTCTAACCCCTTACATTTGACAGGAAAACAATTAATCATACACCCACCTGGACTTGCACTGCTATAACAGTCACACCACCAGATTTTGCCTTTGCTTCGTCAGGATCATTGTATTGTTCGTTTAGAAATACAGCATGCACCTAACAAAAACAAATTTTTGATTTTATTGTCTTTCTATTTATTAATTTTGTTCAGTTTCTCTGAGGAATCATATTTGTTAACTAACCTCTACAGGTAATTGAAAAGACATTACATCTATGTTAAAACGTTTGCCTTATTGCACTCTTTTTGCAATTCAAAACTGTATAGAGTCCCTTTATAAATTTACGAGCAAATTCTTTTCAACTTTATGAATATTGAATCCCAAGAGTGCACATGTATATAATGCTACATACTTGTGTCAGTATATACCATGCTCTCAACAAGATAAATAACCAAATACAAGAGTACTCTTGCTAATTGAAATGGAGATACCGAAACACTAATAGTACATAAAAGTATCAGCATTAGAACTCTCAAGAATACACTCTAGAGAGGGTCTAAATAATTACATCCAGTTTGTAGATCTATATACCTCTAGCGGAGAGAAGTTGTTGTCTATAGAGTGCTCGGACCCCGCCGATTCCAGCGCCCCCGTGTGGACGTGGATCTCCTTGAAGACATAATGATCATGACCTTGACCCGGAACATTGAAAAGTTTGATCTTCTTGTTGGTGGTCTCAAATTCTGGATGGTGACCTAGATAATATTAGATATGTATTTAAAATTTGACAATTATTTTGATATTTTCCAATTTTTTTAATCTGATATTTCAGTTCAGTTTTTCCGATATTCTATATCTTGTCTTAACAAATTTTGGAAAAAAAAATCTCAGATACATTTTATACAATTTATCTTTCAACCTTTCAACCAAAAAAAACTGCTTCCACTTCGTTAATTGATATTGGTATCAGGAAACAAATAAGTATATGGCTCACTTGTGGTCAGCATACACATGAACACAAAAAACGCATTTTCACAAGAGGATAAACTATGAATGAAATACAGGGATAAACATATTTTAAAGGATGAAGGAAGTTTAGAAGGACTGTCCGTTACGCACTTATGTTTTATGGCAACGTGAAAACAAAGCAAATTATATGTTCTATTGAAAACAACAGCAAATAGTGTAATAAATATTTAGCCCTAACCAACAAAGAATTTAAAATGTAATTACGATATTGTTCAGACCAGTCATAAGTAAATCATTTTTCAGTTTTAATAACGTTTGTGCCATGTAAACTCTTTTGAGCCTTCTCATGTTTATTTCGCTTGTAATTAGAAACGTGATTGTGCGGCAGGGGTTCATGCTTGGTTAATGGTAATTGCACGTCAAACTCTATTCGAAACGTTTTACTTTGATTTTATGATGGAGGATTTCCTTGAATAAGCAATTTTATCTAATTGACATATGGTACAGGAGTGTTTGTCACTGCTACTGTGTCGTATAATTACACGTGTTCAAATTGTCTCCAGTTGTTATTTAACGAATAATTGAGTTGATTCTCAAGTACATTGTATGACAAACTAACACGCTTTAATTTTGTATTGTAAATTTGTTCGCAAATTTTAAACAAAAATGTTATAACAAGCCAAGATCAAAATTTAAACGATCAAGAATAATATATTTTGGCTAATACATTTGTTCATTTTTCAATTTATCATTATCAGCCACATTATGATCTCAAAATCTCAATATCAGAATCTTCCAAAAAAAAAAACCTTAAACATTCCCTAAGGTCTTTAAGCTAAACTCTAATTTATTCGAATAAACTAGTTATCTATTTGAAGTGAGAGAAAATAATTTTATCCTTTAGTTTAGCGTCTGTATGAAGATGAATACGTCTTGTTTTACTTTCGAATCGCGAAAAGGATAAACGCAGAACAACGAAATGTGTTAACTTACTATTATATAACAACATCAGGAACGATTTTGAACGAGTACTTCGGACTTGTGTTATTGCACACGTGTAGAATCACGTGGCTTTCAGTAAAGAATAGTAAAAGTAATGGTACTCTTACCGTTGTTAATAGCCTTGCCTTTGACCCTTTTACACAAGTTATGGAAGCCAAGCTTCTGATTGGGCATGTACACCGTGTCCAGAGTCTTGATATTAATAGGTGACTGTCTCAGATTCCAAAAAGTCGTACAGTTTCCCCATACGTGTGAAATTTTGTTCCAGTTTGGTGGAGCTAGAAAGCAAAGTTTCAAATCAAACTAAATGTTTTCTTTCAAGCTTAGGCTTATATATTTACTTAAAAGTATGGATAAGTATTTTAGTTTAACGTCATAAAAGGCAATGTAAATATTTTCAATATTTATCAAATAGTATATATCCTTTTTTGTAGAAAAAAGAAGAAATAAAACCGGAAAACTTACATAAACAACTTTGAGGGACATAGTTGAATTTGGCTTTCGTCGGATCTGGTTCAAAACATTTTGTTACTACACAAAAGACAGAAGTGATCTCTAGTGCAAGAAGTAAAAGTGAAAGAGCAAAATGCATTGAAAAAGCCATTATCTTCCCGAGTCAAGTAAGTTCTAGATGCTGTTTAACAACACTATGGGTGAACCCTTCAGTTTGGGGGCTTTTGTATAGGGCTGACATGCATGGTGAACTCCAAAAAGTAATTGACATCTTGTTATGATTTCTTCGTCATAAAATGCAAAAAGTCCGTCATACACGTGTTTAACAATAATGATGTTTAATTCTTTATTAATCTTGTCTTTAATACATTAAAAAAATTCTCTGACAGGAAACGTATGCAAATGTGGAACTCCGACTGTGTGCATTTTGAATTTCAATTACAAGAGCTGTTTGTCACGACTAGGACAGGAACATGACCTTGTCAAATGAAATATTTCATGGTCTACATACCTTTTGACAGCAAAATCATTAAATTTCATTAAATTTCATTAAAGTTATAAAACTAATTTACTTTTATGTATAATTCATTATTTTTCAGAAGATAGAACTTAACACTACCTAGATTTTCACTTAAGTTGAACTTAAACTTTGGTGTTTTATGAATATTGCTCTTATGATAAACTTTCGTTGCTGAGATCCGTTAGATGAAGTCATTATTTTGAAATCTCTTTTTCTAAAATTAACATCTTTTTCAAAAACTACACGTCAAATGGTCTTGTAAAACATCTTGACATGGACAAGTTGTGGAGTGACAACAGTCAATTAGTCATAAGCTGAGGTCTAAAAAGCAACACAGTGGATTGTAAGGAAACTGTTTGAAACAGCAATAGCATGTTAACCGTTGTTTCCACAACATTAACAGGTGTCAAAAAAGATCGAACTCCTTTTTTAAATTTGTAAGCCTTTCTTTATTTATAACCCGTATTTGGCAATTTTCGTATGTACACCACTTTGTACCTGTGGCGACCAGATGAAGTGTCATACACTGCTATGCATATGACACGGTGACCCACTTTTTTTCCAAAGGTAAAAAGATTCAATATTGATTTATAATCTATAAATTGTATTCAGAATATTCTAAAAATGTACTTTTCACGTATAAATAAATAATTGGATATGCATAAATCGGAAGTCGATAGGATTGGTTTGAGAGAACCTTTGACGTGAGAACCATTATTGGCTGTCATTCACGACTGATGGTATTTTTGATATCCATTCAGTGCATTAAAGCTACGTTATAACTTTAAAATAACCTATAATTTTAACAGACATTGTTAGTTTCTTTAGCCAATTCGACTTATTGCCATCCGTTCCTTCGGTCGTTTTTTTTTTAGATTTGAAAAAGTGAAAACTGATACATTCCGTAAAAAATATTTTTCTACTACTATGCGTTCATCAGACCATCTTAATGCATGGTTATCTTCAAAAAGGGTTACCCTTCCAAAAATTTGGGAATTTATAGCAAATTATCTGCTTTTAGGTAAAACATTCTCTTGGGTAAAAAAAACGGATAATGAACACAAATCCCATCTTCTCTTCTCTAAACCATATGTATGGCGAAATGAGTGCATATTTGGTATGAGCTCCAGTCTTCAATCACAGTTTGGCCACAGGGTCCAAGTTATTGGTGCAAGAATGAGCCTTTATGTTCTTATATCGATAATACAATCCATTTATTCTTTTAAGCTTGCAAACTGACTGCAATTGCAGCATGAGTTTAGAGGAACATGTACATGACAAAAGTTTGAAATCCTCACCTCTGACTCAGGTATGCTTGTGTTGGAATGATAAAGTGAATAACATTTTATGCTTTATTTTTTCTTCAACTTGGCATATCTGTTAAAACTGTTAAGTCCTTAACCCTTGTATTCGTAATTCTATAGTGAAAGGTCAGAGCTTTAATTGTAAGGATGAAAAATAGTCCTTTTCTTTACTCTTCGAAAACTAGGATACACATAGAGATGGTAGCGATTAACAATGCTCTCATTTTAAAACTTTGAAAATCTCCATAGTCTGCATATGGAGGACAGTATCGGTGTGTGTTTATGGGGGATGGTTCCTAAACAAATTAGAAAAACATTTTCTCGTAGGAAAAAAGTATAATTAATGAAAGTAAATAAGTTTAACTGAATAATTTTCAAAATTAAAACACATTAACAAAAATTTTTAAATTCAAATTTTCAAATGCATGCACTTAAACCGTGACAGTTTTCCCCTTTCAAACTGCACTGAATACTAAATTTATAAAAATGACAGGTATTTGTATGATTAAAAAATAGCTTAAAGAATGGAATGATAAAATTAAAATACTCATAATTAACTCAAGATTTGAATTGTATGATAAATATAAATTTGAAGCCAATAACATGGAAATCTAAAACTTTATTTTTTTTTGGGGGGGGGGGGTTGGGAACGGGTGTTTTTGATCGGTTTTTTGGGGGGAGGGGTTGGTTGGTTTGGGGTTTTTTAATTTTTATCATTGGCAAACAAGGATTAATAAATAGAAGTATTCAGATTATCTCAAGATATATCAAAAATAAAAATTATATTTCTGTCGAGAGTTTTTCTTTATCATTAGTGTATGGACATCAGTAATTGATACATAACTTTCAACATGATGGTACCCACTTCTTAGAAAAACAATGAACACAAAAAAGCAAAAAGCATTTCATATTTATTCTACAGATGTTGTTTCAGAATTTATTGCAATTTTATTTTTTGCAGTTGATTGGAAGTGAATGATGTTCTAATGTATTACAGGGCTATTACACATTAACGATGTTAACACTCAGTGAAAAAGGCAGTTAAAAAATATGAATCATGAATTATTCCAAGCTAATAATGAAAATTACTGAATTCATCATATTTCCAGCAGCGGTCATTATCAAATGTCTTTCAAAACTAGTGTTTTTTAAAACCCTTTTTCGACGCTATCTTCCATATTCCTTATATCCCTTATATACTATAGACGATGTTCTATATTAAGTATATAATAACAAACATTGTCAGTACCTTAAACCCAGTAGATCTTTAAAGTTATTCATTTTATTTTAGGTATCCGTTTGGTAAGTCGTCTTGTGTTGTGTCGATCAAAGTTACAGAATTTGAAACCGTTAAACTGATACAATCTTTTAAAGAAATATTCCTGTTTCATCAATCAATCCAAACACATGTTTTTGATAAACATTGATTTCCTTACCCAAAATTTGGAATATTTTGCTTAAGGATCTTGTGCATTTGCTTAAGGTCGGGGTTTTGATTTCTTCTGTCTTGGTAATATTAATTGCAGAATGTGTCTTAATCTCTCAATCTCAATCCCTCTATCTCTTTTGTTTGTCTCTGTATAAAAAATAATGAATTTAAAACCCCCCCAAAAAAACATCCTTTGGATCATGGTTGTAAATAAAAATGTAGGTTTTCGTTAAAACAGTAGTTAGTTACAATTTCACAATTAAAAATTCTCAGACGAAAATTATAGCTCATATTGCTTTTGATATTGCTTTATTTTTTTTTATTTTTTTTTTTACAAAAATACATGATTAGAGAACCGTCGATACTATCTTAATAATATACTATTAAATACAAATCAGTTTATCTCATTTATTATTCGAGTTTTGATAAACCATTACATATTTCGCGGTTTCGGTGCATGCATTTGAATATCTGAGTTTTTAGAATATTTCGAATATTTATGTAAAAATATGCAAACAAGAATTGACTAATTACGGTGCATTCAGCTTAACAAGTATGCTAAGTGTTTTACTTGGATAATTTAAATTCCGGTTTTTTTCAGATGGCTTTTATTGTATGAAGAGTACATGGCAGGTTCAAATAATATGTGACTTTCAGCCTGAAGTAAACCACTTGACTAGATAGAAATAATGAAAGCTTAATGTTGCATTGTGCATATTTGTGCATATCAAAATTCGGTTGGATGTATGGCATTTCCTTTTACTTCCTGTTAAAATAATTGATAATTCATAAATATTTGTTGCATGACATGGACAATCTTGGTCATTTTAAAATTACGCTAATGTTTGCGCAGGAAAATAATAGCAGTTTAAAAATTCCATTAAATACTGCAGGTTTATAATAAAAGTTTATGAATTATTTCATTTCTATCAGCACGATTCTTTGGACTGTCCCTTGTGTAACATTAAAATTCATTTGCTGTCATTTGCTCCTTAATAAGCATAAACGCATCTCCTAGCCAAAGGGTCAATCCTCTCGTACGAGGCACACAGAGATTTTACAACACAAAACCTAACCTTTGGTCCAAAAAGCTGTAAGACTTCAGAGAAATTGACAAAATACCTGCTAATGAATTGACAGTAATTGATGGTATTACAGTCATGTATTCATCAAACAGTGCATTGCAAAATATGTGTGCATTGGAAGCTTAATATTACTGGACTGGACTAATCGGAGTTTTAAAGAAATTAACATTTAGTGATGAAAATTGACCGATTTGATATTAATGTCTTTCTAACATACTAGGTTAAATAAATAACTAGAGTAAAAAGGAATTTTCGTATATTAAGAATACTCGTACTTTGTTTGGAGAGGTATATTTTGTAATTAGTTAACAGCTTAAAACTGTTTGCAGAGTTTTCCGATTTGTCGACATTTTCTCTCGTTAAATTTCTACAAATTCGGTGTTTGGCAAGATGTCTATCTTCTAAACTATACACAACAGAAGACAATGATAAATAAAAGTCACACAAAAGGATGGGAGATATCAGTTGTTTATTTCACTCAAACATAACAAACATTTAACATCTCAAAATGGGACAAAATTACTGGAATTAGAGTTGTGAGTTATCAAATACATTTTAAGTCACTTGTTTATATTTTCCCTCAACTAAATACAAGTTTTGAGACATACAGAGGTACAAGTTTATGGATAGGGCAACAAAAGACGACAAAATGTCGGAAATGATGTCACAGAAAGTCGATATAACACTATCGTTCGGCTGGGATTCGTATACGTATGTATTCCAAACCAGGATCAAAACAATCAATGGAACTTGTGCTTAGGTAGTCAGTAAGACACAAAATGAAATGAAGCTTTGGGGGAATTAGACATTGCACCCTCTCAAACAAGCAAAATCGTATTTGTTTTTAGTGAAAGTCATTTACACACAAACCATGTACTAGTATACGAAAAACCTTAATAGTAATTATAATAATGATTACGTGACAATGACTTACACTCTTTCATTTCTCACTCACATTCTATACATTATCCTGAGTATCTTCATTATTTTCAAGAAAAATACATTGCATAAGATTTTGAAATAAGAAATTTCTCACGAAATGTAAAATATTTTAAATGTCGGTGCACTCTGTTCGCAAGGGCCAGTAACATGCGTTGTTTTTATCATTGTCGTACATAAAATAATGACGCATTATCATAACATCGAATGATACCGACTTCTGTGGCCCAATCACAATCCATCATCTCATTTATTTCTGTTTATCTCTGGACTCAAACTCTTTTAAATAAGCGAAGCTGGAAGTGTAGAATTATAAGGATGAAAAAATCAATTCAACATCTGGATGGAAACAAAGTGCAAAGTAAAAATGCTGATGAACGTCTTAACTAAAAATTGTTAAAAATGTAAAATAAAAATGATAATTACAAAAAAACCAAAAAACCCCATCCGTTGGATCATTGTTCTAGTGTAAGGGCAAAAAAGTAAAAATTTAGGTTTCCGTTAAAACAGTAGTTAGTTACAATTTCACAAATAAAATTTCCGAGACAAAAATTATAGCTCATATTGCTTTTGATATTGCCTTTTTTACAAAAATACATGATTCAAGAAGCGTCAATACAATCTTAATAATATACTTGTAAATACAAATGAGTTTATCTCTATTATTCGAATTTTGATAAACTATTACATAGTTTCGGTTTCGGTGCATGAATTGAATATCTGTGTTTTTAGAATGTTTGGAATAATTATATAAAATATGCAAACAAGATTTAAATAATTACAGTGCATTCCACTTAACAAGTATGTGAAGTATTTTACTTGGATAATTTAAATTCCGTTTTTTTTTCAGATGGCTTTCATTGTATCAAGAGTACATGGCAGGTTCAAATAATATTTGACTTTCAGCATAGAGTTAACCACTTAACTAGGTAAAAATAATAAAAACAATAGCTTAATGTACAGCTGTTGCATTGTGCATATCAACATTCTGTGTAAATGTATGGCTTTTTCTTTTACTTCCTGTTCAAATAATTGATAATTCATAAATTTCTGTTGCATAACAAACTTTGTTATTATAGTATTACGTTAATGTTCGCGAGGGAAAATAATAGCAGTTTAAAATTTCCATTAAATACTGCAGGTTTATAATAAAAGTTTATGAATTATTTCATTTCTATCAGCACGATTCTTTGGACTGTCCCTTGTGTAACATTAAAATTCATTTGCTGTCATTTGCTCCTTAATAAGCATAAACGCATCTCCTAGTCAAAGGGTTAATTCTTTCGTACGAGGCACACAGAGATTTTACAACACAAAACCTAACCTTTGGTCCAAAAAGCTGCAAGACCTCAGAGAAATTGACAAAAAACTTGCTAATGAATTGACAGTAATTGATGGTATTACAGTCATTTATTCATCAAACACAGCATTGCAAAATATGTTTGCATTGGAAGCTTAATATTACTGGACTAATCATAGTTTTTTAGGAGGTATCACTTAATGATGAGTGTTGACTTTGCTTTGATATTAATGTCTTAAATTTTTTAACATACTTCATAAAACACTGTTAAATAAAAAACTAGAGTAAAAAGGTATTTTCATATATCACAAATACTCGTGCCTAGTTTGGAGAGGTATATTTTGTAATTGGTTAACTACTTAAAACTGTTTACAGCGTTTTCCGATCTGTCGGCATTTTTTCTCGTAAAATTTCTACAATTCGGTGTTTGGCAAGATGTCTATCTTCTGAACTATACACAACAGGAGACAATGATAAATAAAAGTCAAACAAAAAGATGGGAGATATCATTTATTTATTTCACTCAAACATAACAAATTTAACATATAACATCTTAAAATGGGACAAAATTACTGGAATAAGAGTTGTGAGTTATTAAATAAATTTCATTCACTTGTTAATAATTTCCCTCAACTAAATACAAGTTTTGAGACATACAGAGGTACAAGTTTATGGATAGGGCAACAAAAGACGACAAAATGTCGGAAATGATGTTACAGAAAGTCGATATAGCACTATCGTTCGGCTGGGGTTCTTATACGTATGTATTCCAAACCAGGATCAAAACAATCAATGGAACTTGTGCTTAGGTAGTCAGTAAGACACAAAATGAAATGTAGCTTTGGGGGAATGAGGCATTGCACCCTCTCAAACAAGCAAAATCGTATTTGTTTTTGTTAAAATTCATTTACACACAAACCATATACTAGTAAACGAAGTACTAGTATTCGAAAAAAACCTCAATAATTATTACAATAAATATTACGTGACAATAACTTACACGCTTTCACAAAGTTTTATTTCTCACTCACATTCTATACATCATCCTGAGTATCGTGATTATTATAAAAAAAAAATGCATTTCTTAAGATTTTAAAATGATAAATGTCTTACGAAATGTATCATATTTTAATTGTTCATGCGCTCTGCTCGCAAAGGTCAGTAACATGCATTGTTTTTATCGAACATAAAATGATGATGCATTATCATAACATCGAATGATACCGACTTCTGTGATTCAATCACAATCCCTCATTTTATTTATTGCAGGATACATAAATAATTCTCGCTGTCACGTGATTGGCAAAATGGCGGTGTAACTAACTATGCCAGGCGACTTTCTTGTCCTTCTCTTTATCGTCCTTGCCCTTGTTTTGGTCCCGGGCCCTCCCCCGCCTCCTGGACGCTCTTTCTGATTCCTCCTCCTCCCTCATGGCTTTCAGTTTCCGTCGCTTTTCGTAGGCGTACACGCTTACGAAGCATGTTATGAACATGGCGGTCCCTAACCCAGCTCCCAGGCCCATGTACGAACTTTTTGCTGAAATGATAGGTCAAAATATCTAAATAATTTGTATTCAGCCACATTTTAGTAAGATTGTATTATATACTCTGCATTTATAATCAAACGTACATCGTGCTTAATAAAATGTACAAGTTCACACTTAAAACGTATTTATTTTTTAAAACCTTTTAATCACACGTATTTTGTTGCCGTTTAGATGATATTTTAACCAAATGAATATTTTGCTTAAAATTGGAGCTTATCCAGTTGCAGATCCATAAAGCTCATTATTTTGATTAAAGACTGGGTTGGTTGCGGGTTTTTTGGATTTTTTTTTCTTTTGACATTTCAGTTAGTTTCATTACATCGATAGTCTATTACTATTACATAAAAACAAATGTAGATAAAAATGTTCAATGCACGACGCATATAATCCATCTTTCTGATTGCAGTGCATTTCGGACACCTGTCTTGAGTACGCATGTACTTACACATAGATATCCCGCCACAGTTCTGTTCGTCACAGTCCGCCACGCAGCCGCAGTCGTTAAATCCGTCACAGCGGTAGGACATTGTAATACAGCGCTTGTTGGAACAGGAAAACTGGTGGGACTTACACTCTGAGGTAAACAAGAAAATATTGTTTAAATCAAAGTTTTGATCAATGGATTCTGGGTATTATTGAGGAATTTTAAGCGACAGAAACAGAGTACTGTAAAATCATTCAAATTTATTAGGTGTGATGTAATTTCCATGAATCTGCATTAAATAAAGACGACACAATACGTTGGGGTGGTTATTTATTGGAAAAGGATTACTTACGAAATTTACAAAAATATAGGTACCTCGAATATTAATGAACCCACGGTATTTGGTTCATAACTAGTAAATAATCAATGTTAAGTATACTTATATTTTTAAGCGACTCAATTCTAATGCCAAGGGTCGCGGTTCACTTAAATTATCAAGTCAATTATGGAATAATAAATAAATAATAAATATTTTTAAAATCCCAACACAGATTGGTTATGACTTCTACTAACTTAAAGATCAAAGGTCAGCATTCGATAACTTTACTGGTTTATCCACAGCATGTAACTCCTAGACCCACTTATATCGATCACTAAGTAAATAAAAACAAAGTCTTCACACTTTTCTATTCATTAGTTGGCGGTTGTGAGAGTGGTAACTTACTTGGTACGGGATCTGTTTCAGCACTCATGTCAGTACCTGCAACAATTAACTGGCAAATTAACATCTCCAGCAAGAGCATTTGATGCTATCAATTGTCGCTCGAAAAATTTGCTAAGGAAACAATTTCTTCTTAGAATGTATGGAACAGATAAACGATTATACAGGTAATATCATTATAGCCTCCACCCTCCCCCCCCCCACAACACACACACAGACACAAATTGAGTATCGCAAGAAGGTTATCTTTCTTTAACAATGTATAAACAGGTAACAGTTATCTTTCTTCATACAGTGTATAAATGTATGGACAGGTTACGAAGTTATCTTTCTTTAACAGTGTATCTTTCTCTAACAGTGTATAAATGTATGGGCAGATAACAAAACCATCTGAAATTGATAAATATATGGACATTTGATAGGTAACAAAGTTATCTTTCTTTGACAATATATAAATGTATGGACAGGTTACAAAGTTATCTTTCTCTAACAAAGACAGGTCACAAAACCATATGACATTGATAAATATATGGACATTTGATAGATTACAAAATTATCTTTTTTTGACATTATATAAATGTACGGACAGGTAACAAAGTTATCTTTCTTTAACAGTGTACAAATATATGGACAGGTAACAAAGTTATCTTTCTTTAACAGTGTACAAATATATGGACAGGTAACAAAGTTATCTTTCTTTAACAGTGTACAAATATATGGACAGGTAACACAATTATCTTTCTTTGAACATATAGTACGACTGAGTACAACAATATAATGCTATTTCTAATCACCTCGTATACATGATTATGTAGTAAAGGGACACCAACCTGTGTACATTGGCTTGACTGTGGCCGACAGACCCTGTACATTAGTAGCACCATCCGCCTTAAACTGGATGTACATCCAGCGAGCGGTCGAGTTCAGCTTGTGGTTGGTCAGGTCATCGCAAGTATTCAGAAGCTCATTGGCAGAGTCAGACCCATCTGTCACCTGAAAAAGGATGGTTATTTTATTAACTCCAGCGCTATATATACAGTATTTTGTGTCGTTTGCTGTTTTTCATCCTTTTGAGCATATTCCTAGCATGTTGTAAATCGAGGGCATAAAAATTTCTGGGATTTTGTTAAACTCAGAATTTCTAAGATGAATATTTAATTGTTCGAGGACAATTGCCTTTTTAATTCAGATTGATGTCATATTTTTACTTTGTAAAGACATTAGGTTTTTTAGATTTACTTCACAAAAAATTGTTGTCAACGAATAATTAATACTACTGTAATACCCACCACTAAGTAATCCTCACACGCCCCACCGGAAGACTTCTCGCCTCTGAAGGTGAAATCCCCGTTCACGACATACTTATCCGGTACCTTTATGACCCATATACAATTAGAGTAGGCACTATATGTGCTACTGGAGGAAAGGTCGTGAGAGCCACTGGCTGTCAACTCAATGTAACCACCACATCCTGTCAACAAGAAAGAGAAAAGGGAAACTGTCAAAAGACGGCAAATTTCTTTCTATCGGTTATGATAAAACTTCATTTAGTGGAATCTTTTGTTTCTATATGTATTCCGTGTGTTTTAGGAAAACTCTTGTCATTGTATTTAGAATCGTTTTAGATTTTTTTAAACTATCCAAAATTGAAAAAAAGTATTTTCGAAACTTTATATGTAATTGTTAGTTACTTAAAATGAAAATGATTTCCGATGAGGCGTAATGGGCGATTACTTTGTTGACAACATATATTTCAACAAGGGTTGAAAATAACCGTCCTGTTACAGCTACCACACAACTCTATATTTATTTTGTCATGAAATGATATAAGATATGTTACATATTTACTTTCTGAAGATTACTTTACCAGATATTGTATTGATTTTCCCTTATGGTTTGATTTTACAAAGGGTTATGCGATGAAGCTGTACATGATTTCCAATAAAGAATAAGAGTTAAGAATGTTTTTTTCTAGTTTGTATCATTAACGATAGGAGAAATCCAAAACTGAATTACTTTCTCTGTGTTTTATTCTAACGATAAATAAATAATCACAGAGCTTGTGAAAAACAGATCATCGCAAAACACAAAAGGGCAAAATGAATCTAATAAAAAAAATGAAGAGCAAAAAAAGACAAAAGTACCAGATATGCAATATATTGAGTTAGAACCATTTTAACAAGACCTTTTACTTTCGAAAGGATTTGACAATAATTTTTCTTGCGTCAAAACAATAAAAAAAAAAATGACGCTGGTTTCAAGTGAAATATACACAGATTACCAAGTCTATGCTCAAAGGCCAGACAAATCTTGCTGATTTCAAAGAGCCATGGCTGAGAGACCACCAATGAAATAGATATGCCTACGTCACATTGCTGTTTGACATAACTACCTAAAGTCCAAGCTCTTGTTAAAATTGTTCTAAAGAATAACATGGAACGTGTAAAATTAAGTTTTACAGAATTTGTAACACAATACTTACCTGACTTCACGAAGGAAACGCATTCAAACAACACCGCTACAAGGAGGAGAAAAAAACTTGATTAGAGATTTTTTCATAGAAGACAGATTATTTTTCTTAAAATCTAATTAAAAGGCACCCGTATTTTATTATATATGTCGCATCAAGGCAACATTAAATACGGGAGAGTAAAAGATCTTATTCTAACTTGATAAAGGTCTATCCGAAAATCTAAGATTAAAAATGGAATAAAACAACACTAAAACATAAATTTTCGTCAGGAATTAAAATGTGCTCATTTCGTTCTCAATATATACCGAAAAAATCCTCAATGAAATATTAGAACGGTTAAATGTTTAAAATATTCATGTAATATGTTACACATGTAAAGAATTTAAAATGATACCTTTTAAAGTATACAAATAAACGAAATTCTATTTTCAATTCCCAAGAACATAACATCGTGCCTCTATTTTTTGCGATATGTATTTCTTTTAGATCAAGGATGGCAGAATCTTAAAAAGATACTCAATTGCTACATCTTCATGGGAAAATGTTATTCACATTTATTTTGCATCAACTCTTTTGTACTTAAAACGTCTTTAATTCCCATTTCAAAGTTTTAATTAAAGATTTTGAATATTTTTATGTTGGTACATTTTATGGCCGCGGTACTTTGATATCAGCATTACACGGATGCGTCCATTATATTCATGATCGATATCCTAAAGTTTTTTTTACAGCATTATCAAATTATCTCTACTGCGTCCTGAAAATTAGCATCAGAAACGAATCAGATATTAATAAAATAACAGGATTCTTGTCTTTTATATTTTGTATTCTACTCTAATTTACCGTGGCGCACAAATCGATACATTACAGTGTTTTCTCTTCAAAGTTTTTGAATATTGTGCTCATGGTTTACCACTCTGATGAACGCAGAACTAAGCATTATATTTGTATAGTCTCTTTCATTGGAAAAGCTGATTACTTAGAAATGAGTTATCTGAAATACTTTGTTGCAATTTCCTTTCAGACTTCACATTTTTACAGAAAAATTACTATACTTATTTGGCATCAAGTACCAAATTTTGGTGTTAGCTAGTGCTAGTGCATTTATTTTCTGACAAATGTTTATTATATATTTATAAAGAAATAATATTTCTTGATGTGTCTTTTACATAATGTTGACCCAAGTCAAGTAAAGGAACATGGATGTCGTATATAAATGCAAGAGATAATCACCAACATGAAGCTGTCATTCGAATCCAACGATCTTGTGCAATAATTCTTTAAAATGTCTCTCTTAATCGCCTTATATTGAAATGTATATACATGTAGATAGGGTTTAGAATGGAGTTTTGGCCCAGTAATTGTAAACCTGGTATATATCATTATTACGCCTAGTCATTGTAAAAACCATTGTATTGATTATTAAATCAGAATCTAGATACTCATCTGTATTATAATCTCCCCATAGACGTCGATTAGACCGTAACCTCTTATTTAAAGGTACATAAAAGACATTGTCCACAAATCCCTTCTTTATGTTGACAGATCAATCTCTTTATCTACCTAGCAATTACTAGTACATTGCAAGCTATTATTTTGCGCTTAGTTTTTTTTCCTCCTCTACAAATAATAAGAACAAGATGCGAATCTCCATGGAATTAGAATAGAAATTGATAAAGCGTACAATTAAAGTGGTTCGTCTAGAACCTAATTGAAGTTCAATGTTTAATGCAGATGCCAAAGATGTCATAATTTGCGTGGGTTTTTAACCAATGATATCTTTACAAAATAATGTGCAAGTGTCATTATATTGACAGATTCATAAAAAGTCGGTCAAATTTACTTTGAAATAGCTTTATTTTTTACTTTTATTGAAAATTGATATATGATGATTGTGAATATGTCAATAATTTCTTTTTTTTTAATATAAACCAGGATACAAGCTTTTCAGGATTACTCGTTCGTGAAAAATTGTGAATTTAAACTGCCCGATGGTGCCATAATACAGGGTAAAGTCTGTTGAAATCCATATCATATTTTATTCTTTTACATGTTTGTTTGTATGCATACCTGAATTTTAATTAAAACAAATATTTCTTTTCTATTTGTTTGACGTCAACAAAATGTATTATAGCAAGGCAAGTGAAAAATCGATTTAGTAGTATTGTAATTTCTTTTGTTAAAAATAAATATCCAATGAGTTCTTTGTCTTTTTCTCTATTTTTCAAAGATATCGGATATAAATTATTTAAATCTTGAACTATTGAAGGTTGTTTCACAACAAATTCATTTACGTCTGTTGTTCAACCTTGTTGCTATATTTGTGCCGATGAATAGTAAATGGACTTCGTAAAAACTGCATTTATTATAATATATAACTTAAGTGCTATGGTTGGTCCACATGTATGGCACACACGGTCTCTACCGATAAAAGGTTGAATTGACTTATAATCTTCACGTGTAGGAACGATTGAAGCATTGTCGCTTCTGTTCACATATTCTTATGGAACTGTAATCTTAGTTTTGATATCTTTTACTTTGAGACGTACCTGTGTATGACTTTGTTTTCTCAAAGATTTAACTTTTCGTTGGAAATCTTAAGGTCACACAACACAAACAACTCATTTCGACACAGTGGTAGCTGAACGAGATTTAATGGTTTACTTCACAAATAATTGTTAATGTTGATTTCTATTCCTTCTAATATTTAAACTGAAATTTTCAAAATATATTGAAGGTTTCGAATGACGTATCATGATGAGGGAATTTGATGCATGTCTTTTGTGCATGCGCAAAAACATTGCTGCCGGATTAAGCATTATATCAACGGTTTGAAATTATTTTCTAATATGAAATTTAGAAACTGATTGAAGTAAAAGTACTTGTCTATCACACCCGTTCTAGTATGATATCGATTTTATCAAACCTATTAAACTTCAAACTTTTACTTGTTTTCATGGACACATGTATATGCATATGGTATCTTTTGAAAAGTTTGATACATTGAACATAACGATTGTTCATTAGAAGTTTATAATATAAATTTGAACTGTTAATACTGGTATCAGTCTTTCAAATAAATCAATTTTTTAGACAACAGATCTCAAATGAACCTAATAACTAACTCCACTCAACTGAAAATCCGATTTTTTTCTTAAAAAGGAATATCGGTTTTTAATACCAATATTCCCTATTCTGTTGCAAATGAGAATTCTACACAATAAGGATTTTCACATTAGCATTTCACTCGTGTCCGCTGAAATATTGAACGCCTACATTCTTTCAGATAATGTGTTCATGAAACAAGCAGGGGAATTTAATCAATATTTTAACTAAAAATGAAACCAAGTTATTAAAACTAGAGACCTTGAAATTCGATGATCACGGGTACTAGAATAAAGAGACTGGTAAGTGAGGTGGATCAATGAAGATCGATTTTCAATCAGTTTCAGTGATTACAGACAAAAGCTTCCCTGTAATTGATACATGGCATAATAAATACACAAAGCAAAGCCAGACACAATAAACAATATACGCATCAAAATGTCTGAATATGAAACTGTAGTCATCTCAATTATTGATGAGGAGAAAGGCGAGAACAGTTAGGCTCTGGTAGTCGTTTTTGTGCAGTAAACACAAAAGAGCTCCACACAAGTAAACGTGATATGGTCGTCTTTCGTTTGTCTGGAAGATCAGAAATTCTAGTAATAATGTTTTAAAACCCCATACCTATATGGACAACATCAAGTTAATGAGCATGTAATTTAATTTACTTTCTAAGTCACCCAGTTCTGAGTTTTACACAATATTGATTTAGAATATGTTTGATGTTCACATGAAATGTGTCTTTGTTTTAAATAGTGGAAATATTCAACAGTCTGACATATCTAGAAATAAGTTTTCACCACTGTACCATTAAAGGGGCATGGTCATGATTTTGGTCAAAAACTGTTTTTCCAATTTTAATGTTTACAAACCTTAAATAAGGCATTTTTAATAGGCGACCAGATTTTAATTTTACTGTCATTCGTTCAGTTATAAGCGATTTACAGATTTTACAATTCTTTGCGATGTAAACAAAGTGTTTGTTTACATTTTGAATATTGAAGTGAAAATTCCAGTTTTGGACCTATATTGAATTTTTTAAACGCTCTACACTGTTCATTTATGCTTAAAAATGAATAAGAAGATAGACAAATCAGCTTAAAAAAGATTTATCACTGGTATATTGAACCTATGTAAACAAAAACAGGACATGAGCCTTGTTTACATGACAAAGGATTGCAAGCCCAGTATCTCGCTTTTACGACTGACTCTCAAATACATTTGATGATTAGAAATGCATTCCTAAAGCATTATAAATAATGAAAACAGAAAAATAGAATTTGACCAAAATCGTGACCATGCCCCTTTAATGTTGAACTTTAATTTTGACAAGAACAGCATCTTGGGGACAAGCAAAATGAGAAAAGATCGATAATTCTAGAGATCGATCGAATATCCAAATGTATTCCACCCAAAGCTTAAATCTATTGTCTAACTACATATGTGGTGTCGTAGTGAGTCAATACAATCGTTGACGTATTCTATTTTAATCAACAATCTTCTAGGCGATGTTCCTTTCAACATTACAAATGTTTTCATTAAATACAATGAAATATTACCGAGTGAATTTGGGTAATTTTCAAAGCTCATGTCAGACAGTGCAAGGTTGTCTGCAGCTCCCGGTCTGAAAAAATCGGACGGACTTCCTGGGAGCTACAGTTTCTTACGTGTTAAAAAGTTGCAATTTACGGCGCACAAAAAAAAACTTGCACAAGTTTTAGGCTGATTAATCTTATTTAAATACAAATTACTCGATTCCAACAAATTACATCCGATTTTCTCAGACTGGGAGCAACAGACCTGCAGCCAGGTTGGCGAGAGAGCGAATGTTCCTGTCCCCTGGCTCTTAAGTTAATATTTCCTTTGGGTTTATTTGTCACTTTGTATTTTATCTAAATATCAATATGTGGACAAGGTTTTTTTTTTAATTATCCAACGAAAAAATTTGTTAATACGTGATTTCAGACAATCAAACCTCAAGGAAGTCCTCCAATGGACTGCTAAATTACATGTATATGCAGATTGGCGGATTAGGCCTTCAAACCTATACGAATTGTTCACCCAATCATTCATTAGTATCAAACACTAAATATGGAAATGCATGCCTTTGGAGATGAAAATTATGGAACAGCCAAAGAAACGAGTACCGTAGACTGACAAAATGGTATGTTATGAATCAAAGAGTGCCGCGGGGTCATACAAGTATCTGTAAACGATGTCAAATTTTATGGCCATATTCTTTTGTCATATGTAAACTGAAAAAGCCAAAGCGGGTGTATCCAATTATTAAAGTTTTGCTATATTTTGTATAAACTTCTTTTCAATAGGTTTACAAAGATAACACATTATACAAATTCCTTACAGACGGTGTACATACATCAGCAAATCATTGAAAAGATCTGTTTGTGCCAGTGTTTTATGAACGTTGGAACCAATGGTTTTCTGCTACCGTAACAGACTTTGTGGTAGTCAAAGATACCAGTGTAACGGATAGAAAACCATTTGGTTTCATACTATGATGATAAAGAGCCATTTATTAAATCTATCTTGAATTGGCGGTGGAAAGAAGATAAGTTCAGGGCAGTTGGTTTATTATATTAATACCTACAAAAACTAGCATTTCTTGGTGGACAGAAAAGCTCCGAACTTATCTTATTGCTTACGAATTATAAATTTAAACGGTGTTTTTTTAATATTGTTAAGCAAGCCTGAAGGTATCTATTGATCAACTACTGAAGAAGTCTAAAGATTTTCATCCATATATATCTGAGTAAACCTGAAGGTTTTTATCCTTCTATTACATTGTAGGACAAAAGTTTTAATCCATCAATTCCTGAGTAATTCTGAATTCTGATTGTATTTATCCATCAATTACTAAGTAATTCTGAATGTATTTATCCATCAATTAATGAGTAAGACTTAATCAAGCTACATGTATATCCATCGACTTGTTTCTTTCACAATTCACCTCAAGAGGTGAACGCTAAGCAATGGAATGTACTCTACTTATTTTCACATGAGAACCAAGTTTATTTTGATAGAATATTAGACCTTTTTAATCCATATCCAAAATCTAAAGAAACAAGCCAAGAATACACTTTACAACCTTTTATAATGATTTCTTAAACCTTGCCTAAAACTATGATTTTTTTCTTAAAATTAATAATCTTTGATAAGAAGAAAGTCTCTATTCAATATCCTCTCATATTTGCAGCATTATAAAATAAACAGGGATATTCTCTCATTAAATGTTTCAAGAGTATTGACAATAAGGCTTTACCGACGGAAATAAATGGACGTTTTCCTTACACGGTCGTTAGAGAGTTGGGACTAAATACACTAAAATAGTAACTATATAGGACAAGGACTTGGACGCAGGCCTGAAGAGAAACTCTCAGCCACAATTACCTAGTGTGCGTGTGTTTGCTCTGGACATTGTTAAGACTCCGTCAGACAACAAACCCAAAACAGAAATGGAAACATGCAAAGAAAAAAATGTCTTCCTATATAGCAGCATTTAAACAAACCGTCAACCATTATATACATATATGTACATATAGTATCAGGGATGAAAGCTCTCGCCATGGTATACATACGATCTTTACGTATTTACTGGTTTTATCGGTATTTGATTATCATTACAATATTGCATCTGTTTGTGGGTTTACCAATAATTGATTTGGTGACAAATATATTGCTACATGGGAGCAATAAAACGCGTAAATGAACTTACGGATTGTTTCGGGTTAAACGACCCAACACAAGAACATTCATTTTGATTTCATAAAGCGATGTTACAAAATTAGATGTACAAACAAATAAGTTAGAATTTATTTTATTTTTTTTTTTGGGGGGGGGGGGGCTTTATCAAGGGGTTGTTGTGATACATTTATCTGAATAACTTTTTCTGTAACTTGCAATTAGGTTTATTTACATTGTGTAAAGCAACTCAATTCTACATTATACAGAATAAATGGTCTAAACGCATACAGCATGGGGATAAATGAATAATAAATGCCAAATCATTCTTAAAGAATGTCTTGTATTACAAGTTTCATTTTAAGATGTAGAAGTATCTAGCTGAATTCACTGTATTATTTGTTGTACAATACAAAAAGGGGCGATTAGTACGCACATATCATTATAATTAACATTAATCTTTTTTCGTGAAGAAAATCTTGGCAAGCCCAAAAATGAAAGAAATTATCGATGAATAAGACTTAAACTCTCGTTGAAAAGTAGTAAATGTTGTCGAACATAATATATAAAATCTTATATCAAATTTTAAACTTTCCTGTGACGCCATTACCCCTTTTTATGGGTTTTGATTGATAGACTATATTTTGAAAAAATGGACCGGTGAATAGGTTTCGCAGCTTCATACAACTGACATCAGACAAATGGGATTGAATACAAATGGAAAGCCATTCGTAAGACTCTTTCGGTTCTTTCAGAGAGAGAGAGAGAGAGAGAGAGAGAGAGAGAGAGAGAGAGAGAGCTATTATACGTTTTGGTTTCACAAATCTGTTGTACATTGAAATTTAATGTCTGGGAAATTTAAAATTTCGCACTACATTTATGTGCTATGTGCAATTATTTTTATTCTATTTAAAAACTTTTAAGTATACAAATGCAAAAAGGATTCTTTATTGCTGACGATGAAAGTGATTTTGATCCTGTTTAATATATTAAAGGGAAAAGCCATTACATGCAATTTTGAAGTGCCATCATAATAAAACTTTACATTGGAGAAATCTTTGGTCTCTAAATAAACCTACATTCATCTCATTATTATTTTTATGAGAATAAACAGTTATAAATTGGGATGGAGTGTGTTAGGAATCGTAAGCTAGTGTATAGATCAAATAAGCATTATTCTATTTGTTGTGAAACTGAGTATCTCATAATGCAAACTGAAAAGCATTTGTCATGTGAAGTGATATAGGTTCTGTATATTTATGATTTACATTTCATTTTCAATATTTTGCGGATAGAAAGACTCTAAAGATACTCATTGAATTTCTACGAGATACTCAATTCAATTTAATAAATTGCGTAATGAATATCGACTTACTTAATGGACTAATTATTCAGTAGTGCAAATACTGTTGTAAAGACCGTTGATTAATTGATTTGGATGAGATTGAAAACTCTTTCGAGAATTATTCCAATCGACCGGGGCAGAATTTAAAACTTTTGTCATCGATGTAGCACTCTGCAAAATGAAGTCTTTCACACGGATCCAATTTCCATAATCACTCTTTCAAATGGGATTTTTAATTGCGAATATTGACAATATTCGTGTCAGCTTTTTCAAATTAAAGGGGTTTTCATCTATTAACAGTGAAAAGTGGGTTGAATATGAAATTACACACTAAAGATAATATCAAACCCACTAGATAATGATTTTTGTTGTTAATTTAAAAAGTGTTTAGATTGGAAATTAGGAGTATCTTGAACAATCAAGAGCATTTCAAGCAATTATAGACCCTTCAAAGTTCTATCCCGTGTCTTTTCTCGCCTTGGATTGTCTAAGGTCGGTTAAACAAGAGATTAATGTAAAATTTAACTCGACCTCGGTGGGTTTAAGTTTGTTTATCCAACTACGGGATCAATAAAACAGAATGGATACCATTTACATATGTATTAACACAATACACATCGGTAGTCGGAAATGAATTCTTGTGTCAATAGCACACTATAGATTTATAGTTAAGTCCTGCAGACCACTGGTATGGAATTACGTCAAAATTTTACAGCCCTGCGATAAAACATTATAATTTTAAACAAAGCTTTCAGAGCGCTATGAATTTTTGATGATGTTATGACAAAATCAAATTTTAACATTGTGTTCTCAAACTCTCGTGGTAATATTATCAAAAGAATATTCCGGTGTGAGAGAACGGTAGGTTGGAATAGGTGCTAGTTCAATCAATCTTTTCTTTTACAAACTTTCTATAATCTATTAAATAGGCGTATACATATTTCATCTTCGTTGAAACAAAATCTATTATAAGAACTATAGATTATACACTATATAGAATTTCTGCTTTTGAGAGTCACCAATAAAGAACACGTATGTATTGACCTGTCGTTGAACTTCCTCGGCGATATTAGACAATAAAACAAATGAATATTAATACTTACCCACACAAATCAGAATTTTCCGTGTAATTCCTAACCTAGAATTGATATTCCACATATCTAAACAAGCGTTATACTCCCTCTGTACCGCATGGCTATACGGACAGGGATAATATAATTAAACCCCCCAGATAATCATCTTAAAGCGCACTGTTTAAATCCTTTGAACCCAGTAAAACAATGTCAAATATATATCTCTAGATATTAAATACGTGTTTTAAGATTTAAGTCCTTCCTCCCATAACTGAACGCCACTAAAACCCTAGCTCCGCTTCGTTATACCATTGCTACACTCCAGTGCGCATGATCGGCTTTTTTAAAAACGTTTCCACTGCAGCCTTCGAGCTATTACTTATCATTGGCCATTGATCCAACCATGTATGTTCTTATTTATATGTCAACAAACAATGTCGGCCAATTAAATGTTTTGTTCAATCCATAATTCTACGTCAAAGATTTCTGATTTTAATCTTTTTTTTTCTTCTTGTAATAGTATCGCATTGTTCAATACCGGGTCATTTTATATACCATGAATAAAAGTTCCTTTACAAAGTGTGTTCTGTATTTATTCTCTGTTGAAGAAACTGTCGTATATTAAATCACCATATCATATTCAAATACAATTGAAGACGTGGGTTTTAAATATTTCTTTCTTCAATTCGTAACGATAACTCTCTCTCTCTCTCTCTCTCTCTCTCTCTCTCTCTCTCTCTCTCTCTCTCTCTCTCTCTCTCTTTATGTGTGTATGTATTTCCACACTCTATAGAACAACAGTCTATAAGAAGAAACTATTGTCAAATACACTGAAAGATAGAATTGTATGTTTAGTGCATGAAGATTTTTCCTTATTGTAACTTCAATGCAATGTGAAAACATATTAAAAAGAATTCATATAGAAGGATCTGGCCATTATGTAATCTCAAAACATAGGTTCTCTAGTATTTCATTCCGTGCTTTTCAAACAGGGTCTAAATCACTTCAAATCATTTTTATAAAATTTCATTTTGTTTAGACATGTCATGTTATCTACATAGATGACATAGACACCTGGTCCGGTATATCTGTCCACAACAATGTGTTGCCATCACGCAAAGGTATTGTGGCGAGTGCATCAAATCAACAGGATTTTCATTTCATTCAACTATTGAAAATTGAAAAACATAATAAAAAGAAAACCATTATTTAATACCATAATGTCCTACGCCATTACTGGTATAGTAGGAATTGAATATAGGCATATAGAAGTATGTTAATGCACTAATCAAGGACCCTCGGTTGGGGGGGGGGGTGTTATTTATTTGTTTTAAATTTTTATTTCAACTGTAAGAAAAAAAAAATTCATGCAAAAATATTTACAATTTCGGAATTTCCAGCGCCTTTGTCTTAGATAAAACTACGAATCAATTGTGTATTGTCTTAGTCCAGTACTTTTCAAAAATGACTTTTTAATATTTCATCGTAAAATTGCTAAAGATTAAGTAAATATTAGTAATAACGAATCATTCTTTGAATATTATGAAGTGATCAAAAAATGGTTCTTTATTCCTTAAATAAATGTTTCTGCATAAGATAAATAGTCAAGTTTTAAAAAAAACCCAGAGAAAACTGTTAATTTTAACATATAAAAAATCTAACCTCTCTCTAGTTTATCATAATAGCATTTTGCTTTAATGCCTAAATGTCGCAAACCACGGCCAACATATGTAGGTACACAAACCTCTCTCGTTTGGAGAGAGCTTTGCGGACTCCGGACCGTGGCTAATGAGACAATGTTAATAACCTTAGCTGCCTATATAATTACGCCAGTGTCTTATAGTAAGGAGTCTCATTTCATTTTTTCATTTTATTTATTCTCATATTGTATAAAACAACATAGAGAAAATATACAATACATACAATATTAAACAAAAAGCAAGAGTGTATACTGTACACATCAACCTGGAGAGTTGACTCTCTTATTAATGTTATTGATGAATTTACATAAGTTATTAATAACAGCTAATTTTTTACATGAAAATAATTCAAAAAATTTGAAAGCATTTGGTCGTCTAAAATACATTGATGGTAAATAAGCTTTTCTATATTCTTTCAATTCTGGACATATCATGATATAGTGATATTCGTCGCCAATGTTATTTTTACATAAATTACAAAATCGTTGATTTCTAGGTACATTGTTCCATCTGCCTGTCTCAATTGGCAGTTTATGGTTGCTTGTTCTAAATCTAACTAATGTAGTAATGTTATTCATATAAGCACCAGAGTTTATGTAATTTCTAGGTACAAAAGTGTTATTGGTAAACAAGTTATAGATCAATCCTTTACTAGATGCGTTACAATCAGAGACCCATTTTTGTTGAAATTGGTCAATCAAAGTTTGCTTAGCAACATTTAAAATCCATTTTTCATTTTCTACATTATGCGTCAACCAGACATAGCTTAGACCACATTCATGTAAAATATTCTGTATACATTCAACCCATTTGAAATTATAATTGTTGATTTCTGTTAGGCTATGTAAAAAACTATACAATATATATGACAATTTTGATTCTTTACCTTTCAACAATCTTATCCAAAAATTCAACATTCTAATTTTTGCTTTCACACACAATGGATATCTAGCAAGTTCACCGTAGATCATAAAATTTGGTGTGGACGTCTTAAGACTAAGTATAAGTTTACAAAATTTAAGATGCAATTTTTCAATGATACATAAATTTTCAAAACCCCACAATTCAGAACCATACAATAAAATTGGAACAACCATTTTGTCGAACATATCAAGTTGACAATCAATCGATAGATTTAATTCTCTTGACTTTTTAATTATTGCGTACATAGCTCTGGTAGCTCTAGTCACTACATATTTCCTAGTACTGTAGAAAGAGCCTGTTCTTGAAAAGATAACTCCTAAATATTTAAATTCCTTGACGATTTCTATTTCGTTACCATTGTATAAAAATGATACATTTGAGGTTTGTCTACCTTTGCCAAAAATAATAATTTTAGTTTTCTCAACATTCACTTGTAATTTCCATTTTTCACAGTACATTTGAAAACAATGAAGCTGATATTGTAGATCATCTTCGGTTTCGGACATCAGCACAGTGTCGTCTGCATACAACATAATCATAATTCTTAGATAACAATTTAAATTTTGTTCAATTTCTTCAGACAGGCTTTTTAGTCCTATGACATTTTCATGTGATAAAAAATCTTCAAGATCATTAAGATATAATGCAAAAAGAAACGGAGATAAGTTTTCTCCCTGACGGACACCATTTTGACAAGGGAAATATTCGGAAAAATCATTATTATAAAATATTCTTGATCTACAGCCATTATACATATTGACAACAACCCTTAAACATTTCCCTTTAATTTGATATTCAATGAGTTTTTTCCATAATCCTATTCTCCACACTTTATCGAATGCAGCTTTAAAATCAATAAAAGCACAGAAGAGTTTCTTTTTCTTAAGTGAAAAAAGTTCAATCAGGGAGTAAAGAACAAACATATTGTCAATTGTAGAATAATTTTCTCTAAAACCACTCTGATTTTCCCTGATAAGATTAACATTATCAGCAAAAGTAGTTAACCTTCTACACAATACAGAAGTAAAAACCTTTCCTAGACAGCTCAAAAGAGTAATCGGACGGTAATTTTGTGGGTCAGCATAACTACCCTTTTTCTTATATATTGGTTTTATGTTTCCGACCAACCAGGCTTCCGGAATAATACCAGTATCAAACACTAAATTAAAAAGTTTAACATATAATGGTATCATGATATTAATGGATGACTTAATATATTCATTAACAACAGTATCTGGTCCCGGCGATTTGTTATTTTTAATAGTTTTAACAACCTCAAGAATTTCGGCCGCGGTAACTGGGTCATTGAGCAAAGAGTTACAAAATGTATCTTCGCATCTATCATTGAAGGAAGAATAGTCTAATTCAATATCTAAATCATGTTCGTTCGCGTTAACAGTTTTAAAATAGTCATAAAAATCTACTATGTTAATATCGTTAGATTCGTTACAGCTTTTATCATTCACGAGTTTCCAGTATTCTCTTGGATTTGAACTTCTTAATGTTTTAATGTTACGCTGTAGGTTATTTCTATAAACTTTGTAAGATTTATTTAATATGCGCTTATATTTTTTCTGTGCTCCTTGCAGCTCGGATTTAAACACGCTGGTTCCATATAACTTGAATTTGCGTCTAATTTTCCTACAATTTTTTCTTGCTGTGAAACAATCCGCATTAAACCATTGTTTTGTTTTGCTATTTCTAACCGAAGTTTTATTGCGCGGTAAAAATGTTCCAAAAGTGGTTTTGGCTGAGGATAATAGTACATCAGCTAAACTATTGAACAAAAAATCTACATCTTCCTTCTGTATTTCGACAGAGTCGCGTACTTTATCATCTATAGTCTGTTCAATACTTAATAAATTTAATGTATTTATATTTTGGCAAAACTCGCTCGACTTGGTTTGATCCCATGATCTGATTCTTTGTGTAGGATTGACATGATATGATATATCCTTATAATTTTCGTTATTTAACATTTCACAGCTTAACTGACAAGTCAATGGCATGTGGATATCAGAGTACAGACAGTTAAAATCTAATACTTCAAAATGTTTAACAAACTTAAAAAAATCTGCATTACAAATAAAATAGTCAACAACACTTGATCTTGTAGTGGTAAAATTCCCACTATCTGCATCTCCGTTAACTCTTCCATTCATTATATATAAACTATTTGTTTTACAAAAATTCAACAGCTGATTTCCAAAAAAGTTTGTTTTTTTATCACAACTTTTTCTATCAATATTAATGTTAAAAATATTCAACTTGTTTACATCAGTTAGGATATCACACTCTGTGTCTATCGATACTTCAAAATTTGACAAATCACTTTCCTCAAAAAAATCTTTCTTGTCAGATACTCTGGCGTTGAAATCGCCTGTTAAACACACATAGTCAAACTGAGAAATTAAATTTAAGTACTCAAGTTCTATTTCGTTAAATGCTTCTGATGAACTATAATTTGAACATTGAGGTGGGATGTATACAAAACCAAATAAAACATCGTTCTCACAATCAAACAATTCACCCTTCACCCTAAACCAATAAACATATTTACATTCTGTTTCTATAGGCGTAATACATTTAGATAAGTTTTCACGGCACCCGACGACGATACCACCCGACCGGATTCGCGCACACACCTGTCTATTTTTCGCAAACAATGCGTAATTGTCCAGTTCGATGGTGTCCAGGTCGTCTGTTTTTGTTTCGGTGAAGCACAATAGATCATAACGGTTCACTAGTTCTATGAACTCTGGATAGTTGAGACGTCTGTTGATACCGCAGACGTTTATGGATAATAGTTTGAGAATATTTCCAGAATATTGTAGGTTAACATCATCAGAAGTATCAGTCTGAGAATAGTTAAGAGAGTCGGTGCCATAGAAATCATGCTGGTCATCAATCACGTTTTCATCGCGCCCTCCATGGTTTCCCTATCTCCTCTGTCCTCTGCCTCCTCGACCTCCGCCCCTGGGTCTTGGTGTGAACGTCGGTGCCGCTGCTGATAGCCGTCTCGATTCGGTGGGCCCAGAACGTGTCGGAGGATCTAGTTGTGGATTGTTTGTGTCATCTTGGGGTGGTGGTGTGAATAATTCGCCATCGATGTAAAGTTTGTCATATATGAGTTGGGCCCGCTTCTGCTGTCTTTTTGCTGATTTATAGTAAGGATATAGTAATTTTCTCTTCTCATTAATTTCACGCGGAAACTGTTCGTTAATTCCATAATTTCTATTTTGTTCTCCTTTTAACTTAGTAAAGGCTGCTTTCCGCACTAGTTCCCGTTCCTTAAATTGAACAAACTTCGCAATGATGGGTCTCGTTTTTCCGTGCACCCTGCGCCCCATTCTATGAACTCGATGGAATTCTACGGTGTGCCTTATTTCTAACTTTTCTGCAATGAACTCTTTTAACTTGTCTTCACAATTTTCGTTATCTGTTTCGACAATTCCATGAAAGATTAAATTGTCCCTCATGCTCCGTGACTGCAGGTCGACATGTCGTTCATTCAAATCATTCATTTCACAACTTAACTTTTGCAATTGGGCAGAAAGAGTGGCGTTAGTTGTTTCAAGAGTTTGTATGCTCTGTAATTTTGTTTTAATTTCTGAATTATTTTTTTCACTCTCATCTAATTTTTCGCTAGTGAATTTGACACTTTTTTCCAGCTCATGCACAGTTTTTTTCAGTTCATTTACATCCTTGGTGACAGCGGTCATCTTGTTCTCAAATGAGTTGATTTTGGATTCGATATTGTCGAGTTTGTTTAATTTTTGGAACATAAGATCTAATTTTTGAGCAAGATTGTCTATTTTTGATTCATATTGGCTGTCCGTATGCGCTATGAATCCAACGGGCTGGGCTACAGACGGGTTTTGGGGTTGAAAACCAACAGGGGATACATTATAGTTCATAGCATGCATTGGATTCATTGTTGTGATCGAGCTAATCGGTGTCGAAAAGCAAACTTTTAAATCTCTCGCCACTTCAGTGAAAATGCTATCGTTACTGTTACTATCACCCTGAGAAGTACTCAGTACATTGACTTTGTTATGATTTCCATCGTCACTACTTACATTTGCGTCTTTCTTCCTTTTTTTCCCTTTGTTTGTTTTTTTGTTGCCCTTTCCTTGACTTTTAGGATTCATAGAAACACATAGTTGTTCTCAGGAATTAAAATAAAACCGATTTTCCGTAGAAAAACACAAAAATATTAAGGCCCAAATTTTCGTGACTATACACTCTCCATTCCTCCGGGTTTTTTTCTTGTGGAGGATTACGACCATTGTTTGGGGCTTTACTCGGATTTATTGTTCTAACATGCAATAAAGAGCTTCATCACTTCAGGGAGAAAATCGATCAAGACATCTTATATCGCAAGCCTCAGCTGATGACATCACTACATTCTTAGGGGGTCTTAGCAGACGGCCGTTTCCAATAACATCACCAGCTTTTTCCCGCTGTATCTGACAATAACTAATCTGTTTCGGAGAAAGCTAGAGCAGATTTAATTGATTTACGACTCAATAAAAAAAACCACGAAACATAATTTTGGTCGCATTAGGTTTCTGCTTTACAATAAAAAAAAATTGAAAAATCGATTTATTTAAAACATTTGGTGACATTGATCATTTCTACTGAAGTACATTTACATACATTATGAATTTAAGGTGAGTTGACAATTACGACATAGATTGCTATTTTTTTTATCCAGGTATGGTATAGCGTGTTGGTTTTACTTCCCCAAACAATTAACATTTTGTCAAAAACCCATGTACAAGACGGTGTTATGTCTGTCCAATACCTTCTCAACATTGACCGGAAATTACGTAATGCACAGTCGTCCGCCTGACTGGAGTATAATTAAGACAGATTAAATACATGTTCACCTGCCCATTCTTTTGGGGAAAAAATTAAACAGTCAAACTTCGAATTCGTTCTCTCAAACTAGATGGACTGTTTAAAAACTTCGAGATTTCCAAGTATTCGAGATATCGAGGCTAACCTACTTAAAAAATAAGTAGTTTGGACTTACAAATCACTCTGGTATATCCATTGTGTTCGAGATATGAGTGTTCGACATACCGAAGATCAACTGTATTTTCAATCTTTTAAGTAGGTGTCAGAAATCGCAAACTTTTCAGGTAAATGTCACAACGCAAAGCTACCATATATTCTTATATTTCAGTCAATTATGAATATGGTGATAGTGGACTCATTTAAAAAATAAGGTGTCAATATTCGTGGATTGTCCGACTATAACAGATTCCCGAGACGTTACTTTATGAAAACATTTTAATTAAAAATAAATACAGAAAAAAATTTACGATTCGTTAAGGATGTACCCACGAAATTCACGAAAATTAAACCCCAACGGATATTAACGATTCCATATCAATTGGTAGAGGGAACAAAATGTCATTTAGGCTATACCACCATTTTCAGCATAGAACATTGTACTAGGGTTATTGCAGTTTAAATGCATGTTCCGTAGAACAGAGACATGTATAGGGTACAGCCTGGGTATGATACACAGGAGTTCAATACATGTATGCTTCACTATTCTTTTTAAATTAAACTGAAAACAAATATCAAATTCCTGTATACCTTGAGGTAGCTGCAGGACTGTAGCTCCCGGTCTGAAAAAATTCGGATGGACGACCTGGTCGTCCATCCGAATTTTTTCAGACCGGGAGCTACAGTCCTGCAGGTAACCTTGAGGTAACCATTTATTTCATTTGTGCTTTGTGCAGATCAATCAAAAACAACAATATTCTCTCAAGTTAACATCAAGATAGAGAAGTGAGAGTAAACATATAAACAAGTAGAGGGTTACAGGTTAATGATTTCTGATTCAGTTAATCTTTAATCCAATGGTTTGAATGTAACTATTTTTAATTTATATTTAACAATGTATAACAGGTTTGAAATGCTCTATAAGATTTGACAAGAATATTAACTCTAATCCCCTGGTGAGGTGTACTATTATAACAGCGGGATCATAATACTCATTGAAATCCTGTATACATGTATTTGCCTTTGACAAATAGCTTTCATTTATATAAATATGTATTGCACTTCAATACATAAAATAGTCATAAATATCCATAAAAATTTGAGACACTCAGTTTACATACAACTACAAATATCCATTAATTTTTAATGATTTTCATTTACAAATGCAGTGCTTCAATAACAAACACTTACAATCTTACCATCTCACAAGAATACCTACCATCTACATCTCAAAACTGATGTAAATGATAATTGTCTTCTATTGTTAAAATATCTAGGTTCTGTTCAGTAAAGTTCTTGATATGAATTCCAATAAACAGAATCATTTCAAAAAAATTCAAACCAGCTGACATGACTGAATTCACACCTCTTTCTGGGTTCAGAATTATTGGTGCTGTGTCTTAAAGAACAACAGCTTTCTCTTTGATATTCCCCTTACTTGCCCCTTTTTCAGAGAGAAATTATATTAAGTTCACCATGTCATGGCTAGGAAAACTGTCTGGTGCATCAATAGCTTTCATCTTGATCCTCTAGTAGGCCTTTCTCTGTAGTGTGGCTTGAGAAGATGTATCATGATTCCTCTACCCATTCCTATTTCAAGAGATGATTTTAATTTTCCAAATCTAACAATTTTCCTCTGTATTGTTGCTAGGGATGACATCATGTGACTTAAGAGCTGTCCTCTATATGATCCTCTTTCAAGATAGGATAGAAGTTAGACCCCCCCCCCCCCCCCCCCCCCCCCCGATCAAACAGTCTTGTCTGTATTGTTGCTAGAGATAATGTCATGTGATTTCAGAGCTTTCACCTTGTTCCTCTAGCCGCTCCTCTTTCAGGAGAGAAGTTAGACCCCCCCCATGATCAAACAGTCTTGTTTACATTGTTGCTAGAGAAAATGTCATGAGACTTGAGAGCTTTCACCTTGTTCCTCTAGCCGCTCCTCTTTCAGGAGAGAAGTTAGATCCCCCACAGTCAAACAGTTTTCTTCTGTGTCATGACTAGAGGCACTGGCCTCAGCTGATTTCAACATTCGATACATCTTCTCTTCTATAGTCCCACGGATTATAAATCTGTGAACTTGGGTTGGCCTGTAAAATAATAATATATGTAGATGTCGTGAAAAAATAGATTATCATTCTTCAAAAATTTATTGAAATTAGACATCACATCCCTTAAAAAACACTATACTGGTAGATTTCATTTAATGTCTGATCATCATTACTGATTCATTACTTCTTGATCAATTATAGCTTTTAATTCCTTTTTTTTTTAATTCGTTTGTAGTGACTTTTGTAGATATTGAACCATAGAAATATCAAATCATATAATAACAAAAAAATATAACTTTATGTTTGTGTGTGTAATACTGTGCTTTCCTCTTTTCATGCAAATACTTAATTCTGCATTTCCACTGTTTTGTATCAAATTGCGAGAATACTGTAATCGTATTATATTTAGCATGTACGATATTTAGCAGAATATGATTTTTAACAAGTTGGTGTGGATTTGATTTAGCGCATTTCTGATTGTACCTATTTATCTACTTATATATTTTACATTTGGCGGTGTACTTAATTTAGCGGACGGCTTTTTCCGCCAAAAATGCTAAATACAATACACAGCAAAATGTAATACGTTTACAGTATAAATTCGCAACCACAAATTCTTTGTTATAAATTCCTATAGGTCAAAACTGTATTAGATAAAAAAGCAAGATTTTAAAATCCGCGAGGGTTCTTACGAATAAAAATAAAATAAGTATTTTCAATAACATGAACAAACATGTAACTCACAAATACTTATATGACTGAGGAAATGCTAAAACATGTGTATATGGTCAAATAAACTGGTAACTTCAAAATTTGGGTGGTTTGAGTTATATTTTTATTCAATTTATGAAATTTTCTATACCTGGTCTGCCCTATCCTGTGTACCCGACCAATGGCCTGTAGTTCCTGTGCCGGATTGAGGACCGGTTCCACCAGAAGGACATAAGTGGCCTCGATTAGGTTCAGTCCGTTTGCACCGGAATGGATCGGCAGCAATAGAACCATGATGTCCTCGTCAGATTTAAATGCTGCTAGATTTTTCTAAAATGCACAAATGTATTTTAAACCAATGTCAGATTTTTCTAAAATGTACAAATATATCTTTACAGGTTGCCAGATTTTTCTTAAAAGTACACTTAAGTAGATTTTCACTGTTTATAATTATTATAAAAATATAGCAGGTGTCAAACTTAACTATTTCAAACATACTTTACTGACTATTTTGATGACTAGAATTCGGTTTTCATTTCATGAAAGTACCTGAAATTTACTTCCAGAAAACAGAGTTTTGAATGATATTTCATTTTCCTCCAGAGCCTGTGCAATGATGTTTAAGATGTCCGTCCACTGAAAAAAATATTAAATAATCTTATATTCTAAACATTAAGGTCATATTTCTTACCATCTGCAAGTATATATTCATGCTGTGGAGTATGAATTCAGAATATTATTCATAAATAACTCTAAATTTTTATACATCATTATCAACTTACTGAGCAGAAGAGAAGAACTTTAGCACCAGGGTCATCTCTTTTGATCTTTTTCACACACTTGATTAATCCAACAATCTTTGTAGAGTGACTTCCCTTGAAGAACAAATATCAACTCCAAAAAATGAAAATCATGTGGAAAAATCAAAATTCTCCTACCCCAATAAAATACATTTCAAACTATCATCATTTCTTTAATTGATATTTTGAAAATTTGATTCAACAAAAGTTCCAGGCAGATTTCTCACCTGTACTTTCATTTCTCCCTCTCTGTCTTCGTCTGTCTTGACAGTGCTGACATAAGATATATCACTGTGGTATGTTTTATCTCGGCAGACAGCACACTTCACCAGACGATTACGTCCCCCAAAACTGTACTGCTCACAGAGAATGCGTATACAGTCCAGGCAGTAACAATGGCCGCAGTAGAGAACGCACCACTAAGGGAAATGGAACGGTCTTACTTGTCAACTCGAAACAGGCAGAATATGTTGTTGTTTACAACAAAAGTGCTGGATATTTATCGATATTTACTTTTGCAAATATGTCTCCTAATATGAACCCATACAATAGCAAAAACTTCAAACTTTGTGTGAAATTATTAATGAGATCACAATGATTACCCCTACACCCACTTATCGTATAATAATTGTAAATATAAAAACATGGTTATGTATATAATTTTGTACTGTTAGCCTTTCTCAAATGTAAATTCAAGTAATAAACAGCAATGTAAAAAAGTTCATCTGGATATGAACTTGGTTGTTACGCGATCAAATCTTCTTATAAGCATTCTGGGCTTTATAGGATTTGATCATGTGACCAACAAAGTACATATCTCGGTGAACTTTTTAACAAAAATAATTTCATGTGTAGCCTTACCTCTTTCCCAAGCTCCTTCTGACAAATCGGACAGAGTTCAGGATTTTCTCCACTCTCTGTGCTTAGTTGTGCCTGCAGAAAAAAAAACAGTGAAAAGAAATGTCTACAACATATATTCTTATCACAGTTCCATATCTAGTTCAGTTGTTAGGTTGGACCTCCTTACAAAGGATGCTTTGTTCACAATGTAAATTGTGTGATGTAAAGTTATCAATCTACATGGATTTGATCTAACGCATCAATTTCATACAATAAATAGCCATCTACTACGACAAATCATGCAATAAGGTGAGAAAAAAAATAAATAAGAGATGTTTGCCTTATGCCCCCCTCCCTGTGAGACCTCTGCGAAGATATATAATGAATGGGAAACTGCAAAATATTGGAATTTTTCTAAGTCCAAGGGGCACAACTCCGTCAAAATTTGCTTGATCATACCGAAAACTGAACTTGACCTAAATATTATGATAAATCTGTATGGCAAATTTCATTTCAGTACGTGCAACCTCTGGGAAGAAAATGAATAGAAACTGTTGGTGGACCGACTAACAGACCGATGGACAGCAGCAAAGCAATATGCCCTCCCTTCTTTGAAGGGGGGCATAATTACAATATCTGAATGAGCTTAAGAATCACCCTGTAGTACACATATATAACAACAAGAGAGTTAGTCTGATAAAATATTCTAAGATAGGTAACTGTAAATTCAGACATTTACATGGACTCATAGTCAAACAGTTCTTATAATATAGTAATTATATAGTCTCACCTTGGCCAGGTTTTGCAGGTACAACAACTGTCCCAGTTTTTTCCTGAGTTCATTTTGGTTTATTGTCCTGTCTGATAATAACTTCAACTTGTGTTGGTCAAGCTGCCACAAAGAAACACGTTTAATTTTGTGATAGAAGGCAACAAAAAAACATGTATAAACTGATAAAACAGCAATAATTAGAACCTTTATTTTTTGACTATGGTAAATAATATTGATTAGAATCTGTATAATAAACTAACATCACAAATTTTTTAACAAACAAAATATCAGGAAAACTCAAAAGTAAATGTCTATAATATATGCTTTTGATTGACACCTTGCATGTATATGTTCAATGAAAAATACTCTAACAAAATCCCTTTAATTCAAGCATCGTCTTTATTAACTGGAAACGATAATTCTGTTGAATTCAGAACTCACTTACCGGGTATATATTTCTCTAAATAAAATAGCTGAAACACGTCCAATAAATGAATTGAAATTGAAATTTGAAATTGATATTGTACCTCGCTTGGTTCCAGGATGTTGAGCTGGGTGTTGTCAGGTTTCGGTTCATCGGGTAACCTCAGCCTCAGTCTGGTGGTGGCCATGCTCAGCTCGTCGAACGATGAGACGTGGGCCTTACACTCAATCCATAACACTCTCAGTAACTAAAGGAAAAACCCATTCAATTATCATTATAGAAAGGGAAAAAGTGTGATTGAAAATTTCATTGTGGAATATTATTAAATTACTGATAAAAAAATATATTATATATTTGTATCCCATTGCTCAACATTGAACAAATAGTTCACTTATCAAAATGTGTTTCTCTATCCTCTCACCTTGAACTCTTTCTTCATTTTGTCAATAATCTCTATATGTGTCTGTCCATACTGAACAAGTTCCCTGTCCACTACAAATAATCAAAAGATCATACAATAATTACTGATCATTTTTATATCATTATTTAAGGTGGCTCACTTCACCTTGAAATAAATTTCTCAAATCATCAGAAAAATACTTGATTGTGAAAGATAGTCAAACTGGTGAAAGAATTTGCATTTATGGATAAAAATCATGCTTTTCAAAAATTTAATTCAATAGATATGAACGAAAGCCCCAGGCAGATTTGAACTCATGATCTGCGGTTCACAAGCCATTACTTTAACAACTGAGCTATGATGATATATGACCAAATTGATTGATGAAAAATAGCCTTAGACCCCCTTTCCCTTGCAAACAAAACCTCTCGAAAAAATAAATTCCTACAACCACTTTTATCCAACTCGTACCATCCATCACAAATCATAGGAGATCCTATTTTACAGAATCAATGGTTTCTTACTGGCATGACTCTTGGCAAAACTGAGGATAGATTTCAGGGCTTTCTCCATCTCACTGTCTGCCCAAGTTCCCTGGCGACGAGATCCAGACATACCCTCAGTGGTATCCTCGGCAACCGCAAAAGTCCTGGAAGCATAGGAAACAGTTTCCAGAACAATGAATATCTCGGACATTTTCCCCAGGAACAGAGCCAGTTTATCTTTATCCCCATATTTATACAACTCTTACAAACATGCTACATATTATAAACTGTGGAATCATTAGATTTCCTGGTGGCTCAATTTTCGTGGAATTCATTAGTACATATACATGTACCTCTCATCCACAAATTAACATTCTCCACAAGTTAATAAATTAAGGTTATAAAGTCATATTTTCTTTGGTAGGTATAGGGAATACACAAAATTACATTCCCAAAACCTGTAAAATTTAAGCAATCCATGAAAATTGGCCCCCCACAAATTTTAGTGAAGCCACAGTAAAATAAAAGCATACCTCTCTGTGAATGAAAATAGCTTAGCCTCATAATCTTCAAACAGGATATGGATTTTACAAAATGGACAGCTATGAATGAATAAAAAAACATAAGCTATTAACAATAGTTGATAAAATTACAAGTACATATTAAAATTGATGGAATAACATAATTCAAGAAAGAATTTCAATGAATTCCATTATGCATTAATCATAGTTGAAGCTGTATTGCTACCTTGTTACCTTCTTACTTTTCACCTGTGCACCCTATCTATTCCCTCTCTTCCTTCCTTTGAATACCTTACCCTGCCAGGTTCTCTCTCTCTCTCCTCTCTCTCTCTCTCTCTCTCTATTAGTTTTTACCTGTACTTGATGGGCTATGAAGAGAGTGCTCTCTCTCTTTTCTCTCACTCTCTACTTTCCTTCTCTCTATTTTCTCTTTCTCCTTTACTATAACAATATTTACAAATTCTTGACCATCTCTCTCTCTCTCTCTCTCTCTCTCTCTCTCTCTCTGACTTTTACCTGTTTTTAACCCTCTCTATGGGCCTCAGACAGCACTCTACTGTCTCATTGATCAGGTCCTGTGATGGTTCTCCCGTAACCTTGTTCAGGGCCTGTTTCAATTTCTCATAGGCAGATTCCAGGGCCATCATTCTCTGATTTAAAACTAACTCCAGTCCATGTACATTATGGAATCTGTAGGAGGAAAGATACATCCTTGTCAATTGTTCAGTTTACCATTGCATGCATTTCATGGATCAAATTCTGATTAATTTCAAATGCATGCTATTTAAAATTCTCATTTTATTAAGATTACTGTATTACATTCTTAATGATTAAGAAGGATGTACTTCGTCAACAAGGTTACTGGTAATACTACACATTTATACACTGTGTACATTTAATAAGAAGCAGACCTCGTCTAAAACCCTCTGAATAGAAATTCAATTATATAGTATTCTGAAACCATGACTACATGGACTGGTTTACTTACGCCCCTGCCATGGAGATGGAGAGAACACTGGTCTGTTGGTTGCTAAGGTCGTTCTTTACGTTGACAATCAGTTTATCATCGATTCCTCTCTGATCTGCTGTCTCTATCACCTCCAACCACCATTCTTGACCGTCACTGAACTAAAAAAAGAAACAATAAGCTGATGAATACTAGTAGTTTTATTACTCTCCGATACTTTAAAAATCTTATAAAACAAGAAAATACCTTTCAATCATTTTGATAAATAGGAGCTAATATTTTTTGATAGTTACAGCATTCTTTGAAAAGCTTTCCGTAAGTAAATCTCCATTACAGATAGACAGTGTATCAATTTTAATTGAGATGTATGATCAAGGGTGAGGGGTGCCCACAAAATCTAATTTCCAACAAATCAGATATCACAGTAATTGAAATGTGATGTAATAAAAAACCTAAAAATTGAAGAGGCCTTATTTTTTTTTTGTATTACAGTAACTTTGTATGCTCTGATTGACCCTAACCTCTCTCTGTAAGTCCTGAAGACCCTGGGTGACGGGGGACAACTGGTCCCTCACAGAGTGGACAACATTACGTGACTTGGTCAGGTACTTGACCTTCAGTTCCTCCATCTAAAAATATGGCCAAACATTAGTGAATTTTCTTTTTCTTTCATAGGTTACATTCCAGTGTTTACCATTTTATATTTGATTATTTGAAACTCACAGACAGGAATTATGTTTGTTTTAAAATAAAGGCATAGTTGTCTACTTAGACTATTTTTACCTGCTCCTTTAGCTGCCCATCCCTGAGGGTTGGCTGTACCCCCTCGGGTTTAGACTGAAGTATCTCATCCAGGTTGTACATGGCGTGTAGCTGCTGGAGGTCGTCGGTACGGAGACGATCCTTGTGTTCCTCCACCGACCTCATGACCTCTCGGTACATCTCCACAGCATCAACAAACTTAACAAAAAGGAAGACACATTCATTAAAGGTTAAATTAACAAAAAGGAAGACACATTAAACCTTAACTCACTTACAAAATAATACAAAGCATTGCTTGTAAATGTACATTTATTAGCTTCAAGTTCATTACCACCTGTTTGACTTTATTCAGCTGCTTGAACCCTCCATCATAAAATTCAAAACTGGACAGATACAATTGATGAATCACGTAATGTTTTTTTTTTAAATAACTAGTATGAGCAAATTTTTATTGGTTTCTAATCAGGCTTTTATCTTTGCTTCAAAGGACAAAAATAACCATAGGAAAATCAAATTTGACTAATTTCATAAGCAGATACAGATTAGAAATTGCAAACATAATTGCAGACAGTATATGTTAAAGACTATTTCAACTAAGTATTTGTAAATGTAGGTGTTGTATGTTTGGTTGATGTTGGAGCACCTGTTGGCTGATGATGTACCAGCCGGCCAGACCATTGTACGCCGCAATCAACAGTCTGTGGCTCTCCTCGCACTCTGTCCGCGACTTCTTGGTCAGCGACTCCAACAACTCCTCCATCGTCATGGCGCTGTAAACAGACCAATCTATGCAATGAAACTTGCCAATTTCATTAACACTAGATTGACCTACATAGCAAAACTCTCCGATTGAAATTTGATCAATTTTTCATTTGTTCTTCTCTGACTTGTCTTAATCGTTTATAACTTCATCAAATACAGCTCATCCTAACAAAACGTCAGATACTAGCATGTATAATTATACCATAATAAGAATAACATTTTAGCAGGTATGACATTAATTAAGTGTAATGTTGCAATATATTACAAAAGTTCAAACTGTAATACATCCAGTCCAGTAATATTTGTAACACTCACCTCCTCCTGAGATGAAGGGGGAGGAACTCTCCTTTGACAGCCTGGGGGTGACAGCAGGCCTGACGCAGTCTCAGTAGAGGGCCCAGCAGCTGTCATTAAACAACATTTTACATACTATTTTACATTTAAGTTTTGTTCCATTTCTGTTAAATGCAGCATGCCTTAAACAAGCCTTTAATATATTTCAATATGCATGCATCTGTTTGTAAAATATTTTCAATAAAACTAATTGTACCCCCTAAAAACCCATCTCTCTGTATATCATATGTATACATATTCCAGTAACCAAATTTTTGAACACTTCTGATCAGGATAATTGCTTTGGGGATAAAATCCTGGTATGAATATGCAGCAATGGAAACTATAATATAACTTTCTTTTCTTCAAATAGAGGCCCTAACCTGATTGGCTGTGGCTCTGTCCAGGCTGCTCAGCTTTACTGTGGGGTCCCTCCATTTATCCAACCTCTGGAAGAAAAATCAGAAATAAGAACTGAGAAACAACATCCAAGGATTAAAACTGACACTATACACCCTGACAGTGAGATATGATTTATTGACTATGACCTTCATGGAGTCCTGGATACTGATGGTGTACTGTCGTCTGTAGAAGTGGTCCTCCACTGGAGAAAATGTCAACCAATGTACATGTTCTGTCTGCTTAGGAATGTTGATCTGTTGATCAAATGTAATACAATGTACATAAAACTTTTATGATAAACATCAATTTGTACATTATTTAATTAAAACTACCAGTACATATAAAGTTCATAATGATTTACCTGAACATTTCTTATAGTGTACCAGAAATTAGGATATAAAATCAAATTTATGTAATTTAAAACAAGAATAACTTTAAAATTTAAAGTACTGACTTAAATTTAACCAAATAGAAATGTCTTAGACCAGTATCTTTTGGCAGATGATACATGAAGCTGCCATCTTGCCTACCTGATCAAGGACATCGTGTTTGGCCGTCCTCCACATGACCTTGGAGACAAGGTCAATCATTGGTTCCTCCTGTCCGTGACAATACGGCTCATACAGTAGCCTGGTCCACCACTGCTTCACCCAGTAAGGGTCCACCCCCAGGAACAGTAGCAGCCCATACAGATCTAACAAAAAATAACACCATCAGATATTTCAATGGGAAAAAAACATGCCATACTTATCAGTCAAATATTAGCACCATGAGAGTGGCACTGTGTAACTTTTTAATGGAATATAAAATTTCATATAGTGTTTACAATTTGCAAGATTAGATCCAGCCACCTTCATATTTTTGCATTAATCACTAATTTAAAAGTTTTGAAACTTGTCTTGGAAGCAGATATGTTGCATGAACAATACCTGAATTGGTAGATTACATGATGAATATAGCAGTACATGTATCTGTGATGAGTTACCTTCGATGCTTTTCTGGATGGGAGTCCCCGTGACACACCATCTGTTTACTGCACTCAGTCTAAGGGCCATCTCTGCTGTCTACAAACAGTAAAGCCTGGTCTACATTTTCTTACCATCTTTGATCAGTAATTCTTTCATAATTTTTTCATTTACATGTAAATTAACATACAAGTGAATATGAAAGAACATAGTCCATCCTACCTTGGTTGTGGTACATTCCACCATTTGTGCCTCATCCAGACATATCTATAAGAAAGAAACAATCATGACATTATAAAGCCCTAAATACTTGCTGAAATTTTCCTTTCATTTATATAAATGTATCTTTTTTCACTGATTTAGTACAGAGAGTATTAAGGTTGTCTTACCCTCCACCACTGCACTGCAGTGATAGGACTGGGCGTGGCCATAAAACGCTTTGGATGTCGAAATTTACGTCCACTGTCACCTACAACGCGAAATTGCAGACTAGATGATTATACTGCCTCACTCTAGAGGTATACACTAGCTCACTTATTAAGACTTTAACACTTACTGTTACTGTGAGGTAGATCGACATAGTTGATTTCATTGCGGAGAGTTTCGTACGACGTGATTACAATGTCTTGTCTGGATAACGTCATTGGCTGGATATATCTCTGCTTACTTACACCGCTATATATCTAGTATTGACAGAAATTATCTATTCAGTATAATATTGTTAAACAAAGGTGGAAATTTTTAATAATTTTTACATGCATATTGTACTACAATTTCAGTCAAGTACAGCAGCCATAAGTAGGAGTACCGGTACTTGTTTCCAATAAATGTACATGTACATGTATATACTCACAAACACTTTAAGGGACTCTTTTTTGATGTGTTTTTGGATTTCCTCCATCCATTGGTCACTAATGGCTGCTGGGGATATGATTAATGTAGCACCCGATTTGATTGGCTCCTGAAACATTCATCAGAGATTCAAAAACTGTCTCTTGATCTTAATACTAATACATATACTTTAATGCAAGTAGGAACAGTTATATTTACACATTTTTTTGATTTACTTGGACATTCATTTATAGTACTAAACATTATTTCATCACAAAATTTCCAATGTGGTATTAGAAACATTTTAACAAGAGCTTGGTCTTTGGGTAGTTGTGTCAAAGAGCAATGTGACGTAGTCCTGTCTATATCATTGCTAGCCATTCAGCCATGGCTCTTTGAAATCAACAAGATTTGTCTGGCTTTTGAGCAAAGACTACACAATCGGTGTAAATTTCGCTTGAAACCAGTGTCATCTCTTACTTGTTTTGACGCAAGAAATAGATAGCTACGTCCTATTGTAAGTCCAAGGCCTTGTTAAAATGGTTCTACATATAATTATGTACAATATTGTTCAGATTTGGAAAAGCAATTCGGAATACTTTTTTTTCTTTTTTTGCACAATGTGTAATTCAACAGGTATGTTACTTACAGACAGCACGTGGCAGTGTGGACATTTGAACTGCCCTCTGTACGGATCCTCAAGGTCGTAACCCACACACTCTGCATGTTGATAGAGGCCACACATCACACACTGCACCCTGTGTTTCTTTTTCCTAGAGTTACTGGTTCCCTTTGCTTCAGATGACACACCACAGATACACTCAAAGAAGTTTTTAGGAGCCACTGCCTCAAAGTGATCAAAAACATTCTTTGTCTGGTACTGGTCTTCGGGAACCAGTTCAACAAACTTGCTGGAGGCACTTTTTCTTCTCACTGGTTTTTTCTCCTTTGTGACTTTATCTTCTGTCTTCTTTCTGGATTTGGATCTTCTAGGTTTTGTTGATTTTTTGGACAGTGGAATATCATTTGTTTTAGATGTCTTGGATGTGATTTCACAATTAGATTTTGAAAAGTCTGAGTTTTCTACATAATTGTGATCCAGCACCTGGATTTCCTCAAGACTTTCTGATTTACCTTTAGACAAGATATGTCCATTTTCAATATCACAGGAACTGTTTTTATCTTTTGTACAATCATTCTCTTCACAACCAGAATTTTCACCTCCATTTTCCATTATACTGAAGTCCTTATTATTAACTTCCTCTTCCATGCAATCTCTCTTTAGACTTTGGTTTTCTTTCATGCCATTGATGGAAACACCTGAATTTACTGTAATGTCCTTAGCTGTCTGAATGAGAGCACAAGAATGTCCATCTGCCTTTACACTGGGTTCACTTTCTTCTGAGTTCTCTAAACCTTCCACAGAGATTACTTTCTCTACACTGTTTGATTCACCACAGTTTGAATGATCAGAGTTTAGTCCTGAAGTTTTGCTGCCCAAATGTTCTAAATTTGATTGTGGTGAAGAACTCCTTGGGCTGTTGGCACTGCATGTGTTTATTTGACTATTTCCTGTGAAATCTGTCTCTGTATCTTTGACTATACTTGATTGTTCTGTAGAATTGGACATTGTTTTATTGGAACCTCTGACAGAAAGGACTCCATCTTGTTCTGTGTCTCTGTCTGTTCTCTGGGTTACACTGTTAGACAGTTCTATGCACTGAGGTTCCTCATTCTTATCTTTCATCATTTTCTTCCCTTCCAAAGTGAACTCCACTTCAGAACAAATGGACTTTTCACTCTCCTGAAGCAATGAATACCCGTTATTTAATAAAGTAACTGTTTGGTGTACTTGTACAAATAAGATAAAAACAACACATGCTAATCTTCCAAGCTTCAGTATCATTAAAGCATATCATTTTAAAATTCAACTATGGTATGATCTTTACAGCTGCATGTATACAAAATAAAAAAGGTCCTTTAAAAACAATAAACATGGCTTTTTCTTCAAACTTATCCCAACTACACAAATACCCATTGGAAAACATTTAGTTTTATACCTGATATTCTGACAAGGTGTTAAGTTTCTGGGGTGGATCAAGGTTCTGTCTTGGGTGCAGAATGATGCAAGCCAACACTTCCACTGTTTTACCAAGACCCATTTCATCTGCTAAAATCCCTCCAGGTGGTGCTCTGAGGGCCAATGGCCGCTCCTTTAATAAGCTGTTATAAAAACAATATTTCTTTAACTAGCTGGGAAAACACTTCTTTAACAGACTGCAATATACACACCAGTACAACACTCATTTAACAGGATGATATATATACAACACTCCTTTAAAAGGCTGTAATATATACTGTATATCCGGGTTTTTTCGCGTGTCACAAAATTTGCGAAAATGGGGAAAATCTGTAACATTTTAAATTTGGTTCAGTCATTTTTTGCGATTTAAAAAGTTTGTTATAGCAAAAAATACAGGATTTAATTTCTGCAAATTCAATTATTTGCGATTTAAAAGAGACTGCGAAAAAAAACGAAAATTAGATAATCACGAAAATTACCGGATATATGGTACAATACTCATTTAATAGGCTGTTATATATACAATACTCCTTTAACATGATTTTATAAACACAACACTCATTTGACAGGATTTTATATACACAACAGTCCTTTAACAGGCTGTTTTATATACAACACTCCATTAATATGCTGTAATACAACAAAACTCCTTTATAAGGCTATGATATATACAACACTTATTCAACGGGCTTTAATTTGTACAACACTCCTTCAACTTAACACTTTCTGTAAAAAATCATGCCTTCAGCTTTTTGATTTTTGTCCTTTAGAGGTGCAAAATCGTAAACTTATATAATTGTCTATTAGATAAAATGCTTGGATTTCTTTTATCCTATGAAAATGTTCACATTATTTTCTGATTACCTTCCTCCCAATACATTGTAATAAAGTATCTGTTTGTCTCGGGTTTCAATCTCCTGGTAGAGAGGATGAAGGGTAGCTTCGCCTGAAACATTTCATTACACTGTATCAGCAAACTCTTGAATCACAAAAAATAAAGATAATCAAACATTTCAAATATCTCATATACAATGCTACTTCTCTCAAATGATAACAATAATTGGGAACAATTTAACTGCATCTGATATAACTACATTGTACTATGTTTAACTTTCTGTACATTACTTTCCTTCCCTTAATAATTTTTACAGTGAGACTAATTGGTGGCTAATTGTAGACTAAAGGAGAGGGCTCAAATAGGCAGATTGCCTGCTGCCCAATCCTATTATGTAATATTTTTTTTACATATTAAAATATTGTTTAAAAAAAAAAAAAAATTGGTGGTGTAGTTATTCACAAGAGTCCTGACATAGTTTTCCAAATACACTATTCATTTTCTCAATACATCTCTTACCTGTTGTCTTGTTGTCCTCCATATGGTCATACTGCTCCTTCTGTAACATCCACTTGACTCCTTGGATTTGGTACGGTCGGAGCAGAGGTCTCAACCACTCATGCTGTATGTTCAGACAGAGATCTAAGTCAGCCCGGTCATGTCTCTGTTTCACCACAGCATACAAATGTTCTATATCATGGTTCTTTACACAAGGAAGATGGCTGTAGTCTGCATTGGTAGAAAAAGAAAGTTTAATATTTTGTATTCCATGTGCCGATCATCTTTGCTGGCCAAGTTTTGCGATCCACTTCACTTCTCTTTGGTTTGTAAACCCTTGTCTAGCAAAGATATCTATGTATATGATTACTCAAATTAATACATATATTAAGAAATTATTCAGAATGCAACATTCTATGCATGCAAGTACTTTTACAGTAATTCTAAATGATAACTTAAAACAAGTGATTTCCTACCTGGTGGTTTTAAGGAAAAGAAAAATCCCATGACATGTTGTAGAGCTGTGCTGCTTATTTTAGACTTGACTGGTTCACTGGCATAGGCTGGTTTACTTAACATCCTACCTGATCCATAAATGGTCACATGTACCACAGCCTCTGTATGATCGTAACAACCAGCACAATGGAGAAGCTTGCACTCACTCAAAGACTCAAGGACCTACAGGGAATAGGTTATAAATTAATCAAACATATTTCATTGGTACATATTTTACATGTACGTATCTCTACAAGTACCAGTGTTCTTACTTCAAACGATGTGTATCATTAGACAAACTGAAGGCATTATCTTTTAGCATTTTGATTATCATTAATGAAAAGTTGACAGATCTCTCTCTCTCTCTCTCTCTCTCTCTCTCTCTCTCTCTCTCTCTTCTCTTCTCTTACTTGTGAAGGTAAATCCAATTTGGCACACCAGAACACTCTTTGCAAATTCTCCTTAAGTTCATTTTCATTTGTTTCATGGCTTTCAAAGTACAGCATGTTGTGACCTTTGCTTTCTTGGTCCAGTCCATGACTTTTATGGATGTACAGCCAATATTCCAAGCTTTCAGGAAGCTGTTTTGGGAGGGGTGGGGTGAAGCTTTCACTTGTCAGCTGCACCTTAAAAGTCCCGACAGTAAACATTCCATTAACAAAAGCTTTGTCAGAACTAAGTTTCCTCATACATAGTATAGGAATGTACAATACACTTTCCTCTAAGAGAATGTTAAACATGTCATGCATCAAGTCTTGTGAAAACTGCCGGGTTTGTTGATCAGTATCTGTTGCATGTCTTTGTATAGAGCCTTGGGACTTGGATTGTTGAAGTTCATGGATTAGGCAAGGATCGTCATCACTAACTATAGACATAGACCCTGCCCCTTCATTTGTTGCATTCATTGTGTCCATATTCCATGTCATGCATTTCCTTTTCTCTTCTGAAGCTCTCTGTGGGTTACCTTTTCTTTTAACCATTGTTAAGGCTTGTTTAATCTCAATCAAACTATACAGTTGTCAGTCAGAAATTAAAATATCTGTAATGCGAAAAAAAAAGAAAGTTAACTTTTTATAAAGTTGAAAAAAAACATAGGTAATAAATAATCATGAATTTCTATTTTAGCGATACCAGTGTCATATTTCATAAATGACATTTTTACCACCCAATAAAATAAAATTTTATGCAATTCTGAGGAAGCTCCGGTTACATAACATTGAATGTTATGCGATTTTTTTTTTACCCATCGTAAAAGTCAGTCTTGTATAAGCATTGTGTGTTCTGCTCAGTTTTTGGTTTGTTGACATGCTGTTTTTCGATTTTACAATAAACGATCTTTATTGTAAAGGTCCGAGAGACTGCGATTGTAAATGATTATGCAATATATAAAAACTTGTAAAACGAAAATAATCATATTAATTTAATTTGAATTACTTTTTCGTTGTTTCTTAATATATAAGAATAAAAGTAAAGAAAATGCTTGGAATTAATTTTGTTCTCGAATTGAGGCATTGATGGCTCTTGCACCGCAAATAACCTCGGATTGATGACTCTTGATAAATCTTCGTTTTGTGAAAATAATTGTTCTCAGAACGAGGCTTGTCTTGTTTTGATTTGAAGTACTCCATTTTTTGGATGGATGGTTTACCTTGTTACCGTTAAATCAAAAGCCATCGTGTCCAAAAAAGGCTTTTTCAAGCACCAATCATTGCATATTCGAGAAAATTGAAGATTTGCGTTATCTACAAACCACTTCATTGGTGTACATTACCTCAGATTTTTACAAAAACTTACTTCAATCCGTACCCAATCCCAACAAAGATGGCTTGCGGTGCAACGCTGAAGAGGTCTCTTGAATTCGACCCTTTACACAGTCCAAGCCAAACTACGCCTAAACGGAGAAGATGTATGCCTATGACGCTGTCTCCATCAACTCCTCCTACCAAACAACATCAAATTCAACCATCACCGTTTGGAGAAGTGGGACCAAAGCTATCATCAGGTATTGGCAGACGTCATAATATATTCTATTGTATCCATATAGTAATGGAATTTCATTAAATGGCTTTAATGGTGCACTGGATATTTGTTGAATATTAAGTATTGTTTCCCCCCAATCTTCTTTGTAAATCGTGTACTACAGAGAACATTTAAAATAAAGATTTCGAAAATGACAGCAACATCCAAGAGTCGAACAGTGTTATTTTATAATCTTCAGTGAAATATTTTATACAATTATTACCCTGATACTAGTCTTTTCTAAAATTGATTGTCTTTTGTATTTCATTCTTGCAGAGCAAATAGCTTCAAATCTCAGTCTTGAAATAAAGAGAATGCAGAGAAGGAAACAGTTACAATATCCAGGATGCCCCAGCCCACCTAATATGTCTCCTCCCCACGAGTCCACCTCCCAGTCATCACTGCTGGACCTCCCTTCTGGATCTTCATCTACCTCGCTGTTCAATGCCCTTTCTCCAAACAAAAAAGACATTCCTATCTTCACCTTCCGTCAAGTCAGCATGATTTGTGAACGCATGTTAAAAGACCGAGAGGATCAAGTCCGACAAGAATACAACTCTGTGCTCACATGCAAACTAGCAGGTATTTGCAAGCATTCATAGCTTATGCAATTGCTACTTAAAGCAATGAGGCCTAAATCAGTTTTTGTTAAACTTGTTAACAGGGTGGGCACCAACCCCTGTTTGGTATTTGGAGTCCCATTTGGTGGTTAAATGCCTACACCTATTTTAGTAGAAATTGAAATTGCAAAGTTCAAGGAATGAGGCCATGTCGTACTTAATTGATAAAATCGATCTTGCAGAAGACATAAACACTTTGTTTATACGCGACTTCCGGGGAGCATTTCATTTCGGTCTTTTTTTTAAACAAATGTGCGGAAAAATCGACACATAAAATTTTTTAAACGAATGTTTAATCATGAAGCAAACATGTCAAAGTACTTGCCCCTGTAATAAACACGATGAGCCTTTTCTCCAAAAAAAACGTAATCTGAGTTGAACGAAAAATGAGTCCCATTTGGAAGGTAAAATAGGTATACCTTTTAGGCATTTAACCACCAAATGGGATTCCAACCACCAAACGGGGGTTGGTGCCCAACCTGGTTAACTTTACCTCTGATCATCTTATTGGTGACTTTTTAAATGTTGAATGCAATCTCAGCACTTTTTGGAACAGTTTAAGTCCCAGTGTTGCTGAAAAATGTTAGAACAGCATCGTAAACCATATTAAGTGGTTCCATTCTTTCACATCGTACTCCTACATTTTTCTGTGTGGTATTATTTAATTTCTGCATTGATTTTAAAAACTTCAATTGTAATATTATTATGTAGAACTTCCAATATATGTTTTTAATCAATTATTATCATTTTACTATTCTCAATAAATAAATATTTTAGGTCTGATACTCTTGACCATTTAATTTTAGTGCTGAAATGAATACCATAAATCAGTATTTGAATATTTGTGAGTGCTATTCGATTCGTATTCGAATATTCTTAGATGTCATAGACAAGGTATTAAGCATATTTGATAGTTTGTATTATTAAGTGGGTGTATGTGTAGTCTGCTTAAACATGTATGTTCGAAGTTGACATTTAATGCATTAGTATCCATTGAATTAGGTGCGCATTTATCTTTTAGGCAAGTAATAATATACTTAATATTTTTTTTTAAAATTTCCATCAACTTCAATCAAAAGATTGATTACTTCTTTAATAAAATACTGCAGTCCTGAATCCTGTATGAGACTGATACATAACTTCGTAAGTCATTCCAAATATTTCAGCCATGTTTGATATAGTATTAAAAAGAAAACCAATAACACTCATTATTCCGGAAATGTTCTGTTTATTTTAAAAAAAAAAAAAAAAGGTATCAAGGTATCTTTTAAAAAAAAACTTTCGATATTAACTCTCCATAGCTCACACTCGTTCAAACATTTAAGCAAATTATTTCTTCATTGTCTGATATGAAATGAAAATCCAGAATTTTGTCTTCGTTGGATGTTAACCCTGCTTTTACTTTCAATGTTAACAAGCATGGCAGGTTATAGACTCTATCAAGCATGGCAGTCATAGATGGCTTGTCTTTACTTTCGTCCAGAGTAAAATGTTTCCAGCTTCTCTTTTCCATCGTAACAAAAATATGGGTGTTAAACATGTGATCGAATATTCGAATGCTAAATATACATTCGAATATTAGAAATTTACTATTCATTCACGAATATTCGAACATTCGTTTCAGCACTGTTTAATTTTAGTTTGTATTTGATTTAAATTCTGATGAATGTCTGCCCCAAATAGCAAAAAGAAAATTTACCTTTTGATTGTATTATTTTTATTTTAACATTTCTTTATCTTCTTTTTCAGAGCAATATGAGGCTTTCCTAAAATTTAACCATGACCAGATTCACAGAAGGTTTGGAGATACACCAGTAAGCTGTGAGTATATTTTAATTAACACGTTGAATGTTAGAATTACAGTAGATATGTGGAAAAATTATGAGCCCCAACATTTTACCTTATATTATGAATTTTAAGGACAACATGCATTCTTTGTTAAAATATACGCTTTAATCAATCCTCGATAAAACTAGCATAATGCTTACATGATACATTTTGATATATGTATTACACTGTGATGACATCACAAGTAATTTCCCACAATACTGTTGAAATGACATTTAGTAGATTTTGCATCTCAAAACCCAATAAACAGGGATTAATACATAATATCAGGGTTAAACATGTGATCTTTCATTGTTATAAATGATTTTTATTTATTACAAATTGTAGGTTTTCTACCAGATAACATTCTTACTTGAAAAAATTCATATTCCATCACAATTCATGATAGGCCCTTTATTTAATTTGTAAGATTTTGTGTATTTACTTTGATCAAGCTAAATTTCTTTTTAATAAATTCATTATAAAAGATGTGTTTTGATTCTTCTATTGCAGATGTTTCTTAAAATATGGATGGGATTGTACCAAACTATGTGTTCTACGTGTAATTAACTGAAACACTGTTGAATGGAAGAGTTTGCATTTGTTCGGTTTTCCTGTTTGAAACTTCAATTCTAAAGGTTCACAATTTACTAAGATTGCTTAATGTGCTTTACCCTGAATTTTTTCATTCTGAGAAGATAAACAACCTGTGAAGAAGAAAAGAAAACTGTCATGAAAGTTATAATTGTGCTGTGTAAACGTGTATTTGTGAAGTCTGAAAGTGAACAATATCTGTGCTTCTGATAGAAGTGGAAACAAACTCTCATGGTGCCAATATTTAAAATCCAAACAATATTTTCATGCCTACTGTGCGTTAAAATTTCCATGGAAGACAGTGGAATTGCCATGTTGGCTAAGCTTACTGTGTTGCACATTTATCTTATTTCTTACTTTTATAAATGTGGACATCCTGATAATATTTATTAGCATGATGATAATGTATTTTACTGTTATATTCTATCTAGATACATATAGTAAATCTATTTAGTTCCTTTTACCTCACATTCACTTTAATATTATGTAATGGTCATTAAACGTAATTTAATTACTTTTGATTGAGTAACACATGTACATCGTAGAGCAGGACTTGTTCATGATTCAGTACACATGTACCCTGGATCGTGTTTTACGTTTAAGCTCTAGGTCTTTTGCACCTAGCTAGATAAGGTATTGACCATGTTTGGTTGCTTTTGTTCCTCAATTTTTATTTGGTAATTTGGCTGCCTTCAGAGAATGGTGGCATTTCTGGTGTGCATGTTAATATTTTTTAGTTCTGTGATTTTAACACAGGTAGTGTTTTTGAAGATTAACAGGTAGATTATAAAATTGTAAATAAATAAACTGTTGTGACGAGCTGCTGTAAATAAAATTTGTTGAATAAAGTAATGATACATTGGATATATTTGTTTATTCTTCTGCTATGAACATACTTGATGTAGGTTAAACATTTGAAATATTTGAATTTTAATTAGAAGAATTCAAAGATGTTACACTTCTGACTTTGGAAAAGCAATTCAGTCAAACTCGGTTATAGCAAAGTCCTAGGGACTGATGGATTTACTTCGTTATATCTGTAATTCGCTATATCTGTATAAAGAATTCGCAAGAATAACTAAAGCAAATTCACTATGTTTTCTTTCACCAGACTATAACTTTTACTAATTTAGAAAAGTGTTGAATTTGGTTATTATTCACCTCCAGGGGACTTAAAATCAGTTCGCTATATCAGTAAATTTGTTTTATCCGAATTAAGAAATAAAGTATGAATTTTCATGAATGTTGCAGAATAACCTCTTAGGTCGAGAAATGTTTGGAAATTTAAAAGCTGAGGCGTTTTTCTTTGGATTTTTAATACTCTTCACTTATTTATAAAATATATTTAAATCATATTCCTAATATTTTATGGACCATTTAATACGATACACGTTATATATTTTATGTAAAAACACGCAGTGAAAATGTGCTGGGGAGGTCCTAGGAACAGCTGCATTGATCTCTTAAAAATAAACATTTGAGGCAATACACATAGTTTTGACTGGTACTAACACGTGAAATTGAAATGGTTTTAAAACTTTTTACAGTTTGAAGTTGTACTTTCATGATCAGTGCGAGACAAATAGGTATTTCTGATCTGATAATTTACTGATGACGTTCATGGTGTATTTAAACATTGAATCATTATTTTTTGAAAGATGTGGCTTCATAACTGCAACGGTGTGTGCATACAAATTGAATAACGCGCGCTATCGTTGCAGTTATGAGGCCACATCTTTCAAAAAATAATGATTCAATGCTTATATTTACGTTTTTAAACATTTATTTCCTTCCCGCAAATATGATTTATTTTTTAAAAGCTCTGTCTTATTCACCGAGTCATGCAAAATTAACGGAATGGCCATTGGAACAGCGAAATATGCTGACAGAAATAGTGCACAGCGTTTTAAATTCTAATAACACAATTTTATTTTTCTTTCTGTTATTTAATGAATTTACTCTTGGTACACTAAGAAATTAATCAATTGCATTCATTTAACTGTCAAAATATATTTACATCAATGAAATATTTATCAGCGTAAGTATAATATCGGGTCTTGATCCGGTTTGAAGTCGCGAGAAGAGTCAGTTCATGTTCGAGAAATACTGAAGGAATACTAAATGTATTTATACGCACCAGATTTGGTGATTGGGTCTTCTGTGTTATGCGTGAATATTTACATTTACTTTCTTTCCTCCTATTAAATTGCATTGATAGATTTGAGTGATATTTACGCATAACACAGAAGACCCAATCACTAAATCTGGTGCGTATGTATACATTCAGTCTTCCTTCAGAACATGACTGACTCTCCTCTCGACTTCAAACCGGATCACGACCTGATATAATTAAAACAGTTTTTTCCAATTTTACAATATATATGTCAGGTAATTTTACAAATGTAATTACCCCGTGACCCCTACCCAAAGTAATCATACCCTGATACAAGTGTGCATGCAGTGAAGGTTCTGGGTGGAAACTTCTGCGTTGAAATACAATTCTTAGTTTCTTGAAGTAATACTTACTAATATTAGAGGCTTTCCTCTCAAAATCAATTTTAAAATTGGACCTATTGATAGTTTTACAATATATATATTAGCCAAAAATCTACTATAAATTTTTGGCATAAATGAGTGTGAAGATATAACCACCCCCCCCCCCCCCCCCCAAAAAAAAAGAACAGAATAATCCTATGTTAAAACCATTAAAACACAGTCCTTATATGACAGTCATACGTGGGTTTTGTTGTTTTTTTTTACCAATGAACATGTTACTATATTAAGTAAAGCAGCCTTTTCAGGGAGTGATCACAAAGAAATTCCATGGTTTATGAATTCTCATTTAAGCATTATTTTCTTAAGCTATGTAATATACATTAAAGTCACAAATTAGGGGGATCTATAACAGTTAAATACTATGCTCTTTTTATTTTTTCATCAACATGATCAAGTTAAATATATCAGCGACAAATCATGAAATTAGATGAATAAATTCAGACAACATGGGGAAGGGCCGGGGGCATTAGGGTTGGAAAATGGAAACCGATTAAATTTAATTTAAGGTGGCAAACTGCATGCATCAAGACTTATACTTCTTAGGAGCTGGCGATTTAAATGTGGGTTTTTTTTAATATCAAAATTGTTGAATATTACGATACCTAAGTAGTTAAAGTATTAGGTTTGTGAACAGCAGATCCAGTGTTCGACCCGCCTGGGGCTTTTGTTCATATTTACTCAATCTAATTAAAATTAGATGTTTGATCCGCTCGCTTACTCGCTACACAATCGTTTGTGTAGCGAGTAAGCGAGCGGATCAAACATATAATTTTAATTAGATTGATATTGACTTAATTTTTTTTTAATCAAAATTGGCATATTTTTCGCCCATTTTACTTACTTCTTCGTAATTGAGTAATTTTCTGTTGATTTTATCAACTATTTCAAGGGTGTAATATTTACATCTACCGAGTATGATTCCCTCTATTTCTTATGGAAACTAATAGTTATAGCTCTATATAGAAATACACAGGACTGAGATCTACACACCATGTTTATCGATTGGTCGAAACCCACATGCCACTGAAACTGACAGGACTGAAATCTACACGCCCCTTTTATCGATTGGTCCAAACACATATATACAGCGACCTAAGAAATATCACGGACTGCACAAAATAATCATATGATAATGTCAGACTCAAATTCCCATAAGAGACGATTTGGCTGTTTCTTTTAGCTAACGTACTGATGCACACTAACAGTAATGTATTGAATATTACTTTTTACAATAAATTTACCAATTTGTTAAAAGAACGATGTAAATATAAACAATAAAATACTTTCTTTGATGATTTACGTTGGTTTAATATGAAGGTATAGCGATCATTGCAGAAAAAAACTATATATATAACCTTCTAACGGGGTTATGTATTTTTTCCTGTAATGTCGCCACTTTTATTTCCCGCATAATTCACCAAAGAGAGTATTTTATTGTTTAAGTAAACCACCTTAATTAAAATAAGATTATGTTGGAGCGATTTAACAAACCTAGTTGTAATTAGATTGGCAACCGATCTTTCTTGAATTTACATGAAATATAAATTATGACACCCCCCCCCCCCCCTTTATATATGGACAGTGTTAAAATTAACAGGGAACTAGGATCCCTGCCCTCAACTGTGGCATTTTGAAATAGTTTTGGTACATGAGTACTAAACAATACCCGTTTAACCAGTCTACTTTCGGTTTGCAAGGTAAAGGTAAGAAGCGTCTGAATTTAAAATTATCAGTTTACTGTTCGAAAGCGTTTTACATATTTCGCGTGTCTTTGCGTTATGATTACCTCTTTTTCAGCATTCTATACATGTAACTAAACCATCTAATTATTATTATGATCTGACTTTAGTGAGTTAATTTATAATGCATGAAAAGAGAGAGAGAGAGAGAGAGAGAGAGAGAGAGAGAGAGAGAGAGAGAGAGAGAGAGAGAGAGGTAAATGTTAATAACACGTACGTTCTCCATGCATTTCACATCACATATATACAGGATGTCCCTGCAGCTGGACGATGAGCTGTCCTGTTCAATATGTCTGGAGCTGTACCGCTCTCCACTCACCCTGCCCTGTCTCCACAGCTTCTGCGCTGAGTGCTTGAGTGAACTAGCCCAAGGTTCAAACAGACCAACCCTAACTTGTCCCCAATGTCGAGCTGACATACAGATTCCGGGCGGGGGAGTTGCAAACTTCCCTAAAAATTTCAATTTGGAGAGCATCGTACAAAAAGTCAAACATCACAGAGAACAAAGAGAGCCCCAGTCACATGTGAAGTCTGAGGGTCTGGACGACGAATTTTGCTATCAGGATCCAGAGCCCCCAGGTATACTGATTATCAAAACAATTTTGTTTACTTAAATCATGGAGAGTAAATAAATAATATTCTATAATTCTTACAGATTGGAGAGTCCCGCCGCTGCCTCAGGACCATTGTTTTCCGCCGCCTCCAGGTCCTGGACATCGTTTTCCCCCACCCCCGAGGTTTCACCACCGTCACCATGGCCCCCGGTGGCCACACCATCACCCTACGGGGTGTGACGGGAAGCCATTCCACTCACCCCACGGACCGCGACAGAGACACCCACACGGTCCTCCCCCGCGGCATCATCATGGCCACCCCCATCATCCTCCACCCTGGCACCACCCGAGAGGACCACCGCCATAATTAAGGATTTTTTTTATGTAGTTATATTATACTTGATAATACTTTAACAGTTATAATCAAACAACTAGACTCTTGTTGCAAAAGCAACAAAAAGGTCTTCCGTTTTGATATACATGTATCAATTTAACTGTAAGACATTGCTTCTCTAACAGAGAAAAAAGTGGATATGATAATTATTGTGAATGATATATACGGACGTTACTAACATGTAAAACAACGAGAATGAAAAAGAAATCAATTTCTGAGGTACTTTCTGTGACGACCGGAAGTAACGCCGAACTAAACAAAAATGTTAACCATTTGTACAATCATAAGTTAATCTTTCCTCAAAGTTTGGTTGTTCACGTCTCTGCCAAATCTAAGATCTCTTTGGAACAATTATTTTTGTCTCGGGACCGGAAACGGACAAACGGAAGTGGTAATAAAAACAAAAGCTGGTATTTGTCATACATTTGCTCAGCGTACATCACTGTTTGTCAGGCTAGATGAAACATCCAAGAAAGTTAGTTAAACTTGTTAAAAACATGATTTGTTTGAAGCCTTCCGGTAAGAACCGGAAGTGACTTTTGACAAAATTAAACCCGTTAAACACATCCCCAATCAAAGGACTATGTGCGGTATGGTCAACTATCTGCCCCCGATTTCAACCAATTTTTAAATAGTATCGTATAAAAATAAAATCTTCACAAATCATTGTATAGAGGATGCCTATAACTTTAATAATGATTTCAGTCATCATTGCTCATTCGCTGTGTATCTATGACGTCACCTAAATGGCCCAATTCCCGCAAATTTGCAAACAAATGAAAATATTCTCATTTTTGCTCTATATTTTGCATTCGGAAGTATAGAGCGCAGGTCTGCTCAAGTGCGATTTTAACATATACTTTTCTTCAGATAGTTATACACATTATACTAAAATATGGTACTTGAGCAAGCCTGCGCTCGATGTTTCCCAGTCGAAAAACCATCGGAAAACACCCATATTTTGCTACAAAACATCAATTTATCAAAATAATGCAATATTCATGACGTCATTTCTACATTATGACGTCACTGTGGTGATAACCTTTTACACCTTTATTTCCAATATGATTTTAACTATCTTTCACCTTATTTTAAAGCTCTTTCTAAAACTTCGATTTTGGGGGGCAAAAATTGCATAAAACCGCACTTAGTCCTTTCTATCAATCATGAAAGTGTCGTGTCTAATTAGCTTACAGTGACACAAATCTGAGAAATCTAGTTAAACTTTTAAAAAAACTTGATTTGTTTGAACTCTTCCTGTGTGGACCGGAAGTGACGGTCGACAAAATAAAAACGGTTAAACACATCTATCAAATAATATATATAAGTTTTGTGTCTTGATCTATCACAGTTTCTGAGATCTTATTTATACTTTGTTTTTAAAAAAGAAGGCTATCTGAGATATATGAGATGTCTCACCGGAAGTAGAACTTTTTTTACCAGGTGTAGATGACTTTTTGTATTTCTATAGCTAAAATGTTACTTCAATTCTAAATAACCAAAATCTTTTTAAAAATATCAAAATTGAGTCTTTTTCCTGTGACGACCGGAAGTTACGCCGGATGAAACAAAATAGTGTTAACACCTGTCCATACACAGGTCTATAATCCTACAAGGTTTGGTTGTTGAAGTCGCTACCGTTTTTGAGATCTCGTCGATATAAGGTTTTTTGTCTCGGGACAGGAAACGGACAAACGGAAGTGCTAAATGAAATTTAAATTTTTTATATCTTGTTACTTTCCTATTTTACATTATTATTCATCGAAGTAGCTAAAACTATCAAATAAAAACAGTTTAACGGATAAAGAGTTTGATTTGTTTGAACTCTTCCGCTGTGGACCGGAAGTGACGGAAGACAAAATGAAACTGTTTAAACACATCTTCAATCAAATGTCTATGATTAGTGAAAGTTTCGTGTCTTGATCACGTACAGTACCTGAGAACTTGCGGGTACAAAATATGTTTTAAAAAAGCTTCCTGAGATAATCGAGATATCTCACCGGAAGTAGAATTTTTTTGTTTATTTAACATTGTATAGATGACATTTGTAAGAATCTATACTCATATCTTTATTCTATGGAAAATAAATTAAATACGTAAAAACAAAAAATTTTGAAGAGCTTCCGGTGACGACCGGAAGTTACGCCGAACAAAACAAAAATGTTTAAACACATCTACAACTATAGGTCTATCATCCCTCAAGGTTTGGATGTTCATGTCTTTATCGTTTCCGACATCTCGAGGTGACAAGCTTTTTGTCCCGGGACAGGAAACGGACGAACGGAAGTGAGTTTAGAAAATCTTTTACAAAAAACCTCTAGATGTTTATATTTTCAGTCATTCCTGAAAATTTTAGAACAATTCATCAAGACATCTCTGAGAAATTCATAAGACAAAAAGGGGAAAAAAATAATAATAATAACTAGACACGATCTCGTTGCGAGCAACGAGGAGGTCTTCCGTGCGATTTTTTGAAAGTTATATGACCTTGACTTTGGTATTTGACCCTTTATCTCCTTATCGGGGCAACAATAAAATAAATTGATGGTTGAATTTTGTTAGGAACATCATTCTCAGCATTTTATTCTATATTGATTTTCAAAATGATGCTTTTTAAAATATTTGTTCTGTTTGAGGTAGGTTAACAACGTTCTGGCCCCTTAAAACCCATTAAAAACCCCTTAATATATAAATATACACATATAAATGTGAGATGAATACATTGCTTCCTAAATATATAACAAAATATTTTTCAGTAAAGTGCTATGGAAGAAAGACTTTGGAGCCCTTTTGGTCCCTAAATTGAAGGGCCAGCCCCTTTTTCTTGGCATCATACGAAAGTTCTTTTGATATTAAACATATTTTGTTCAACAAGTGTTTAGAAATTCTTTACCGTTTTTGAGCTATCTGGGATATAATGTTTTAGGGGCCGACCCCTTATCTCCTTATTGGGTACAGATAAACGATTCTTTTTTTATTGAATATTGTTTAAAACATCACTCAAAGCATCTTTTATTCTATATTGCTTTTCAAAATATTTGTACTTTTTGAGATACATTCGATCGAAGATTTTGACTTTTGACCCCTTAAAAACCCCTAATTACGTAACGCATAATAAAATTTTTATAATGTACAGTTTTATTAGTGAAAGATGAACATTTTTGCTTCTTAAACATATTACAAAACATTTCTCAGTAAAGTGCTATGGAAGAAAGACTTTAGAGCCCTTTAAGCCCCTAAATTGAAGGGCCAGCCCCTTTTTCTTGGCATCATACGAAAGTTTTTTTTATATTAAACATATTTTGTTCAACAAGTGTTTAGAAATTCTTTGCCGTTTTAGAGCTATCTGGGATAGGACGTTTTAGGGGCCGACCCCCAATCTCCTTATTGGGGCCAGATAACGAAACTTTTATGATTGAATATTGTTTAAAACATCATTCTAAGCATTTTTTATTCTATATTGCTTTTTAAAATATTTGTCCTTTTTGAGATATATTCGATCGAAGTTTTGGACTTCTGGCCCCTTAAAACCCCTAATTACGTAACGCATAATAAAAATTTTATAAAGTGTAGTTTTATTAGTAAAAGATGAACATTTTTGCTTCTTAAATATATTACAAAATATTTCTCAGTAAAGTGCTATGGAAGAAAGACTTTAGAGCCCTTTTGGCCCCTTATTTTAGGGACCAGCCCCTTTTTCTTGTTATCAAACGAAAGATCTTGTAAATATAAATTTTATTTGCTCTATATGTTATGGTAAAATATTTTCAGGAAAGGAGATAAAGAACGAAAACCATTAAAAATTACGGTGTTTTTTCAAACTCCATTTTCGGGTCCAGGCGAGCTTCAACGCCTTTGAAGCCAGACAACCATAAATGCCTTTAAACACATCTACAATCTTTTGTCTACAATCCCTGAAAATTTAAATTCAATATCTTTTTTCGTTTAGGAGGAGATAGCAAGACAAAATGACCCTCTAAAAATCACTAAAACGTCAATATCTCCCGAACGGAAATGACGTCATTAAAATAAAAAATTATATATAAGCTTTTTATCAATATCTACAAGATCTGAAATTTTCACGAAAATCGGTCAAGTCATTTTCAAGAAATCGCTTGTACAAAAAAGCGTAAGAAAAAAAAAAAATAACTAGACACGATCTCGTTGCGAGCAACGAGGAGGTCTTCCGTGCGATTTTTTGAAGGTTATATGACCTTGACTTTGATATTTGACCCTTTATCTCCTTATTGGGGCAACAAAAAAAAAATTGATGGTTGAATTTTATTAGGAACATCATTCTCAGCATTTTATTCTATATTGATTTTCAAAATAATGTTTTTTAAAATATTTGTTCTGTTTGAGGTATGTTATCTGCAAAGTTTGGTACTTCTGGCCCTTTAAAACCCATTAAAACCCCTTAATACGGAACACATGATAAAATAATTATAATATGTTGTTAAATAAATGTGAGATGAACATTTTTGCTTCTTAAACATATGACAAAACATTTTTCAGTAAAGTGCTATGGAAGAAAGACTTTAGAGCCCTTTTGGTCCCTAAATTGAAGGGCCAGCCCCTTTTTCTTGGCATCATACGAAAGTTCTTTTGATATTAAACATATTTTGTTCAACAAGTGTTTAGAAATTCTTTGCCGTTTTTGAGCTATCTCGGATATGACGTTTTAGGGGCCGACCCCTAATCTCCTTATTGGGGCCAGATAACGAAAATTTTATGATTGAATATTGTTTAAAACATCATTCTAAACATCTTTTATTCTATATTGCTTTTTAAAATATTTGTCCTTTTTGAGATATATTCGATCGAAGTTTTGGACTTTTGGCCCCTTAAAACCCCTAATTACGTAACGCATAATAAAAAATTCATAATGTATAGTTTAATTAGTGAAAGATGAACATTTTTGCTTCTTAAACATATGACAAAATATTTCTCAGTAAAGTGCTATGGAAGACACACTTTAGAGCCCTTTTGGCCCCTAAATTGAAGGGCCAGCCCCTTTTTCTTGGCATCATACGAAAGTTCTTTTGATATTAAACATATTTTTTACAACAAGTGTTTAGAAATTCTTTGCCGTTTTTGAGCTATCTCGGATATGATATTTAAGGGGCCGACCCCTAATCTCCTTATTGGGGCCAGATAACGAAAGTTTTATGATTGAATATTGTTTAAAACATCATTCTAAGCATCTTTTATTCTATATTGCTTTTTAAAATATTTGTCCTTTTTGAGATATATTCGATCGAAATTTTGGATTTTTGGCCTCTTAAAACCCCTAATTACGTAACGCATAATAAAAAATTTATAATGTATAGTTTTATTAGTAAAAGATGAACATTTTTGCTTCTTAAACATATTACAAAATATTTCTCAGTAAAGTGCTATGGGATAAAGACTTTAGAGCCCTTTTGGCCCCTTATTTAAGGGACCAGCCCCTTTTTCTTGTTATCAAACGGAAGATCCTGTAAATATAAATTTTATTTGCTCTATATGTTATGGTAAAATATTTTCAGGAAAGGAGATAAAGAACGAAAACCATTAAAAATTACGTCTTTTTTTTAACTCGATTTTCGGGTCCAGGCGAGCTTCGACGCCTTTGAAGCCAGACAACCACAAATGCCTTTAAACACATCTACAATCTTTTGTCTACAATCCCTGAAAATTTAAATTCAATATCTTTTTTCGTTTAGGAGGAGATAGCAGGACAAAATGACCTTCTAAAAATCACTAAAACGTCAATATCTCCCGAACGGAAATGACGTCATTAAAATAAAAAATTATATATAAGGTTTTTATCAATATCTACAAGATCTGAAATTTTCACGAAAATCGGTCAAGTCGTTTTCAAAAAATCGCTTGTACAAAAAAGCGTAAGAAAAAAAAAAAAAAATAAAAGGGAAAAAGAAACAAAGCAATAACAATAAGGTCTTCCGTTGGAAACGGAAGACCTTAATAAAAGGGAAAAAGAAACAAAGCAATAACAATAAGGTCTTCCGTTGGAAACGGAAGACCTTAATAAAAAGAAACATTACAATCACTATAAGGTCTTCCGTTGGAAACGGAAGACCTTAATGAAATGCTTTCTTTGGTGATTCATGTGGGAATTAAATGTAGATGGCAACATTGCAGAAAAAAATACATATATATAACCCACGTTAGCAGGTTATGTAATTTTTTTCTGTAACGATCGCTGCCATCATAACCCGTATTAATCATCAACGAGAACATTTTAGAACCGTTTTAACAAGAGTTTGGACTTAATGCAGTATGTGACAAACTCTGATTTGATTAAGGCAGGGTCTTCTCATTATTAACTGTCCAGGCATTGGCTATAATACATGTAGATATGAATACATTGAACGCAGTGTTTGAGTTCACATTTTTCTTTTTAACAAATTAATGAATTGATTGTAAAAAGTATACGCAAAATTAACTAATTTACTGTTAATGTTCACCAGTTCGTGAGCTGACAGAAACAGCCAAATCGCCTTCTATGGGAATCTCAGTCTGACATCACAATGATTATTTCGTGCAGTTCGTGATTTTTTCCTAGGTTGTTAAGATTTTCGTCCAAATGATAAAAGGGGCGTGTAGATTTAAGCAAAATCTTGTCAATTTCTATATAAAGCTATGAATTTACAATCAATTTCCGTAAAGAATCGAATAGAGGGAATCACACTTGGTGAATGTAAATATAATTTAAATTATTGCATATTTTGTTGAGGAAATCAAATTTCATAATTGCTTCTGCAAAAGAGAACAAAAATGACAATTGATGTAAGGTTTTAGGCAATCCGTTTGCATACTTATTGGTGTAGCAAATATAAATATTGCATATTATTGTTTAGACAGTCTAGATGTGCATAATTAAATTCCATAAAATTACACAATACGTTCAAGATAATGAATTATATATATACATGGTATTTTATACGATTTTCATAAATCTGTTGATAAATGAGCGAGACTATATTGAATCCCTTGTATATTATATTCGTGCAAATTGACTCGTTTTATTTCAGACTTCTTTGTTACGCTATATACAAGAGGCCCTTGGGCCACATATCTCACCTGAACAAATGTACTTTATCATTTTATTTCGAAACGTTTGAATAAATATGAAACTTTTTAAAATTTGACAATACTTTAAATTACATATAAAAAGCCCACTTTTTAGGCATCATATCCTTAGATCTCAGAGGCATCAACTGCAAGATCAATTTTATTACCCTAGACCTCAACATAATAAAGATTACAAAATTGTTAAATGAACCTTAAATAATTATTAAACTGAAGTGAAAGAAGGTCAATGTGGCCTTGATGTAAGGATATAACTTATATATATGAACTTTGAACCTTTTTGGGGTCTAGTATTGATCTGGGGGCCATTTCGCAATTTAGAATCTACACAATCAGAAGATGCCTGCATAGTTATATTACAAATCGTAGCATTGTAGTTCTTGAGAAGATTTTCCTTACATATTTCTATGTTAAACTTTAAACCCCTCCTGGGGCCCTAGCATTGTCCTATGGATCACTATTCTAACAATTTAGAATCTACACTATCTTAGGATACTTGCATAGAAATATTATATAAATAGTGCCTGTTTGGAGGGTAACAGTTGAAATTGACACCCCGAAAAAACCATTGTCAACCGACGCGAAGCGGAGGTTGACAATGGTTTTCGAGGGGTGTCAATTTCAACTGTTATCCTCCCAAACAGGCACTATTTATTTTGTTATACTGAATGTCTTTTTTAAAAATTTTAAGAAAATTTTACTGCTTTTATATAGGAATAACGTGAATTCTACAGCGAACCGTACGCGCATAATTTTCGCGCATGTAACATTTTTTAATGTTACCCGTTGCCAAGTGCGTTGCTAACGCTGAGGGTAATAGTAAATATTATTAACTGCGTCTTAACCAATCAGATTTCAGTATTTAACATGAAAGTATAACAACACAAATTATAGCATTATACATTTTAGTTCTTCAGAAGAAGAGTTTAAAAAGTTTTCTTTATGTATTTCTATGTTAAACTTCGAACCCCTCCTGGGGCCACCGTATTAATGGTCCTGGGAAATTTCAAAATTACTCTTTTTTAGGATCTTTGCATATTAATCTCACAAATTACAACATTGTAGCTCTTGAGAAGAAGATTTTAAACAATTTCCCTATATAATCCTGTGTTAAACTTTGAACTCCTCCTGCAGCCTCAGTTTTGGTCCGGGGGTTAATGTTTTAACAATTTAAAATCTACACTGAAGATGCTTGCATACATGTAGTATTATTACAAATTGTAGCATTGCAAAAAATCATTAAACATTTTCCCTGTATATTTTCTACGATTTTTGGGAGTTGATTTTAATCAACTCTCTTATGAAGTTACTCTGGCAAACCGAAAGTGACACAGTGTTTGGACCTAAGCACAAATCATCACCGCTGACAAGACTTAGTTCTTGAAAATGATAGAAAAATTCGATGTAATGTATGCTGAAGCATTGTTTTTCAAGGAAACTCATCTATAAACACTTTGAAAATAGTCAGATTTTATATAATACAAACAATTTAGATATTTTTGTAGACTCATGTGTTCCTACGCCAGAGTGTAATAAAGTCTCGTTCAACCAGACGCTCGGCTGTCTCCGTAAATCTCCGACAAACAGAGAGGCTCTCTTGGTTGTCGGAGATTAACGGAGATAGCCGAGCGTCTGGTTGAACGAGACTAGAGTTCGATATCACTAGTGCTTGGAACAGAATTACAGTCAAGTCGTACCCAACCCGACTCGCACCCAAACCAACTCGTACCCAAATATTTGAGTACGACTTCACTAGTCAACTCGTACCCACGGGGAAAAATATATTTATACTAGGAAAATAAAATGAATGGCTTTTATTCGTATGTTGTTATGTTTTGTATATTATCGATAACATTAATATGCGAATTGTATAACAAATTTAAAAGAATTTGTTATAAAAATCTGGTATACTATAGTTCTGTACTTGAATACGGACGGATCATGAATGGTTATGAGCAGGTTAACTATCATCAATTAAAATTAAAATTAATTGCTTTATGTGATTCCGTTCAACCGATCAACCAATGAGTTTGTCAGCACAAAATAAACATGCTGCTCATAATTAATAAGAAACACACATTTTCATCACTTTTGGTAGATCAACATGGTTCGAAAGAGGTGTGTTTCCTGCAAGAAAACGGTAAGTAAATCACTATATTATAGATATTGTTTTATAATTAAAACATATTTTTTGAGTTATCAAATGGATTAGGCAACAGGCAAAGTTAATTTAAAGTTAAATAAAACATAAATAAAAAACATAACATATGAATGAAAACTATTGTATTTTATTTTCCTAGTATAAATATATTTTTCCCGTGGGTACGAGTTGACTAGTGAAGTCGTACTCAAATATTTGGGTACGAGTTGGTTTGGGTGCGAGTCGGGTTGGGTACGACTTAACTTGATTCCTTAATTGGAACCATACGATTTTTAGAATTGTTTCGATTACTAATATACATAGTTTGAAATCTATCTTTAAATATTACACAACATGGTTCATATGGGGTTTCTCGAAATTCTTGTCGGAAAAGTCTAAAAATTCATATAATAAAAAAGTGCTTATATAATTCAAATACAGACTAGAAACTAATTGCCATGCAAGATTAGTTGATTTTAAAATAAATGATAATCGATAAAATCAACTCCCCTCATGCAGTACTTCAGTACTTTGATTACAATTTAGAATCTTCACTTTATTTGCAAGCAATGGGATAAATATAGGCAATTACTGGTGCAGTGGTTCTTGGGAAGATTTTGTAGTTTTAAGACACACACCCTCAGGGTTTTCATCATTTTTTGTTAAAAAAAAAAGATATCAATATTATATTATGGAAAACAAAATGTGTCCCAAACCGCAACCCCCTAAATTCACTAAAGTGGCAAACAGCAATTTCCCACTTGAAAATTTCAATTCATTTTAACTATTGTATAATGTAAATTTACAATTAATCATTCAATGATCAGTTATCAATTTAAAAAAAAAGAAGAATTGAACAATTCAATCTCTCCTCAAAACTAAAATTAAAATGTTTTCGACAAGAGGCGAAATTAAATATATATGATTTTTCTTTGTAGGCCACAAAAAGCAATTGATTTAGACCAGTGGTATATTTACAATAATATAATCATTCGGTCATCTTTGGTCGCTATCTCATTTCGGGTCCTTTCGGGACGTTTCGCTCCTATATACGTTTCGCGCTGAGACGTTTCGCTCCTAAAGACCTTTCGCGCTGAGACGTTTCGCACCTATATTATTTATTATATATTATTATTATATATATATTGCGATGTTTATAAAATAATAATATTTAGATAAATATTTATAAATAGATATATATGCGTGTCATTTGAAAACATATGATCAATGTTATTGTGGCACATTCACTGATAACTTAATATTGTATAAAACGATTATCCACGTGAAGATTTATAATTATGTTTATTTAGCAATCGTTATTAAGTTCTGAATCGGTCTCCTTATAAAGGTGTGAAAATTAAATTGGAGGCGCTCCATGACAAGCTAAAGAGGAGAAATTAATTATGAGACGGGTGTTAATTATGAGAACTAGCGGTTACATATACATATGCGACATGATGATATACATCGTAATTCATCATATAAAAATTTATAACGATATATACAATATACAACTTGAAAACATTGAAAATTAAAAAAAAAATATTGTTAATTTTGCTTATTTTTAGTGTCGTTTTATCCAGGCTATATATATAAATCATCGGAAAACATTTTTTTTTTCATTTATACACAGTGTTTAATTTAAGTAAATATAATGAGTAAATATTAATACGAAATACATCGCAATAATCATATATATTTTTTAGAACGATATATATAATGCGATGTTTTAAGATAAATATTTATACAAAATATTAAAATTGACTGCATTAAAAATCCTTCTTTTTAAATTGTCTTTGAAAAAATCTGAATTTATATAATGTACCAAATCATTATCCGTGTGCACATATAATCATGTTTATAAAGCAATCATAATCAAATGTCTAATCAGCTTTCCCTTTTTTATAACTAATTTGGAGGCCCTCAATGTCAAGCTAGAAGTTAATGGTGTTAATTAGTTTACTGCATAATTACCACATAATTAATAGGCGCGAAACATCTCGGGGCGAAACGTCTCGGAGCGAAAGGTCTTTCGGGGCGAACCGTCCCGCATTCCTTTCGGGCCAGTTTCAGAAAATAGACGCATTTCACTTCCGGTGTAATTGCACTCGAGGATTTCTCGTGGTTGGGAACAATCTTTTTGTCTGAAAAAAACATTGAGGAAACAATCTAATTTGTTTCTTACTTCTGATTCGTTGTAAATAACAAGAATGCCGAAGAATAAAGGTAAAATATAGCAAAAAAATAAGGTAAAAAGTATTGAAAGATGGCGGATTATTTTTAACATATTGCGTATTGAGATCATTTTCTATTTAATAATTTCCGTCAAATATTATCAATTTAATTCAGTACTGTATATTTTTATCTGTTGAGAGACGTCTTAGATATCAAATATTACATTTTTCGAGTTATGTTTCTTTTCAATAAAAAAACATCATTTGTGGTTCAACATCGCTGAACATGTTCAACCACTGGTTGTTACAATATAGATCTGTTGATTTCTTCCATGTTTGGTCTTTAGTACTCAACATTTAAAGTACACTTTACTATCCCATAATGAACAAATGTCTAACTTCTAATTTGTTTATTTGTTGAAGCGATTTTATAAAGCTTGATGACACATCTGTAAACAACTTTTTCTACAGTTCTAATCATTGTTGTCAAAACATGACAGGCAATGGTACCAAAAAATCAGTCACACAAAGAGAAATAAACATTGTGTATTGCATGTTTTTATTTCTTATTGGAGTTTCCAAGAGCTTATTTTAATCTTGGATTACAAGGTACTTTTTCTAAGAAACAGAGTAACTGGTAAATACAGGTTATTTGTCACAACCATTATATTTACTTATTATAATAAAATTTGAATCAAGAAGAAAAATACAAATTCTTTTTATAGGAAAGGGAGGAAAGAACAGGAGAAGGGGAAAGAATGAGAATGAAAATGAAAAAAGAGAGTTGGTCTTCAAAGAGGATGGGCAAGGTAAGATCAATTTACATGAAGCTTGATCAAAGCACTTGCCTGTAATCTGAAGCTTCAAAATACCAAACCTACACGAAGGGTGAAAAAATGAGAGCTTATAAGGTTTTCACACAAATGATTTTTATTCGTTTACATTAATACAAATACAGTGAGTATTCAACTGGACAAGCTACATGTAGGGTAACTCTTTAATGATCTTTCCTGTTAGCTATAAAGATAATCCCATTTAGTATTGAATATATGTCATGTAGTATTAATGTAAACATATTACATTTGGCTATGTATTCTTCTAAGCGTTTTTTTGGTGGAATGCAGCTTCCGCTAGATCAAGAATAGATTTTTTAATTTAAATATTTTATTGACTTGCTGCTAATCCAGTTTAAATTAAGAATAAATCTGTTTATATTTGTGAAATAATGGAAGTGTCCCTGATTTCTCAAACTTCTTCCTATTTTTTTCAAATTCTATGTGAGGGAGAAATGAAATCTCCCTAAAATTTTGCCATAGGTTGGTCCCTGAACACATGTACCGGTATATATTTCATTTGTTTGAAGAAAAGTTCATTCAATAGATTTATTGATCATGTTGATCTAGCTATGAATTATAAATTTTATAAATAGATATTTTCAAAATTTATGCTGATATCTCTTACTTACGATGAAGAAATCCAACCTTTGTTGGAATTTGAAAGTTTACATTATCGATTTTATAATCAATTGTGGGCTATTGATTCATTTTGATTATCGATAATAAAATTGTTTCAATTTTACAACACTACTTTTAATATTATTTTTGTTTCTCTGAAGTATGCTAGGGTTTTAAAGATGAAAACAAATCCAGACTTGTGCCAAAATTAAAATTTTCACTTTTTATCTTTTTGTTTTAGAGTATGCACAAGTTACAAAAATGTTGGGCAATGGTCGCCTAGAAGCGCAGTGCTTTGATGGAGTGAAGAGGCTATGTCACATCAGAGGAAAACTACGAAAGAAGGTACAGAGATTGGCTTTGCTATATTTTAACAATTTATATATTATTCTGTACAATTCCCTTCCATAAAATACCATGGTAAATTACTGGAGATCCCTTATTTTAAAAAAAAGAAGCCTTTTCTGGGCCAAGAAAATGCATAAGGCCGGTGCTTATCCCTTATCCCCAGTTTCAGAGGTGCTAAGGGTGAGTAAGAGGACGAGAGTCATTAAATTCCCCATAGACGGGACACCAGTCCAACTTGGGTTTACTCCTAGCATAAGCTGGTACCCAATTTCAGATGGCTGGACTGAGACAAATTAGAGAAAGTGTCTTGTCTAAGTACACAAAAGACCACACCTAGTGACCACATCAAGTTTTAACCAGCAACCTATGGGTTACTGGCCTAACGCCTTTGACCACTGAGCCATGTGCTCCATGAAGATCCCTTATGCAAGGAATTAAAGATTCTTAAATCTGAAAGGATGGTTCTTGCAATTTATTATACCCCCTGTAAACAAAGTTTGGGGGGGATATATAGGAATCACCTTGTCTGTCCGTCCGTCCGTCTGTCTGTCTCTCTGTACAATCGTGTCCGGTCCATATCTTTCTTATGGAGAAACATTGGAAGTTCTTATTTCACACAAAGATTGCTTATGACCTAAGGGTGTGTCATGACTTTGACCTAAGGTCATTCGGGCTAGGTCAAGGTCACTGGCAGAAAAAATGCAAAATTCGTGTCCGGTCCATATCTTTCTTATGGAGAAACATTGGAAGTTCTTACTTCACACAAAAATTGCTTATGACCAAAGGGTGTGTCATGACCTTGACCCAAGGTCATTCAAGCAAGGTCAAGGTCACTGGCAGGAAAAATGCAAAATTCATGTCCGGTCCATATCATCCTTATTGAGAAGCATTGAATGTTCTTACTTCACACAAATATTGCTTATGACCAAAGGGTGTGTCATGACCTTGACCCAAAGTCAATTGAGAAAGTTCAAGGTCAATATTTCAAAAATGCTAAATTCTGTCTGTGTCATGTCTTGTATTGATGGAAATATTAGAAGCTAAAATTTGACACAAAGCTTTCTTGTCTCGGGCCACATAAAATTATTTTTAGATTCTCATCCCTGTCTCTCTGAAAATGGCCTGCACCGGTGAAATTTTTTTGGGGGGGGGAAAATGTGTGGAAAAATTTTTTTTGGAAGAAATCGGGCTCAGTATACCAATAATTCAAAATGTTTAAATATTAAATGGCTGCTTGACATGTGGATTTCGTTTGATTCGAGTCATGGTTGTTAACAGAAAGATGCAAATGTCCTCATGCATTAACAGTTAACTTAAAATAAAATGGAATCAAAGGATAGAAATTGGTTTGTTTACTCCTATTAGCATTAACAGTTTTAAAAAAGAGAGCAGTTGTTATTTATAGAAAATGGACGGTGAAATAGATTCATCCAATATTTTCTATACATGTAATAGCAAAAATACACGCGTTATGATTTTTTTCTTAGCGGGGGGTATCAATTGTGAGCTTGCTCACTGTACCTCTAGTTTTTTTTCAGGTTTAGTTAGGATTTTACAGTATATTGGGGAAAGGAGGATCTTTTTTTCAATTGAACTTTAAGCTGAAAAATGTATTATGACAGAAATGTATGATGTTAATTGGAAGTGTTATGAAAAGCTTTTTATTAATTGTTATTTAACAGGTTTGGATAAATGGTGGTGATATTATATTACTGGGTCTTCGAGACTTTCAAGACACAAAGGCTGATGTCATTCTAAAATACACAGCAGATGAAGCCAGAAATCTGAAAGCCTATGGAGAACTTCCTGAATCAAGTCAGTCTTTGTTTAATAAATACTTTGTTTATTTTGTAGTTCTGACAGGAAAAATCTCTTTTGATTGATTTCTCTTTGTAGCCAAATGTATGTCTTTATAAACTCAATTCTCCATTACCTGTACAATACAGTGTATAATGACAATGAATATATATGATATGATAATAGATATATAAAAATATGTTATGGCTGCTTTTCAGTGTTAATATTATGTATTTCAGGCTAATTTATATCATTAAAAGTTTGAAATTGGAGTCGGTCTCAGTGTGTAATTCTGTTTTGGTTTGTGTTTTACAGCAAGAATCAATGAGAATGTCAATGATGATGAAGATGAGCACGACATTGAGTTCGGAAACTTCGATGGGGATGATGATGAAATTGATGAAGTGAGTTCTATTTTTATCCCCTTTTTATTTGAATTAGGTGAATATCCACCATGTTCATAGATATTTATATTGAATACCAATTGTGGCTAAATTTTAAACAAAAAAGAGATCTTTTTAGCTCACCTGAGCCAAAGGCTCAAGTGAGCTTTTCTGATCACAATTTGTCCGTTGTCTGTCGTCGTTGTCGTTGGCGTTGTAAACTTTTCACATTTTCATCTTCTTCTCAAGAACCACTGGGCAGATTTCAACCAAATTTGGCACAAAGCACCACTAGGTGAAGGGGATTCAAGTTTGTTCAAATGAAGGGCCACGCCCTCTTTAAAGGGGAGATAATTGAGAATTATTGAAAATTTGTTGGTATTTTTCAAAAATCTTCTTCTCAAAAACTATTCGGCCTGAAAAGCTCAAACTTGTGTGGCGGCATCCTCAGGTAGTGTAGATTCAAGTTTGTTCAAATTATGGTCCCCAGGGGTAGGGAGGGGCCACAATGGGGGGATCAAGTTTTACATAGAAATATATAGACAAAATCCTTAAAAATCTTCTTCTAAAAAACTATCAGGCCAGAAAAGCTCAAATTAAAATGGGAGCCTCCTCAGATAGTGTAGATTCAAGTTTGTTCAAATCATGGTCCCCAGGGGTAGGGTGGGGCCTCAATGGGGGGATCAAGTTTTACATAGGAATATATAGAGAAAATCTTTAAAAATCTTCTTCTAAAACATTATTAGGCCAGAGAAGCTCAAATCAAAGTGGAAGCTTCCTCAGGTAGTGTAGATTCAAGTTTGTTCAAATCATGGTCCCCAGGGGTAGGGTGGGGCCACAATGGGGGGATCAAGTTTTACATAGGAATATATAGAGAAAATCTTTAAAAATCTTCTTCTAAAAAATTATTAGGCCAGAAAAGCTCAAATAAAAGTGGAAGCTTCCTCAGGTAGTGTAGATTCAAGTTTGTTCAAATTATGGACCCCGGGGCTAGGATGGGGCCACAATTAGGGGATCAAGTTTTACATAGAAATATATAGACAAAATCTTTAAAAATCTTCTTCTAAAAAACTATCAGGCCAGAAAAGCTCAAATTAAAATGGAAGCATCCTTAGGTAGTGTAGATTCAAGTTTGTTCAAATTATGGATCCCGGGGGTATGGTGGGGCCACAAGAGGGGGGTCATGTTTTACATAGGAATATACAGAATTTTTTTTTAAAAATCTTCTTCTCAAAAACTATAAGGTCAGAAAAGCTTAAATTTGAGTGGAAGCATCCTCAGATAGTGTAGATTCAAGTTTGTTCAAATCATGGTCCCCAGGGGTAGGGTGGGGGCCACAATTAGGGGATAAATTTTTATATAGGAATATATAGAGAAAATCTTTAAAAAAATTTCTTTTCAAAACTTTATGGCCAAGAAAGCTCAAATTGTAACCATCCTCAGATAATGTAGATTCAAGTTTGTTCCAATCATGGTCCCTGGGTGTAGGGCGGGGCCACAATGGGGGATAAATTTTTATATATAGAGAAAATCTTTAAAAATCTTCTTCTCAAAACTATAAGGCCAGGAAAGCCCAAATTTAAGTGGAAGCATCCCAAGATCGTAAAGATTCAAGTTTGTTTAAATAATAGTCATGGGGTATGGTGAGGCCACAATGGGGGATGAATTTTTACATAGGAATATATAGAGAAAATCTTTAATATCTTCTTTTTAAAGACTATTTGGCCAGAAAAGCCTAAACTTGTGTAGAGGCATCCTCGGATAGTGTAAATTCAAGTTTGCAAAATCACAGTCCCTAGTAATAGGGCTGGGCCGTGACGGCAGTTTGAATTTTTACATAGGAATATATAGAGAAAATCTTTAAAAATATTCTGGGAAAGTGTTCGGTCCAAAACTCAATACTTAGTGTGAAAGCACAGGTTATGCAGATTTAAGTTTGATGAAACCATGATTCCCTAGAGAAAAGGGGGGGCCACGAAATGGAGGGGGGGGGGGGGTAAATTGGAATAGAGAAAAATCTTCTTACAGGTACAACAACAAAAGGGGCTTGGTATTTACCCAAAAAAAGAGGTGGATAAAAATTGACAGATTTTCTATTTTTTTTAGCAAGATCTACTGTACTTAGTTGTCAAGATATTTTGATACTGTAATGCTAATTTGATCAGAATAATGGCAATTGTTGCTCAGGTGAGCGATGTGGCCCCTGGGCCTCTTGTTTCATTTAGGAATTATATAAGTTTAAAAGAATCTTTGACCCAGGTAACGGTAAAGACATGTGATCTTAATTTATGATCAAATGAGATTTTACAGTAATTTTGGCACCCTTCGCCTTATTGTTAAAGCTTTTTAAAAATTCTTTACCTCCATAAACAAAGGGAAATTCAAGATTCTCTTTATTTTATGTTATGTACATGTACTTTAAAGTATGTTTAATGAACTTGTAACATTGAATATATCCTTAAACTACAAGTTCAATTTGTGAATCCAAAAATGATAAAGTTAAGGTTGTTATATATGTTTTCTGTGTTGTATATTTGTTTTTTTTTCTTTTTTAGTTATAGAGATCGCTGTCCAAGTATTTGGAACACACAAATTGTAACACTGGACTTGTGCTATGTAGGATGTCTATGCATCTTCTTGGATGGCACACTTGCTCTGTTTCATACATTTTGATAGTGTCTGTTGTTTGGAGTTCACTCATAATTGAACGAACAATTCTGGAAAATGTAAGGATTTTTTTTTAGGTGATAGGGATGTAATGCCAAATGTTTCATGCCTATGGACACCCATTTTCTTTTGGATGAGGGAGCTAAATCTTGAGAAAAAAATGTGTACTAAAGTCACTATGCTGAATGATTTTAGGTCAAGATGGAATGGTGACATATGGTTATTTTTCTCTGATAAGGTTATGTTTTTGTATAGATATTTTCTGTCATCTGTTCACATGCAGAATATGTATATGAAACATAGTTGTATGTTTTTTAGTCTGAATGACAGACATGCACTATTGATTATTGTGTGTTATAACAATAGAATTATGATAATTATCTTTACCTGCAACCTTTCGATACATCATTTTGCAGTGCTACACATGTACATATTGTGTAGCTGTTACCTTAAAGAGTGTTAGCTGTGTTCTGGACACAATACTGAATCACGAATTGTATCTCCGTTTCTGTAAGATACCATTAGTACCATTACTACACTGTATGTTTTTAACTTTTCTATTAAGATTAATAACTAGAATAGGTAGTAAGTGCTATGGATTGATAAATTTGATACATGTATTAAGTTTTTTTCAGATATTTCATTTAAGTATTGTACATTGTATTGTCATTTCAGTTTGATTTTTGTAACCCTACATGTATATGTATTTTTATTTTATAAAAAAAAATGCTATGGTATATACTGTTATCAAGTTCCACAATGACAAATATGTATGAATGGCATTTTTTTTTTTCAAAATGGGATTAAAAAGATTTTCTTTTAGGGATAAACATGGGTGAAATTGATGTGATTTTCTTGGAAATTGATAGCACTTTTAATGTTGTATGTTAATGTAAACATTCATGTAATTTTAGCTCTTGCATTTCTTTCATCTGCTGCCTGTTTTTTTTTTATAAGAAAAAAAGTAATTAATTCAAGGTGCCACAATAGTGACTTGAATTACTGCATCTAAAATTGTTTACAGTAAGCGCATTTATAGTTGTTAAAAAGCATTATAAAATAAGAAAAGAAAATCCTCACCTTTTTTATAAAATCATCTTTGAAAAAAAAACCTGTATAAAAACAGAATAAAAACATTTTTGTGTTTATATGCCATGTGTTTCTTTATTGTGTAATTGGCACTTTTGGATGGATATTGGTATATTTGTATATAAGACTATTGACCCATATTTCTCCTCCTCTCAATACCCCCAATGAAGCCTGAACATTTCTCAAACCCTGTTTCAATCAATCAATATGTGAATTCCAATACCACTCTTTTATGATTTGATAAGCATCATGGTATGAAATTCACCAAAAACTTCTCTATGAGATTGCTATCAAATTGGTTTCGCACATAATTGCCTTAAAATTACTCTACAGAAAGTTTTTATATAAATGTGTAAAAATAACACCCCCTTGTTCCAAATTCAGGCAGTTATACTTCAACCATTTTGATCTTCAGGCAGTTCTTTTCCATTTCTGCATCACTTATTGTGCCCTTCCCTTTTAAAAGAGAGACGTTTTGTTTTGCACTTATTTGTCAATAGACAAAGGGTTGTCCAATCCATAACTTCAGAAATCTTTTCTTAACACACATCAATCTCTGTGCAATTATACCCCTTGGTGAATACAGTAAAACTTGTTTAGTACAAACACGGATATAGTGAATTCTTGGATATAGCGAATTCCCAGATATAGCAAAGTTTTTTTGAGTCCCCGGTGAAATTCTTTACAAATCTTTGCAAAATTTTACGGTTATAACGAATTCGGATATAACGAATTATCGGATATAGCGAATTAATTTTGATTCCTGTAGAGGTGAACGATAACGAAATTTAACACCTTTATAACGAAATTCTTTACAGTTTAAAAAAGTTTGCACTATCATTTAACAAGGCAGTTTGAATCAATTTATTTTCATATAATTTTTTCAATTCACAATCCGATAATTAAAGGTATCAAAGTAATGTATTTTTATTTTAAGCCTTAATAAGCAAAATTTATTGTCTGGTTAAAGAAAACATGTACATGTATATAGTGAATTCGCCATAAATATTATTACGAATTTAGTTTACGGATAACAAATTACGGATATAACAAAGTAATTCCATTGGTCCCTTGGATTTCGCTATAACCGAGTTTTATTGTACATGATTCCTATTAAGTAAAGGTCAGTGAAATTACTCGGGACACATTACGAGGAATTCTTTGACAAAAATTCAACTAACTGGCACATCAGTACCACCAAGAGAGTAGATGGTCCTTGGTGAATTTGATGTCCACATAATATCTTGAGCTTATTGATTTCACAAGGTCAAAAGTCGTACAACTCGGATTGAACACTAAAGATATTGTCCTTGAAAACTCTTTGCTCGTATTGAGAATGAATTTATTTGTTTTCCCTATAGGTTCTGATATTTTGCTTGTCAATGGGGCATGCCCACAACAGTTGATAGTGTGATGAAGCATTGATGATGGTGTGATGGAGGATTGATGACACAATAAAGAATTCATTTATCCCATCATAGTATCATAGCAGTATTACTCCATTGTGCTATAGCTTCATTGTTATTGCACTTCTACAGCATCGTGTCATAGTCATCATGCCAATCACCATCCTCATCGCACCATCATGTCTTCGCTCCAAAGGCAATGGTGCAATAGTGAGAACTACCCGGTATGTGGCCATACCCAGATTCCTTACATTTTGATATCATTTTTTGCATTACAAAATTGAACTGTGATTTTCACTTGTATTACACATTTATTTATGCTGTGTGCCATCTCATATAATATAATTATTTGAAATTTACAGATATTATACTCAAATTCATAATTATAAGACAAAAATGGTAGATTAAAACATTGTAAATAAATTTGGATGGTGCATGCATTATTTTCTTTTTTTCATTACACTATGACTGATTTTTCAAAACAACCCTCATATTTCATGTATTTAAGCTAAATAAACAGTGATAAAAATGCAGATAAATACTTCTAAAAATATTTCGGAGAAGTTTGGCATGCAAGAATTCTCTTCATTTTTCTTCTACAGTGAAAAGATAAAATAAAATAATTTTCTTTTTTAATATTTTACTAAAAAAAAAGAAAATCTAAATACATGAATGCTTACATCATGATAATAAAAAAGAAAATGTGACAAAATATCTGCAACTTAAAACAGTGAAGCACAAGCTGTATTTTACAATGCAAGGTGAAAATGAAACAAGTAATGCTGAATGGTTTCAAGATACAGTCTTAAACTTCACAACCCTCATGTAAATCATGTATAAAAATTTTAATATATTGTTCAGCTGTCATTTGCGTAGTACATGTACAATATAGGAATATGATATATCAGTTTTTAGAATCACTCAAAACGAAATACACAGTTCAGCAGCATAACTTTACAGAAAAAACAATACATATATAACCTATAGGTATATCTTGGACACTGATTGTTGAACACATAGTGTAGTAAGTTATTTCATAACGATAATTTTGTTTTCTGTTTAGTTTAAATCCTGGAGTTTATAAATATTGTTTGCCAAAGCTTTCTACATGAAGCCTACAGTACCTCATCTATACACACACTAACATGTAGTCTCCCTGGGGTGGACCCTGACTAAGGCTTGCTGGCTCCTTCCCAGTCACTCCCACAGGCACCGCCTATCTGTCTGCTAGAGACGCCATCTACCTGTCTACTACTACTAGTACACATGAACTGCTGTGGTAACGGTTTTTTGCTCTCACTCGTCCAACTTCCTCTTTGGTTTCTTAGGGTTGCGGGAACGACTCTTTGCCTTGCACAGCGGACATATCGGAGCATTTCGGTGAATTTGTTGATGACATGAGAGGCAAGCCTACAAAAAATTGACAATACATACAAATTTTTGTGTGAAGTAAATATGAAGTACTTCAATCAAAATCACTTCCTACTTGTGTCATACCGTACATTCAATACCTGAACACAGTTTTTCTTAATTTATAAAGTAGATCCTTTCAAACAGTCCCATTTTTGATGGGAGTTTTTCGTCTTGGAACATTTACCTTCATGGGAGGTGGTTGTTGTCGGAATGATTGTTGTCTGGGCTCAGGGGGTTTCTGGGTCCGTGGTACCTGTATCTGTGTGGGTGTGGCGGGAGGGACAGATATAGTCTGGGGGATGGGAGGTTCTGGCTGGGGCTCACTGGTCCACTCTGTGTTCTGCTTCTCAAAGAAGCTGAAAATGTAAACAAAGAGAATAACTTGTATGTCAATATTGTAAAGAATATATAAACTTCAAGTTACATGTATTTTCTTTGTTAGAAATTGATCTGCCAGGGTTTTCAAAAAGTACTACCTGAAACACAGATACCTGGTATTTGGCGTATAAAACATAAGTAACTTCAGGGTTGTCACTAAAAATTGAAGTAGAAGGAAGAAATAAAAAAGTAGAAGGGGGGTCTAGGGGTCTTGCATATTGCTACATTATGTTTGAAATGCAATAATAGCCAGGGAATTAAAGCGTTATAGGCGGGTGAATTCCCCGCCTCCCAGCTCTTAGAGACAACCCTGCAGTAACCATATACAACGTACAAGTATATTTTGAATTAGCTTATGTATATCTCTTACTGAAATGATCTTTGTATATCAATTAACTAAAAGCACAATGAATTACCATTATGCATTTTACTAAAGATGTTGATATTTTAATCTTTAACTTTCTTTTATATTGAGCTCTATGCCAAAATGTGACAGACTTTCTTTGATATTTCTCCATCATATATACATATATAACAACTGAAGTGATCATGGCTTACTCAGGGGTAAGTTTTTCCTCTTCCTCCTGTAGGTCGGGCAGTTTCTCCAATCCCATAATTCCTCTCATTTGATCCACCTCGTCTTTCAGGGGACGGAACTCCTCATACAACTTTTTGGTTGACTCTAGAGATCGGTTTCTTTCCTCTTCAGCTTGTTTGATGGTTGTCTCCATCTATTATTATAAACAAGAGAGAAAATCCACATAAAGCTTTGGGAGACTTTTAATCTGCTAATAATTCTAACTACCTTGTCAATTAGTTTATGCCTACTAATTCATTAAAAAGTTTATTTTTTTTACAGTCAGAAGTAAGCTACTCTTTTTTTTAATCTACTAAATTGCTTTCTAGAAAAATATCAGAACTATGAAAAGGGTGAGAGAGATTAGTAAAACATGCATGACTGTCTTATAAAGCCTTGATATAATACGTGGCATAAAATTCAAAATCAAAATTTGATATAAAATTTAAAATCAAACAGCATAACATTTCCATAAAAAGAAGATATTTTTACCAAATTTATATCAGCATGAATTAGTCGTAATTCTTCAACATGTGCCATTTTCTCTTGGAGTAGTAACTCCATTTCTTGCTTATACTCTTCTAGCCTTTTCTCCTCATTTTCTGTGTTCTCAAACTCTTGGCGTAGTTTGCTGCGTACTTTCTCCAGATGCACAGTCTTAGATCTATAAAGAGTTAGATATAATGATAAAATTCACATATTTATGTTTATGCTTGAATGTTGAAAATTGTGCAGAACAGTGTCAGAACAAAAATAAACCTAAGGCAGATCAGGATTTTGTGTCCATTCTTTGATATTGTATTTCAATCCATATGTAATCTATTCTCTTAGTTTGGTACATCCTATTTAATAACAAGATAGCAATATGTTGAAAGTTTATACAACTTAATTCTCAGACGAATTATCCTGGTCAATTGGTTAAAAGGTCATCTCTAAAAGTACTAGGGGATTTCGTTTAATTTTTCTTATGTGTTTATGTTACTTTTAATTACATGTACATTGTTTGTCACAGCTTGCATGGATTTTTGCCAGTTGTTTTTATTGTGTTTGTTGAAATGTAATACCATTTTAACAAATATTTTTTGCATGACTCTGTATACAGCAATATTAAATTTATGGCCAAAATTCTAAGTTTAAAAGAGCCGAAATTCTCCCAGATATAATGGAATATGCGCTTCTGCACATTGTGTCCTAAACTTCTACAAAGTCTACAAAGTCCTCTAAATTCCATGCAGCGGTTGAAGAGGAGTTGAACTTACAAATTGTTCACTTCTATACTGATATTCAACATAGGGCCAAAATTCAGTGTAAGTTCTCAGAAAAATAATGGAATCAGAATTTCCTTGTAATATGCACATCTAGCTGTTATAGCTGTTATTACAATTAAAGTTTCATTGATACCTGCACTGGCTAAGCATAGAGTTTATCGACTGTCGGTCTTAAAAAAGGTGTGAATTCCAGCAGGCGACATAAGCGGGGTATTCAGGAGTTTGTTAAATCATATATGAAAAGAGATTGGCGGGTGACTTCGACATTTGCGGGGTATATATCCCAATGGCCATGTTTGAAATATCAATATTTACCTGTATTTCAATAATCATAAATACCTTTGTACCCAAACTACGTTCATCCATTAGAAAAAGTCCAGATTCATTTTAAAATGCCCCCTCTACCACTTCAGGTTTCAATACACAACCAAAAATAGAAAGTCTAAGGGGAATTTGCATTGCAGCACAAATGCAAAGTACCCGGATGATAACGTTGAAAAATTGTGCAAAGTGTCCCAAGTACTTCCGGATGGAGAAAAGATGTAAACTTTTCCCATTAAAAAAAATCTTCGAAAGGAATTTGTTTTCATTTATGTTTATTTCTCTGCTCAGTAATTGAAGAAGTGCATGCATGCATGTAAATGAAGAAATCCTGGATTTTTCCCGTGTGTCAATTTCAGATGTATATCTTTGACAGGCATGTGCATTTTTTGTTAAAATTAGTCAAAAGATGACGGAAACAGTAACCTTAGACAAACAGCAGCTACAATTCTCCTGAGCATGATTTGTCTGTTTGTCCATGTGGGAATTTTGGGGCTGATTGGATTTAGGTGAACATCAAAGCTTGCCTTGTATTTCACTATTTGTGTTTGTCACTGGTTTTGTGAGTGTGTTGGAGAGAGAGAGAGAGAGAGAGAGAGAGAGAGTACGGACAAAACAGACATGTATCTAGTCTCTGCTTAATGCTTTAACGTAAGGGTAGACAAAGAAAAATGTTGCCATGCAATGATGCATATGAAAATGTGCATGCAATTCTCTTTGGTTCTGAAAACACCATACCCACCTAATTTCTTTGACATGCTCCAGTCTGTTAATTAAATCTGTCTCCCTTTCGTTCATTGTTTCACAATTCAATTAATTTAATCTGCGTCAAGAATTAGCTTCTACTTTCTAATACCTGTGGTTGTTATCAAAAACATTTCTTAGATTATGGTTTCGTTCAGATTTAGACAACTTGTACATGAGTTTATAGGTCGCAATTATTTAGCAATTCTTTCACGATTTATTCGTAGCACAAAAATTGATCAAACTAAAATACATATATCAGACAGTTATGAATTTACTCTTTTAGTGTTCTTGTTTATTATTTAATTAAAAGCTTATGTAGCACACACCAATTTGTAGTATGATTTATATACAAAGTGCATTTTAGCTTGCCTGAGCTGAAAACTCAGGTGAGCTTTGAATATCCCTCCTTTTGTCAACTTTTCTCGTTTCCTTTTTTTGTTTTTGTTACTTCTATAGAACCACAGGACCAATTCATTAAAGTTTTGAACAGAGCATCCATATGAAAAAGAGAATCTAAATAGCTGAAATAATGGGTCAGCCCAATTTTTTATATAATTTGAAAATGACAGAGAACATTAATTTAAATGTTTATACGATCAACAGTTATGACATGTACAGTTAGACATTCTTTCTCTATCTCTTTCCTTTATCTGACTAAATGTGCATAACTTAAATTAGATTTGCTCCTGAAACCTTAACCTGAAATGTAGACAGTAGCTGAATGTACCTGTATCTTAATTTGTTGTAGTCAGCTGCTTTAAATAATAATGAATTATCTATATCTACATTTTCATATGTATGCTGCAAGTGTATTGACAATATTATCCATATAAAAAGTAAGTAAGACTGTTAAAATTAATAAAAATATTTTTATGGTACAGAAAATATTCTCATCATGACAATCAGTGCATTCATAATTCTTAAATACCCGGTATAAATAATAAAACACAAATCATTTGACACTCAGTCTTCTGATATGAATTTGGAGACATACTGTCGTGTTATATTGAGATAACACTGCGGCCCTTCAGGGCCATAGTCTATGTAAGTAAAAGAGTCTGTGGCTTTAGGAACAGCAGTTTCTATCTGAGTTCCCTCATGCCACTCGTTGAAAGACGTAATGGATATCATAGATGGGTTAATGTCTAGAGCTTTTTGGAGAGAATTTTTGTAATATCTTCCATCTTGACGAGACCGAGTGTTCTTGCCATTCCAGGGTCTGACCCTAGTGTCTATATACCCTGGACCTACACTAGGGACAAACATCAGTCTCCTCCCTCTGGCATATTTCCTTATCTCCCTCCAGTTCTTCCAAGAACTACCGTATGTAAATCCATCGGTAGCAAAGTACGTATAGTATCCATCAAACCCAGCACTTGCCACACTCTCTTTATGTTGTCTCTCCACAAGAAGTCCAAGGAATATTCCGTCGTATTCCGTGTTCCTGATAGATATAGATCCACCAGGAGTGAATAATTCGGCCCAATTGGAGGACTTGACTAGGTAAGAGTCATACATGTAGTATACAGGTAAGTGCTTCTTTTTAATCCTGTCATAGTGCCTGTAAAAACCTGGGTGTTTTCCATAAGTGTCAATGATATACTTAATGTTCGTTTTCAAAGTCTGATGATCTCTGCCTTTAAATGGTTCAATGTGAAATGCAACCTACAAAGAAAAAAAAAGCTTGAAACATTAAATGTCAAAAATTTTGAATATTCCTACCACTTGAGCGACTGTGACGTACATTTAATTATATGTTTCTGTCCGATTTTTGCAAAAAGAGAATTATTTGGGTTTTTTTGCATGCCTATATAATAATGTTATGCTGTTGATTACAGTGATCCACACTGAAAACAGAATCAGTTGGTATTATTTCCATGATACAGAATTGAGATGTATGCTTTTCTGAGAAATTATTATAAGGATGATAGTAAGTTTGTTGCAAATGATTTTAATTATGCTAATTACGTGTATTTGTAAAGTAAAATTAAATTACCCCCACACTGACATTGCTTGCATTTAACGGTACATGTATTATAAAATATAAGTTTCCTCATTATAATTATATGCATCAAAGAAATGATGGCTCTACAAAGTCTTTTGAATGAATTCATATGAATTCAAATATTAAAACTAAAAGATATGAGTGCCGTTTAGCTTGTACATAATTATATATAGTTACTTGTAAATAGCTTAATCAATTTTACCTTTAATTGATATTTATCAGCCAAATCCAATATCAGTGGAATCAGTTTATCTGGATTTTTTCCCTCGTTGTCAGCATCATTTGGAGGATACCATGACACAGCCAATACTCCTGTCAACAATGATTGGTTTATTTGATAACCAATATAAGGAATCAATTCATTTTCACTCAAACGGTCAACATGACCATACATGAGGTACATAATTATATTACACACAAATATTTACAAAATTTTATGTAGATATATAGTGTCAGAGGTACATGTACAGTAGAAATTAGAAGGAAAAAAAAATGAGAATTCAAAGAAGTACATATGTTCAAAGAGGACAGACTGATTCAAAAATATGTATATAAAATAGAGGTGAGGTTTTTTTTAATTTTTAAAGTTAATACTTATCCACAAAATTTAAAAACCTCAACATAAACAAATATTAGTTAAGCCATTTGACATTACAAAAAACTTTAACTTTTAAATACTGACTATAATAAATAGTCATCTCCTTTTCTGTAATATATTTTATTTAACCTGCAGACTTTATACCTGCTCCAGAGAGCTGAACCTGTTTCATGTGGTCCTCTACCACAACTGGGTCTCCAGAGCTGTATGGACCTAACTGGGGATAAAAGTTTGCACCGATGTCATCAGGGGGTTTGTGCTGTCCCGATGGCCATTTAGCTGCCTCAATTTTGTCCCAGTGAGGAAGATAGGGATGATTCCAGTGGAAGTATTTTCCATCTTGTTCTGGATTTCCATACCAAGGATAGTAGAAGATATGGACATCATAATTAACAGGGAGTTGAGTGGGTTCTGGAGTTTTAGACCCCTTTGTCAATACAGATTCTTGAACTATATTATTAGAATTCATTTGTTGTGGATTTTTCGAACTTGCTCTATATTCAGATTCTGGCTCCTGTAAAACTATTTTTTCATTTCGATTTTTATTTTTTGGTGCTTGGTTCTTTCCACTTTCATTTAAGTTCATTTTATTTGTTGTCCACTGCACATCCAAGTAATAAATGAATAGACATGAGGAGGCAATGAAGAGAATAAACACTAAAAGGGAGAGTTTAAAGACAGATACTCTTTGTCCACAAACTTTCATTTCTTCTTTCCGCTATTACCATGTTTTGTTGGTTTCCAATCAGATAACACCTAATGTGATAAAAAATCAAAAATCAGAGATATGGCAATTTAATGAACATGTACATTTATCTTTTTTTACCCAAAAGACCCAAACCCCAGCCTTTGAATCTAATAAATTTGTATCAAAGAATATGTATGTCAGAAATGTTTTATCATGTTAATGCGGAAATGATTACAAGCTGTGTGATTTGATCATTGGTGGTATCGTTCAGTATTGCAGTATTGTTGCAACGTGTAACTTGTTATTGTCATTTCCATTTTTACAGTCGTTTGACCAGTTCCGAATAGGGTACAGATTTGGAGGTGCTGTAAATGTTCCTGGGTGTTATTTTTAGATCTGATTTTTTGGCCGATATACACCATATCCCTGCTGACATAAATGCAATATTACTGCATTTAATTTTTTTAAAATAAAATTTTATTCTAACAAATTACGTGGGAAGCCATTTTACCAGTTGTGAATAAGCCGATGGGTTCCGAATAACATAACTGTTCTTATACATATGGAATGCAGATAAAAAAGTTTCGGCCCTAAAACTATTGATTGAACCTGTTGAATAACAGGTTTAATGCAAACATCTCAGTTATTTGTAATTTTTTAATAATATAGTTTGATTTGCACTGAAATGACACAAAATCACCGTAACAATAATTTAGCCTGGTTTCTAACATCTTGTCGCAATACAGTCGCAGCACCTCCACTTATCATTATTGTGGTAGAATATGATTTATCTAAGACGGAGGAAGACATTTAATGAATTCCAGAAGTATTTGTTTTAATCAATCCCTTCATTAAATCCTAAAACAGAGGGAAACAAATTGGGTATTCGGAACTCATAAAATGACGCTCAATAAAATTCTGCTTCCACTTGCGTTTTTATTTTATTTTTTATCCTGTTTGCTTTTGGGTATGTTAGAATACATACTAAACCTACATTTAAAAAAAGAAATCTTGTTACAAGTGAAAATTTAAGGCACCGACAGACGATTTTATGTGCATATTAGCGTTGCAATGACCTGGATTTATTACAAAGCGAAAGTAGGTCGAATAATCTAAGACCGATATCAAATACATGTATGACCGCAAAAAATGAAACTACAGCAGAATTCAAACAAGCATAAATACGTGTTTATATTAAAGGTATTGATTTTTCCTCCATGTTTTATTTCATTAATTTTTTGTTATTTAACTTCTGAACTATTCGGAACTGGTCAAAATTCGGAACTGGTCAAACGACTGTAGCATGTTTCGAGTTGCTTTTTGATGCAAAATTCGATAACATTAATCTGAAAAAGTAATTCTTTTAAGTCATAAGCTGCAGAGTTAAGATTTCAAATAAAACCGGTCTATTCTTTAGTTAATCGGGTTTTACTATTTAGTTTTGTTATCAAAATAAAAGTGTTCTACCAACCGGAAGTTAACGTTCTAGGTGAACACCGACCGAAATTGAAAGTACGCAAGTTTTAATTGGGTCCTTGGAATCCCTCCAGCCAATCGAACTCTACGTAACATTCCGTGATTGATATCTTCAGCGATTTGCCGCCATCTTGAAAAATAGCACGCCACACTTAGCTGTGGTAAAACAATATTAGTAAGCTAAAAGCGGAAATGTTTCCTTTGAAGTAAACTTTGCCGAAATCAACTTGGGGAAACATGGAGGCTGTACGAGCATTTAACAATGAGGTAATGTTTCTGATACAAGGCCATTTGCAGTTTTACTTTTCCTTTGAGTTGCCGTTCTTTCAAGTAGCACGCCGGCAGAGATCAATGACAATGTTTGTCCTTTGCTCGTTTTATCACTATACAAATTCATTGCAATCGCAGAGGTATGGATAATTCTGAAAAATGCATATGTAAATTTGATTGTGCTTGGTATGACCACAATGACAATAACTTTTCATTTTCTGGTTTACAGCTATCTTCATTGTACGAGACGAGGCCCCCTATTTCAAGGGCTAAGATGGCCAATGTTACCAAATGTGCAATCAAGGCTATCAAGTTCTACAAGCACGTTGTTCAAAGTGTTGAGAAATTTATTCTCAAAGTAAGCATATGAATGACATGTATTTTCCACGTCAACTTCGGCATGTATTTTTCATTATGAAGCTTTTCTAAAATGAGATTAACAATGATCTTTATCTTTCAGTGTAAACCAGAATATAAGGTCCCTGGACTCTACGTGATTGATTCCATTGTGCGACAGTCCAGACATCAGTTTGGTCAAGAGAAAGATGTATTTGCACCAAGATTTACCAAAAACATTGTTGCAACATTTCAAAATCTGTTAAAATGCCCAGCAGAGGAAAGGGTAATTGTATAGTAATATATCTCTGTGTTAAATAATCTATACTAATAGTTGTTTGCAACATGATTTAATTATAAATACTTATATTATGAAAGTCATTATGTTGATTTTTCTCTACAGAGCAAGGTTGTGAGAGTCTTGAATCTTTGGCAGAAGAACAGTGTTTTTCTAAGCGAAGTGATTCAGCCTTTACTAGACATGGCATCAGATCCAAATAACCAACAACATTCATTAGCTGGTATATAATATGTTTAAATTTGAGTTGAATGGTTTTTGAAAACAGGTAAACCAGGTTTGTTTGTTTCATACATTATATTTGCATCAAAGGCATCAAGGAATTCTATTTAAAAGTTCAAGTGTATTTGTTTATTTTCATGCACATTCATAATTCAATACCACATCTTAATGATTTATTAAGAAAGCTTTTAATACTGGTTGAAATTGTTTGCATGTAACATTTCAGTTGATATTTCTAATTATAATTTTGTAGCACAAAGGGCAGTTGACAGTGTTCTGGCATCTGGAGCTAAGCCTCATCACTCAGAGGGTGGACAAGACACATCAATGAACACCTCAATGCAGGCAGATGAAGGGGAGGAGAATGTAGAAAATTCACTCGCTGCCCAGACAGAAATGTTGAAGACAGTAACACAACTACTGCAACAGACTTCTCAGGTATAGGAAAAAAAGAAGGCAAAATGAATAACAAGATAATATGTGTCTAATATTATTTCACGTTTTTGTAATCAAAAGAAAGAAATAGCTTAAGTATGTGTATATTTTATGATTTGTAATGTTATGTTATCTTTTCGCAAATAAATTGATAAATTAATCTCCTTCAGGGTTCCACCAGCCTGAGTGCACAACAACAACAGTTGCAGCAGCTACAGCTCCTCCAGCAGCAGCTGATTCAGCACACCCAGCTAATGCAACAGTCCCAGCAGGGCACCCCTGTCATAGACAGCAACCTGTTGTCCCACATCCAGACCCTGACTAACCAGCTCCTCAAGTCCGGCGACAAACCACCGGAGCCAGGCTTCAACAGGGTACGGAAACAGATTCCATGTTGTTGCTGAACATACATTAATAGCTTTCATACTGCACTATTCTGAGGCCTGTTCTGCAGAATTGATGCTTGCTAGCATTTGCTAAAATTCCCTAAACTTTTAAAACATATTTTGGCAGGTGCCCACCTGCTCTGCTGAGCACACCTCTAGTCTACATTTATTGCATTCATGCTTTACTGTTTTGGTCTGTGTTGTCAGATTTTACACACAGAAATTTTCACACTGGAATTAAGAAATACAGTAAAACACGCTTATAACGAAGTCCCAGGGGCGGACAATTTTACTTCGTTATAAGTGTAATTTGTTAGATCTGTCCAGATCACAACATGAAATAAAGTCACAGGGAAGAAACATCACTTCACTGTAAGCGTGTATTCATTATAAGTGTGTTCGCTATAACCGTTTTTTACTGTGTATATTTTTTCATGCACATTTAGGTTAAATTTTAGAAGATATTCATACATTTGCTAGAAGAGGAAAAATAAATGAAGATGTTATATTTATTGAAATATTTTTTATTTTTAGAAGCTACTAGATTTTGACTATGGAGAAAGTGATGATGAGGATGCAGGCCAACATGGGTATGTTCTTGAAATAAGAATGAACTCTAAATTTTGGCTTAGATGCTTTTATACATAAAGAAAATTCAAATGTCCATCAATGTTGATTTATTATGATTAAGATATTCATTCTTCAGGCAATCACAGCCCAGCATGTTGAATGAAACACACATGATGCAACAAATCCAGCAGCTCTCACAGACAATCCAGAAAAGTGAAGAACTGAACAGACAGAAAATACTGCAGCAACAACAGGCAGAGTTTGATCAGCAGATCGGACATGTATGTGCTCCTTTGAACTTCAAATTCATATATATCAATATATTAAAACATTTTTAAAAACCTTCAATACAACTTTCATTGATGCTGTTTTCTTCAGATGGGAGGCATGCCCCCTCAGATGCATATGCAGCATGATCCTCTTCATCACCAGATGGCTCATCAGATGCCCCCGGGGTATGGCCATGTAATGCCCCCTGACCAGGCCCAGCAAATCTTTCCCCCACAGGACATTGATGAGAGACCACACCTGCCCCCTGTCCCCCCTCCGGATGAGGAGGACGACCAGAGGGACCGTAGAGACAGGGAGGACAGGAGACACCGGCGATCCAGGCACGATAGATCTAGGTCAAGGTCAGTGAAGGACACTCGAGATGTTCATAATTTTAAGATGATGTTTCTTGATAGATTATTTCTTCTTTTTTTGCATTTAACCTGTTAATGACTTAAAAATTCATGGTGCATTACAGGGCTGTTTTTGGAGTTAAAATATTTTGAATAATGCAATGCAAAATGCTATAAAATACTTGATAATGAAGTCATTGTTTATATTTTCAATTGAAACTACATATCCTAACAGAAAAATATGAAAATATAATTTTGGAATTATGGACTGGAAATATTCACAATTTCAAAGATAAGCAAAATAAAAAAGAATGGACCATAGGTGGCATCCAACATTAATAATAGATTATGCTCTATTTGAGGATAAATCGCGAGTCCTTGTTATCATAGCCGATTTTGCGAAAATCTTGCACTACATTCATGCGCTAATGAAAATAGTGCGTGTATTAACCTTTTTTAGCTCACCGAGACGAAGTCGGGGGGAGCTTATGCTATACCCTCGGCGTCGGCGTCGGCGTCCGGACCTGGTTAAAGTTTTTGTTGCAGGTCCTGTATCTAACTTATTACTTGTCCTATCTTCACCAAACTTGCATGAATGATGCATCTGGACCTACTAATGGACTTGAGAGACTTGGATGCTGAATCTGGGCCATGAATTTCAGATGCTGGAGGAGGTTAAGGTGTTTGGAGCAGGTTAAAGTTTTTGTTGCAGGTGCCCTTTGATAGCCATTTCTAAGTTACTACTGGTCCAAACTTCACCAAACTTGCATAGATGGTGTGTCTTATGATACTGATGCACCTGACAGGCTTGAATGCTGAATCTGAGCCTTAGGTTTCGGATGCTGGATGAGGTTAAGGTTTTTAGAGCTGGTTAAAGTTTTTGGAGCAGGTGCCCTCTGATGATTATATCTTACTTACTACTGGTCCTTACTTCACCAAACTTGCATGGATGGTGTGTCTTATGATACTTTTGCACCTGACAGGCTTGAATGCTGAATCTGAGCCGAAGGTTTCGGATGCTAGATGAAGTTAGGTTTTTCGAGCAGGTTAAAGTTTTTGTTGCAGGTGCCCTTTGATAGCCATTTCTAAGTTACTACTGGTCCCAACTTCACCAAACTTGCATAGATGGTGCGTCTTATGATACTGATGCACCTGACAGGCTTGAATGCTGAATCTGAGCCATAGGTTTCGGATGCTGGATGAGGTTTAGTTTTTTTGGAACAGGTCACATGTTTAATATATGTAGGTAATAGCACTATTTCAAACTTGCATATATGATCTAACTATAATATAAATGAATGGCAGAGGTAGCTTCAGATGCAGAGCCTGATCTCCATTATCAAGGATGCTAAAAAATATATCTTAGTTATTTCTGGTCCTAACTTCACCAAACTTGCAAGGATGGTGCGTCTTACGATACTGATGCACCTGAAAGGCATGAATGCTGAATCTGAGCCATAGGTTTCGGATGCTGGATGAGGTTAAGGTTTTAAGAGCTGGTTAAAGTTTTTAGAGCAGGTGCCCTCTGATGATTATATCTTAGTTATTACTGGTCCTTACATCACCAAACTTGCAGGGATGATGCATCTCATGATACTGATGCATCTGACAGGCTTGAATGCTGAATCTGAGCCATAGGTTTCGGATGCTGGATGAGGTTTAGTTTTTTGGAACAGGTTACATGTTTTATAGATAATAGCTTGCATAATTGATTTAACTATAATATAAATGAATTGCAGAGGTAGCTTCAGATGCAGAGCCTGATCTCCATTATCAAGGATGCTAAAAATTCTCCTACCTCACTCAAACCTGCTTGATAGATGTGTTTGTTGTTAAATGATTTAACATGATTCCTATGATATAGTATTCTATGATATGATACACTATTGTTTTATATGATACAATGTAATATCATACATTATATTGTAAAAAGTTATATGATATGATATGATATTGTATCAATTTTTTTGTACATTATTATATGATATTGTATTATGATATTGTTATGTATAGTATTGTATATTATTATACAATATTGTAGAATATGATATTGTATAATATATTATTTTATCGAATGATATTGTTTCATATTATATTAAAATATATGATATTGTATCATATGATACGATATTGTATATTATAATTATAGCATATCGTATGATACAATATTGTATAATATGATATTGGTTTATATAATATATTGTTATATAATACATGAAATTGTATTATATGATATTATAAGATATCATATAATATGATATTGTATAATATGATATTGTATCATATGATATGATATTGTATAAAATGATATTGTATTATATAATATCGTACTGTATCAGATGACATTGTATCATATGGTATGAAACAATGTTTTATCAAATTATATTGTATCATATGATACAATATTGTGTATTAAATATGATACAATATCATACAATACAAAATTATACTATATTATACAATATTATATCATATGTTACAATATTCTGATGTATTATGTGATATGATATAGTATCAAATAATGCTATATTGTATTTATATTAGATATTATGATATTGTATTATGTGATTAAATACAATAATGTATAACACGATACAATGTCATATTATATGTTACAAAATCATATTGCATCAATATTTATTACAGTATTATATTGTATTTAATGATATATATTGTAAGTATCATTGGATGCAATATCATATTTTATATTATTGTATTGATAAACATTGTATCTTATAATAATGTATGAAATGAACATAGGATTATCATACAATTTTTTTACATATGATATACGATATTGTGTCAAAACAGTATCCATGAATATCCAAGATCATTAACTATGATTTTCATATCATATGATAAAGGTGGTTTTAAAGGTGATGCCTCATAAAGTTGATGCCTCGTCTCGGTGAGCTTTGTAATCTGTGATTACCTATGTTTGTTTGCGTGATTGCCAACTTGAAATGGTTAAACAATCTTATCTTTTTTTCACATATATTTTTAAATTTTTTCTTGATGTTAAAAAATAAAACAAATCAAAGTAGTTCTTGTTCAATCGCCGCCCATGAATTCGACAACTTACACAGGGAAAACCTTGTTCCATATTAAGCGTAAAATCTATTTTTAGAAAAAACCATGCTCGCGAAGCGAGAAGACCCTTGCTGTCATCGGATCTCTTGGAGTGGATTTTGAGCACAAACGTGAATTGATAATGTGCGAATTAAAGCAAATAGCTCTTATTTCTTCGTCCTTGAAAAATACTGGTCCTTTGTCTCTATCCTACGATATTATGCATTGCCAGTCTGGCAAGCATTGTCAGTCTATCATTGAAATATCAACAGAACATGTTGAATCAAAGTACTGAAAGTACTGACACAAGTTGATGATACAGGAATCAGACATTTATTGACCCTTTTCTGCTTTCAACATGCAGAATTTGAAATAATCATGAATTAAGTGTAGAAGTATTTTATTATCACTGGCTACAACATATCAAAGATAAAAAAAATCATGAATCGTGAAAGATAATTTTTTAGATAAATAGGATATCTAAATATTATTATCATATAATTTAATATGATAAAGCTGGTTTAATAAAGGTGATGTCTACCACAATGAGCCTGTAATCTTTGTTCACATATGTTTAATTATTTACAAAAGACAGAATTTTTTTTTGTATTACTAACAATGTAATAAAAACAAATACATTAAAATATTGACATGTTCACATCGAGTCAACTCTTAGGCCCTTCAGGCCTTTGATTAAATCTTTGACATAAAATTCTTATATTTTGAAACTTTAAAACTTTTCTTGTAGAACACCAAAGAAAAGGAGAAGATCCAGATCAAAGTCGAGAGATCGTCGTAGAAGGTCAAGGTCAAGAGACAGGCATAGGAGATCCAGGTAATTATGATATTGGATATACATGTACTTGTAAGTTGGAACAGGCCCAGATTTTCTCTAGCTGTTTATAATTGATAAAAATATAAAGATCAGGTAATAAGTGTGAAAATTATGTTGTATATATATGTTTCAGGTCCAGAGATCGAGAAAGGGACAGGCAGAGAGAAAAAGAACGAGAAAGGAGGAAGAAGGGACTACCAGCAATGAAGGACCAGTGCTTGTCTAGTAAGTATGATTTACTTACACTGCCATGTCTTTATAAACATCTGGTTTATTAACAATGGTAGTTGAAAGTAGCTACATCATGTATTTATTGATTGTCTCTCATTTATGTACTTGCTCCTTCACACAGCTTTGTGGATTTTACAATACTTCCTGCAACAGAATGTTACAATTTTTTCATTGCAGTATGTTCAACCACTCTGTTCATTGGAAAGATTTCCAAAACTACGTCAGAAGATGAACTGCGAGCAGAACTTGAAAAGTATGGCAGTTTGGAATCCATAAATGTAAGATTTTCTATGAGTCATTATTAATGAGTAAATGTGAATACCAAGATCATATTCCTTTCATTGACATAGAGTACTCTTCATAATGTTATTTGATGTTGTGATGTAAGATTAATTACTCCTATATAGATGATCCCGCCCCGAGGATGTGCATTTGTTTGTATGACTCGCCGTAAGGAGGCAGCTAAGGCTGTTGACAGAATGAAAGGAATGCTGTTCAATGGTAGTGAACTGAGGGTAAGGAATATTAATTTGAAATCAGAATTCAGAATACAACAGGTTTGATATAATGGAAAACTTCTATGCTAGTGTTTCTGCAATGGCACCACAAGCTCAGCATATTTTGTTGTGATACGTGTTTTAAACATTGCGAAAGTAAAGACAGCTTCCTCTTTCAAGCTTTTCTGATACCAAAGTTTGATCATAAAGTGACTGTAACATCTGTCTAATTATTTTGATTTTAGCAATTCTTAATTTTTATACATCAAAACATATATGATTATTATGTGTTTTAATGTTTAATGTTGATTGTAATGAGGGTTTTTCTTAATACAGGTTGCCTGGGCTCCAGGCATTGGGGTCAAGGAGTCTGCATTCAAGGACAAATGGGATGTTGAGGTCGGGGCGACCTACATCCCTTGGAGCTCTCTACCTGAGGATCTCTCCAGTCTGATTGATGGTGGCATTATAGATGAAGATTCATTGCCTGAAAATCTTAAAGGTTTGAACCAACTTACATTTTTTAAAGAAATCAGCACACAAGTATAAAACAGGCACTTCGAGTCCTGAATAAATATTTTGAACTGGTATCCTTTTTAGTGCTCATTGCTGTAATTTTCAGTAATTTATGCTTTTGCTTCTAGGAATAACTTTAGGGAGAGAAAAGCCTGATGCACAGGATGAGCCCCCACAACCACTGATGAACAGCACCCAGATGCCTCACACTCAGGTCCAGCCCCTCCAACCAGTCAACATGCCTCCTGGGGGGCCTCCCCCAGGGACCATGCCACCTCCTCTACCTGGTGCAGGTACATCAATTGTTTTTAAATGCGATTAAGAGAAATCAGTTCATGTTTAATTGTGATGAATAATATTTTAATCCATATGTAGCATTTCTATAGTCTGTCCCAAGATATTTATGCAGCACATTTGACCGATTTTTAATAAAATTACACATACCTGTGAAAGAAGTTCAATTGAAATCGATGAAAGGGGGAAATTTCCAAGGTATCTTCATTGACACCTTATCATTTTTCACTCATAAAAGTTCACGGAATTGAAAACAGATTTCTTATGGCGATTTATAATGGGGATTCTTTACATCTTTTCTCCATTCAGAAGTCACTCTGAATACCTCGCGCAATTTTTCAACATTATAATCTGGGTCTGCTGCAATACAAAATCCGGGTAGACATCACATTTTTTTATCCGTGTATTAAAACCTGATAAGCTATAAGGGGCATTTCAACAGAGAAATCTTGTAAATTTTTCATACTTTTGAATGAACATCATTTAAACCCTGGGGTATTTATGAATATCTAGTAATTAAGCAAAATGTGAATCCAGAATATCTTGGGACAGAATATACTAGGTTTGAATCTAAATGTAAAATCAATTACAGAGACAAGAATAAATCTATTTGAAAGGTTCTTTTTGATTTGTACATTTTATTTAATGATATATTTGATGATAATTTCATTGTGAATTCTTTTGCTGCCTCTTTAGGTGTAATGCCCCCAGGAATGTTGCCAAGAATGGGCATGATGCCCCAGATGATGGTACAGGGAGGTATGCCCCCACCCCAGATGTCTGGAATGCCCCCTGTTGTTCCCTCAGTCTCAATGACCATGAGCACAGGAATCCCCCCAGTCCCTGGTCAGGCGGGAATGATCCCACTTCCTGCTGGAATGCCACCAGGAGGAATGCCACAAGTGGTTAGTTTAGTTCTTGAAAACATAATTTCATGGTTATTTATATTTTTAAAAATGTCCTGAAAAGAGTGAAATTTTAAAATTTGACAGAAGCAATTGAATGGTACTAATTTCATTCTTAATATGTAGCTTTGATTTTATGATGCAATAAAAGTTAATGAAATGTTAATAGGAACTGATTTTCTGTTTTGTAGGTACGTCATCCTGCCACAGTGGTCAGCACTGGAGTACAGTTCTCACAGAACATGACAATGGGAACTCAACCCATGATGGCAGTTCAGCGTCCAGGACTCCCTCCAGGGGCTGCATTTCAGAGGTTTTCAATGCCACCTCAGGGATTTCTTAGGCCCCCTCAGCCAAACTTTGACCCAATGAAGCCTTCAATGCCACCAAACCGACCTCCGTTTGACATGATGCAAGATTCCAAAGACAAACCACCATTGCCTGGTCAAGACTGGCAGCAAAAACCTGACTTTGACACAAGTGAAAATATGGACCTAGATGAACGTGATTCAAAACCAGAAAAAAAATCTAGGTTTAGTGATGCAACCCCACCTGACAGTTTTAGTCAGGGTGGTCCCCAAATGGGGCCAGGAATGGGGATGATGGGACAAATGAGACATCCAATGGGAGGAGGAATGGGTCCATCTGGTGGAATGAGGGGACCCAGACCTTTAATGGATGCTGGAGGCCCTCCGAATATGGGGCCTAGAGGGCCACAAGATGGACAGAGATTTAATTCTCCCAACATGATAGGAGGCCCACAGAGAGGGGGATTTGGCGGTCCGGGGGGTCCACCAGGATTCAGAGGCAATAGACCATTCCAAAGATTTCCTGGACAGTTCATGAGGCCTGGATTTAGGGGGCCTCCAGGTGACATGATGAGACCTCCATTTGATGGTCCTGGGGGTGAGGAAGGAAATGAAATGGACAATCCTCCTGATGACCACGAAAGTGATCACAAACGTAGGAACTCTGGGGATCGCTGGAGAGACGACCGGGACGATGATCGGGATGGAGACTACAGGGATTACAGGAGGGACGACTGGAGAGGAGGCCGGGGCAGAGGCAGGGGCAGGGACTTCGGTGGCCGGGGAGGAGGGCGCCGTGACTTTGACCGGCGAGACAGAAATCGGGATGACCGTGGGGGAAGGGACAGAGATTATGACAGAGGGGACAGAAGGAATAGAGATAGAGAAGACAGATATAGAGACAGGGATGACGGTTTCCGTGACAGGAACAGGGATCGAGAAGATAGAGGGGATTGGCGTCATAGAAACGATGATGACAGGAGCAGCAGTAGAAAGGAGGCCTCTGCCTGGGGCAGTGCCTTGGAAGAAATGATGAAAACTGTTGTGATTCCACCACCAGGTGACGGAAACGCAGAGCAAACAGATGACAAAGGACCTACAGAAGAAGCAGCTCCTGCTCCCCCGGTCACTATTCCAGCGGTTCCAGTCCCTCCCACTCTGGAGGAACCGGCCAGCGTGGGAGACAACAATAGTGAAGAGGTCAGTGGTGGAGGGAACAGTAGCGAAGCAGAGTTTGTTCCTCCTGTAGCACCTGCGCCACCAGCTGATGACATTGTTAAACATAACGGACCAGAAGTGACAAGTGATAGTGTTCCTAACGGGGAGGATATAATCCCTCCCGCTCCTGAACCCGAGATTGTGACAGAGAAAAAAGAAAAAGTGCCGGATGATTTAGAGGAGGGAGAGATTGAGTGATGCTTGTGTGCATTAGGTTCATCTTTCAGTTCTTAGGTCTTATTATGCAGCATGGTGTCAAGATTTTTATGATCTCCTTCATAGTTTTGTGAAGTTTGGATACTTGTTCATATGCAGTTCATACTTACTGTTTTTTAACAAGCAGATGTTTGAATTAAGATTAATTATTAATGAGCCATTAAGTAAAATGTGCCATTGTAAATCTGCAAGATAAATGCATTCTTGTAAGCACCAAGTGGAATTTGATTATAAAAAAAAATTGTGTATAGAATCTGATATTCAAGCATTTTAATTAAGGAAGGTTTCATTTGATAAATCCCCAGCAATGTATTTGAATTACCGTAGGTGTATGCTTTACATTTCTTGCAAACAGGAACATATTTATTGTTATAAAGTGCATTAAGAAGCCACTTTACTAAAATCCTGTTGTTTGACAATTACATTAAAGTATTCCAGATGTTGTTGAGTTTTCCACATGTAAATTGTGTCATTTTTATTCTGTTCATACACACCAATTTTATATAATGATGTGGCGAACTTATTTTTTACCAAGTTGAATGTTGTATGGAGACTAGTGAATGGTGTGTAAGGATTGGATATTTTGTGCAAGGGTGTGTTAAAGAGATGTGTGCTCAAATGGGTGGTTATTTACAAACCACATAAAATAAAAAATAACTAAACAAATTCTGTGCTTGACTTTGTACACTTTTTTTCCTCTCATCTGTTTACATTTTGCTGGCATTATTCATTAATTGTTATAGTATTCACTTTCCACTCAAGAAAATCTGAATCATTGGAGTTGGAATGTTACAAATCTACTTAAAGCTTCTCAAAGTGAAGATAAAAATATATTAGGAATGTAAATTCCAGAGAAATTTCGGTTTGTGAAATAAGTGTTCTATTACGTGGTTAGAGTTGAGATGTATCATGTTAGATGAGTTAGATGAGTTATTACAAGAACAGGTAATGTAATCTACAAAAAGAGGAGTTGAGAATGGAAGAATCCTAGCCGGAAGTGCACCAGACAGGAAATAGCAGACCAGCGGATGTGAACGGTTTGTACCGTGGACTTGACTATTATAGATGATTTAATGTTTTGTAGCTTGTTTTGATATGTGTAAATAATCATGTGGTATCCATTCAAAATTAGTGTTTCTTTTCTGTTTGAAAGGAGGTTTGTAAAGTCTGCTTTACAAAGTGCATGAGGCGTCCATATATAATGGAGATTTAATATGTTGCTAGATGAAGTAGGTCTACAATAATATTAATTTATATCGTATAACAACGATAAAAGCCAAACTGCTTCTTATAAAGTGACGATATGATTTGTAAATATGCTTTTTAGAATTTTATTTTGGTCCCAGGCGTAATGCCAGCGAACCCAAGAAAATTAAAAACCTTGATTGACCTAGGAAAAAAGTATAGCTTGTGAATTAATAACTGAGTTGTTCCTCTTTAGACAGTAAGATGCGTTCTAAAGGGGGAACTTTAATTTTTTGTGTAAAATTTCTTCGATATCGTTGCCATTTGTTAATTCTTTAAAACTACAATTACAAACAAATATGATATATTTATTTTGTTAAACAAATTTATAATAATATTAATTTGTTATTTCCTGATATTGATTTATTTAAATATATTAGCAAATTCTCAAAACTCGTATATTCGTTAAGTAGTTATTTTGTATATAAACTCTGAAGACCTTTGTTGGGATAAGCTATGTCAAAAAACGGAAAGGGTTTTAATTAATATTTGGCGGCCTACTCTAAATAGGGCAATGGGATGTAAAAATATAGAGAGTAAATTTCCATTACTTAGTGCTATCGTCGCTTGCCATAGTACTATGGAACATGAGAGTCAATCATTAAATATATCGAAAGTTACATTTCTGTGTAAAAATTTCAAATACTGAAAACAAACAAAACCCCTTCCTTAATGATAAATGAAAATGACTTATACCATTTCCAATCTATTATACAAAACCAAAACCCATCTTCATCTGGTCCTTTCCGTCCAACTCATATGAAATCTCTGTAAATTTATATGCAAACCCTTTACCTGCAGACTTAGTGGTACCGTGTTTCTAGATGTTTTTCAACATATCGCTTCTTCCTACCCTTCGACTTATGACTTACGTACACACTGGTGGGATATCAGATCACCAACCCTCTCTGCGGACCTTTGTGCTATGACAGATGATATATATTCTGCCTTCTAGGTCTAAGGACGTAACTATTTCAAATGGTTGCAAGAAAAATATCTGCGGGCACTTAGATTATTTAACTTAGATACATCCGAGATATTGCTACAAGCTATAACCAAATCAAATGTTTGCGTCATAACGTAATTTTAATTTAACCTGCGTAGTTTTGTGCCGATGGACCCCACGCCCCCTTTTTCAATATTTATTTTTAAATATTTATGCTTTGATTTATAACTATATCTGTTGCGTGTATGTATAATTGTATGTTCTGAAATAATCCCCATATGAGGAAAATAAAGTATTAATGAATGAATGAATACACTAAAATGTTAGTGTAATTTTAAAGGGTTTATCAAATGGATAAGATTAATCATTGTAATTAAAAATAAAATAAAAATGGTTTAATAGAGGTGTTATCAATCAAAATTATGGATTATGGTTATGGATGGACTACCTTAAAATTAAATCTATAATAAAACAAAAAAAAATTACTATTCTCAAGAAAATTCTTTTGCGTTCATTGCACTTGTACAGTAGATTTCAATAAATCACTATAAAATGTTATAAATCTAGCTATTCTTTATTTTATTAATCAACATTATGATTACCGTAATCAGTTAACACTCTCCATTCAAAAAGTACCGAGCAAGCATCAGTGATATACCACCGTGCACGGGCAATGAAATGAAATTTTGTGGTAATTTACCCAAATTTGGAAGTTAGAATACATGTATCTGGTTTCTCTATATTGATTAAATAATAGTTTATGGCAAAACAAATCTTATCTGAAAAATTTAGGCAGATCAGATGGTTAATTTGTATTAGGAATATTTGAAAAGATTTCTTTCAGTGTTGAAATAAAAGTAAAAATCAAGTTGAATTTTCTGTTTCTCTCATTTTTATCTTATTTTTCCTTAGTTATTTTTATGAAATGGTAAAATGAATTTTTTAAAAAACTTGATATATTTTTAGTATCATGATCGATATAGCAATTATAAATACAGTACAAATCACTTTAATTTTAACCCCTCTAATCAGTGAATCACAAAATGAGCATCTACGCTAGCCAAGCGTTTTGGATCCACTCTGTCCCCCCCCCCCCCCCCCCCCACACACACACAAAGTGAGGAGAGTGCGGATCAGAAACCCTTGACTTGGGAAGATGCAAAATGAGTGCAATTAAATTAATTTCTGAGGGCAGTGGTATCAATATCAAATTTTAAACACATTTTATAGGTTCGAGAGTTGTTTCAAATTTGAACACTCGTGAATTTTGTTTATTACTTTAAATTACATGCATTTGATATAGCGAAGGAAATTGTGGACCCACCCCTGTGTCCCTGAAAAATGTGAATGTTTTCTTGAAATAATTGAGAACACTATACAAATAACTGAGTTATTTAAGAATTTGTACTTACATTTCATTTCTAATAATTTTTAAAGCCTGCGTAAGTGTCATATTGTAAATTTTGAATTAACTGGGTGGGTGTAAATACAAAATTGACATCGTTGTCATGTTGTAATTTTTGTATTTACATCCACCCAGTAAATTCAAAATTTACAACATGACATAAGTATGCCTGTAGTTGACAGATAATAAAATGGTTCATTCGCTCCTGTAACATTCCTTTACTTGTAATGTACATGTATTTGTACGGGTTGATTAATGCGTGTACGTACATACAACACGTGCGCAGGAGTTGTATCTTGCCCTTGTATTAAAAGAAGAGTTATTTCCCTTTTAAAACAAAACTACATTTTCTTCTAAAAGAGGATGGTTTTTAAAGATTACAGTTAAGTTTATTCTTTATGTGAAATAAATTTTAAACAACATTAACAAATAATATGAAAACAATTCGTTTTTATTATAAAACGAACAAAGCAATCTTCCTTTTAATCATAACAATCCTAAAAAAATATCCAAACACCTGTTCACCATACTAATCTTTAATAATTTATTTATATAGTATTCATTTCACCTTCACATGATTACTCTGGTTTCTCTTCAATCCACGCTTAAATCTTTCGCCTTTTACTAAAGATTTCCGTGGAGAGGAACATTAAATGAGTCTATAGACTTATTTTTGTAACCCTACCTCGGTAGGGTAATAAACAACCAAATAAAAGATCTGCAATACACTCTAATACATACATGGGACGTGCTATCCCTCACAGGTGGCGGATACACTATACACACGTATGGGACACACGTGCTATCCCTCACAGGTAGAGGATTCACTACACACACATACGGGACACACGTGCTATCCATCACAGGTAGCACATGGAAGGAAAATACTACGATGTTTTTAAAACGAGGTCATGTACGAACATTTACTTTACAATCTATTATAGCTTAACATTGACATGTTGCTGAAAATGCCATAATCTCAAAAATAATACTGTACGTTCTGTATAAAAATTTCTTCCAAGAAATACTGAGCATAGCTATAAGGCTTGAACGTTATATGAAAGATAACTTTAAACGATTTATTAACCAAAAGCAGAAAAAACTCAGCATATTTAATATTAAAAATGTCCTCATTTTATTTCAATGAAAAAATCTCTAAATTAAATTCTTTCTATTAGGAGCTCTCAAAACATTTCAAAATTGATATTTTGAAGCCCTTCATTAATTGTGGATAGCTGAACATCCTGGTTATGAGGTCAACTGTGTTGTTATGATAAATAATTTGTTTGCTTCCAGGAAGATGGATTCTGTATATTAACCTTTGTGCAGGAAACTTTTTACATAATTTAAAATATAAATTATCTATTAGACCAAGTACCAACCTTGTAACAGTACATGTATATGTATACTATACATGTATTTTGTTTAGTTTCCATTTTTTTCAAAATTTCAAACTCTTATATTAAGTTTAAAGTACCTTGTTAATTGAAGAAAATAAAAACAAAAGAACAAGGGAGGATAATGAATTCATTTAAATTAAATCAATATTGTACAAATTATACTGCAGTTAACAAGTGAATGATTAAAATGCATTGTGAAGTTATAATGTGCATCGGTAAAATGTCCAATATATTTTTAAACAAATCAACAAGCATTTACACATGTAGAATAGAGATAAACCTAAAAACTATTTACAGGTAATTTTGTTGCACCAAAATTTCACCTCAAGAGGATTAAAACGAATGATTTTATACAAAGAAAAATAATTTTAGTTTATACATCGGGTAACAACCTATTCATCATCAACTTGGAAGCCAGAACTTGAGTTTTGTACAAATATTAAGAATTAATGATAAAACTTGAACTCTGACATTCTTTATAAAGGTTTTGTCTATAAAAGAATTATACAAAGAATTTTTTTTTTTAAAAAGTATGGACAATCAGTACTAATCATTCATATTTATGTAAATGAACACATTAAAATTGCTGAAATCCAGATCTACAGTATAAAATATGAAATTCTAATTTGATTAAAATAAACACATGCAAAAACTTTTAAAAAATAAGTTGATGTAAAAAAAAAAAAACACCCAAAACAAAAAAACATATTAAAACATTATTATTTATGCTCTGAAATATTCAAATTTGAATAATCAACAACACAATATGAAATAGGAATAAAAAGAAAATTTTTAAAATAAATCCACCTTTCCCTAAATTATTTTTATACTATTGATTTCAAAATTGTTTTCAATTTGCTGTTTGAAAAGTTCATGAATGCTTTTAATACCTACAAAAACTTTCCTTCTGAATGAGGGTTGTCTAAATTAAATGCATGAACAAACAGATACCATAGCATGTTTTATCATGAACTGGTACATGTACAACCATATAACAGGTATTTTCTGCGACTCAAAATTTTTGCGGTTTAGACCCAGAAAGGTATCAAATCATATTCTGCTTTTTCAATTGCTGCAATTACATTAGACCACAAAAAAAAAAAAAAAAAAGTTTTATACATTGCTTCAAGTTTTAAATCCATCCTTCATGCTTTTTACGGGACTCCGCTGGGGGCAGTACCGCTGAGAGGAGTGTAATGAGGGTGGTAGTTTCCCATTACATTACCAGCCACCTTTTGACTCTAGCTGCTGTGATTGTCGTGTGGTCAATGTTTTTGTAAAAACTCTGGTAAAGCACGCATTTGTGTTATGTTTTGTGAATATTTTACAAATTATGATGATGAAATATTTATATTTTTCAGTCTTTGCCTGTGATAACACTATGTATTGATTTTGAACTATATAACCCTTGACTTCAAATGACAAGATATTTGGGAGCCAGTGGGCTTTGCCTCTTTATATTTAAATATTTAATCATACAATGGCTTAAAATTATTAAAATATATGTAATAAGGAATCATTCTTTGAATATTATGAAGTATTAATTTCTATCAGGGCGTGATCAAATCTATCATAAAGCCCTTCGGGCTTTATTGGATTTGATCATGCCCAAACCGAAATCTATCATAAAGCCCTTCGGGCTTTATTGGATTTGATCAGCCCCAACCGAAATCATAACTTCATAATACTCAAAGAATGATTCCTTATTCCTTAAATGAATTCCCTTTTTTTTTTTAACTTCTTCTGACCTGCAATCAAAAATATTAACCTATCATTATTGAAGATAGTTGATTGACATCTTCCTTAAGTGATTCATTTTTTATAAATAGTCATCTAATTATACTATCATCCATGACTGTTATTGTTTAGAAAAAGATCTGCAAATGAATTTCAAAAAAGCGCTTGGAATACATAATCTGCCCATGCAGATCGATATGTGTAACCTGAAATATAATTTAATTTAATTTAATTTTAATAATATAAATCACGTCTGATTATTTGTTACCTTTTGAGTGTGTATTTTTGGAGATGTATAATAATGCTAAAATATAATTCACATGGAGTTAGTGTGATTTTTATTGGATTGAGTAGAATTTCTGTGGATTTTTTATACCTGCAAAATTCCGCAAAAAATAAACAACTGCAGAAAATACCCGTTATACCGTAATTTAAAAGTGCTAAAACACTGCGTTAACAATCACTTTTGTTACTGGAATCGTGAAGTTTAAAGTCCTGCTGATCTGAGTCAGAGTCGTGATGATGACTAGGAACTATGGGATTGGATTGCTTCCCTTGGATAATGATTGTGGAGAATGGCTCGAATCGCAGTGGAATGTATCCGTCAATGTTACTGGCTACCGTGCAGGGATCACCATCTAATTCAAAAGCAAAAAAATAAAAAGCTGTCACTCTTTACTTTAAACTTGGTAACAAAATACTTTTGTGCTCATGCATTTATGCCAAATCTATTATAACTTCTGATCTGATCATCATTACACAAATTTACAAATAACGACAGATGACCTATAAGAAATACACAAGACGCCAATTGGTCTTAACGATCACCTGAGTAGCATATAACCCATACACAAACTTGTTGAAGAGTCTCATATATTCATTTAATTAGAGTCTTTCTGGAGTAGAAAAAATTATAAATCTGTAATGACGACCACCTCCATGCCAAAAATCTTTCAAAAAGAACTATGAAACTTTAAGATATGGTCTACAAAATCATGAATTCAGTTTTCCTTTGTGTGAGAGTAAAGAAGATAATTTTTAAACATTATATGCATTAACACCTATACATCCTTTTTGGCCCTGCCTTAGAGTCAAAACTCATACTCAAGGGGACATGAAATTTAAAATTTTAGTAGAGGACTTCCTGGTAAACATACATGTAATTATGAAGTTAGTTTTTCATACAGATGTGTGAGAATAGAGAAGAAGATTTTTCAACATTATATGCATTAACACTATATTGCCCCCCCCCCCCCTCCCCCCCAATGTCCTGAACCCCTGACCCAGGGGTCATGAATTTCACAATTTTGGTAGAGGGCTTCATGGGCATCATAATCATGCATTCAGTTTTTTGCCCACATGTGTGGGAGTAAAGAAGAAGATTTTTTAAAATTTAATAAATTTTAACTATATGGCCATATTGGCCCCACCCTAAAGCCTGAACCCCTGATACAGGGGCCATGAATTTCACAATTTTGGTAGAGGGCTTCATGGACATAATAATCATGCATTTAGTTTATAACAAATATATATGGGAGTAGAGAAGAAGATTTTCTAAGATTCAATACACTTTAACTATATGGCCATATTGGCCCAACCCTAGAGTCTAAACCCCCCTTCCCCCCTGAGCCAGGGGTCATGAATTTCACAATTTTGGTAGAGGGCTTCATGGACATCATAATCATGCATTCAGTTTTTAACAAATACATATGGGAGTAGAGAAGAGGATTTTCTAAGATTCAATACAATTTTACTATATGGCCATATTAGCCCCACCCCAGAGTTAGAGCCCCTGACCCAGGGGCCATGAATTTCACAATTTTGGTAGACATCATAACCATGCAACCAGTGTTTTCCTCACATGTGTGGGAGTAGAGAAGAAGATTTTTGAAAATTTGGCTTTTTTTTTTTTGCATATTTGGCACCTCCTCTGGTGCCCTGGGGGTGGTAGAGCCATGAATATCACAATTTAGATTCCTCTTACCATAGAAATGCCCCACATCAAAAATAGTAACAATTCGACTTGTAGTTTTTTAAGAAGAAGTTAAAAATGTAAAATTGCTAACTCACGGCAGATGACGACAGACGAAAACGGATAGCAATAGGTCACCTGAGTTTACGATTTTCCATCATATCAGTTTTCTGAATTTCAAATCTAATCATCACTTGTACCATGCTACTTCTGATGCCAACATTGTGTGCAAGTTTTTTTTTTTCTATATTACACACTTTTTGATATTCTTATGATGAATCGTTGAACCGACATGTTAGGGATTTACCTAGGAAAATCTCCAATGTCTCCAGGTTAAAGCTGGCCTTCACAGCATCCAGGGGCAGCCTGCCATTGTCCAGCAGAAAGGTTTTCCTTACAGTTTTCTTATTAGAGCACCTGCATACCACCAACAAAGTCTCTATAAAGTAAGACATTTGTTTATTAATACAAATAAAATGTCTCCAATTTGTACAACTGAAAAACATAATTTTTTTATAAAGCCTAATTTTTCATGACATGCAAATTTTACACTGTTGAAATCCAAATTAGATGACTATACAATGTAATAACATACTGGTGTGCATTAATGATTACAATCAAAACAAGACCTGTAATGAATATTTAAAGATAACATATTATTTAGAAAGAACTCAACATTCCTCCCAAACAAACACAAAACTAACCTCGTTTTTTTATTTATAGTAAGTTTTTACTAACTCAGGTTTCAAATTACATACCTGGCTTTTCTACAGTTTGATATTTGGTTGGGAACACTAGGGAGGTCTCTTCTATCATTCTGAAATAGATACATACATATTATTATAACAGTAACCTGATCCATAAAGCCGGATCATGTCTGGTTGCCAGATGCGGATTGTCAGATCAATCGAGACGGGAACCGGCTTTATGGATCAAGTTACTGTTATAATGGAAAATTTATTATATCTATTTAAAAAGTTTTAATTAAAAACTATGTTTTTAAAATCAACTGACTTTTACTTATATAACAAAGCTATTTTTAAACGAACTTTTAAAACGCGCTAAAATACAGACGTTATCTAATGCGAACTACGTCATCATTTTGAGAGAGTGGCGATACAGAATCAGAAACCCACAGTGTGGTGATCCGCAAAATCCGATCACACTCTGTAAAATTGACAGTATCGAGCAGGGAAAATTGATGGGTATATAATAAAGTATCTGATTCCATGATTGTTTGAAAAATGATTTCTATAAAATGGTAAATCTATTTGAATTCTTGTATGCAAAGATTTCAATATAAATATTGGTATCCTGCAGTAGTATGTATATGAAAAAAAAAACATGTATATTAATCTTTAGAAGATTCAAATTTACTTCTCCTTAAAAAAAAAAAATTCTTGAATAATTTTCATAAACACAACTGCCAACTAACATTTCTTTAAATTACAAATGGTTTTGATTGTGTTCCGTACATATCTTGTACATATACCTTCTAAAAGGTTTGGCGTTTTATTGAACTAAGCTATGAATTTCTTTGTATAATTTTTAAGTACTTTTCACTATATTAACAATTACATGTATGTGACTGTGTACTTTGTCAGAAGTATCAAACAATAAACAATAAGGCACAGCAATCCTATCACTCTATTATTAAAAAGTTATGGGACTGTGTATTAAAAAAATTGTTTAAAATAAAATTTTAAAGAGAGGAAAAGTGGGAGAATTCTTACTTAAGTTGAAGAGTAGGACCTATAACCTGCTTATAGTGAAATAAACAATTAATTTGATCAAGAGTAATTTAACAGATGTGAAGATGCCTCGATACATATAGTGTCTAGTATTTCCTCATTTTCAAACATACAAATTAGTAAATAATATTAAAAAATTAAATATATACATGTACATTTAAAATAATTAATCCAACTAGAGTCACTTTTCAAATCCATCAATTAAGTTCCCTATGCATGAAACGATTGGACTACGGACATTGCACGCTGCAAGAGGTATCTCATGACAAGATACATGTAGTGGCACTGATATGTCATACATCTTAATTTATTGTCAATGATACATCAATTACTAAACACAATTTTTCTTCAATTCATTCTTCATTTCAAAAACCATTTGCATTAAAAAGAAAACCTTTTAGCAACTCAAAAATATGTATTAAAAGGTATCAGATTTAGTTCAAATCATTCAAACATTGCTAGCTTGTTAGGTTTTGCCTTTCATATCCCTCGTAATGGGTGCCAATTGTTTTATATTAATCAGAAAAAGTGTACTGCAGTCATACTCAAGTCATGATTTCTGCATCATTTGGACATTCCTTCAAATTGATTTTAAATGCCATAAAGTGTTTTTTTTGGCATGTATAAAATTTGGGCATTTTTAAAAAAAAAGAATGTGCCCATTAATTGCTTGTACAGTGTAGTAACAATGAAATGAATACACATCATAAATTTTGGTATCTTAAATTTTGTCAATTTGGTATAAAATGCAAACTGCAATAGTAAGTCATGCTCTCTGATCATTGCATTCCTATGAATCAATTTTAATACAATTTTATTACTCACTGTGATAACTTGGAGACTTTAGCATTCAACTGAATGATGTGTTCATTCTGGAAAATAAGATATTTTAGAATTTAATAATTTACAGGTATTGAAAGAAAAAAGATTAAAATTAAACATGAAAAAAGTATTTATCTTAAGTCATACTTAAAAGTGGCATTTATTTATTTCTTTTCAACAACATCAAAAGTGATAAAAAAAAACTTTCCTAACAAGTTACTCAGTACTAATAGTAAAACATACCGCATAACCGGTTTTTTTTGCATGTCACAAAATTTGTGAAAATGGGTAAAATCTGTAACATTTTTAATTTGCGTCAGTCATTTTTTGCGATTTAAAAAGTTTCTTAAAGAAAATGATATAAGATATAATTTATGCGTATTCAATTATTTGCGATTTAAAAGAGATCGTGAAAAAAGCCAAAATTAGACCAGCGTGAAAATTACCAGATATACGGTATATAAACAGAATCTATTTAACTTTGTCGTTCCCACTGTAAGTACCTGCTCAAGTATTTCTTGTTCCATCAGCTCGATCTTGAGGGCTTCGTCCATAGATTCTTCATTCTCCGACTTGTCCATCCACCCCTTGTCTGAGAGCTGCTGTTGATAACCCTCAGTTGGAGCATCAACTTCAACATCCACGTCTGGATTGTCCCCCCTCTCTGTATTACTGCTTACAGTTGTATCTAGCGGTAACTTGGATTTTAAACTCTCTGTGATTTCATCCACCTCTTCTTCAATGTCCGCTGTACTTAAACTGTTACGAAACACTGGCTCCTGTTCCGAGAAGTCCACCTTCTCTGTTTCAAGGTCACTCTCAACACTGATTGATTTACGAAGATCCACAATTTTTGGCCTGGATGACGTGTTGTCCGAAGATGGCAACAATGTTATTTCTCTTGGAGACTCTGAATCATTGTCTGCTAACACAACATCAGTCAAAACCATCTTTGGCACTGGGTGCTCAGGCTTCTCTGAGTTTCCTACAGGAAGATCCTCCACATCTGATTGTTTAAATACGGCAGAATCTTGACTGTCGGTCTGTTCAGAATAAGGAGTTACCTCCCTTGGTGACACTTCGGAGTCTGTGTCCGAGGGATCACAGAGTTCACTCCGAGTTTTCTGTTTTGGGAGGTACAAGTCTGCACCAGGTATGCCCTCCTTGGACACCTGATCAGGGACACTGTTCTCATTTTGGTCCTTTAGACACATATTTTCTGTTTGTTCTTGCTCCGTGTTGACTTCAGTTTGTTGCCTTGGAGACTCAATTGAGGACTGGCTGCTGTGCACAGATTCTGATGAGTCAGCAGATTCATTCATCTCTTTATCTGACTGCATTTGATGTAGATCTTCAAATACAAACATACTGAGAACAATTATAAATTGTTTTGATCTTAATTACTGTATATAACATATACATGTATAACATTTATAATCTTTTTTTTTTTTATTAAATTAAGATATATACAATTCATCAACAGCCTTTCATCAAGTACACAAGCTTGACAAGAATTGTTTTCTTTCTTTATGCCGGTAAGTGATTGTTAAGGCAGTAAATATTGTCTAGCGTTAGACCTGCTAGTTATTGAAACAGAGAATAAATACCTGATACCGGTACTTACATAGTCAGTTAAAATAATCCAAACAAAACACCTTTTTACATAAATAAGCGTACATCAACAATACAGACCCTGCTAATTCTCAATACACTGTAACTTTGAGTCATAGGTTGTATAGCTTCCCTCTTATAAGGCAGGAAGGATGGAAGAATGCACAAATTTCCTGATAAAACCTTACACTCACAACACTGGACTTTTCATAGGAAAATCATAAGTCTCCTTTTCAGTTGATTTTATTGTTTCTAATTGCAACTTATTCAATTAATAAAGTTTCAAGCATGTCTTTTTTTCTCCAGGTGCATTATTAACTGTGGTGCCAGTGTACGGTAATTATGTAATAGTCATTATAGTCACGTGACAGTAAGTCCACACTGTTTAACAAGGTTGAGTGAAAGTACATAAAATATGATATACTAGAATTGTTAAATGACATATTACGTAAGTTAAATTATCCATAAGAATGAGCATTTAGTACCTAGTATATACCAGTACATGTACTTAATGAACTCAAGAAGGACACAGGCCAATTCTTAAACTTAAACTGTGAAGGATTTAGTTAAAATCAGATTTATTAAAAACACTTAGTCTCTACAGCACTTCAGAAAATGGAGGGGGGGGGGGGCGATTATGTCTAGTGCTAAATAGATCCTTAAGGTATTCCCTCTGGGTTTATCTCTCCATTTGCCGAGAGTAAGTTATGTAATTACTTATATTTTTAAAAGATTTCAATAAGTCTGAGTGTACCTATTACCATGCATTCTGTAATCATGATTTTATTTCAGGAGTTAACTCGGTAGTATGGTAGTATATGTTTGAATTACTTCAGCATGTTCAGCAGTACAGATTTTTGGCACATAAATATTTAGCAAAATGATTTCTACTTGCTCATGAAGTATATACGGAACTACCCCTCATAGAAAGTTCCACAATGTCGGCAAATTTATTTTACAGACTGTAAAATCTTACCAACATCAATGGGATAAAACTTTAATTTGACATCCATGTTTGACCCAGATGGTGATGGGAGAAATGTGGAATCATTGCTTTTCTTTGCCCCTGCAGCAATTAGGACACCCTTGTATCCTATGGCAACACCCTTGGGAATGAGACCAATTCCTTTTGGTCTCTCCAGTTTGTCCATATGCTGTTAAAGGAAGTCAAAGTAATGGGTGAAAATAAAATGAATAAAAAAAATGTTCTAATTTACCTGGTAATTTTTTATCTAAAAGAAGACAATTTCTAATTCACATTAATTTGTTGGGTAATACATGTAATGCAATCCTGATTTTATGGTTATTATTCTGTCATAGAAGAAATGAAGTCATTTTCTGTCTATAATCAAATTGAACTGAGCATAATATAGCATTGTGAAAATTATTTGCACTAATGCATTATAGAACATCTTTCTGACAAATATTAGTGTACCTTAAACAAACATGTTCTGCTGTCTTTGGATAGAAATACCATCAAACAGGCTGCTAGTACTGTACAATAAATGAATAATGAAGGACTTACAATTTCTGCTGACTTGATTAAGTCCCCACCAGGTCCCTCCTTGGCAAAGGTGAACACTTGAAGGACGTTCTGTGTGTTGCTTCCAACAACCAGGGATCTCAAGCTGGGCTGTAAGGTAAAAATAGAGGATAAAAGTGGGCTGAAACATTAATCACAAAGTCAGACTGTGCTGTAAGTAGCATTAAACAGAGGGCTGAAGTGGGCTGTAGCATTCATCACATGATCAGACTGGGCTGTAATAAGCATTAAACAGAGGGCTGAAGTGGGCTATAGCATTAATAAAAGAGGTAGAGTGAACTTGTCTGTAGCACACCGGCCTTGACTACAGTGGCCTGACGTATTTCATTAACAATAAGTGAGATAAGGTTGAAGCATAAAACAGATGTTTTTTTGAGTGGGCTCTAGCATACCAGTTTATGTATCATAAAAGTACAATTAAAAGTACACAGCTTGTGACAGAGGACGATTAACACATTGATAGATTTCAGTGTTTCTGTGGTTGAAACTTAAAATGGTTAAGTTTACCTCAAAGATAAGGATTTCTGGGGAAAGAAGTCCATGAAGTCGGGCACAGCTCTTTCTGTGGGGATCTCGATTTTCTCGTAATTGGATTGTCACCAGCTGTGCTGTTTCTTGCATAACACTCTGTCAAAGAACACAAATATTTTAACAATTTGAATTACCTTGACCATAGGGATCAACAATGATGGTGTCATTTGGACTTCCTTATTAAACAAGGTTACATACCCTCGCAAAAAAACAAAAGAAAAGGTATTTGTGCTATTCATTCATTCAATCTTTATTTCCCCCTTTTGGAGACAATGGGCTACTGGCAACTATGACCACTGAGCCATGTGCTCCACGAAGTGGATAGAGGACTAGGACCAATGTGGATTTAAAGTGGATAGAGGACTTAAAAGAATAGAATAATATATGTATATAAATGAACAGAAGATTAGGAAATTACATGTGGATATCTGGTTAGGAATACATGTAGTACCTGTGAATTTATGTGGATATATGGTTAGGATTAGTACCTGTGGATTTATGTGGATATATGGTTAGGATTAGTACCTGTGGATTTATGTGGATATATGGTTAGGATTAGTACCTGTGGATTTATGTGGATATATGGTTTGGATTAGTACCTGTGGATTTATGTGGATATATGGTTAGGATTAGTACCTGTGGATTTCTTGGCAGGTTGAACAGTGTTCCTGTGATGGATTGAGAGGAGTTCTGTTTCTTTGGCACAATTATGTCAGATCCATTGTTGTGTGGGTGATGGTCTCCATTAAACACAGCTGTAAAATTTAAATGATGCAGTTATTTGACCACAATTTGGCCATGATTCAACTTTCTTTTAATTAATTGTGACAACTTAACATCAGGTTTTACCAGTGCTGGTTCACAGTGACTAGAGTATTTTTTGTGAATGAACCCAAAAGAAAATTTTAATCAAATACTAGATATATTTAAGAACTAGTTGAAGTCGAGAAATAATCCTGAAGACTCAAAATTTTCTTGCATGCCAATAAAAATTAGTTTGCAGTAATCTAAAATTAAGAAACATCTTGTTCCCATGTACGAATTGTGATTTGGATTCATATTTCATATATATGAAAAGCCAATTATGAACAATTCAACTTCAAAATGTAATGGCTTGCATAAGCATTAATCTTAAAGAGGAGAGTATAAGATACTGTGGAATCATTAATTTTCGTGGGGGCCAATTTTCGTGGATTGCTGAAATTTTATAGGTTCGTGGGGACGTAATTTCGTGTATTTTCTTATACCTACAAAACGAAACATGACTTAATAACCCTAATATATTATTTGTGGAGGATGTTAATTCGTGAATGAGAGGTACCCACGAAATCCACGAAAATTAAGCCACCACGAAATCTAATGATTCCACAGCAGATGAAGTACTCCAGACTTACTGGGAGCGTCAAACATGTCCTGGTTCTTACAGAGAGACTCCAGGGGCAACTCTGTGGCACATACCAGCAGTGACCTAGATAGCAGGACCACAGATCTAATGCTGCAGTCTAATCTACAATAGGACAATTACACTATTTAACATATAATGCAAACAATATTTTTTTTAATGTTTTCTACAATCCAATTAAAATTAGATCTTCCATTTGCTCATTGGTTTTGATATGTACCCTTCACTTGAAGCATTGCAAAAATAGGAGGGGTTGGAAGATTTAATTTTAATTAGACTTAATGTACCAATATCAGTGTACTGAATAAATAAATGCCATCTTTTTAAATAAAATTTGGATGCACACATTGAAAGCTTATATATCTGATCATCCACAAAAAGATAACTGTGGAATCAATTAAAGTCATATGGCCAATTTTAATGGATTCCCAATAAAGTGTATCTTAAAAGTTGGTTGATTTATAATTTCACATTCTTAACCATCTATTGTAATATTAAAGACTGTTAAATTCATTGAGGATGCATATTCATGGTTGAGAATACGTACAAAATCCACAATTTTTTTTTAAGCCACACAGAATTCTACTCCTTCAGCAGTAGCTATTGATATTACACTTACCCTGGGATCTTCCAGGCAGAGGGGGTGAAGCTGCTGATGGACTGGTCTATGTCATCCCACGTGTACATCTACCAACAAAGATGGAGATTAGGTCAACTGGACATGATAATGTCTAACTGACAGCAATATTTGAATAATGTTTTAATGTCACCCCCTTTAATGTTCTAAGTTACCATTACTTGATACATGTAAATCCGACATCTACCAACAAAGGGAAATGCCATAAGTCTACTGTGCATATACAGCCTACTCCGGATATATTGAAATTCAGGGGACCATGCAAATTATTTCAATATATCCGTATTTCAATATAAGCGAAATTGACTGACGTGAAGCCGCCATTTTTTAAAGCTCAATCCCGATGTAAGCATAGAAAACCAAACCCGAACAAATTATTAGATCATCATTTATCTATTACAATTAACGGATTACATAGAACATTAGTCCTTGAAAGTTTGATTAAAATCATATCCGAAAGTTTTGTAAGTTTCGTTTTGTTGCTATCTTAAACCTCATCATAATCTCGGATCGCATTCTTTTACGTTTTAGAAAAACGTTAGAGAAAAATCACCACACTCAAATGCTTCAAATATTGCTGAACGCTGCTTGTATATCATCGTAAGTGTACACGCGATAATCTCCAAATCCTTAGCTATTTCGAATTAAGGCTTTGTTCTTTCATCAATAGCCATAACTAGTTTGTATTTAGTGTCCGGAGATAAGGTATTTCTTTTCCATGGGGTTTCCATATTACGTCAAGCCTCAATACATCCGTATTCGTAAAAACAAAAAATTAAACAGTGAATAAATTTTACATTTTAATAAAAGTATAAAAACACACATGAAGAGAATTTATCAATTCACACCTTTGTATATCAACCAGTCAGTCTGGCATAATTACTGTCACCAACCGTGACGACAGCCGCCAGGGAGAACTTCAATATAACCATTATAAAAACAACTAATTATCACCTGTGGGGACCGATCAGTGGCTTCAATATAAGCGATATTTCAAAATAACTGATTTCATTATATCTGTGAAATCAATGCAAAGAATATGAGAGGCAAAAACTGTGGATTTATTTCTATTTCAAAATAAGCGGAACTTCAAAATAAGCGAGTTCAATATAAGTGGAGTAAGCTGTAGTAATAATTTACTGAGAACAATATATGGTAGATTCCTAATAAAATGCGAGAAATTTATATCTGCGTAAAATTGTGAGAAGCACATCTCGAAGATTTTAAAATCTTGCTTTTATTTTTGGACAGAAACTAAATGAAACTATGATAAAACTTCAGCTTTCGCAATTTTATATTCTTGCAATTTAATGCAAATAGCTGAATTGCAGAATCAAGTACTCATGTAAGGAGGAATCTACACTACAGTAAACTAAACACTACAACTTTGTACTGTCATATAATTCCCTGACAAACTTACATACCAGTATCACTTCTTAAATATGCAGATCACGATCATTTAATCTACTGAAAAAGGGACAAAGCCTATGTCTGCTTTATGTTATAAGCAACCTTTGCATGGCATTTAAGTTTTCTGATTTTGGAATAGACAGTTGTGAACTAATCAGCAGCAATTAATTTCTATGAGCAAGAAGTAACTTTATATTTCTAAAAGTGTGTGTTGCATCCGCATGTGATAAATATCCCCATAGACTCACAAATCCAACGTATATCTATTGCAAGCGTACAATTCTATGAAATCATTCTTATTCAAAAGGTTAAAGTTTGTGGATTGCAAGAGTTTTTTTCAGTGTACATGGTGTAGTTTGGATGTGCCATTTAATCACCATTTAGACATATCAAAATTCATTGAGGATGAAAATATGTGGATGAAGGGTAGCCACGAAATTAACAAAACTGAGCCATCACAAATTTCGATGAATTCACAGAACTTGGTTTACAGCTAAGGTGGCTGAGATATTTTTTGCACACATTTTATACTTTTTTTACAGCTAGAAATCTAAACAGGATTACCAGGATGACAGCCCCCACACAGAGCACTAGTCGCTGACCGTCATGTGACCACACCCCACAGCTGATTGTCCCGCTGCAACAAAGGGAGATCACTTCAGTGTCCATAACATAATCATTGCAGAAAAACCAACACATCTTGTCATTCAGTTGGGAATATGGAATCTTTTTTGTTATTCGAGTTAGTCTGTAACATTTATTAAAATTTTGGAAGTTTTGTAATTCGATCTAGAACATTTCCTTGTGACAGATCTTCATCTGATGGCACCATAATTCCCAATGTAAGGTTATGAAATGGTACATAAAAATGGTGATGGGGATCAGGTATACTATTTGTCATCATAATTTTTTTATTCCTTCAACAAGACTCTTAGATAAAAAAAAAACCCACCCAACTCCATAGATAGAAATCTTGTACACCATGCTACAAGATCAGCCTCCATCATGAAATATAAAGAGAACTGACCTTTCCAATGGTGGAAGTGCAAAGCTTCCTCTGTCCTGGGCATGGTTGAAAAAAAAGCTGCACTGTTGTTTACTGAGGATACACAGAATGTCTCTACAGGGATTCCATAAACAACCTGTAACAAAATATAACCTTGTATCAAATCTTAATATATATTAGCTAAAAGGTAGATAGATTATAGATAGAAAGACGAAAAAGTTAAAAGACACACAAAATTAAAGCACCTCCAAACATCAATTTCAGGGGCATAAAAAAACATTTGAAATTAATCTTTTATTAGCATCAGAAACTTAATTGATAAAGGGATAACTTTCATTTAAATCAGTTTTGTAAGAGTCATTCCACTTGGTCTTTGCCAGAGCAGTTATTCGCATGCCATAATTGGTTAATTATGTGAAAAGATATGTGAAAGATAAGAATGAAGAGAACTTTTACAGTCTAGACGAATAAAACATAAATGATTTTCATGAAGAAAAAAAAAATCATATTTATTTTAAAAGAAAGGCAATGTGTACATCAGGTCAATATTGATCACACAGTGTTAGCTTGATGACGCGACCTCTAAATATAGAATGAAAACAGTCCCGCAGAAACGCATGCACAATCTCAAAACCCGTATCAAGACAGCCCGCGCTCTTGCGCGGCCAGTAATAAGTAAATTCTAATGTATACATACCTTTTGAGATTGGTTGTACATTTAGTTTTCGGACTTGCTTGAAGTTGAGTTTAGGTATGACCCCATCCACCTTCCAGAGGGACAGATGCTGGGTGTGGACAACACACATATAACAGGTGTGGGGGCCAATGTTACAGCTCCAGTGAATGCTCCTCACACTGTGTCTGAAACAGGGATAGAATAGGGTTTACATAATGTGTCAAAAAGTGTATGTGTGCAAAGAGGGAGGGGGTTTTAATGAAAAAGAAGCTAGAACTATAAAAAAAAAACCCCTGATATGATGTGACCTTCACCTTGGTCAATGACCTTTTATAAGGGTCATGACATACTCTCAAGTCATATGCAAACTGTGCCAAATAAGAACTTTTTCATAAAAGACCTGTCACATGCCAATTAAGGACAGACAAACGGACTGATTATAAACTGCCAGAAGAGGGTGTTGATTCAATATTTCTACTTGAGAAAATGAGAGCATTTTGTCACCCTTGAATAGAGTAGATTAAAAAAAATGCAAAATACTAGTATTCCAAAAATGCAAAAAGGTGTTAAGATATTCATTGCATAGCCCTATACCTGTTACAGAATCCTATCAAGTTTTTTTTTTCCCACTAAAGTAGGGTAAACTATCATGTAATGTGAAATTTTCAATGGGTTTTTCCGTTTCCTTTAAATATCTAATGAAAACATTCATCCCCCCCCCCCAAAAAAAAAGAGAGAGAGAGAGAGATAGAAAATTTCTACATATATTGAAAACTATTTGTGGATGTAGAAGGAAATAACAGTAATGTCAGAAGTAAGAGTGACATGGGGTCATCTGTCCATCACAAAGAGCTTCAGGGGAAACCAAAAATGGGCCCCAACATACCACTACAACACAAGGTGATGAATGAAAGATGCTAATCTATTCTGAACATCACGCTGCACAGGTATTCTTCAAATGCCTTAAATACTTGTCACACCTGGCAAACAGGTAAAAATCAAGGTAAAAATAACACTTGAGAGGAATGTTCAGTCTCCTCTACCTGGCTCCTTGGATGGAGACCACATTATGACAACTGAAGGATTTTTAGCTCTGAATGAAGTTTTCCACCAGGTGATTAGGGCAGATTAGTGACCAATAGACAGAAGAACTACCTGTTATCATCCAGGTAAATTAATCTCTCCCTAAGACCTTAGCCCTGCCTTGTAATGCCTACAACCAGGAGATCAACTGCGATATAATGGGTCTCATTTCCTCACTGTAGTGTTTGGGATTCTTGAAGGACAGGCCTTCTTATCATAAGCTCATGATAAATTCATGAAAATGGCAGTGTAGTGAAAACAGTATCAATTGTTGGTCTAATGTATTCACTCCGGTAATTTAGAGTTCAAATGGGCCATTGCTGACTAATTAATCAGAGATACATACATTACCTGAAGTGTATCTTAATTAAGGGGTTTTAGGGGTTGGTGACTGTTGGTCTCAATGAAACAGGTTCTAGGACTTGTCTGGAGTGGAAAATTAAGATTAAGGACCAAGGACGGCTAAAAGACAAACAACCCAAAAACCTGAATCACAAACAAGAAACAAAAAAGCAAAATTATATTAGATAAAATAACAGTAAAAACTTTCTCAGATATGTTCAGGAAAATTAAGGTGGTATGGGACATCTGTCGATATTAATGTGGATTAAAGTACACTATTATTATAAAACTTTAATTGGTTTAGAATTTAAAAATATTTAACCAAAAAATAGCTTTTAAAAATACTTAAAGAGGTAAAATTTGTAAAACCCCCAGCGGGATTCAAACTCATGAGTAACAGGTTCGTAGTAAACCCTCTAACCCACTGTGCTACGCTGTTAGGTGACAAAATAGGGAAAGAAACTACTTAAATAATTACACTTGGTTTTATTGTTTATTTCGATAAAAAATATGTCACAATTATTTAAACATGGAAGCGTCCCATACCACTTTAAACAAAGATGTCAAGTTGCATAAATACAATGTAAATTATTAGTTACAGAAAATGTGGAAAACTTTCATTTGGAGTAAAAGAGTGTGAGCTTCTGCTTTGAAATAGATCTACTGGAGACTACAATATCCCATTTGCAATAATTAAAGATAAAGGGTACAAATGGATGTCCAAAGTTGTAATTGTAGCTAGAAACCTGGCAATAGAAAAACACAAACACTATAACAAATCTCTTATTTAAAGAAAAATGTTTAAAAGAAACTGATTCTGCCAGTAGTTTTTGACGGGAAAATGTTCAGCAAACTAAGTCTTCAGACCATAAATATAAATGGAGTTGGGCCTTTTTTATGGTCGTCACACAAAACATCAATAGTTCTGTCTATAAACCCGTCTGTTCCCAAGCCTTAAAGTGCAACAAAGTTATCAAACAAAAGAACGTTTCTTGTCAATACCCAAACTCTATAAATCAAGAACACTTGATCTAGCCCGAAATTCTGCACCCCTCCCAGATTTAATATCCTGTTTCTCTTTGTGTTTTTAAGTTGGCTATTGATAGTAACTTGTTTTTGAACCCCATTAATGCAATATTTGAAACTTGGGTACCTCAAAAACAAAAAGAATGATATTTATGGAATGTGTAAAATCTTTACTGTTTTTGACACCCCAACAAGCCAAAAAATGGATAAAAAAAGCATGTGTGACTGAAATTGTACTGGTATTATTTCAAATTTCTACTATATATACAGATATATATACATGAATATATGTGTGTTCATGAAAAAATGAGGATAAAAAAAGAAAAAAAATCTATAAGGGTTTTTCCTAATAAACCTGCAAATCCATATATACCCCGGTAATATTTTTTTGACAGAATTAAGTCTGAATTCAAATACATGTACTGTGACATCAATTTTTCTGTAAAATTACATAATGTATATAATGCATTAAATCAATGGTTACTCTGGAATCTAATAACATTTTGTTTGAGGCAATGCATATATTGCATGTGTAAAAAGCATTGTTTATAATGGTTTTTATGTTTGCTTTATGTTGCCATGATTTAAATTTCAGTAGAACAAAAATACAGGTGTAAACTATAGCATGATCCTAATCTGGCAGTACAGACATCTTGTCCTTGGATTTATTCCAATTTCTATAATTATGGCTCTCAATTTTCACTTCACAACAAAAACATTTAAATGCACCCCAAAAAGACTATCCTGTTGTGTTTTTAGCAATTTCTGTTTGCAATTTAAAGCTTTGTTGTACAATTAAGCAGTTTGAATTTTTTTCTTAAACATCAGGTTATTCTCAACTGTGCAAATCCATTTAGATTCATTGAATAACTACATAAGACCACTTTGTTTGCCTAGTTTGCATTAACATTTGGATAACTTACTCAAACTTCCCCAGCTTTAATGCCCGTTGATTGACCACTTGGCCATGTGAAAGCTGTACTGGGGCGAGGTAAATGGTCTTACCATCCGTCCACACAACTCCATAGTCAGGGTGAATGGCTGCAATATGAGGGAAAAATAATTCCTGGTATATTGTAATTTTTACAAGATATAATTAATATCTTCATGTACAAGTATTAAATTTTTTTCTGCTAAAGACATTTAATGCTAAAATGACATTTTACATAACCAGTACGAGACTATTTTGAGAATCACAAGTGTTTCACATTCTTTTAAGCCTTTAAATAATTATGACTCATATTGTAAAATATCAAACATACATTACATACATACTTATGCTAATTTTTTATGCTTGATAATCAACTACACGCCTTTAAATGTTGTCTATAATCATACTTTCAAAATTTTCATGATAAGATCTATTGCTTTAGATGTTTGATTATTCATTGCTTCAATTCATATACTTGCAGCAACCCCCCCCCCCCCCCCCCCCCCCCAATAATACTGACAGTAAGTTGGAGGATGATAAATGCCAAATCTTTTTACATTGTGAAAAGACTATTGATATCCCATGAAAAATTGACCAGTGATAAATGACTTCTGATGTAGTACAGTGACTTTATTTGATCTTATGGACAGCCTTCTCTGAAGAGATTAAGCCCTTCATTTGTCAGTAAGCTGTCTAAGGTATCACAACACTATTTTTTCGAAGGTTCACGTCAAAACATGGCTGAGTGAAAATAATTCCCGAATTCCCCTTCGTTTTTAGGAGTTTTCCGCCAGCGACAGGGACTGTACTTTTTTATGAGATAAAAAATAACATGTAAAATGCCTGATTTTCCCACCTATGTAAAAATACGAGGTCACTTGAATTTTTGATGCCAGTTGTTTAGGCAGGGGGGGTGAAAGGGCTCGGACATGATTTTCAAGCACATGTGTAACTTTGATGTAAACAAACTCTCGTGCCTTTGTGGATGGCTGTGTGTTTTTTGCTTCTAAATTGGTTAGGAACAATTGTTTTAAAAGTTGTAAAGAGGAATTTTCCCAGAAGTTTGATATAAACTTGCTACCCGTATCTAAAGTTGCGTAATTTTGGTAAGAATATATAGTAAAAATTAATAGTGTTGTGCAACCTGAAGGAAAATTGTTATGATGTGTTTTAAGTCATAAAGTGGAGTTTTTGGCGTTCTATCGATGTGTGTAGATTAGAAATCACCAACAATGAGCCTTTGTGGCCGGCACCTCTCTTATTTTGCTGTCAATGGCGCATACAAAATTAGCCCAGATTTCCTCTGAAATTTCGTAGAACATCAAACAGCGACCCGATTATAGTGTATCGGACCGTCCAAACTGCCCCAAAAATATACAGCAGCTTATCCAGAAAGTTGGTTTTATCGTCGTAAATTAAAAAAGCTTCTATGTAATACGAATTTTGTGTAAAATGAGTTATTTAGACGCTTGTATGGTATACAGAATCTATAAAATTATGCCCCTAAAACGCCAATATTAAAGTGAAATATGAATTTAGCTATGATTCAGCACCCGCATTAGATTTATTAGAACCTGCCAATGCTAATTTATATGAAAATGCACGCCAATTCTTAAAAATTGAATAATATAACGGCAGTTTTTCAACCCCTCCCCCAAAAGGCAGGGTCCCCTAAACTTGTACATGTATATATTCTCGGGTCGTCATGATATAAACAAGTTTGCATTGTCTTGTGAATAGACATGCATATTTGCACAAATTAGAACCAAGAAATTCATTCAAAATTAACACGCCGTGAAATTACATACAGTATAACTTTTAACATATTTTCATAAATCAGAGGCCACCGCGAGCACCATGGTTTTAATAATCGCTCATAACTTTTTGATATAGCTACAGAATTCAGTAAAACTTTCCACATGTGTTCCACAATAAATGTTTTTGTGTTTTCAGATTTTATTTTTGCGAGTGTAAAATAATAGATTACTTGCAGGTATCACAACACTATTTTTTCGAAGGTTCACGTCAAAACATGGCTGAGTGAAAATAATTCCCGAATTCCCCTTCGTTTTTAGGAGTTTTCCGCCAGCGACAGGGACTGTACTTTTTTATGAGATAAAAAATAACATGTAAAATGCCTGATTTTCCCACCTATGTAAAAATACGAGGTCACTTGAATTTTTGATGCCAGTTGTTTAGGCAGGGGGGGTGAAAGGGCTCGGACATGATTTTCAAGCACATGTGTAACTTTGATGTAAACAAACTCTCGTGCCTTTGTGGATGGCTGTGTGTTTTTTGCTTCTAAATTGGTTAGGAACAATTGTTTTAAAAGTTGTAAAGAGGAATTTTCCCAGAAGTTTGATATAAACTTGCTACCCGTATCTAAAGTTGCGTAATTTTGGTAAGAATATATAGTAAAAATTAATAGTGTTGTGCAACCTGAAAGTGACATGCCTCTGATGCCCTAGCTGCTTAGTAGAACACAAGAAAACGTATTCTATAAATATTAAAGGTGGTTTAAGTTGCACTGTATTATTGTTAAAAATAAGGTTTCCAACATACATGAAACGTACACAATGTGCAAAGAAAAATCGATTTAAGTCACGTTATGATGAATAGCTAAAAATAGGCAGCAAACTGTCGCAAGTTTCACTAAACGCGCCACAAAATCAGCCTCGGTACCCCTTACCTTGATGAAGGAGATCAACATTTTGTCCTCGCACATTTACGTGACCTAGATCCATTTCAATGCAGGAAAATTTCTAACATTGTATAACGATTATGTCATAAATTACACATTTTGTGAAGGATTAAAATAAATATCGCACTTTCTTTCCCACGTTTTGTTTGGCTCCCAAGCTATACACCTGTCGCATGTTTTGACTCTTGAACAAGTCTCGCCTCCTACGTTGAAGAGCGCACAGAAATTTTACCGCGAATATTTCAAATCCAATAGTGCTACAGGATATGTTAAAAGTTGTTGACAGTGTTCCCCCCCCCCCAAAAAAAAGAAGAAATAAATAACTGTGATAATACTTGTAACTTACAATTTGTTACAACGTCATATACCATCCGCTGTGCAAAGACTTGATATTAATGATATCTGCTGAAGAAAACTTAGGCCTACTCATAAATTTTTAGATAACTATTAAACAGATGTCATATTACACTCGACTTCATAACATTTATGATTACACTCATGATGTGGAAGCTCTTTAAATAACACTTTAAAGGGGCAAAGACACGTTTTCAGATGAAAATCTTATTTTTGAATTTTATGCATAAAATAGTTTCCTTTTGAATTTTGAATGAATCATCAAAATTTGACTGCTAGAAGTCATTTTACAAGTGAGATACACAGGAAATCTCTAAGTTGTTGGTTGGTAAACAAAGCTCGAGTTTTATATCTGTTTACAAATAACGTAAAGTAAAGAAATTACAATTTCTTTGACAAAATAAGTTGTGGAAACAAGATAAACTGATTCAATGCGTTCATAAATAATTTCATCAACAACAAAAATTAAAGATTGAAACTTACACCAATACAACACATATGTAAACAATAACAGGACTCGAGCTTTGTTTACAAAACAAAGGATTATAAACTCTGTAACTCCGACTTGTAACTTAATATTTGACTTTCATTTTTTTTTCTTCAAAACATCAATACTGAGAATTACAGACATTAAAATTGGAAAAATAATTTTTGAAAAATTTGAGTTAAAATTGTGTTTAAGTCCTTTTAATGCCATTTTACCTAATTTCTGATGGTATACACATACACGAATCTAGAGGGAATTAGGTGATCCGGCCTCATCCTCTCTTGAAAAATTAATTTCCAAAATCTAAAATTGAAAATATGTGTTCAAGACCAACTATAATATCGATATCAACGATATTGTACACAAAATGACGATATATCGATATTAAAATTGTTCCTTAATATGTATTCACCTATTTGACAAAATCAAAATCGATATCGTCGACATTGAAACCACGTGTAAGACGTACAACATTAACTATATAATGCGAAAAATCGTTGAGTCAATGGTTATGGTGTTTAATCGGATATATAGTGAATGGTATCGATTCGATATTGTCGATACCATCGATATTTATAAACACAAAAGTATAGACTGTTCAGAGTATATATGCGCAATTTGTATTTATAGAGCTACAGTTACCAACATTACGGATAAAACTTCAGTTAAACTTTTGCACGTTCTATAAGGCGAATGAACGGTGGTTGCTATAGGACATATGCTTGAGATATCTTTTAAAAATTCGTGGCCACGAAATAAAAGTCGTTCCCACAAAATAAAATTCGTTGCCACTAAATTTGAATTATTTATAAATGCAACAGGACATGCTAAAAACAATACTTGTACATATAGTATTCTTTTTCCTTGCATTTTATGTGACATTTTCTCAAAAAAAGGGAATACTTATTCAAATTACTTTTCAATCCCAAAAGTTTCTTGTTTGTACAAAGCAGCATCGTTTTTGAAAGTGGGAGGGGAGGGGGAGACACAACCAAAAAATCTTGACAAGCAAAAGAAAAAATGCTACTTCCCAAAATCCCGAAAAGTGGGAGGAGGAAACTCCATGTGAATTCATATTATAGAAAAATCATTGCTGCACCAAGAATTGCTCCCACTCCGATGCTTTGTGCCTGAGGGTCATCGTTTTCCATAAATTATGTATACACACTGTATGCATGCGCGGATCTAGAGGGATTGGGGGTCAGGGGGCACAGACACCCCCTTGCAAAAATTCAAATTTCTTTAAATTACATTAAAAAATCACCAAAAAATAATATGCCTTAGATACCCACCGGCAAACTCAAATAACAGTGGGACCCACCCACCACCCCCCCCCCCCCGGAGAAAAATTCTGGATCCGCGCATGCTGTACGTATACACATGTTTGGTTTTTTTTTTTTGGGGGGGGGGGGGTGTCTGCCCTATTCAATTTAAGTTGAATGACAAGCAAAAGAGATGAAGTTTTCTAATTCATACTTGTGCTCTACAAGAAAAAAGTTATGTGTTTGTGTTTGCAGGGGGGGGGGGGGGGTGGAAGGGGTTATACCAACCGATATTGACGTAGCTACTCGTGAATTATGCTGAGATCTACGGAAAAAGGCATGTCCTGCTTTCTAACGTTACATGCTACCAAAATACAAAATTATGCATTGATAACTTGTAGATTTTTTGTAACTATGCTGAAATGTATTTTTTTAGTTCGTAAAAAATACAAAAATTGAAAAACAGATAAAGAAGAAATTCACGTTTTTTAAAAGCTAAAAAAAAAAAAAAGAATCGTTGCATCTTATATATATATACACCAGGACACGAGATTGGTACATCACATAAGACCTACACTGTAGTTAAAATAGATCTTCTATCATGAAGGTAAAAATAGCGTCTTACCAAACGGAAGTGTTGTTCTGCAAAGAATAACGAAAATGAGGAGTCTCCTGTAGTTCCTTTTAAAACGTAGGTTTGTAGACTCAGACAGCCCTTTCTAATTGATAGTAAAATAATGAGGACATTTTGTCTTTACTGCAGTATTAATTTATACATTTTGGAAGGTATTGCAGTCTCAGTATGTAGGTAAACAGGAAAACACGAACAGTGACACTGTGGCAGTATATTGGAGTAGTGGCACTGTTTCTTACTGTGATCACATGATGCCAATTGATCCAAAGACTTAAAATAATTATTATCAAAAATTGTAGATACATTACGTAGAACAATTGTTTTTATCTCTATCATTTCTCAGAAATAAAGATGGGGTAAACACTGGTAAATGAACACGTTAAATACACCTCTGCCTGTTTAAATAAATTTGTCAGATCAATTTTGTAGAATATGGGTGAGAACCGAGAGATTCAGAAGGGAGTATGGGAAGGACGTATCCCGGTTGCCTTTCATCTGTCTGAGGAAGACACAGAGGGTGAACGCCCAGAACCAGTTTATGTAAGTGTAGTGGTGTTTGGGTCCGACAAAAACCAACTTATATTTGGTATGAGAATTTTTATTTTTGAGAATCTAGGGAGCGTCCTCACATAATGCTTTACTTGAGTGTGTAAAGAATGCACTGGTCAATGTAACACAGAAGCAGTGGTTTGTTTTTAATTAGTGTTGGTTATTAAATTTTGGTGTCGTTTTATTTCATTGTTGTGGATGATTCAACATGCAAGTTTCAAGACGATTGTATTTTGTTTACTATAATAATGTTTAATTCTAATTAATGTATATATATTTATTTTATTATATCCCTTTTAATTCATATCAAATTTTAGATATGTTCTTTTACCTCAAAAAGTGATTTTTTAAAAATAAAAATGCAAGATTGACACCCCAGTTTATCTTTTAAAAAGCAGCTTAACCACTGCTTAATACATATTCCCAAACTGCCATGTGTACCAGCCCTTCAAGAGGAAAAAAGAGATACTTAACAAAAGCTGATAATGCACAAAACAGTCACATATACTCTTTTGTACAGTTCTTTTTTTCTCTAACAGCTAATGGTGCCAAGGATCAGTTACTTCCCTTTACACACAGAGAAGATAAACAAGCATTTTCTTAAGTATGCCAGTGAAAAAGAGTCAGAAGAGATATGGTTAGAACACGACAATCAACCACTGAAATGGTACTGTAACACAATTTGTCTTAATTTTAAAAGATAGTTAAACTGTGCTTCAATTCTATACAATAAATTAATGTATAGATATATTTACAACATGTAAGTTTGTTCTGAATTGTTTGTGAATTAATGTCAGCTGTTGAATTTTTGGGCCAAAATTAAAAGTAACAAGTAGACCAGAAACACAGTGAAAAATCTATTTAGAAAATAAAATTAGGCCAAATCACAAAGCCATAATAATATATAATCAAATGTTACTGATGCAAATATAACCTTATATAAAGAATAATGTGATGATTTTGATTCTGTCTACTAGCTGTTAACTAACTTTTCAATAATCCTACACTGTCCATTTTCTGGCATGGGTGTTTATCATGTGCATTTCTGATTTTCAGGCATTATCCAGTAGGGCTACTGTTTGATCTTTATGGCTCAGAAACTTCTCTCCCATGGACTATCACGGTTCATTTTAAGGTACATAAAAATTGTTTTTTATAGGAAAGTAAAAAAAAGTTTTATGGTACAGTTCAACCTTGTTACAGGGAAAGTGGCTGGGACTTCTAAAACCCTATTGGTGTTTGAGATATTGAATTTCAACGGTTTATAATATTTTGATTCATGCAACCATTGAAATATTATGGCACAGATTTGGATCAGATTGAAACTTTTATTGCCTCAGTCACCAGTAAGTGCATTGCCTCAGTCACCAGTAAGTGCAGTAACAAGTTCTCCTGTTGATTTTAGGACTTTCCAGAGGAGGAACTTCTTCACTGCGTCAGTAAGGACGCAGTAGAATCACACTTCATGTCCTCCATTAAGGAGGCCGACTCACTGAAGCACAGGGGACAGGTAATTAACAGTATGCAGAAGAGGGACCATAAACAGCTGTGGACAGGTCTCCTACACGGTGAGTCTCCAATCTTTGGAAAAGGGGGTGGGGACTATGGGTTGACAAACATTATAGATTCAAGAACGTGCTATGGTCATTAAGCTGAAATGATGTGTTGTGTAACAGAAGTACAACGTACATGCTGAATTGATATTTTACAATTACAGAAATACATTTATTCTTATCTAAGGGTCTGATATATAAATTGCTAAATTTTATGATGTGTGCCACTTTTATTTTATGTTTTTGTTTTGAGAAGTGATGTTTAAATGCTAGACTTATAATAGGCTTTTTCTTATAGAAAGTGTTAAAATAGTTGTTGATTTTTCTATAATTCCAGTTTTTAACTATAACCTCTATTTGTGCATTGCTATAGTTCAACATCTGCTCTTGAATTTCTGAATTTATTTGACCTTTCTTCTATTGATTGTAGATAAATTTGACCAGTTTTGGTCTGTGAACAAAAAACTGATGGAATCCAGTGGGGATGAAACATTTAAATACATTCCATACAGATTATACATGGTAAAACATTATTGGTACTGTAAAGTCTTGATATTTTCCATACACACATTTGTTGTGTATTTAGTAAATGCACTTATTAGTAAAAATGATAAATAATTGTTAACTTTTTTTATATTTTTTTTTACAATTGTCTATCATAATTAGAAAATATTTCAGCATATACTTGGAGCATATTAGTTTAGTATTTGACTGTTAAAATGATAGTACATTGTAGTACATGTTTACATATTTGTACGTTTTAAAAGCTATTTCGTAAACATTTCTATTTTTTGTAATAAAATCTTGCAGGTAGACAGACATTACATGACTAACCTGTTTCGTCCTTTAACTGAGGAAGGGCACCACCAATCTCTGAAACATCTCCTCCTATCAGCTGTACCCCAGTTCTTCAATGAAGGTGATGAATTGTTTGATTTTCAATCTAAACTCTGTTAATTTGAAAAGTACATTTATGTCTGCACAATGACCTGATTTAATTTTCATTGACTCTTCATGTTGCTTGATATTAACTTGAGATGTAGTTATATACATGTACGCATATTACTGGATTTATGTATTTTTATTTTTCATTTATATATAAATTACAAGTCAATGTTGATAAATCTAAAATCATGGTTTTTAACTCAAATAGTAAACATCAAAGCATCAATTTCACTTTCAATGGAAATACTATGCAAGTTGTATCAAAATACTGTTATTTGGGTATTGTATTGAAAAGTAATGGGAAGTTTAATTTAGCAACATCTGTGCTTGTTGAAAAGGCCAGAAAAGCATATTTTAAAATGAAAAAAATAATTGGTATTGATAATCCATGTAAGCTCTTAGAAAAACTTTTTGATTCTATTGTACTTCCTGTACTTCTTTATTGTTGTGAAATATGGGGAGTGGATCTCTCATTGAAAGATATTTCAGTTATCAAAAAATTTCATGTGAAATTTCTTAAAGATATACTTGGATTACATTGCAAAGCATCTAATGCTGGTTATTTGGCAGAATTAAACAGGTTACCACTTTGGTCTAAAATCTCATTCTCAAGCATTAAATATTGGAATCACTTGATAACATCTAATTCTTTGGCATCTAAATTATATCAGGGAACGATCAATTCCAATTCCTGGACTAAGAAAATTTATGGCATCCTAGACAATTTGGGATTCTCAAACATTAGTAATTATAAAAGCACAATCCAACACTTTTTACCAAACATAAAGCAAAGAATCATTGACCAATGTATCCAAGAGCAATCATCAAAAATTTTTAGTTCAGAAAAACTTTCATTTTTTCAAAAATTATATATGAGAAAAAGAAGTCCTTATGTTGATATACTCAGGAAAAGATCTGAGAGATCCTCTATTAGTAGAATAAGATTAAGTGCACATAAACTTGCAATAGAGAGTGGTAGATATAATGCCACAATTAGGAATGAAAGATATTGTAATGCTTGTAAAACTGGTGCAATTGAAGATGAAACTCATTTTCTTTTTCAATGTAAAGCCTATTCTCATCTAAGGAACAGCTTTTTTAGTAATTTTTATAAGATAAGTAAAATAAATATTGCCAATAACTTGGACAAAGAAAGATACATTTTACATGTATGTTTAAATAGTGAAATACATACTATTTTAAATATTACTGTTAAATTCATTAATGACTGCTTTGAACACAGATGTCAATTAGTCTAAGGAAATGTTAAACTGATCTATATAGATCAGTAAAAATATATATACTGTACATGAAACTATTGTAAACATACAATGATGTTCTTATATATTCATTGGGCCTTTGCCAATTATTGTAATTGTGTTTGTGCCAATAAAATATTTGTATTTGTATATAAGAAATAAGGAGTAAAAGGTTAAAAATTGAAGTTATAACACCCTGTACATACTTTTTTCTTTGAATAGAGGAAGAATTTCAGAAGCATGTTAGAATCCATGGTACAGAGCCCCTGTTGGACACACCCATTTTGTGGCTGTCAGAAAACTTCAGCTTCCCGGACAATTTTTTACATCTAGTGATAAGTGACAAATAAATTGGTTCTTTTACCTGAATGCAATCAAATTGAACCATATCAGCAACTACCTAATTTTTTAAAAATGTTTTAATAAAATAGTGCTTAGTTTATGCAAATGCTTGAAAGTATGCATTGGTTATATCTGAGTGTCCTTCTAATTTTAGAAGCAATGGAGCTGATCAAGGCTCTTTGCATTTAAGACATTGAGAGGTATTTATTGTTTATTGGTTTGTTTTTTTAAAATATTGTTAAAAACTTCAAATCTATGTTATAGCATACACATTCTAAGGTTGAAAAAAATATGTATGTATGTATGTATGTGTAAGGCCACAACAATAATATGTCTTGTTTGTCAGACATCCACTGAAAAAAGGAAGGAGCGGGCGAGCGAGCGAGTAAATAATAAAATCCTTTTTATTTGTAAGCAAAATGTTTAAGTGGTACATAAACTAAAGGACTAAGTGCGGTTTTATGCAATTTTTGCCCCCCAAAATCAAAGTTTTAGAAAGAGCTTTAAAATTAGGTGAAAGATAGTTAAAATCATATTGAAAATAAAGGTGTAAAAGGTTATCACCACAGTGACGTCATAATGTAGAAATGACGTCATGAATATTGCATTATTTTGATAAATTGATGTTTTGTAGCAAAATATGGGTGTTTTCCGATGGTTTTTCGACTGGGAAACATCGAGCGCAGGCTTGCTCAAGTACCATTTTTTAGTATAATATGTATAACTATCTGAAGAAAAACATATGTTAAAATCGCACTTGAGCAGACCTGCGCTCTATACTTCCGAATGCAAAATATAGAGCAAAAATGAGAATATCTTCATTTGTTTGCAAATTTGCGGGAATTCGGTCATTTAAGTGACGTCATAGATAAACAGCGAGTGAGCAATGATGACTAAAATCAAGATTAAAGTTATAGGCATCCTCTTTACAATGATTTGTGAAGATTTTATTTTCATACGATACTATTTAAAAATTGGTTGAAATCGGGGGCAGATATTTGACCATACCGCACATAGTCCTTTTTGTGGATGGTTATATTTTTTATACGGTCTTGTTTCTGATTTATGTATTAAAACTATTAAAGATATGCAAAATAGAGCGGAAATAGAAAAGAAAACAGCGCAGAATTTCCTGGATGCTGGAAATTATTATTATTTTTTACAGTTTTATTAAAATACGAGTGCGCGGGGTCCGACGAAGAAGAAATTATATTGATGTGGCCTTAAAGCTATTGCCATTAATAACCAAATGTTTTAAATGCCAAACTTTTATTGGCTTAGATAGATTATGAGTACAGAAAATAAAAGAGCACTTGAAAAATGAAATAACATCACAATTGGAATAAAGCATACACTGATTTGGTATTTCATACTGAGTAAATCATTTAAAGATAGTATAAGTTGTAAATTACATAACTCACAAAGAGTATATAATGAATTTGTATGTACCTAATTGCTTTTTTTCATGGCTTGATATTTTTGTACTTGGCTATGGAACATGTATAATCAGTAAGAATATTGACATGACAGATGAAATGTGTCCAAAGGACTTATATTATAAAGACATAATTTTCAATCAAGTTGAAAATAAATGACAATGGAAATTTATATTGGTTGTTCCCTTGTTTGTGCAACTGGTGCAAGTACACTATACATTTATATATATATAAGCACTAAATGTTGCTAACGACATGAACGATTGAAATAGTCAAATATTCGAGACAACCAGTCGCTTCTTTAGGACACAAAAAATGAATTACAAAGAAACGCCTTGGTAACTACATTTTGTACAGTTTTGAATTCAATGTTTATGAAGGTGTTGCCTATTCGGCCGATCGCTTTGGAGTCGATAGAAGTTAACAAATATGTCGTTATATATTTTTTGCAATATTGTGATAGCCTATATAAAATTCATTTATATGATTTTTTTTTATGAGAAAAGAGTGAAATATTGTTGAACTTCATTTTGCTTGAAGAATGATAGCTATATAAATTGCCTGAATTGTTTGATTAATAATAACGTTATATTTATTTTATTTTGTGTAAATGATTTCATTTCGCCGTAGAAAGAGCATAGGTGCAAACAATTCTTTTACATGTAACATACCATTGCAGTAGCTCCTGATCTGAAAAAATTCAGATGGACGATCGACCTGACCGATTTTTTCAGTTTCAGACCGGTAGCAGGGGAGCTACAGACCAGCAGTTAACCAGTACAGTGGATAATATGGCCCACGCACAAAAAACCCCCCAAAACAAAACACCCCCCCCCCCCAAAAAAAAAAAAACCAAAAAAATAAAACAAGAACACACACAAACCCCATGTGTTGAGGAGATTATATTTTCTAACGTTCTGATAAGTTATAATTTGCAATAGACGAGCTCGGTCTGATGAAAAATACTGGCCTTAATCAACTGATTAACCTCGATCCTTTGTTTTGGAGGTAATGGAAGATTTGATTTTAATCAGACTGAGACGAGCTTATATAAACATGATAAATGCTGTAGTGTCTTTGCATGGGAGAACAGTATTTTTTGTTTTGTTTGATCAAAATTTTTCAAGCACTATTTAAGTCTTATTTAAAAGTATTGACCCGTGAATCATAATCTATTTTTGGACATATACTGGAAAAACACAAACTAAAAATAGCCTATGCTTATTAGTGTCATTGTTATACACGACACCGAACAAGGATATAGCCTTCTTTTAAAGACGTAAGTGTATGTACTTTCAGTTTTACATTTCTCTGTTATTTTTAATTTGATACGCTATATCTTAGAATTTAATTTAACACTTTAATTTAACACGAACTACTTGCTTGCATCTAACATATGGTTTGTTTTTCACGAGAAGAAAACTCGTATATAGACTGATTCTACATGTGATAAAATAGCTCTCTACTATATAGTGCTGTATATGTTCTTTATTAAACCATGCAGGAAATATTAAAATTAATGCAGTTTTTATATGTTATAGTGAAACTTTTAGGTCAAATTATGCACAAGTTATTACTTGTTTACACAAACAAAGAAAAAAAAACTTCCCAGGTTCCAGGAATTTAAATTCAAATCATGCAGAGCGCTCAAATTTGTTTACTTGGATTTAATCAAGCGTTTCCATATAATTGAGTCCATTTTCATCTAGTAAATCCTTGTAAAACAGAACTTTGAAATTCATTTCTCCATCATTATATTAATCATTTTTCTTTGGCGCTTTTTTTTAGTCTTTAAATTAGTAATTTTTTATACTATATAGTACAATGTATTTTAAAAATCTTTATAGAGAAAAAAAATCATATGTTGCAATTGGTGCCATTGGTCGGATTACAGGACACACATTTACCCCGACCATTTTAGGAGACGGGTGCGGGTGATTGGTCATGTTGTAAAATAGCGTCCTTTCCCATTATGTTGTTCCCACGCTTTTTAAAACTGTACTTGAACAGAAAGTACCCTTTTCTAAAAATAGATATCTGTAATTTTGAAACCTACTTACTCTGTATGCAATACATAATTAGATGTAATGGTGTCTGTAGCCAATGCTTTCTCATATATAACCATTTAAACAAGAGCTTAGACTTTGGGTAGTTGTGTCAAACAGCAATGTGACGAAGTAGTACTGCATGTCTATTTCATTGCTGGCCACTCAGCCATTGCCTTGGCCTTGAAATCAACAAGATTTGTCTAGCTTTTGAGCTAAAAATTACGCAATATTTTTCACTTTTTTATGCCAAAATAAGTAGTACGTCCTACCGATACCGAAAGTCCAAGGTCCCGTGAAAATGGTTCTAAGTTCAGAAAACCTGCATCGAGATTTGAAAAAAAAGATGTATTTTCAACTTTGAAAAAAAGATAGATGTATTTTTAACTTCCAATACTTATTATGCTTCATAGAAAAATATATTTACAATCAGGGGTATTCGATCAAGCGACAGCAAAATCAAAAACACTTGCATGCCCATTACCAAAAGGCCGTGCATGTGACAAATCTCTAAAACGTCTTTATACATTAGTATTTTAGAAAAGTCAGTTACTGGCCGAATCAAAATGAATTCAAGGTAAACGTGCACTTAAATGACATTAACGTAATTCTTGATTATTGAAGAAAAGGTATTTAACAACAGTTACAATAATAATCAAAATTTAAGGTAATCTGTATTGCTATTTGACCTTGTAAAGTCATTGAATTAATAAACTGAAGGAAATGGTGGACCACCAACTTCACCGTTTCTTCGCTTGTCGAGGGTAAGGGTATAAAAGTCTTCAAACAATTGCTGGTCAATACGTATTTAGAATTTATCAGTAAATTCAAATTGTTTATAGATTGGGTTTTCGTGAGTCTATTAATACCCAAGGCTTTGCGCATTATGGATTGCAGACAATTATACAACATACGTATATTACTACATCATCCTATTACATAATTTCTGGATATAATGATTATCTAATAAATACGTCTTGACTTATATATTCATGTGTCTGGATTATACCTAGTGTATGTCTAGAACGCTTGGTGAGTATCTTATGATAGTACACGTAGAAGCATCTCAGCTTGGACACCTGGTAAGTTAGCCTCTTATTATCCTATAACTTTGTATATCTAATATTATTCATAACCAAAAACTAGATTGTCTGTTCTCTTCAACCCTAAATTACATATATACATGTACTATTAGTATATATAGCTATCTAGCTCTGTATCGACAAATATAGATAGATCTGTGATCGATCAACATGCGAAAGACGCCACCAAGACACAGCTAGTGTACAGACATAAATAATAAGTATTAACTTTCTAAAAAATATTAAAAAATGAATGATTAATAAGAACCCAAAAATATAATTATAATGCACTGTAAACCATTTGTTTGGATTCCTTGTTAATTTTATCATAAGCCGTGAAACTTGATATTTTAATCGTTACACTTCAAGAAATGCAAAAAATATCACGTGACATAACTGCACAATATGATTTATTTATATAAGGTGAAGAACAAAAGGTTCAAATGCTGTAGATAATGGAGTAGCTCCGATCTGTGTCAACATTGGAAGCTGTTATAATTGAAATGGTTATCAATATAACCTTCGACTGATAAGAGCTGACATCTGATAGTATATATATATATATATATATAAACAATGAACAATCGTCAATGTTTGACGGGAGTTGTGTTGTTTTCCTAATTCACTGAGTCTTTTCTTTAGAAATATGTGACGATGAACTCAAAGTAGATGGGAGTTGTCATTCACACAAGCATCATCAAAAAACCTGCCCGGTATTGTCAATGGTCAAGGACGATACAGAGGGAAGAACCTCATCAACGTTATTACAAGGTCGACAAAATCGTCACCACGGCAACGGTACAAAAGGATTTCCGGTTCATGCCGAGCGAGCAGCGCCCTGAATCATCGGGACCAGGCGGAATAGACGAAAATCTATTTTCATAGACATTCTGCATGTATATATAGAGCATACTTTTGTGAAACCAAATCAATGTTTAATATCATGGCATTCAATAGCGTTCCATCTAATCGGCATCATCCTTTGTGCACGTCACCAACTACGTCACCAACTACGTCATATGACGGGTATCAGACTGGAATGGATGTTCCCGACAATGTTTCTAGGGTAACAAGAGGATCATCCGTGTCAACTGGGAATCAAAACAGGGACAAAGTTTCCAGATTGGCAAGAGAGTATGGTATTGTTGTATCTAAACCCAAACACCCAAACTATGCAATTAAAGCTGTCCGACTCAACACCTTCAAAGACTGGTCGCCATCTTCTACTCAATCGGCAGAAGATATGGCAGAGGCGGGATTTTTTCATCCAACGGGTGTGTAGAGTTATATATAACCTAATATATCATGGCACTACGTTCTTAACGTCAGTCGTATGACCAAAATGTTCTTAAAGTAAATTGAATTTCCCTCCGTTGACTTCAACAGAAAAATTTATACGTTAGCTTTCAAAGAATCTAATATAAAGGTTAAATCAAATTACATGAAATGTTTGACCGTGAGTGTTTTATAGCATGCACTGACCTCTCTGTAGTTTTGAAGAAGAAACCAAACATTCATCCAAGTTTTTAGTTTAATTTGTAATATTAATAAAATATAGATAATATAAATATCAATTCGTAATACTCTCCATCAAACCAATGAAATGTCTGCAATATTACATACATCTTGGCTTTTAAATCCATATACATGTATTGATAAACTAAGGGGTTCCATGAACAAAATATGTTCCATACTTTGTATTAGATTTAATATACCAGTGTATTAATTTAGATATTCCATATTAGTTCAAGAGAATTTCTATATGCATCACAGTTAATACAAGGATGAAAATACTCCCACTCTGTGATAAAAATCCCCAAACCTTTTAGTAATATTAAGGTTCCTCGACACTTTTTATGACAGTACGTCACAACATGGCGATTTTGTGAAACATTGTGTAACAGTTTATATCGTCAAAATTTGTTGACTATTTCTGTAGTGCAATGGGTGTTGCTTCGGTCTACCAACCCGTAGGTCCCAAGTTCAAATCTTGCAGGGACCTTTATTTTCATGAACAGCGGTAAAATTTAAAAAGTTAATATCCCCCCCCCCCCCCCCAATTGAATTTTTTGGGTCATTTTCAAATCGAACACATGCTCAAAATCCATATCTTTAAATAGTTTAGAAGAATGGACTTGTATGCAGAACTTTTTCCAGGTTTGTGGAGGGCCCTTAAAGGGGCATGGTCACGATTTTGGTCAAAAATTATTTTTTCGATTTTAATATTTACAATGCTTCAGTAAGGCATTTTTAATAGGCGACCGAAATTTGAGTATCATTCTTTGAGTAATAAGTAAGTTACAGGGCTTGAAATTCTTTGCTATGTAAACAAAGCGTTTGTTTACATTTTGAATGTTGAAGTGAAAATTCGCGTTTTAGACCTAAAATGAATGTGTTAATCGTTAGGGGCTGTTTATTTATCCTTTAAATGAATAATAAGATAGACAAACCAGTTTAAAAAAGGGTTTTACTGGTATATTGAACCTATGTAAACAAAAACAGGGCACGAGCCTTGTTTACATGACAAAGAATTGTGAGCCCTGAATCTTGCTTATCACTCCAAGAATGACTCTCAAAATTCATTTGATCATTAGGAATGCATTTCTAAATCATTGTAAATAATAAAAACAGAAAAAAGAGAATTTGACCAAAATCGTGACCATGCCCCTTTAAATGAACACTGTGTATGGTAATTGAAAGCTATGTACTAGTGGTCTGCAGTGAGCTGTATGAACAGACATACTGTCTAATTGACTTTGGAAAAATAATTGACAACATTTTATTTACGAGCTGATGATTGTATACATTTGTCTTTCTCTCTCTCTCTCGTGTTAACACCCTGGAGATTGAGTACTATTGGTAAAAAAAATATCCAATAACTAGTTATAAACCAGTGTATTCTTGGATCACACCTAATGGAAAGTCGAGGATGTGTTGCCAATTATCCCGAGAGGATATACTAATACATGTAAAATCCAATGAAGCATATTCTTCAATTGAAGTATATGACCTAAATAAAAATTATTTTTATACTTGTACGTGAACCTTGTAATCTATTGAATGATCACGATCAATAAGGATTTCCCCAATATTTGGTTATTTTTGAAGTTTCCTGGCATCTTTAATTTTAATTTGTTCTGAGAAATTTGGGATTTTCAACAGCTGCTAATAGGTCCTGACTCTCCAACACCAGCTAATGCAACCGTTTCTATATTGGATAGGAAAATGTAAAAACCTGATCTTCAATATTTAAATATTTATCAAAATGTCGATCTGCAACACTAGGATAAGTAAAGTATTGACTCAGATAAACTGATGCGTACACCCACCATTTCCTTAAAAAAACCCGCTCTTAGTCAACGCATAATGGAATTCGCTTTAAAAAATGAATTTTGATTGAAATTCAATGTCTAATAAAAATTTTAGTGATAGGATCATTGACCAAGAGTTCATGTATCCATGAAACAGTTCTCTGTTTCTTTTACTCTATCCTTCAAAATTGGTGCCCGCGAATACTAATAAAACTACATGACGGTATCATGGTTTTACCATGTAGTACCTAACATTCTGTTAAATATAAATATACTGCAATTAGCATAGTTAAATGTACGCACAGGAACGTTTGTCTTATCAAGGTACAACTATTTTTAGAACAATTGTAATAGGACAAATTTCCCCTTTCAGTTTGTATATTGTATCACCTGTAATATCTGAGTCACTACCATGTTTTGTATATTTGTCATCACCTGAATTGATACTTAAATAAACATGACTTATCTTAATCTTCCTGTATCCTAATGTATATACATTTATATCCCATTATAGGATGCCAAGAGTTTATAACTTGTAAATGGATGGCCTGATTGAGACTATTATTGATTACGCTTAATCAATTTTATCTTATTGATATAAGCTTATCTTATTTGGCAAAGACCCTTAATTATGTTTATAACAAAAAATTTATGTCTATTTTTTATTTTGATTATAGCGTTTTCTTGATTGATTACATGCATGCGCTTGCCAAGTAAATGATAAAAAATATTTTTAAAGCGAAAATAAACTTTTCTTCACTAGACGATGAAAATGATTTTTAGATCTGATTTTAGAGAGTTTCATTTTCCGATAGTGTTAATTGGGTACAGAATTGTTAAAATAACCGGGTAGTTCTTGCAATGTGTAGTGTGTATATTTGTATATTTTTACTCTAGTTTATGGATACTAGCAACTGATTTTGAATTTGAAGAAACATTTTTACTTATCTGGGGGACGAGAGTCAGAGAGTGTCTTTTTTGAAGTATGATTTCACGATATCGGCTTTTGATTATTTTATATGATTTTTTGTAATTTTTTTTAACATCCTACTCTTTATAATTGGAAAGCAAAAAGTGTTTGCTTAAATTGCTGTGATCAAGCCCCTTTTTTAAAAACCCGGTATTTGATATGGTCTAATGTGCTATAGATAAACGTTGCATCATACAAGTATTCTAGCGAACCATTCTCTCTGTAGGGTACTAACACCCACATCATACGGCTTTTCCCGACGCGGACAATAATACCGAACGCGGAGCTGTTGTAAGTTTCCATGAAAAAGAGAAGGTCTTTAAATATCCTTTATCTCGTCAAAATTTGTTGCTTCACATGTTTTTTTTTAGGTCTTAATCATAAAGAAATGATTAAGTTTTTAAATTAAAATTTATATGATATTCTTTAAAATCGGGCTGTCTCAGGCAAATCAACAATGATATTCAATGGCAGTGTTTTACTCAAACACTTCTGTATGAAAAAATATCAGACAGTTCTCTATAACCGGCCTCAAAACAGCCTGTTTTATATTATTTTTTATCACATGTTTATCCCAATATACGGTGGATATCACTCATGGGATAAATTTTTGATATTCCACTGTGTGTTCTTACGCCACGTGACGTCATAGTTAATCATTACGTAGGTTTAGACGGTTGATTGACGTAGAATGAAAAAGTAAATAATAATTCAGTTTTAGGGGTGTTGAGATATAAATTTGAAACATTTAATGTTGTTTCAGTTATTTGTCATGAATTCATAAAAAAAATGTTAGAAAATGAATGTCTGTTTGTTAAAGCTGCTTGGTCCGATTTTTTTGTAATTACAGTATCAAAATTGTTTTCATACAAATCATATATCTTAGAAAGTTATGGACTTTCTCCTATTTACACCAGCAGAATCAGTCTCCTTTCAAAGTTAGAAATATTCAAAGTAAATAAAAATAATTTCTCTTTGGGCAAACGAAAAAACAAACCAAAATGCATCACGGGAATGTTTAGAAAAGAAAACTGAATGGTTTCGCCCCCCGAATGATTGGGGTTATTCAACCCGCATGCTATGCATCGATTGTAAAGAAAGCAGACTTTATAAATATTGGCTAACAGAACGTACACATGTTTATTTGTAATTTGTCTGATCATTTCGACCTTTATTTAAAGCGATGTCAAATTCGTAATACAACCATTCCCGTTTCGTCGTCAGGGGTGAAATTTAACATGAGGCGAAATAACGCGGTACCTTTTAATGTCGTTTGTTTTGTTAGCAAATTTTGTACGTATTTTTCTTCATTGAAATTTGGCATAATTGACGGGTAAAACCACTGCAATGTCTATTATTATACATATACTAAGCATAGCCATCGTTTAAAAGCGTGCATTAAATTTGATATAAAATCGGACCAAGCAGCTTTAAACTTCAAGGAACTTTTTTTTCATGCGTAACGTTGTTGACGTGTTGTAAATAATGTGTTGTGCGGCTCACAATCACAATTTTTACAGAAAAAGTTGGGATTAACAAAATACTTGCTAAAACATGTGATAAAAAGAATCTCTCATGATTTGCGATGGTATATGATTTTTATCCAACTCGTTGTGTGTTTTCTATCCCCTCGCCAAGGCTCGGGGATAGAAAACACACAACTCGTTGGATAAAAATCATATACCATCGCAAATCATGAGAGATCCTGTATATACAGAACTGTTTTCGATATATATATATATATATATATATATATATATATATATATATATATATATAAGCAACATTTGTGTGTGATGTGAACATCTTTTTATTACAATCACTGATATGATTGGAAAATATGTCAGAAAAGTTTGGTCTAATCTAAAAAAAAGAAAGAGAGTTATTCATAAACTAAAAGTATAGACCTTCCCTTTGGCGTTCGGCATTATCGTCTGAGTTCGAAAAAGCCGTATGATGGGAGTTGAGTAACAGTGCACCATAGGTTAAAAGAACTCTCCAGCGCGTGGTTAAAGCGTCCTTTACTATGAAGAGATATGTGACGTGATTGTTCTGTCGCCATGTGCTCATCTCTTAGTTTAAGGTGGAACCACCTTTAATTCTTTGTCAAAAACAGGCGTTGCCAAGTGTTCAGTGACGTGACTAACCGTCCGATTAGTGGCAGCGCCAGTCTCTCAACTTTGGAGTCGAGAGTATTTGGCAATAATAAAAAAGCTTCTTGGTCTCCCTCGCTTACGATTTTGACTTTTACAATATCGATGATAAATATTATTACATTTGTATGCATATTACTGTCACTACGTGGGTTCACTTGTATAAACAATGAACACGTTTTCCATCCATAACAAGTGCATGTATTTTTTTTCAGTAACAGACATGAATATTAAATATTTATGTTGCTAGCGACATGGATTTCAACATTACTGAAATGTACCTTAAAATATTTAACAATTATAGTACAAGCAGTCAATCATGTCGACCCGTGTCATGTGATGAGTAAGGGCGGAACAACCTACATATTTCCCCCCAAAAGGTCTTCATAAATCACGATCTTGTGAATACTTCCGTAAACAATTCCTTAAACATGAAGTTTCGTAAACGCCCGTCTGAAATAAGTTGTATTCAATTTAGAAAACTCGTTTAGCTTTCACATGACAGAATTGTAGTCCATATAAGCATAATACACCATCGATGTTATTGACATATATTTTACCATGAAATAAAAACCGTGAAAAAGGGTGGTGGAACTAGGAAAATGCAAAATAATTATTTGTCATACAAACATGTATAAGTAGAGTATTATTATATATGTAACACCCCTAAGAAACCAGATTCCCGAAATGACCAACAGTTAACAAATTCTTGCGATGTCTGAAAATAAATTTCTGTCAAGGAAATGTCATACAATTGATTGAGAATATTAGTTTTTGACATTTTGTGAATATGGAGAGATTAAAGTATTATTTCATTTCATTCACAGAAAATAGCGATGCCGTCTACTGCTTCTACTGTGGCATAGGTTTAAAGGAGTGGAAGGAGGGGGACACCCCTTGGGGGGAGCATGCCAAATGGTCGCCTGACTGTGTGTTTGTCCGTAATATCAAAGGTCCGGATTTCATCGAGACGGAAAGGCTAAAAGAATCTGATCCAAAGGAGGTAAACATGTTTCATTGTTTCTCATACAGCATTAGACCACTTAAAAAAATGTTTGCTATCTTTTAGTACTAGTATTTTGATGATTAAAATACCCTATTCATATCTTAATAACTGAACATTCACGTTCTGACAACCATTATTTTCAAAGTTTAGAATTTACTTTAGCTGGGAGATCCATTTTTTTTGGATTAAAAGCTGTTGAAATTAACCTTTAACAACAAAAGAAAAGAAATTGTTAATTTTACCTACCAAACTAAAGTTTAAACTTTTAGTCTGTAAAGGGCAAAGGATCAATTTTGAAAATGATGATATTGTTATGCTTTAGTAAATCAATCATCAAATATTCATGTACAAGTAACGCGAATTCACACTGCTATGAAAATAAGAGAAAAGTCCTCAATACATGTAGCTACAATATGTACACTGCGATCTTCATATGGAACAATTCAATAAGAATATATACTAGTATATAACTGGCGAAAAATATATTTTCAAAATATCAGGGCTTTTCATTAATGATATCAATACTAAATGTTTTTTTTAAATCTGCAGTTTCATGTTAGAGAGACCATGGAACGAAAAGTTGAAACGGACGGAATGAACGGAAATGGTAAGTTGTTTAAAAACGTTTATATACATTACTGTGGAATCATTTAAATTCGTGGGGGCCAATTTTCGTGGATTATGACTTTTTTGCTCATTCGTGGGGATGTTATTTCGTGGATGCGTAGCCTACTGTTTCAGTAACAAAGATAATTCTTTCTAAAATTGATTTCGTTGAGGATTTAAATTCGTGGGAGAGGGCTACCCAGGAATTCAACGAAAATTGAGCCACCACGAATTTTAATGATTCCACAGTATCAGAATAAGATCCGAAATTGAAATTTGTTGCATGCATATAAATGTTGTTCATTAGAACTTGTGTTTGAACCATTTGTATATGTTAATGCAATAAAATATATCTAAACAAACCAATGTTGTTCATGTTTTCCAGGGAGTTCAAATTTAGATACCATGAATAACCCAGCAATTTTGAGTTTGATCCAGAATGGATACAAAGAAGCCATGGTTAATCAAGCTCTAGTTTATCATAGGAAAAGACACAGAGGTAAATCGGCAACGCATAATTTATATACGGTTATATGTTCTACTTCAAAATATTAGTTTAAATTTTTATAAAACGATAACAATTGCATGTGTACAAAATACAACTATGTGATTCATTTTAATATATTTACCTATTATGCTTTACAGGGAAATCATTTTCGGCCAAGGAACTCTTAGAAATCATCTTTGACATAGAAGACAACAACATACAATCGGACGAAGTTAAAACAGGTACACACTAATGTTGATTCAAAGCAATGAATAGATATGTTTTATATGTATGACTTTAACTATAATATAAGTATTGCAACTCTTATTTCAGATGTTCCAGTTACATTGACAGACATTGTACAGCAACAGAGCAATGACCTGTTCTGTCGGAGATGCACATTTAATCCAGTGTCGGTAGTTTTTCTGCCCTGTGGACACCTGTGTACCTGCACGGACTGTGCTCCATCAATCAAACACTGTATGCTGTGTAAACAGTTGGTCAAGGGAACAGTTCGCACGTACATGGCGTAATTTTTTATGAGCATCGAAAGCTGTTAATATATTACGTTAAAAGAATCTTCCAGTGTACTGTGGTTTTCATAAGGAATGGTTGTGTTGAAGATGATTTTCAAGATATCTGGCAATTATTAAGAAAATTCCCTTACTGTATTTTATGTTGCTGTCATGTCTTTATTTTGAATTTACCGGGTGCATGTATTTTACTGCCACCCAAAATTCAAAATTTAAAACATGACATTGCCATGTTTTAAAAACACCTTTAAGAGTTCTCAAATTCCACTATCTACATACTATATCATAGACAGTGTTTCTTAGAAATCTCCTTTTTTTTAAGTACTGTAACCTTTAATATATAATAATAACCATAGAATTTCCGTGCAATTATTTTTTCAGTATTAGTTGATTAATCATAAACAGAAAATCACTATAAATATAATACCTCTTATGATACACTACATGTAATAATTGTAGCTTAATTTACTAAATGCATATTTTGTTTACTAACTCTTGCATATAAAACTAGAATAGAATATTGTCTTTTTCTATTAAAGTTTTGGATGTGATAGCATTTTCTATTTTCATGTATTAATTAATCGGTTTGGAATTTTAAATAAATTGTGAAAAGATTTCTTTACTTATCAATAATAATACCATGTATGGTTATTGGTTATTTAACTGCTATGAAGACGTTGCCAGTTAAATTACTGTAAACAAATCTGATTTGAAGACCACAGCATAACAATTAATATAATTGAAAAAACACCATTTTAGACACACATGCAACGCCTCATTTTTTCTGTAAGTTGAAGGCATTTTAAAGCTTGTCATTTTTTGAAAGATTCTTTTTTTAGATTTTCTTTTATTAGATCACATGTCTTTATAAAAAAAAAATTTGACAGTTTCGTCATACTCTTAGACTTCAATAAGTCCAAATTTCACATTGAAATTTTGCAGTTAATTGGAAAATATCTTTTTTACCATTTAATTTTATTCTTAAATCGCAAATTAGAACAAACAGGTTTAAATAAGGTATATTTGGATTTTAAAAAGGTCAAGAGAGGTACGTTTCATATAATGCATTGAGGTATCTGTGGTTGATTGGGTAATTATTGGGGGATGATAGTCCCTAAAGAAGATTGTAGAATCATAAGTGTTTATTCGTGAATCATTTGGATACATTAAAAGTCACTGGGGTATTTTATGATCCGTGTGTTGATTTATTTTTTTTTTACATTTTCTGAGTTATTATCGTATTTTCAGCACAACAAAAAGTATCAATTTGAAATTTAAACCTACAATACATGTCAAACCACGTAGTCGTATTATTTTCTAAATCTTTTTAGATTTTTTAATAAAACAAATGAAGGTACCCTTTTGCAGTATTAAAGCAAAACCGTTTTAATAAAGACCAAAATCTTCTCCTTTTAAAATGTAAAACCAACTTCCGTTAAATGAATTTATTAATCTGCCATAAATAATAACTAAAGATAACAGATGCTTAGTACCAGGAATAGCAAATATTTGAAAGGATCATGTTCTAATCTATTCGGATCCGTCAGTCCTGCAGTAAGGAAAAGCAGTTGCCGTGACCCCGTAGTATGTGCCTGCAGAGTCCTCTGTCGCATCGAAACCCCAGTACACACACTTGTCACGACTGCATTTAGAAGCCAGAAATTTCTTCCAGGTACATTCACAAGCTCTCAGTTTACAGTTGTCTCTGGCCGACTCTACGAAGTAAGCAACGGCTTTCAGATGACCACATGCTTTGTCGAACGTTGCTCCTTTAAATGTGAAATTGATAATTATAGAATCGTGAAATAAAGAGATGTAAAGCATATTTTGGACGAAAATGCTGCCTTCTGTCGAAATCAAATAAAGGCATTTCGGACACATTCATGAATCTATTAAAGCTTACTTTTAAGAGCATGGATTCTGACAGGTTTTTTCGGGTTATAAGTACACCCTGGTTGTCTTCTTCCTCCATTTACATAGATGTCTAGATGTCCGCAGGGTTTTTTCATTCCATAGCCTGTGATGTAACAAGATAATGTATAACCATTAAAAGAGCTAGATGGTCGTAGTATTTTCAAATAAGATAACGTAATATTTTTTAAATAATATTTATTTTCAATAGACTCTATATTAAAATATGGAAATCCATTCAAATATTAAGGTATAAGGCATCTTATGGATGCGTTATGATTAAACATTGCCCACCAAAAGGTCTCGCATCTGTATGAACGATGTCTACAAATTTAGCACTTTCTTTGCTGATTCCAAATTCCGTATCTTCAAACAATGGACTTGCTGGATCTAGGCCTAAATTAGACAAGTAACTACTGTTTTAAGATACATTATACACATCTTAATGTCATTTACAATTTATAAAAGTAGTATGAAATTGTACAAGCATTAATACTTTATATCATGAATGCAATATACCGGTTTAAAGCAATGTAGTTTATAATGTACGTCATGAATTCTCCTTTTATCCTGTTTTTATGATAATGGTACAAATATTGAAATTGATTTTGAATATAAATATATACATAATATATATAAGAACAGCTGTTTAACGACCAAAACAGAACAATACCATACATGTGTATCATTAATCTATGACTTTATTAACATAAAATTTAGTGCTGTTTGTAAAATTAATATAAACTTTAATACGTAACGAATTTTCAATATTTAGGAAGAAACACCAACATGTAATATCTAATTCAAAATTTTATGATAGACAGATACATCGGTTTTAGAATACAAATAATCAGAATTCGAATAAAAATCAAGTACATGAATTCTTCATGACGTCATTTAAAATTGAATATAACTTTAAGATTTTTCAATGTTAGACTATATTGATTAGAATATTTTGAACTGAATAAAACACAACGTATTAAATGTTATATTATAATATTAGTTAAATGATAAAGCAAAAAAGCAGGCCAAGTACCAGTAATACGGTTGACTTTCCCCTTGGCGAGTTTCCCTGCTTCCGCCGCTGCGTGGGCACCCAGACCTTGACCTATGAGATGGACCTTCTCCCAGGGGATCTTGTTCTTGACCAGAATCATGTACACGTATGCCCCCACGGTCTGAACGTTAGAGGAAGACTGACGGTAGTTCACTCCGGCTCCCTTACCCCAGTCAATCATCAGGACGTTGTTATCTTTCTGAAAAAGCGGGACATCCCTATTTGACATCATTTCATTCATTAAAAAAGGTCAATAAATCACGTAAGTTCGGTAAATTTATATAATATTCAGTCTCTAAATGAAGTAATCTTGAAGCGGTTTCTTATATCAATATTCTGCTAATTTCTAATATTTGAATACATTAATCATTCAAGTGATTATTTATAAACTTTATGGATATATTCTCTAAAACTATTGAAGCAAAATACGTAGGGCATACACACGTAATGTCAGTATGATTTTGAGGTTGATTTATTCAAATATGTAGCGTCAATATGGTACTTTCTGACCTGTTTTAGCATACCAGCCAGGTCACGTATTTCAGGAAGTGACGTATCTACCAAGTATCCATGAATGATGACGTCAGTTTCCTTTGATTTGTCAAATTTATCCGGAAGGGTTGTTTGCACTTTAATATCTTCTGGTCCATCAAACCAGATACTTTTCAGTCCCATATATCCAGGACTTTCCGGGCGTTTATCAAAGCGTTTTTTCATGCACATCTTGACGGCCAAGATGGCAAAGCATAAGCTAGTGGCGTTAACCACACCTGGAATTGTTAATGAACAATAATCGTATATTTTCCACCCCAACAATGATCTCGTGAAGAACGAGGCTTATTTGTTTTCGGTTTATTTTTGCATATTCAGGAAATTACCAAGATTTTATCTTACCTTCTTGTTCATTTTTATTGGTTTATATTTGCATAATTAGGAAATTACAAGAAACTATTATTTTACCTTCCCCAGATCTCGAAGTCAAAGCATCCGAAGTTGTTTCTCCTTCAATATCAAAACATTAGACTGTAAGTTTACAAACTTGGCAAATAAAGACAAATGTTTTTTGAAGATCAGTTCATTTAATTTGTTAGTAATGGAGAAATGCTTATCGACTCTTCTTTTTTTCATAGCAGTTTTGATTACATATTCAATCTTGTTTCTGAGTACTTGTGGTATGCGTTGAAAGAAGAACAGCTTTGTTACATTTTATGAAATGCAGCATAAAGGACCTAAATACCAAATATACGACTGATTTTGGAGTGCAAGCAAAAAAAAAAAAAAAAAAAAAAAAAAAAAAAAAAATAAATTAATTAATCATTGAAGATTTTTTTCTCTAATTAATTGCTTAAAAATAGCTCATGCATATTGATACCTAGTTTATAACATTGCCACCCGATGCAGTATATTTTAATTGAATGCATATCCATAATTTTATGTAAGAGAATGGACAATGAATACCAGAAATTAGCGCGAAATTACAATGATTAAAACCATTTTCCCATTAAACATAAAATATGATTAAAACATATCTTATAGAGTAAGTTATTTAGTTCAACAACAAACATTCAATGGCAAACGTATAAAATGCTTATCAGAAAACAGGAATATGCAGAAATATAATTTCTGTTATGAGAAGAAAACCACCGACTTTAATCTCATCATTCCAAACTAACTCAAAAGTTATAATGGTGATGCTCTCAGCAACCGTGAACTACAAATAACATATCTAATTGAAAAAACTTACTTTTTCCGACCCCTACACAAACTACAAAGTAAATTTAAATCAAAAATATATAACAGTACATGTAGAACATAAATATTTTCAGGCAAACCAGAATTACTGTGGTCATCGCATGCTCCTGGATAAAGGATAGGAGTACATGTATTTTGCATTTTTGTTCGTCTACATTGTTCAGAACTCGTATTGCAGGGATTATTGCTTGGCTATTTAGGCAAGCAAAACAAGTTAATAACAATTAGACAACTTAAATATTACATCCACATATATGTTTGAATGGGAAAAAATATGTAAACGATAAAGTGAATAACCATGAATATAAGTTGTTAAGATAAAAATATAACTTACCTGCTCTGTTGGAACAGTTATAGCTATGATGTCCTCCCATTATAATATATGCCTTACCTGTATTTATTTGCAAGAAATATTTTCCTTTTTATATAATTAAAGGCATTGTTTAAACAACAAACATATGTTATATTGTAAATATTTACCGGTTATATCAATATCTAAAACGACAGCATAATTTAAATATTGACACCCACTGCGTATTTTCTACAATTTTAAAAAGATATATAATTGTATTTCATACAGCCATGAAAATACCGCATCATGATCCAATTAGATAACATTAATTCGTCTGCATACAAAGAACTAATTTTATTGTAAATAAAACATTTTTGGGAACAAATTTTGTAATTATTCATAGGATGTATGTGTGGATTTTATATCTCTTTGTAAATCAAGCTGGCATTATAAATGTATAAAAAGCAGATGTACGCATGCAGGAGGTCTATCCCTTAACACCCTATGGTCAAGATACCCAGGTTGTTTGATAGTCTGTAATTTGCGTTTGCGCATAACAGGGTCACCGAGTGTTAGGTGCCCAAAATGTTCTTCACCATAGTTCAATTAACACGTCTAGCATCGAATCTCTTTACGTAATTATTGTCGTAATATATCATGTCATATGTGAATATTATCTCATTATTATTTTCTCCGTTCTGGCTTCTGGACGCAAAATTTTTTCATGAACTTTGTTTTACCCACCAACCCACATCCCTTTAAACATACGATATAGTATGTTAGACTTCGTACTTTTCCCCATATTTTCATATGAGCACTGTTTATTTGTGAGATGGCGGTTTTTAACCCCACCTTTGCAAATTATTGTCATTTATTAGATTTTTTTTATTATTATTTACTGTAAATTCCTAATTAAACGCGAGGAATTAATATCCGCGTAAAATCGCGAGAAGCCCGTTTCGCGAATTTTAAAATCTCGCTTTTAATTTGCAAACATATGTAAACTACATGAAACTATGCTAAAATTTCGACATTCGCGATTTTATGTTCTCGCGATTTGATGGAAAATCGTTGAATCGCGGAATTAAGTACTCGCGTAAAATAAGGAATCTACAGTACTCTATTGCTTTCATTTTAAAACAATACAAATGTGGTTCATTAAATAAACGACCTTTCATGCAACAATTTTATCAATTTTCTTTACAAAAATACTTGGACTCATTGAATTATGTTCATGTACAAGTTTTTTGGTTTATGGTGGGTTTCCTTAACTGGCAAAAATTTGGTTGACAAAAATGCAAATTACGGTACATTTTAAACTGTAAAACCATCGAATGTTTATCAACATGTTCAAAATGTTTATAACATACATTAGGTGGTTGTGTTTTAGGCAAGAAATAAACTCCTACTGTTGTGTAGATAATTTTAAACAGAGACTCTTAAAAAAATAAAAAATACGTTTTACCATTTAAAAAAAATGAAATTTCACCTGGAAATGGATTGAATTTGTAGCTTCATTGATAGCAGAAGAGTATATCGGATGCATGAAAATATCTAGTGCATGAATACCTTCAAAAAGTTATCTTCGATTTTCCTAAAAAAAAAAAAATATATATTCTATATTATAACATGCTTATTTTAAATCATTAATTTTTTTCCCTACCTCCATTTTGGTATTTCAGTTAATTCAAGGAAATATATCAATTAAGTTGATAATTTAAATCCATCAGACGTGTTTTTCCTTTATTTTTTTGAATTTTTTATAAATAATTAATCCCTATTTCTTTTTTTCTTTTTTTAAAATTGTAGTCATTTGTACTGTGTAACTCCAAATCTCCTTTGAACTATTGCCCCTCTAACCTTTCCTTTCTATACTATGGATATTACCCAATCAGTTGAACATATGAACAGTTTATTTTATCTCTTTGGTTGTAGTTTACAATAAAGAGTTGGCAAACATATACACAATTTACACTTAATGCGTGAGTAGAGGAAAAATTAACAATGATTATGATTCTGTATAAAATATATATGACCTATAAATGTACATTTTTATGTAGATAAATATATAGGAATTAATAACTAGGAGGTGTAGCCTTTTCGTTAACAATACTAATAATTTTACATAACTTGTTTAATAAGCTCACATTCTTTGAGGAAAAGAGCTCGTTAAATTAGAAAATATTTGGTCTAAAAAGAAAACATTTAAGAAATGAATTCAATATTTATTTGTTTTATACGATATAAAATGGTTTGGGGCAGTTTACGCTTTATAAACCGCATAGCGGTTTATAAAAAAGCGTAAACTGTTTCAAACCATTTAATATCGTATAAAACTAATAAATATTGAATTCATAGCTTATAATTTAATATGTTAACTCTTCATTGAAGATAAAAACGGTCATTTGACTTTTAAAATGACGTAAAATTGTACAAAATTCAAACATAACGTCAGGCGTATTGATACGTTTTTAGCCAATCAGAAGGCGGTTTATTTACAACCAGAATTAAATTATTTTGGTATATACTTAAATTTTCTCTTTCGTTTTTCAACACAGCGCAACACAAAATATAGTGAAATTTATTTCCAACGTCTCTTTTACATAAATTACATAACCTGTTACTTCTTTCTATGTCATTCCATCTACCATACATTGTCTCAAGGTTTTGTTTTTTGTACAAGATAAACCAATAATAAATTTTTCAATTGAATCAGTTTCAACAAAATTAAGGACATTCTGAGTCGGAGTATTAACATGTATTCCACACAATAATGGCATATGTTTATCAGAATATAACTTGCTAAATTTTAGAATAGGAAAATCAATGATATTAACAAAACTCTATACTACTGATGCAGTAATCAACCACACTTGATTTTATTATAGTAAATTTTCCTTCTTCTAATCGACCATTCATCAAATAAATATTATTATTTCTACAAAAATTTAGAAAAACATTTCCAAAAGTCTATAAATTCAAAACTCTGGTTCAATTTCATTAAATGCTTTGCTTTAACTATATACAGAATATATACAGACTATAGAGGTATGTTAACAATTCTTAAAATAAAATCTTCAACAGAATTTACTTAAACAGACTTTAACTTTAGCCAGTGTACATATTTACTATCAGTGTGAACAATAGGAACATAATCATTTAGAGAACTTTTGATGTTTTGTAGCCGACAACAGTACCTCCAGAGCGTATGTACAAATATTCTGGTCTATTTTTAGCATCAAATAAAAATTAATTGTACTAGTTTCTGTACAACACAAAATGACATAACACGTCAGAAAATTCCGGATAATTTAAACGTCTATTGAGTCCACAGACATTAAGTCCTAGTATTTTGATATTTCTGTCTAATTTGACATCCAAAATGTCTACAGAACGTGTTTCAGTCGAATTCTCCTGAAACGAAAATTTGAATGAGATGGCTGAGTCACTGTTTACGTTTGGTAATTCACTGGATGTAGAACCTCCGTGATTGTCCTACCTTGTGCTCGCTGACCCGCTTCTGTTGAATGAGTGGAATTTACGCGACGTAACGTAGAGGTGCGGATCCCTTTTTTGTGGTACATAGTTTGGGTTTTCCTGATTTTTATCAGACTAAAAATGATTAAACTTGAAATGCACAATTTTTTAATTAACATGGTGTTGTTTTCCATTTTCAAAAGATTTTTTCTTTTAAATATGAATACCACCTTCCCATCTGTGACCTTAGATAGGTCCAAGATCAAGGTACAAACATATTTTGATCGGATATATATATATATCAAATGCATTGAAAATACATGTTGTGCATGTTTCTTCCATGGTCCAAACAAACTTTTAAAATTTACAGCTTGACTTTTTTATGATAAACTTTGACTCCACCGTGAAGATTTCACCCTAGCCTTAAGGTAAAAAAAAATAAGTCAGCAACGTTGTACAAATATTTTCCTATTTGATTTATTAAAAATGTTTGAACAAAAAAAGTATAATGCTACCAATTTTCTATTGGAGACGATGTTCAAAATATTTTGAACGCCTCTCCAATTGCAATAAAAATTAGAGGGGGGGGGGTTCAATATATCGCGGCCATAACATTTTAAACTCCTTGTCCAATGGGAATTCAAATAAGGTAGAGGGTTCAAAATACTAATCCAGGATTGGTACCAGATCAAGGTACAAACATATTCAATCAAGTATATATATCAAGTATATGTATCGAATGCATTGAAAATACATGTTGTGCATGTTTCTTCCATGATCCAAACAAACTTTATAAATTTACAGCTTGACCTTTATATGATAACTTGGACTCCCTTTGTAAAGATTTCACTCTAGCCCTAGGGTTTTAAAAAATAAAAGATTAGTAACATTGTACAAATATTTTCCTATTTGATTTATTTAAAATGTTTGAACAAAAAAGTACTAGTATATTGATCCCCCTCCTATTTCCAATTTTCTATTCAAAATTTCGCGGTCATTATATATTAAACAATGGATTCAATATTTTAAGCTCTGTATTGGGTTTATAATTCTGTGACTGACGCTCATATTTTTGTTGATCATTAGAAAAGCATTGATAAACATTGTGTAAAATGAATTCAAGAGAAAGTATCACATACTTGAAATTCTAAGCTTTTCATTGATTTACAATACATATCCATTTTATCTATGTACAACACGAGTGCATACTGTTGACATTCCAAAACTGTGTACAGATACGAAGGATAATTTAGGAAAAGTTAATTTAATTGAAGCCGTATACAACTGTTAAATATTTATACAGATGTTCAAATTAAGGATGACGTTTACTCAGAATGAAAAAAAAATATCCACTGATGATAATGAAAAACCAACTATTGTGTGTTATAGACCTTACATGGTAGTGCTGTTCCTCACTTTCAAAAAAGTAGGTCAATGATCTTCTTTTTGAGTTAATGGCCATTGAAGATTTTTTTAAAGTTTAAGACAAATCCAAAAACAGTTTACAGTATGATTGAGATTTTCTTAATTGTGAAAATAGTACAAATAGCTTAACTCTTTAACAAATGAAATACAGTTTATGAATGGTATTGACATTAAATGGATACAAAGCATTAAGTTTTCATTCACAATTTTTATAGATATTCTAGTCCGAATTTCCTCTATCAGTTTTCAAATTATTACCCATTTTTTATTCAATATAATAAAAAACTGAATGATGATAATGCTTAAACATTTATAGTATTAAACAAAGTATATTGACCTTTCTCTGCTGGCATTAAATTTATATGAGGTCAATGATCAAAATTTTGAGATATGGTATTTTTTATTATTTTTAAACATTTTGCAATATTTTTGTAGTGTGTGCCATACAATTATCTAAACGAAAAAGCAAGATAAAACTAACAGAAAATATGCAAAATTATGTTGACTACCAAATAAAACCTTAACTTTATATATACATCATAGTACTACCAAAAATATTTCAGTGGAAAACAAAATCTGAAAAATTTAGTCCGAATTTCCTCTGTTTTGCTAAAAGTCAAACTTTGTCAGAGCTTAATTCCATAATTTTGTAAAAATATCGATTGTTATGGCAATAATAATTTATTTCATAAATACTTTTTGTATTTAAAACAAATTTTACTCATGAAATTGATCTTTTTAACAATCCGGATTTGAGAACTCAAACCTTGAGTAAACAACGTCCTTAATTCATCATATATATTCTACAACTAATGCTTATCGAAACCATTTTCTTAAAACTCTAATAACTCATTCCCCCGTCCAAGTTAAGTACAACAATGTTTTAGTGTGATATGATGCGTTAAGTAACCACCTTCAAACTGTTATGTTCATGTTACTGAAAATTTTAAGAATTATACTTTATATTTTTTGACATAAACCAAAAAAATAATTTCACATTTATTAACCAAAAGATTGTTTGTTACCAGTTGTGACCAGTTTAGGTGAAATGTCTGCTGTTCAAGGGAAGAAGATGGCAATGAGAGAAATGACCTGTGCAGTTGACGACAAAACAACGATAACATCGACTAACGTCAAACACATTTTGACACAGAAATCGCGCCTGATATTTTTTCTGATTAGTTGAAAAATTAATTCAGGAGGAAATAGAGAGTTTAAAAAATCCGGAAATTTTTGTTCCGGTCATTTTGGTTCTTAAATCATAGTAGCCGTAATTTTACATTTATAACATGTAAGGATAGTCTAACATGATTTCATACGTATTTCATGCTACATGACATTAATTTAAACAATACAGAACTTAGTTGTGCGGTTTTTAAGTGTTTTTAGGTCACCTGAGTCAGGTGACCTATTGCAATTGGTCTTCGTCCGTCGTCGTGCGTCGTGCGTTAACAATTTTACATTTTTAACTTCTTCTTGAAAACAATTAATCCAATAGTTACCATTTTTGGTGTGAAGCATCTCTATGGTAAGAGGAATCTAAATTGTGAAATTTATGGCTCTACCACCCCTGGGGTGCCATGGGCGGGGCCAAATATGCAAAAAAAGCCAAATTTTCAAAAATCTTCTTCTCTACTCCCACGCATGTGAGGAAAAAACTGGCCGCATGGTTATGATGTCCATGAAGCCCTCTACCTAAATTGTGAAATTTATGACCCCTGAAATTTATGGTCAGGGGTTCTGGCTATATGGCCATATAGTGAAAATGTATTAAATCTTAGAAAATCTTCTTCTCTACTACCATATATATTTTTTGAAAACTAAATGCATTATTATGATGTGCATAAAGCCCTCAACCTAAATTGTGAAATTCATGACCCCTCGGTCAGGGGTTCAGGCTCTAGGGTGGGGCCAATATGGCCAAATAGTAAAAATGTATTAAATCTTAGAAAATCTTCTTCTCTACTCCCAAATATATTTGTTAAAAACTAAATGCATGATAATGATGTCTATAAAGCCCTCAACCTAAATTGTGAAATTCATGACCCCTCTGTCAGGGGTTCAGGCTCTAGGGTGGGGCCAATATGGCCATATAGTAAAAATGTATTAAATCTTAGAAAATCTTCTTCTCTACTCTCATATATATTTGTTAAAAACTAAATGCATGATTATGATGTCCATGAGGCCCTCTATCAAAATTGTAAAATTCATGACCCTGGGTCAGGGGTTCAAGCTCTAGGGTTGGGCCAATATGGCCAAATAGTTAAAATGTATTAAATCTTAGAAAAATCTTCTTCTCTACTCCCAAATATATTTGTTAAAAACTAAATGCATGGTTATGATGTCCATGAGGCCCTCTACCAAAAATGTGAAATTCATGACCCCTTTGTTAGGTGTTCAGGCTCTTGGGTGGGGTCAATATGGCCATATAGTAAAAATGTTTTAAATCTTAAAAAATCTTTTTCTCTTCTCCCACACATGTGGGCAAAAAACTGAATACATTGTTATGATATCCACAATCTCCTTTACCTAAATTGAGAAATTCATGGCCCCTGGGTCAGAGGTTCAGGACATGAGGGGGGGGGGACAATATGGCAATCTTCTTCTCTACTCCCACGCATGTGAGGAAAATCTGACTGCATGGTTATGATGTCCATGATGCCCTCTACCAAAATTGTGAAATTTATGGCCCCTGGGTCAGGGGTTCTGGCTTTAGGGTGGGGTCAATATGGCCTGAAGTAAAAATGTATTAAATCTTAGAAAATCTTCTTCTCTACAACCATATATATTTTTTAAAAAACTAAATGCATTATTATGATGTGCATAAAGCCCTCAACCTAAATTGTGAAATTCATGACCCCTCGGTCAGGGGTTCAGGCTCTAGGGTGGGGCCAATATGGCCAAATAGTAAAAATGTATTAAATCTTAGAAAATTTTCTTCTCTACTCTCATATATATTTGTTAAAAACTAAATGCATGATTATGATGTCCATGAGACCCTCTATCAAAATTGTAGAATTCATGACCCCTGGGTCAGGGGTTCAGGCTCTAGGGTTTGGCCAATATGGCCAAATAGTAAAAGTGTATTAAATCTTAGAAAATCTTTTTCTCTACTCCCAAATATATTTGTTAAAAACTAAATGCATGGCTATGATGTCCATGAGGCCCTCTACCAAAAACGTGAAATTCATGACCCCTTTGTTAGGTGTTCAGGCTCTTGGGTGGGGCCAATATGGCCATATAGTAAAAATGTTTTAAATCTTAAAAAATCTTTTTCTCTTCTCCCACACATGTGGGCAAAAAACTGAATACATGGTTATGATCTCCTTTACCTAAATTGAGAAATTCATGGCCCCTGGGTCAGAGGTTCAGGACATGAAGGGGGGGGGGCAATATGGCAATAAAGTGTTAATGCATATACCGGGTAATGTTTAAAAAAATTTCTTCTCTATTCTCACACATCTGTATAAAAAAAACTGACTAATAATTATGTTTACCAGGAAGTCCTCTACTGAAATTTTAATTTTCATGTCCCCTGGAGTATAAGTTTTGACTCTAGGGCAGGGCCATAATGGATGTATAGATGTTAATGCATATAATGTTAAATAATTATCTTCTTTACTCCCACACACCTGAAAGGAAAACTGAATTCATGATTTTGTAGACCAGATCTTTTAGTTTTTCACCAAAATTAAAGGTTTCACAGTTCTTTTTTAATTAGATGTGGTCGTCATTACAAATTTATAATTTTTCTACTCCAGTATGGAACTTAATTAATTAGATGCATATATGAGACTCCATGACAAGTTTGTGTATGGGATATATGCTACTCAGGTGACCGTTAAGGCCAATTGTCCTCTTGTTTATTCACGTTAAAAAACTTATATCATTTTTTCTTAATTACAGAATATTCTGAGCAAAGAGTGGTTTAATATACCGTAATTTTCACAAGCTGTGGAAATTAATAGATCAGTTACAAATTACCTATCTACCCTTTGAAGGAAGCAAGGGGTAGTGTCACTAACGTAATCAACCAATTAACACTACCGCGCTAGGCCTCAGGCGTTCACTCGACCGTTCAGGTAAGGTCCACGTGGAATAATAATTACACGCTTGATCTGTCGCGTGTGTACGCTGCAACCATTTTGAGTTATCAAGAGTGAAAAACAATGAAATATGTATAACAGGACCAAGGTTTTACTTCGAGGAATCAAGAACTTCGAGATATGAGAGATCGAGAGATCAAGAGTAAATTTGCTTATTTATATTGAGAAAAAAAACCCGGGGCGTGATTTCACTTCGAGAGATCAAGAGCTTATAGAGATCGAAGTTCGAGCCATCGAGTGTCACCTGTACTGAGTTATATATTTGAAACAAACACATTTCTATGCGTTAAACGGTTATTTACAACAAGATTAAAGCAGTTTTGAATCTTAAAAGCATCGATTCAGCGCATTCATTATTGTGTGGAAAAATTCTTGGACGAAAAGACTTGTAAAAACGCGTTTTAACAAAAATAATACGACAGCAACTTCACTGGCAAGATATATCCAATAAACGACGAAACAAGACAGACTGAAATCCAGGCGCAGACACTTCAAAAATTCCTCGATAGTTGTAGACCGTTTTCCTGTGTATGTTATATCATCGCACATGCGCAAACCACACACTGTGGCAGAGGAGCAATGTCAATTATCGAATGGATTTTATTAACGGGGAGTTTTTGTAGGAACAGATGGAAACGTGGTTACTTTCTTGAATTTACTATCAATTAGCAACTGTGTTGGATGTATTGTCGCCGGGGTTTTCAAAAAGTTGCAGACGTTATGCACTCTGTATGAACGACACACGTGTTCGATGTGCATGCGAAGTAAGGCAGCACTGTCTGTGCAAAATAATACGGATACCTTGGACATCCTTTCAAAGAATAAATATATTTTGTATTTCATTGAGTGTTGTTTTCTTTATTCTTTATTACTACATTTTACTACAATGTGTAGTTCATGCATTTAGAAGTCCGTGCAACGTGAATGCCTCGATCGGAAAGCAACCGACCGTATCTTTCTCAACCGGTATATATGCCCCAGTGGCAGGAGAGGAGCGATTGAAACTAATATGGCGACCAAATGCTTTTATGAATTCATGTCAGCTTTAAACATGCACAGTGTTATCATTCAGAGAGAACTAGCATTTGCTATGAAATGTTTTGCACTTTGGTTTAACTATTTAAAATAAATGTATCATACATGTGCAAACATATTGATAGAAAAATATTCAACAATTCAATAACACCTAAAAAAGCAATAAATTGAGTAGATTTAATTTTTTAACACATTTTTAAATACATATTTTGATGAATACATCTAATTCTAATTTTTTATGTAAAAGTTTCCCTGCTACGGCGTTGTATCCTGAAATAACAACACCAAATGCAGATATTTGAACAGAGCATGCTCGAAAATGTTGTTTTAAAAAATAACATCCAACATGCAACTAATATAAAAATAAACCCACGTGTTAAATATGAAATAATAGCTTTATTTATGATTGTGATTGCAATTTAAAACATGTTGCAATCACTGTACCGACACTGTACTGAAGTCCGACATATAAAGAAGACACTATAAAATTTAAACATATATAAGGAGAATTTGACCAACCCTCGTACTATTACCTTTTGATAAATAAAGCTCAAACCTAACACTGTTTAAAGAAGATTTGGAAAATGGACCTTTTATTAATGTTGAAGAAGTTTCCTAGCTCATTTTAACAGTGTGCATTTTAGTCCGGATGGAATGCTTTTTCGCTCATCTGAGCTATTCTGGTCACATTTTGTCTGTCGTCCGTCTGTCTGTCGGTCTGTCTCTCTTTCCGTCTGTAACCTTTTCACATTTTCAACATCTTCTCAAGAACCACGGAGCCAATTTCAACCAAACTTGACACAAACCATCCTTAGGCTAAGGGAATTCAAAGTTGTGAAAAATAAGGTCCATACCTTTTTACAAGGGGAGATAATTAGGAATAATTGAAAATTTCTTCTCAAGAACCGTTTGGCCAGGAAAGTTGAAACTTTTGTGGAAGCATCCTCAGGTAGTGTAGATTCAAAGTTGTGAAAATCATGACTCTCGGGGGTAGGGTGGGGCCAAAACGGGAGGGGGTCGAATTTTAACATAGAATATAAAGAGTAAATCTCTAAAAAGCTTCTCAAGAAGCATATGGGCAGGACAGCGGAATCTTGTGTGGAAGCATTGTCAGGTAGTGAAAAGTCAAATTTATTCAAATCATAATCTCCGGTGGTAGGATGGGGTCACAAGGTGGGGGGGGGGCAGAATTTTACATAGGAATATAGAGAAATATCTTTAAATCTTTTTCTAAAATAACATTTGCTTAGAAAAGCTGTAACTTAAGTGAAAGTTACTTAAGACAGAGTAGATTCAAATTTGTTCCAATCAAAATATTTAGGAGTAGGGTGGGGCGACATTGGGGATCCAGTTGTACAAAGGAAGACATTTTAATTATTCACAAAAACTGAAATGTTATTATATAGCTTTTACTTATATGTAAGCATTTTTTAACATATTGCTGATTCTTTAAAATTGTTTAATCTTTGGCCCTTGGACGATTTTTGGGCCTCACAAGGGGCTCAGAGTTTGATGTAGGTTTAAATCCTGTATATAAACAATTGTTTATGGTCTTTTGAGAACTGCAATGCAGAATGTTATATAACTAAAATATCATCCTGTTAGAAAAGGGACTTATAAGGGATTAGGAACAAAAGAATATCCAGGGGAAATGGACTTTTTTTATACAGGATCTTCATGTACATGTATTATATCACACTGTCCAGATATTTTGTATTATGACTTCATGAAGCAGCTTTTATCATGCTTATTGTTCCTCAGGTGAGCAATGTGGCTTATAGGACTCTTGTTTTATATATATCATGCCGAGGAACCATATAGTAGACAAGAATATTGTGCAAAACAGCAACAGCTTCAGATAAACGCATTTATTGATAAACAATGATCGTCAAACATAATGAAAGCTTACAATCAATCATTTTAGCTTCTTGAAATGTTCAATTCTACTCAGAACCATCTGTTCTGCAGTAGGGAAAAGCAGTTGCCGTGACCCCGTAGTATGTACCGGCAGAATCTTATTTGGTATCATAACCCCAGTACACACACTTGTCACGACTGCATTTAGAAGCCAGAAATTTCTTCCAGGTACATTCACAAGCTCTCAGTTTACAGTTGTCTCTGGCCGACTCTACGAAGTAAGCCACGGCTTTAAGATGACCACACGCTTTGTCGAACGTTGCTCCTTGAAATGTGAAATTGATAAATATGGAATCGTAAAGTAAAGAGATGATAATTAAGATGTATACCAGACGAAAATGCTGCCTTCTGTCAAAATCAAACAAAAGTATTTCGGACACATTCATGAATCTATTAAATCTCACTTTTAAGAGCGTGGATTCTGACAGGGTTTTTCGGGTTATAAGTACACCCTGGTTGTCTTCTTCCTCCATTTACATACACGTCAAGATGTCCGCAAGGTTTTTTCATTCCATAGCCTGTGATGTAACAAGATAATGTATAACGATTAAAAGAGCTAGATAGTCGTAGTATTTTCAAATAGTATTTATTTTTAATAGCCTCTGTATTAAAATATGGAAATACATTGAAATATATAGGTATAAGGCAAGTTTTTATGAATGCGTTACGATTTAACATTGCCCACCAAAAGGTCTCGCATCTGTATGAATGATGTCTACAAATTTAGCACTTTCTTTGCTGATTCCAAATTCCGTATCTTCAAACAATGGACTCGCTGGATCTAAGCCTAAATTAGACATATAACTACTGTTTTAAGAAACTTTGATACACATCTGAATGTCATTTACAAGTAAAAAATGTAGTTTAAAATTGTACAAGCATGAATACTTCTTAATCATGTATGCAATATACCGGTGTAAAGCAGTGTAGTTTATAGTGTATTCCATGGATTCTCCTTTTATCCTGTTTTTATGATAACGGTATGAATTGTATTTTCCAATATTGAAAAAGATTTAAAAACTGAACTTTATTTATTTTACAACGATTGATAAGCAAGTTCTACAACTTATATTAATATCTCTCGTTGGCACGGATGTTAGCGCGAGGGGGTCATTGGTGTGGGAAGAAGCCGGAGTACCCGGAGAGAATTGAAAAAGATTATGAATATATTTATATACACGATATAAGAACAGCTGCTTAATGACAAAAACAGAACAATACCATACATGTATATCATTAATCTATGACTTTAATGCCATAAAAATTTAGTGCTGTTTGTAAAATGGATATAAACCTTAATTTTCAACGAATTTTCAATATTTATACAAGAAACAAAAATGTTATCTAATTCAAAATTTTACGATAGTCAGATACATCGGTTATAGAATAGAAATAATCAGAAATTGAAAAAAATCAAGTACAGTTGAACTTCGGTATTTCGAACAATTATATCTCGAATACAATGGATATGTCGAAATGGTTATTAGTCCCAACCACTTTTGCTTAATGTATCTTACCCTCGATATTTCAAATACACAGATATCTGGGAGTTTTTAAACAGCCTCATCTTGTCTAATATTACAAAGTTTGAATGTATTCTTCATCGCGTCATTTAAAATTGAATATAACTCTCTAAGATTTCAATGTTAGACTATATTGATTAGATTTTGAAATAATAAGAATACAACGTAATAAATGTTATATTATAATATAGTTAAATGATAAATCAAAAAGCAGATCAAGTACCAGTAATACGGTTGACTTTCCCCTTGGCGAGTTTCCCTGCCTCCGCCGCTGCGTGGGCACCCAGACCTTGACCTATGAGATGGACCTTGTCCCAGGGGATCTTGTTCTTGACCAGAATCATGTACACGTATGCCCCCACGGTCTGAACGTTGGAGGAAGACTGACGGTAGTTCACTCCGGCTCCCTTACCCCAGTCAATCAACAGAACATTGTTACCTTTCTGAAAAGCAGGACAACCATATTTAACATCATATCATTTCATTAAAAATGTCAGTAAATCGCATAAATTCGGTTAATTTATATAATATTCACTCTTTATATAAAGTATTCTTGAAACGTTTTTTATCAATATTCTGCTAAGGTATAATGTTTGATTACATTAATCATTCAATTGATTTTTTATAAACTTTATGGATATATTCTCTAAAACTATTGAAGCAGGTAACTTTTGCATTTACAAAGTACATAAAACACACACACGTAATGTCAGTATGATTTTGAGGTTGATTCATTCAAATATGTAACGTCAAAATGGTACTTTCTGACCTGTTTTAGCATACTAGCCAGGTCACGTATTTCGGGAAGTGATGTGTCCACCAAGTATCCATGTATGATGATGTCGGTTTCCTTTGTTTTGTCAAATTTATCCGGAAGGCTTGTTTGCTCTTTAATACCTTCTGAACCTTGAAACCAGATACTTTTCAGTCCCATATCCCCAGGACTCTCCGGGCGTTTATCAAAGCGTTTTTTCATGCACATCTTGACGGCCAAGATGGCAAAGCATAAGCTAGTGGCGTTAACCACACCTGGAATTGTTAATGAACAATATTTGTATATTTTCCACCCTAACGATCTCGTTAAGATCAATGTTTATTTGTTTTTTCGGTTTATTTTTGCATATTCGGGATATTAGCAAGATCGTATATTACCTTTTTGATAAGAAGGATGCTTAATTTTTATTAGTATATTTTTGCATAATGAGGAAATTACAAGTAACTATTTTTTTTTACCTTCCCCAGTTCTGGAAGTCAAAGCATCCGAAGTTGTGTCTCCTTTAATATCCAAATATTAGACTGTAAGTTTACAGACTTGGCAAATAAAGACAAATATTTTTGAAGATCAGTTCATTTGTTAGTAATGGAGAAATGCTTATCGACTCTTCTTTTTTCCATTTCAGATTTGATCACATATTCAATCTTGTTTCTGTGTACTTGTGGTATGCGTTGAAAGAAGAATAGCTTTGCTACATTTTATGAAATGCTGCATTAAGGACATAAATACCAAATATACGACTGATTTAAATTATGCTTAAGATTAATTATTTAATCCTTGAAGAGTTCTTCTCTACTATTAAATTGCTTAAAAATAGCTTATGCATATTGTTACCTAGTTGATAACATTGCCACCCGATGCAGTTTATTTCAATTGAATGCATATCCATAATTTTATATTAGAGAATGAACAATGCATACCAGAAATAAGCGCGAAATTATAATGATTAAACACCATTCGCCCATTAAACATATATGATAAAACATATCTTATAGAGTAAGTTATTTAGTTAAACAACAAACATTCAATGGCAAACTTGTAAAATGCTTATCAGAAAACAGGAATATGCAGAAATATAGAAAAAACCACCGACTTTAATCTAATCATTCCTAACTAACTCAACAGTTATAATGGTGATACTCTCAGCAACCGTGAACTACATTTTTAATTGAAGAAAAACTTACTTTTTCCGGCCCCACCACAAACTACAAAGTGAATTTAAATAAAAAATATATAAAAGTACGTATACATGTAGAACATAAATATTTCCAGGCAAACCAGAACTATACTGTGGTCATCGCTTGCTCCTGGATTAAGGGTAGGGGTAAATGTATTTGGCATTTTTGTTCGTCTACATTGTTCGGAGTTCGTATTGCAGGGATTATTGCTTGGATATTTAGGCAAGCAAAACAAACAAGGAAAAAATCAGTTGATAATAATTAGACAACTTAAACATTACATCCACATATCTGTTTGAATGGAAAAAAAAATATGTAAAGGATTAAGTGAATAACCACGAATATAAGTTGTTAAGATAAAAATATAACTTACCTGCCATGTTGGAACAGTAATAGCTATGATGTCCCCCCATTTTGGTATATATCTTACCTGTATTCATTTGCAAGAAATATCTTCCTTTTTATAATTAAAGGCATTGTTTAAACAACAAACATATGTTATATTGTAAATATTTACCGGTTTTATCAATATCTAAAACGACAGCATAATTTACATATTGACACCCACTGCGTATTTTCTACCATTTTTAAAAGATATATAATTGCATTTCATACAGCCATGAAAATACCACATCATGATCCAATTAGATAACATTGATTTGTCCGCATACAAAGAACTAATTTTATTGTAAATAAAACATTTTTGGGAACAAATTTGTTATTATTCATAGGATATATATGTCAATTTTATATCTCTTTGTAAATCAAGCTGGCATTATAAATTTATAAAAATCAGATGTACGCATGCAGGAGGTCTATCCCTTAACACCCTATGGTCAAGATACCCAGATTGTTTGATAGTCTGTAATTTGCGTTTGCGCATAACAGGGTCACCGAGTGTTAGGTGCCCAAAATGTTCTTCACCATAGTTCAATTAACACGTCTAGCATCGAATCTCTTTATGAAATTATTGTCGTTATATATCATGTCATATGTGAATATTATCTCATTATTATTTTCTCTATTCTGGCTTCTGGACGCAAAATTTTTTCATGAACTTTGTTTTACCCACCAACCCTCATACCTTTAAACATACGATATAGTATGTAAGACTTTGTACTTTTCCCCATATTTTTATATGAGCACTTTTTATTTGTGAGATGGCGGTTTTTAACCCCACCTTTGCAAAATTATTTTCATTTATTTAATGTTTTTTTTTTAAATTATTTACTCTATTGTTTTCATTTCAAAACAATACAAAGGTTCATTAAATAAACGACCTTTAATGCAATAATTTTATCAATTTTCTTTGCAAAAATTCTAAGACTCATTGGATAATGTTCATGTACAAGTTGTTTGGTTTATGGTGGGTTTCCTTAACTGACAAAAATGTGGTTGACAAAAATGCACATTACGGTACATTTTAAACTGTAAAACCATTGAATGTTTACCAAAATGTTCAAAATGTTTATAACAATCATTTGGTGATTGTGTTTTAGGCCAGAAATAAACTCCTACTATAAATGAAATTTCACCTGGAAATGGATTGAATTGGTAACTTCATTGATAGCAGAAAAGTATACCGGATGCATGAAAATATCTAGTGCATGAATACCTTTTAAAAAATTATCTTCCATTTTCCTAAAAAAATTTATTTTCTATATTATAGCATCCTTATTTTAAATAATTAATTTTTTTCCCTACCTCCATTTTGGTATCTCAGTTACTTCAAGGAAATATATATTAATTGAGTTGATAATTTAAATCCATCAGACGTGTTTTTTTTTTTAATTACTTGGAATCTTTTATGATTAATTAATCCCCATTTCTTTTTTCTTTTTAGCTCACCTGAGCTGAAAGCTCAAGTGAGCTATTCTGATCACATTTTGTCCGCGTCCGTCTGTCCGTCCGTCTGTCTGTCCGTCTGTCCGTCTGTAAACTTTTTACATTTTTAACTTCTTCTTTCAAACTGCTTGGCCAATTTGAACCAAATTTAGCACAAAGCATTCTTATGTAAAGGCAAATATAAATTGCAAAAATGAAAGACAGATCTTCATTCAAAGCGGAGAAAACATCGAAACTGTAGAAAAAGGGGGGTGCATTTTTAAAAATCTTCTTCTCAAGACCTACCAAGTCAAATTCAATGTAATTTAGCAAAAGTAATCCCTACTGGTACTGTACCAGTTATCGGCTAAGACCAGTTATCGGCTAAACTGAGGTTTCGGGTTTATAGCACGGGACAATCCAAGATTTTTTAATTCAGTCGTCTTTTTCGAATAAAGAAAAGTAAGTTTGATTGAAAACGTTTTTGAATATGTTTTAAACATGAGCTTAAACGATCATTGTTTACCACTGATATTACATCTTTGCACTTTCAGCAGTGGGGGAAGTGACGTAATAAGTCAAAAATAGAATATTACCTCTTTGTTATACGTTATCATATCCCTTCTTTGATTTGGCATATAATATCAATACATATAACATGTATAAACAAAAGGAATTTATTAATTTCCGAGAGATTCGTAGCGCAGTTGAACGCCTGATTGCACAATAATGTATTGAATACGTGTACGATTTGGTGAATTACCGTATGATAATAAAAGAGTAATTAATTGAGTTTTGTTTAAAATGTATCACAACCCCGACTACTTTAGTCTGACCCCACAAGGGACATAATTCAAATTTCATTTATCAGAGTATAAAATCAAAATGTACAGGGATTTTACTGTGTTATTATCACGAGGCCGATGACTGGTACAGTAGGTCGTAAAAACTCGGCAAATTCGGGGCCTGATAAAATTCACAAAACAAGATGTTTGCAGTTCTAAACAATGATATAAACTAATAGATTGATAAATAAGGAGTTCATTATTTAAAATATGGCAAGTTTTATCCAAAAATATCAAGAAATAAGAAAATACGAAGAGAAAACATTAAATTTTAGCCGATAATTGGTACAGTGCCAGTACGGAAAGGAAAATATAAATTGCAAAATTTATGGGCTAATTCTGTTTCAAATCTGAGTTATTACGAAAATAATAAGAAAGAAAAGGCGTGTTTCAAGCAATTTATAGCATCCATGAGTCTTGGTAAAATGGGTAGGCATGACCGGGCCAGGGCAAAACAAAAGATTGACAGTTATTAATCTGCCAATCTCATTAAAATTTCAAGATATTTACTGACCAGTTTATTTGTATTCGCTGTAAATATTGCTGCAAAATAATGCTTAATTGGAATTGACGATTGCCGATCTGCATGCCCCGGCTTTTATTTTGCCCCGGCCCGGGTTTGCTTACCCATTTTACCAAGACTCGTATTCCATAATTCTAAAACGAGGTTCTTTGTTTAAAGCAGCCATGACACTATATGATAAAAGGGTCGATCTGACAATGATGAATTTGTTTGTTGTGCAACAGTTCGTGTAAAAAGGGAATCCTTGAAACATGCAAAATACATTGGTGCCGATTTTGTGAAGTAAATTGAGGCTAAACATTTCAATGCGTTGACAGTTTTCACATATGACGGTAGTGTTAGTTTGTTGTGATTTTCGTTTCGTTTTCATTTATGCTTTGCGTTAACCTGGCAACTGTCGCTTGTATTTCCTGATTTTTATGTATCAAATCAAACAGAGACTTCGCGGTAAATCAAACAGTTTACTGTTTACCTGCGCAAATTAAGCAACATCAGACCTGGGGGCCATAAAAGTTAGACGAGCTCACTTTTGATCTAAGTCTCACTTTTATCAAAGGAAGATATAGTGGAAAAGTTAGACTGAGATCGAAAGTGAGATCGTCTAACTTTTATGGCCCCCAGGCCTGATGTATTAAGAAAGAACTAAAATGCAATTCATTCAGGCTATCGGTAATTCGGTATCATCTTTTGCGTAATGGTAAAATAATGCAATATGTTTTGTTGAGATGCTCGGCATTTTCTCGAGTTTATTCAGTTTAAATAGAGTTTAATATCGCTGACGGAAATATGTAGGTATATACATGTATATGATTCATTTTGAAAAATAGTGTTCTTTATTTGTTATAGTGCATGTTTCTTGTGTTTAATTGCTTACAATTTCTATTTACCATATTTGAGTGTTAAGCTTCGAATTATTAGCAAGATACAGAGATTTGCTCACAATTCTATGTTCGTACACAGATCTGAGGCCATTCATTTTTTTCCATTTTAAATGCCGAATAGGAAATACCAAGTTAAAAATCTTAAGCTGAATGTAATAAACTCATGTGAACAAAATATGACTCAAACCTAGCAAAATTTTGAGCTCTGTATCTTGCTTATAATTCTACGATTGATGCTGAAATTTTGGTTGATCATTAGAATCTTTATGAATTAGAGTATGTTAAATACTTGTACACAAAAAATTAAAGAATAATATGCTGTATATAACTACTCTCTGGGGCCCCCTCTTTATACAATGAATAATGTGAAATGTGAGTAAATAAAAACGACATCGTTAAAACAGTTTCCATAGTTCTGACACATTTCTGTTGCGGAGATAAAAGAATTATCGCTATTCCTAAGAAAATATTACAGCGGAAAATTATCCTGGTTTGTAGCCATTTGTTATTTTTGAATAAAAATGAAAATAATGGGTGGGGCATAGTAAATTAGAGTGATGTGCCTGTGAATACGGTAACATTGATTTTTATAGCTCTTTAACATGTCACGTGACAACATTTTTCATTCCAGTGTATTCATCAATCAAGTGTGAGTAAAGTTATAAAAGTTACGAGTTTACACGAGGTAAACAACAGTCATTTAATTATAATGGAGAAGACAAATTAAATTGTTCAATATTTTTTATTCGAGAAATTGAGCGCATTTAGGTGCAATTTTCTTCTTCACATATATACATGTTTTTTTTTTGGATAAAATACAATAACTATTCTATTTAAAAAAAAATACAATAACTAGTAAGTAGTTGAGAAAGAAAATGTACCTAAATGCTGTCATATATTTTGATCCCTTTATTAAGTGGGGGAGGGGGGGGGGGGTCAGAACGAAAATACGGGGAATTAGAAGTTATAGAACAGTGTACCTCTACCAAATATTTAGTTTTATATCTTGCCTAGGATTTTCTTATTCTGTGTAAAAACAGTATTTCATGAAGGTACAATGTCAAAGATTACATGTATGCAAAAATAAGTGTAAAATTTGAATACCTTACAATATTTATTTTTTGTTTATCTACCGAGGGCCATATGGCACAATATCTTTTGAACGCCCATTGTTGCTCAGGTGAGCGATGTGGCCCCATGGGCCTCTTGTTTTAAAATTATAGTCATTTGTACAGCGTAACCCCAAATCTCCCCTAACCTTTCCTTTCTATGCTATGGATATGACCCAATCAGTTGAACAGATGACCATTTTATCTATATCTTTGGTTGTAGTTTACAATAAAGAGTTAGCAAACCATATACACAATTTAAACTTTATGCGTGAGGAACAATGATTATGATTCTGTATAAAATATATATGACTTATAAATGTACATTTTTATGTAGATAAATATATAGGAATTAATAACTAGGAGGTTTAGCCTTTTCGTTAACAATACCAATAATTTTTACATAACTTGCTTATTAAGCTCACATTGTTTGAGGAAAAAAGCTCGTTAAATTTAAAAATATTTGTTCTAAAAAGAAAACATTTAAGAAATGAATTCAATATTTATTTGTTTTATACGATATAAAATGGTTTGGGGCAGTTTACGCTTTATAAACCGCAAAGCAGTTTATAAAAAGTGTAAACTGTTTCATACCATTTTATATCGTCAGTCGTATTCATACGTTTTTGACGTTTGTCCTACTATGACGTAGGCAACATTCTTTATACGATACAAAATAATTTTTAGCCAATCAGAAAGCGTGTTACAACCAGAATTAAATAATTTTGGTATATACTTCAATTTTCTCTTTCGTTTTTCAACACAGCGCAACACAAAATATAGTGAAATGTATCTCGAATGTCTCTTTTACATCAACTACATAACCTGTTACTTCTTTCTATGTCATTTTATCTACCATACATTGTCCCAAGGTTTTGTTTTTTGTACAAGATTAACCAATAATAATTTTTTCAATTGAATCAGTTTCAACAAAATTAAGGACATTCTGAGTCGGAGTATTTACACATATTCCACACAATAATGGCATATGTTTATCAGAATATAACTTGTTAAAATTTAGAATAGAAAAATCAATGACATTAACAAAACTCTATACTACTAATGCAATAATCAACCACACTTGATTTTATATCATTATAGTAAATTTTCCTTCTTCTAATCGACCATTCATCAAATAAATATTATTATTTCTACAAAAATTTAGAAAAACATTTCCGAAAGTCTATAAATTCAAAACTCTGGTTCAATTTCATTAAATGCTTTGCTTTAGCTATATACAGAATTTAAACAGACTCCAGAGGTATGTAAACAATTCTTAAAATAAAATCTTCAACAGAATTTACTTAAACAGACTTTAACTTTAGTCAGTGTACATATTTACTATCAGTGTGAACAATAAAACATAATCATTTAGAGATCTTTTGATGTTTTGTAGCCGACAACAATGCCTCCAGAGCGTATGTACAAATATTCTGGTCTATTTTTAGCATCAAATAAAAATTAATTGTACTAGTTTCTGTAGAACACAAAATGACATAACACGTCAGAAAATTTCGGATAATTTACACGTCTATTGAGTCCACAGACATTAAGTCCTAGTATTTTGATATTTCTGTCTAATTTGACATCCAAAATGTCTACAGAACGTGTTTCAGTCGAATTCTCCTGAAACGAAAATTTGAATGAGATGGCTGAGTCACTGTTTACATTTGGTAATTCACTGGATGCAGAACCTCAGTGGTTGTCCTACCTTGTGCTCGCTAAACTTCTTCTGTTGAATGGGTGGAATTTACGCGACGTAACGTGGAGGCGCGGATCCCTTTTTTGTGGTACATAGTTTGGGTGTTCCTGATTTTTATCAGACTAAAAATGAATAAACTTGAAATGCACAATTTGTTAATTTACATGGTGTTGTTTTCCATTTTCAAAAGATTTTTTCTTTGAAATTGTGAATACCACCTTCCATTCTGTGACATAAGATAGGTCCAAGATCAAGGTACAAGTTGTGCATGTTTCTTCCATGATCAAAACAAACTTTATAATTTACAGCTTGACTTTTTTATGATAAACTTTGACTCCATCGTAAAGATTTCACCCTAGTCTTAAGGTTAAAAAAAAGAAGATCAGCAACGTTGTACAAATATTTTCCTATTCGATGTATTAAAAATGTTTGAACAAAAAAGTATAATGTTACCAATGTTCTATTGGAGACGATGTTCAAAATATTTTGAACGCCTTTCCAATTGCAATAAAAATTAGAGGGGGGGGGGGGGTCAATATATCGCGGCCATAACATTTTAAAGTCATTGTCCAATGGGAATTCAAATAAGGTAGAGGGTTCAAAATGCTGCAGCTATAATGTTTTAAACACCTTCTCAAAAAAACAATGAAAGTTAGAAGTAGGGGTTCAAAATTTAGCGGCCATAATATAATGAACCACGGGTTAAATATTTCAAACTCTGAATTGAGCTTATAATTCTGCAACTGACGCTCCAATTTTTGATGATCATTAAAAAAGCATTGAAAAGCATTGTGTAATGTGAGTTCAAGAGAAAGTATCACATATTTTAAATTCTAAGCTTTTCATCGATTTACAATACATATCCATTTGTTATATGTTCAACACAAGTGCATACTGTTGACATTCCAAAACTATGTACGGATACGAAGAATACCTTTGGAAAAGTAAATTAAGTTCAAGCCTTTAATGTATACAACTGTTAAATATTGATACAGGTGTTCAAATTATTTCATCATATATATTCTACCACTAACTTACTACCTACCACTAATGCTTTTCCAGCATTCTCGAAACTATTTTCTTTTAACACTTCTCACTCGTTCATCCGTCCAAGTTAAGTATAGCAATGTTTGAGTGTGACAAGATTCGTAAATTAATTACCTTCAAACTGTTATTTTCATGTGACTGAAAATAAAAAGAATTTACTATATATTTTTGACATAAAACCATTTCATATTCATCTTTTTGACCAGTTTAGGTGAAATGTCTCTGCTGTTCCAGAGAAGTAGATGGCAATGAGACAAATGACCTGTGCAGCCGACGACGAAACAACGGTGCCATATACTAACGTTAAAACACATTTTGACACAGCAATCACACCTAATATTTTTTCTGGTAAGTTGAAAAATTAATTCGAATGCAAGCAAAATCCTGTCTACAAACGTGAGGCGAAACGGTTATATGGATGTCAAACACCATAATACTGAAAAATACATATAATAGTTTGATGCGTTCATGTTTCCAGTAATACTGAGATATTTATTTGAAACATAGAAATTTCTATGTTTTAAACGGTTATATACAACAAGACTAAAGCAGTCCGAATCTTACAAGCATCGACTTAGCGCATTCATTATTGTTTGGTTTCATATTCCGTTGAGTTTTTACATTCCCCATGATAGTTGTTTTTAGATCAGGGATGGGGTCAATTACATTGGAAAGTAATGAATTAAATTACAATTACTTGCTTAAATTCTTCAATTAAATTACCATTACCATTACAAGAGTTTTCAAATGTAATTAATTAAATTACAATTACTTTGCAAATGTAATTAATTAAATTACAAATTACATTTTGAAATTCATAAAAATTTAATAAAACTATAACTTATCTACAACACATAAACATTTAAGGAGATATGTCTATAATGTGAATAAAATTTCGTCATAATTAAAATACTTTCACTGTTTGAGAATTTGCTTACTACTTTGATAAGTAACAATTTTTGGAAAGAAAAAATATAAATTTGGTTTTATTGTTTATTTCAAAACGCAGGTATCGGTAGTCACAATATGGAGGTGTCCCTTAATATTCAATAAATATTTGAAAGTCATATCCCATAACCTACATCTATCATGTCAACGCAAGTATTTCCAGCATGCAAAACTATTAAATGAAAACTTTATCCTTTGCATTTTTATACACTTTTTTTTCCTTTATAAATACAATGCCAAATTACAGGTTAATCTCAGGTAGAGGGCAGACTATAATTGTTATCAAAACACAATTCACACCTGTTGTTCTCTACCTAATTATCAAATGTTTGCAATAAGGGAACACACCCTGTGGACATGTTAGACATCAAAAACTTAAAACCCATTTGAAGCCATGTATTTTAGCTCTATGTATTTTAGGCTGCATGACTTGATAGTTTATATAACACTGATTTTGTTTTTAAATTAAACAGTGATGTTTTAATCTAACTCAATGATAATTGACACACTAATTTTTCTAATAAGAAGGGAAATAAGTATTTTTTTAAGAAAAAAGAGATCAAGCAAATCATCAAATACATGTACTTAATTAAATTTGGGAAACTTATTATTAAATATTGAATCACTAAAAAAGTTCATTCTGAAAAATATTAAGTATGATAGCTATAATAATAGTTCAATGCTTTTTAACTTCTCATCCTAACTTGATCTTGTACCATTGATAATGTGGGGAACAATGGGTAGTGGACAGCTTCATATTTATATGTACATCAGTGTGTAATTGAAAGTAATTGAAAAGTAATTGGAATTACATGTAATTGAAAATTTGGCCAATTACACATTACTTTCAATTACATCAAAATTTGTAATTAATTACACTCAATTACCATTACAAATTACCATTACCCCATCCCTGTTTTAGATATATATGATGTTATTTTTCATAGAGAAATAGTATTTGCTATGAAATATTTTGCACTTTGGTTTAACTATCTAAAATAAATGTATCATACATGTGTAAAGATATTGATAGAAAAATATTCAACAATTCAATATTACCTACAAAAGCAATAAATTGAGTAGATTTAATTTTTTAACACATTTTAAATACATACTTTGATAAATACATCTAATTCTATTTTTTAATGTAAAAGTTTCCGTGCTACGACGTTGTACCCTGAAATAACAACACCTATGCAGTTAATTGAACAGTGCATGCTCGAAAATGTTGTTTTAAAAAATAACACCCAACATGCAACTAATAAATAAACCTACGTGTTAAAATATGAAATAATAGCTTCATTTATGATTGAGATTGCAATTTGAAACACGTTGCAATCATTGTACCGACACTGTACTAAAAGACCGACATATATAGAAGACACTATAAAATATAAATATGAATAAGGACAATTTGACCAACCCTCGTTCTATTACTTTTTGACAAATAAACCTCAAACCTAACACTGTTTTCAGAATTTTAAGATATACCACTTTAAAGAAAATTTGGATAATGCACCTTTTATTAATGTTGTAGAGGTTCCCTAGCTCATTTTAACAGTGTGCATATGGCACTAGTTTGTTTACTAGCCATAATGTAGATACAATTGTTCAAAGAACTATGTTATTTATGGTAGAAAAAAAATATCCAATGTCAACTATTGCAAACGGATTGCCTTGTGTATTAGTCCGGATGGAATGCTTGTTCGCTCACCTGAGCTGAAAGCTCAAATGAGCTATTCTGTTCAAATTTTGTCTGTCTGTCCGTCTTTCCGTCTCTAAACGTTTTACATTTTAAACATTTTTCAAGAACCACTGAGCCAATTTCAACCAAACTTGACATAAAGCACCCTTAGGCTAAGGGAATTCAAATTGTGAAAAATAAAGATCATATCTTTATACAAGGGGCGATAATTAGGAATTATTTAAAATTTCTTCTCGAGAACCATTTGGCCAGGAAAGTTAAAACGTTTGTGAAAGCATCCTCAGGTAGTGTAAATTAAAAGTTGTGAAAATCATGACCTTCTGGGTAGGGTGGGGCAACAATGGGTTTGACTTTTTACATAAGAATATATAGGGGAAAGCAGTTGCCGTGACCCCGTAGTATGTGCCTGCAGAGCCCTCTGATAAATCATAACCCCAGTACACACACTTGTCACGACTGCATTTAGAAGCCAGAAATTTCTTCCAGGTACATTCACAAGCTCTCAGTTTACAGTTGTCTCTTGCCGACTCTACGAAGTAAGCCACGGCTTTAAGATGACCACACGCTTTGCCGAACATTGCTCCTTCAAATGTGAAATTGAAAAATATAGAATCGTAAAGTAAAAAGATGTTAAGATGTATTTCGGACGAAAATGCTGCCTTATGTCGAAATTAAACAAAAGTATTTCAGACACATTCATGAATCTATTAAAGCTTACTTTTAAGGGCGTGGATTTTGACATGTTTTTTCGGGTTATAAGTACACCCTGGTTGTCTTCTTCCTCCATTGACATAAATGGAGATGTCTGCAGGGTTTTTTCATCCCATAGCCTGTGATGTAACAAGATAATGTATAACGATTAAAAGAGCTAGATAGTCGTGGTAATTTTTGAAAACATTTATTTTCATTAGACTCTTTATTAAAATATCGAAATACATTCAAATATTAAGGTATAAGGCATCTCATGGATGCGCTTAGCTGCAATAATGTAGCCCTCTCCGATTTTTTATATCTGATGTTTACTGGAGAGGGCTACAATTCCAAAGTATCTCCGTAATGGTGCAAAATTTTTTTTTTAATGCGGCTGACTTCGGTCTGAAAAGATCGATTTTATATTTGACTTCTTTTAGATAAAATGATTTTTTAATTCAGGTTGAACAAATTAACCGTATATAAATCAAAACCAGATAAAACACATCAGCATGTTTACCAGTCGTCTTTTTCAGCAGCCATGACAGTTCTCGCGTGATTTTATGGGATGTACGCTTGGAGTTTTGATGGGCTTGATAACGTGAATGTCAGAGTAAATAATCGATCTTACCTCGTTATATCACTAAAACATCATTTAAGGAAATGGTATATGATGGAAAATTCATATTTACCGCGTTAATTATGTTTAAAATAGGGGAATTCCAATATTCAGTTCAAGATCCGCTCCTGAATTCTCATTGGCTGTCCCAAAATATAACCGGACAAGGTCAGTAAACATGGCGGACAAATTCAACTTTCGTTGTTGACATACACGAAAAATAACCGATATATGCCAAATATGGACTATACTTGATATTTTTGGATTAATTTATGCCATAGACATCTACAACGTTAGAGTTCAGGTAAGAAATGCAAATGTTATTGTCATCTATAAACGATTTGAGACGAAATCGTTGCGGGAGTGAATCACTCCCGCACTTGCACCATTACGGAGATCCTATGGAGTTGTAGTCCTCTCCCAAAAAAAAAAAAAAAAAAAAAAATCGGGAGAGGGCTACATTATTGCAGCTAGGATGCGCTATGATTTAACATTTCCCCACCAAAAGGTCTCGCATCTGTATGAATGATGTCTACAAATTTAGCATTTTCTTTCCTGATTCCAAATGCCGTATCTTTAAACAATGGACTCGCTGGATCTACGCCTAAATTAGACAAATAACTACTGTTTTTAAGTACTTTGATACACATCTGAATGTCATTTTACAAAAGTAGTTTAAAATTGTACAAGCAATAATACTTCATTTCATGTATGCAATAAACCGGTGTAAAGGAATGTAGTTTATAGTGTAGCTCATGAATTCCCTTTTTATCTTTATGATAACGGTATAAATTGTATTTTCCAAATATTGATAATGATTTTCAATATGAATATATACATGATATAACAAAAGCTGTTTAATAACCAGAACAAAACAATACCATACACGTATATCATTAATCTATGATTTTATTAACATACAAATATAGTGCTGTTTGGAAAATTAATAAAAAACTCAAATACGCTACGAATTTTCAATATTTATGCCAAGAAACAAAAGTAATATATAAATATTATTCTTCTAATTTGAAATCTGAAACATTAATGTTTCGAATACAATGGATATGTTGAGTTTTTAAACATTCTCATTTTTTTTTCTATTTAACGAAGTTTAAATATTTTCTTTATTGCGTCATTTAAAATTGAATATAACTCTCTAAGATTTCAATGTAAGACGATATTGATAAGAGTATTCTAAACTGAATATGAACACAACGTATTTAATGTTATATTATAATATTAGTTCAATGAAAAAGCAAAAAACATGTCAAGTACCAGTAATACGGTTGATTTTCCCCTTGGCGAGTTTTTCCTGCTTCCGCCGCTGCGTGGGCACCCAAACCTTGACCTATGAGATGGACCTTGTCCCAGGGGATCTTATTCTTGACCAGAATCATGTACACGTATGCCCCGACGGTCTGAACGTTAGAGGCAGAGTGACGGTAGTTCTCTCCTGCTCCCTTACCCCAGTCAATCATTAGGACGTTGTTACCTTTCTGAAAAAAGCAGGACATCCCTATTTACTATAATATCATTCATTAAAAGGTTAATAAATCACACAAGTTTGGTAAATTTATATAATATGCAGTCTTTATTTGAAGTAATCTTGAAGTATTTTCTTCTATCAATATTTTGCTGATATTTAATATTTGAATACATTAATCATTCAAGTGATTTTTTTTATAACCTTTATGGATATATTCTCTAAAACTATTGAGGCAGGTAACTTTTGCATTAACAAAGCACGTAGGGCATACACACGTAATGTCAGTTTGATTTTAAGGTTGATTCATTGAAACATGTAGCGTCAATATGGTACATTCTGACCTGTTTTAGTATACCAGCCAGGTCACGTATTTCAGGAAGTGACGTATCTACCAAGTATCCATGAATGATGACGTCGGTTTCCTTTGTTGTGTCAAATTTATCCGGAAGGATTGTTTGCACTTTAATACCTTCAGCTCCTTGAAACCAGTTACTTTTCAGTCCCATATCCCCAGGACTCTCCGGGCGTTTATCAAAGCGTTTGTTCATGCACATCTTGACGGCCAAGATGGCAAAGCATAAGCTAGTGGCGTTAACCACACCTGGAATTGTTAATGAACAATAATTGTATATATTCCACCCCAACAAAGATCTCGGTTTATTTCTGCATATTCAGGAAATTATCAAAATCTTATCTTACCTTTATGTTCAGAAGGATGCTTAATTTTTGTTGGTATATTTTTGCATAATTAAGAAATTACATGTAACTATTCTTTTTTACCTTCACCAGATCTCAAAGTCAAATCATCTGAAGTTGTTTCTCCTTCAATATGAAAATATAAACTGTAGGTATACAAACTTGGCAAATAAAGACAAATATTTTTGAAGACCAGTTTATTTGTTGGTAATGAAGAAATGCTTATTGGCTGTTCTTTTTTTTCATTCAGATTAGATCACAAATTCAATCTTGTCTCTGTGTAATTGTGGTATGTGTTTAAAGAAGAATAGATTTGTTACATTTTATGAAATGTTGCATAAAAGACATGAATGCCTAATATACGACTGATTTAAAATGTTTAATGTAAAAGGTTGACATACTGATAATTTATTTGTAAGCTCAAAGTAAAAAAACAAACAACAGACATATGCTTAAGATTAATTATTTAATCTTAGAAGAGTTTTTCTCTTTTTTTAATTGCTAAATTATTCATCAAGCATATTGTAACCTAATTGATAACATTTCCCCGATGCAGTTTTTAATGAAATGCTTATCCATAATTATATATTTTAGAATGAACAATGAATACCAGAAATAAGCGCGATATTTTAATAATTTTAAAACACCATTCATCCATAAAATATATATGATTTAAACATATCTTATGATTATTTTTGTTGTCCAACAAATATTTTATGGCAAACGTGTAAAATGCTTATTAAATGACATTGTAACCAACAAAATGTAAAGTTTATAATATTTGCTCAACGAACATCACTAAGTTATAAACGTGATAGAAAATGAAAAAAAGAAAATAGAGTCTTCATTTGCGTGCATTTAAAAATCATACTTTCGTATTTTATTGGAATTGTAACCTAAGGACAAAAAACTTAATTTTTCTGACCCCACCACAAACTACAAAGTAAATGTAAACCAAAAATATATAAAAGTACATGTAGAACATAAATCTTTCCAGACAAATCAGAATTACTGTGGTCATCACTTGCTCCTAAATTAAGAAAAAGAGTATTTGGCATTTTTGTTTGTCTACATTGTTCGGAACTCTTATTGCAGGGATCATTGCTTGGCATATTAGAGAAGCAAAACAAACAAGGAAAAATCAGTTATATTAATTAGACAACTTAAATATCACATCCACATATATGTTTGAATGATACATATATGTAAACTATAAAGTGAATAACCATGAGTATATGTTGTGAGGATAATATATATAACTTACATGATCCGTTGAAACAGTTATAGCTATGATGTCCTCCAATTTTGATATATATCTCATCTTAATTCATTCTTTTTTAATTAAAGGCATTATTTAAACAACAAACATATGTTATATTGTAAATATTTCCCGGTTTTATCAATATCTAAAACGACAGCCTAATTTACATATTGACACCCAATGAGTATTTTCTACCTTTTTTCAAAGATAAAAAATTGCATTTCATACAGCCATGAAAATACCGCATCATGATCCAATTAGATAATATTAATTCGTCCGCGTACAAATATACACATTACGGTACTTTTAAAACTGTAAAATCATTGAATGTTTATCAATTGTTCAAAACGTTTATAACGTTCATTAGGTGATTGTGTTTTAGGCCAGAAATAAAGTCCTACTGTTGTGTTGATTGTTTTGCACAAAAACTCTAAAAAAGGGAAAAAAAATAATATGTTTAACCATTTAAAAAGAAATGAAATTTCACTTGGAAAGGGGTTGAATTGTTAACTTCATTGACAGCAGAACTGTTTATCGGAGGCATGAAAATATCTAGTGCATGCATAACTTTCAAAAATTATCTTCCACTGTCTTAAAAAATAATATTTTCTATAATAAAATATGTATATTTTATATAATTTAATTTTTTCCTCATCTTCATTATGGTATCTCAGTTACTTCAAGGACATATCATATCAATTTAGTTGATAATTGGAATCCATCAGACGTGCTTTTTCTCTATTACTTGGAACCTTTTATTAATTAATCCCCATTTTTTTTTTCTTTTTTAAAATTATAGTCATTTGTACAGAGTAACACCAAATCCCCTCTAACCTTTCCTTTTTATGCTATTGATATGACCCAATCAGTTGATCAGGTGACCACTTTATTTTTTATCTTTGGTTGTACTTTACAATATAGAGAATACTACAAACATATACATATATTGCACTTAATGAATGAGTAGAGGAAAAATAAACAATTATTATGGTTCTGTATAAAATATATATGAAGGATAATTGTTTATTTTATTTATGAAGATAAATATATAGGATCTTGCTTAAAAAGCTCACATTGTTTGAGGAGAAAAAGCTCGTTAAATTTGACAATATTTGGTCTTAAAAGAAACAATTTGCTTTTCTCTTTCGATTTTGAACACAGCGCAACACAAAATTTAGTGAAATTCATCTCCAATGTCTCTTTTACATCAATTACATAACCTGTTACATCTTTCTATGTCATGTCATTCTATCAACCATACATTGTCCCAAGGTTTTGTTTTTTGTACAAAACTAACCAATAATAAATTATTCAGTTGAATCAGTATCAACAGAATTAAAGACAATCTGAGTCTGAGTATTCACACCTATATCACACAAACATGGCATATGTATATCAGAATATAACTTGCTAAAATCTTGAACTTTAAAAATCATTGACGTGCTTCAAAAATTTTATACTACTGATGCAATAATCAACCACACTTGATTTTATAATAGTAAGTTTTCCTTCTTCTAATCGACCATTTAATAAATACATATTATTATTATTTCTACAAACATTTTCTAAAAAAAATTTCAAAACTCTCTAAATTCAAAATCTCTAGTTCAATTTCATGAAATGCTTCGCTTGAGCTATGTACAGAATTCTCTGGATTTATGTAATCTTCGACAGAATTTACTAAACAGACTTTATCTTTAGCCAGTGTACATATTTACTATCAGTGTGTCTTTTAAAGATCTTTTGGCAACAATACCTCAAGAGCGTCTGTAAAAATATTCATGTCTATTTTTAGCATCAAATAAAAACTCAGTATGCTCTACCGGTGTAGTATTGTCTGTGTCACCCCTGCGAATGTTATTGTCATTTAAATTCTAGATCACGTGGTTTTTTTTTACCCTTTCAGTTTCGCATTAAAAATAGTCCCTCGTGTTTATAGTCTACTTTAGAGAATCTAGGTACTTGTAGTCAAATATAAATTCAAGAGGTTTATTGATTTTAAACTTTATCTTCATTAATTGGTGGATGAAATGTGTTCTAGAAATAAATGTGACAATGCAAAAAAAGTTTTGCTGTTGCGACAGTTAACATGCGTTGTAGAAATCCCCCCGAAGAATTAATTTTCGATCCGCGCCTGACCTAGTAATAATATCAATAGTGAAACAGACTGTACTATTTTATGCAGAATGTTCCTTGAAAATTTCTCGATATTCTTTATGTTTTTATGCAAAACATTTACCCATTATTTTTTTTAAAAACATGGTATTGCACACCACAAGCATCAAACATATCTATGATTTTATTAAGCACCCCAATGTTTATATTATCAACCACTCTACACGTGGTTGAACACGAACGATAACTCTGTTATGAATATCATCGTTTGATTTAAAAAAAAACCACTGGATGGTGAAATAAGACATACATCTTAAAAGATGAGAATATTATCCGAAGACATACTTCCGCTCAAAATTTCACAGGAACTGAACAAATCTCGGTGAAGTCTCGTGAACTTTCATTCGAGCACCTCTGGATTTATTACATACTTAGCAACGACAAAGAAAACATTCCGAACACATTCGCAGGGATATGTGTGTTTCTTTACAACACAAAATGACATAACACGATACTAAACCAGAAAATTCCGGATTAATTTAACACCCATTGAGTCTACAGACATTAAGTCCTCGTATTTTGATATTTTCTGTCTCATTTGACATCCAAAATGTCTATGGAACGTGTTTCAGTCGAATTCTCTGGAAACAAAAATCTAAACAAGACGGCTGAGTCCCTGTTTACGTTTGGTAATTCTCTGGATGTAGAACCTCAGTGGTTGTCCCACCTTGTTGACCCGCTTCTGTTGAATGGGTGGAATTTACGCGACGTAACGGTGAGGCGCGGATCCCTTTTTTGTGATACATAGTTTGGGTTTTCCTGATTTTTATCAGACTAATAATGATTAAACTTAAAATGAACAATTTATTAATTGACATGGTATTGTTTTCCAATTTTAAAAGTTTTCTTCTTTGAAATTGTGAATACCACCTTCCCATCTCTAACGCATGATAGGTCCCAGATTAAGGTACAAACATATTTTAATCATATATATATATATATATATATATATATATATATATATATATATATATATATATATATATATATATATATATATATATATATATATATAAAATGCATTGAAAGTACATGTTGTGCATGTTTCTCCCATGATCCAACCAAGCTTTTAAAATTTACAGCTAAACCTTTACATGATAAACTTTGACTCCCCCCCTTAAGATTTCACACTAGCCCTAAGGTTTTTTTAAAAATAAGATCAGCAACATTGTACAAATATTTTCCTATTTGATTTATTAAAAATGTTTGAAAAAAAAGGTTTATTGATCCCTCCTCCTATTTCCAATTTTCTATTAGAGAAGATGTTCAAAATATTTTGAACCCTTCTCCAATTGTAATAAAAATTAGGGGATGGGGTCAATATCTCGCGGCCATAACATTTTGAACTACTTCTCAAATGGAAATTTAGATAAGGTAGGGGGTTCAAAATATCGCAGCTATAATATTTTGAACCTCCTCTCCAAAAGCAATGAAAATTAGAGAGGGGAGGGGGGGGGGTTCAAAATTTTGCGGCCATAATATATTGAACCAGGGGTTCAATATTTTAAGCTCTGTATTGGGCTTATAATTCTACGACTGACGCTGATATTTTTGTTCATCATTAAAAATGCATTGATAAACATTGTGTAAAACGAATTCCAGATCTAGAGAAAGTATCACATACTTTATATTCTAAGCTTTTCATCGATTTACTATACATATCCACTTGTTAAATGTGCAACACGAGTGCATATTGTTGACATTCCAAAACTATATACAGATACATAGAATATTTAGAAAAAGTAAATTAAGTTGGAGCCTTTAATGTATACGACTGTTAAATATTGTTACAGGTGTTCAAATTAATTCAACATATATTCTACCACTAATGCTTATCCAGCATTCTTGAAACCATTTTCTTAAAATACTACTCACTCGTTCTCCCGCCCAAGTTAAGTATAGGAATGTTTTAGTGCGACATGATACGCTAATTATTACCTTCAAAATTTTATGTTCATGTGACTGAAAATTATAAGAGCTATACTATATATTTTTGACACAAAAATCATTTCATATTCATCTTTGTGACCAGTTTAGGTGAAATGTTTCTACTATTCCAGAGAAGGGGATGGCAATGAGAGAAATGACCTTTGCAGCTAACGACGAAACAACGGTAACATCTACTAACGTCAAACACATATTTACACAACAGTCGCACCTGGTTTTTTTGGTAAGTTGAAAAATTAATTGAATTAATCCTGTCTTCAAACGTAAGGCGAAACGGTTATCTGAATGTTAAACACCACGATACTGAAAAAATGCACATAATAGTTTGATGCGTTCTTGTTCCCAATAATATTGAGTTATTTATTTGAAACATACAAATTTCTATGTTATAAACGGTTATATACAACAAGACTAAAGCAGTCTGAATCTTACGAGCATCGACTTAGGGCATTCATTATTGTATGGCTTTATATCCCGTTGAGTTTTTACGTTGCCCATGTATAGTTGTTATAAAGCATGTGCAGTGTTATCATTCAGAGAGAAATATTATTTGCTTTGAAATGTTTTGCACTTTGCTTTAACTATTTAAAATAAATGTATGATACATGTGTAAAGATATTAATAGAAAAATATTAAACAATCCAATAATACCTACAAAAGCAATAAATTGGGTAGAATTAATTTTTCAACACATTTTTAAATACATATTTTGATGAATACATCTATTTCTAATTTTTTATGTGAAAGTTTCCCTGCTACGACGTTGTATCATGAAATAACAACACCTATGCAGATAATTGAACAGTGCACGCTCGAAAATGTTGTTTAAAAAAATAACATCCAACATGCAATAATATAAAAATAAACCCTGGTGTTAAAATATGAAATAATAGCTTCATTTATAATTGCGTTTGCAATTTAAAACACGTTGCAATCACTGTACCGACACTGTACTGAAAGACCAATATATATAGAAGACATTACAAAACATAAACATATATAAGGACAATTTGACCAACCCTCGTACAATTACTTTTTGATAAATAAAGCTCAAACCTACCACTGTTTTCAGGATTCTAAGATATACCATTTTAAAGAAGATTTGGATAATGGACCTTTTCTTAATGTTGTAGAAGTTTCTTAGTTCATTCGAACAGTGTGCATATGGCACTAATTTTTTTGGGAGTTGATTTTAATCAACTCTCCTATGCAGTTACTCAGACAAACCGAAAGTGAAACAGTGTTTGGACCTCAGCACAAATCATTGCTGCTGACAAGACTTAGTTCTTGAAAATAATTGATAAATTCGATGTAATGTATGCTTAAGCATTGTTTTTCAAGGAAACTTATTTATAAATACCTTGAAAATAGTCAGGTTTTAAATGGTACGAACAATTTAAATATTTTTTGTAGTTGTATGTATTCCTACGCCAGAGTTCAATATAGTCTCGTTCAACTCGACGTTCGGCTGTCTCCGTAAATCCTTGTCGGAGATTTACGGTGTCAGCTGAGCGTTTGGTTTCAAACGAAACAACTATACAATTTTTTAATGTCTGCGCAGTCGATAGACCCGAATATTTTTTCCGAGGTGCAGGGAACAGCTCAGTATGATCTTTTGCCCGAGGCCAAAGGCTGAGGGCAATAGATCATACTGAGCTGTTCCCTGCACCAAGGGAAAAATTCGGGTCTATTGACTGTTCAGACATTAAATAATTGTTTTATTGCCTAATTCCGTTTTTAATTTTTTGTGTTCACTATAATGAATTACAGAAGGTTTTCATACCATTATGCATTCAGTTCAATGTTAATTAATACCAATATGACCTAAAAGTAAATAATTATTTTAAGAACAATAGTAAAATAAACATAATAAAGTAATCTTTTAATCTTGTAGCAATTTCATTTTTTCTAAAATTCGTTACCGGTCCACTAGATCGCAGTCTATTGACCGGCGGTCCAACAGGTCACAGTCTATTGACCGGCGGTCTAATAGATCGCATTCTATTGACCGGCAATTCAATATGTCACTTTCAAACCTGAATACACGTATAAAATAGATGAAAATATTTAATCTGTAATAAAACTACAAAATTCCTTTGATTAGGTAATAAAGTTCAATATTGCTTGGATCCATACAATTTTCGAGAAATATTTCTATTAATGATACATAGTTTGATTGAATTAATTTTATCTTTAAATATTATTTAACATGATTCATGTGGGGGTTTCTCGACATTCGTGTCGAAAAAATCCAAAAATTCATACCGTATTATAAAAATGTGCGTAATTGAAATTAGAAACTACATGTACTTACTACATGTACTTGTCATGCAAAATAACATACATGTATCATTGATTTTAAAATGAATAAACATCGACAAAATCAACTCCCATCAGTTCTTCAGTACTTTGATTTTACAAGCTATCATCTAAGTATGATTGTCCAAAGAACTATCGTAAATACGGTAGATAAAGAAAATATCCAATGTCACCTAATCAAATATTGCGAACGGATTGCCTTGCGTTTTTAGTCCGGATGGAATGATTTTTCGCTCACCTGAGCTGAAAGCTCAAGTGAGCTATTCTGATCACATTTTGTCTGTCGTCGACTGTCTGTCTGTTCGTCTTTCCGTTTGCAAACTCTTCACATTTTCAACATCTTCTCAAGAATCACTGAGCCAATTTTAACCAAACTTGGCACAAAACATCCTGAGGCTAAGGGAATTCAAAGTAGTGAAAAATAAGAACCATACATTTTTACAATGGGAGATAATTAGGAATTATTTAAAATTTCTTCTCAAGAACCATTTGGCCAGGAAAGTTGAAACTTCTGTGGAAGCATCCTCAGGTAGTTTAGATTCAACGTTGTGAAAATCATGACCCTCGGGGGTAAGGTGGGGCCACAATGGGTTTTACTTTTTACATAGGAATATATAAAGTAAATCTTTAAAAATCTTCTCAGAAACCATTTGGCCAGGAAAACTGAAACTTGCGTAAAATCATCCTAAGGTAGAGTAGATTCAAAGTTGTGAAAATCATGACTCTTGGGGGTAGGGTGGGGCTACAAGGGGAGGGGGTCGAATTTTAACATAGCAATATATAGAGTAAATCTCTAAAAATCTTCTTCTCAAAAACCATATGACCAGGACAGCTGAATCTTGTGTGGCAGCACTGTCAGGTAGTGAAAAGTCAAATTTATTCGAATCATAATCCCCGGTGGTAGATGGGATAACAAAGGGTGGGGGGGGGAGAGACAAATATTTACATAGGAATTTAGAGAAATATCTTTAAATCTTACTTCTATAATTACATATGCCTAGATAAGCTGTAACCAACTTCAGACAGTGTAGATTCAAATTTGTTCATTTCAAATTTTTAGGAGTAGGGTGGGGTCACATTGAGGATCCAGTTGAACAAAGAAAGACACATTGATTATTCATAAAAACTAATATGTTATTTTATATGTTTTTACTTATATGCAAGCATTTTTACATATTGCTGATCCTTTAAAATTGTTTAATCTTTAGCCCCTACACGATTATTGGGCCTCACAAGGGGCTCGGCGTAAAATTATGTATATAACCAATTGTTTAGGGTCTTTTTGAGAACTGCAATGCTAGGTGTGATATGACTATAAAATCATTCTGTTAGAAAAGGCACTTATAAGGTATTAGGAACAAAAGAATTTCCAGGGGAAACGGACTTTTTTTTATACAGGATCTTTATGTACATGTATTATATCACACTGTCCAGATATTTTGTATTATGACCTCATGAAGTTGCTTTTAGCATGCCTATTGTTGCACAGGTGAGCGATGTGGCCCATGGGCCTCTTGTTTATATATATCATGCTGCAGAACCATATAGTAGACACGCATATTGTGCAAAACAGCAACAGCTTCAGATAAACGCATTTATTGATAAACAATAATCGTCAATCATAATGAAGGCTTACAATCAATCATTTTAGCCTCGTTAAATGTTCAACTCTACTCGGATCCGTCAGTTCTGCAGTAAGGAAAAGCAGTTGCCGTGACCCCGTAGTATGTGCCTGAGTCCTGTGTTAAATCATAACCCCAGTACACACACTTGTCACGACTGCATTTAGAAGCCAAAAATTTCTTCCAGGTACATTCACAAGCTCTTAGTTTACAGTTGTCTCTAGCCGACTCTACGTAGTAAGCAACGGCTTTAAGATGACCACACGCTTTGCCGAACGTTGCTCCTTGAAATGTGAAATTGAAAAATATAGAATCGTAAAGTACATGTAAAGAGATGTTAAGATGTATTTCGGACGAAAATGCTGCCCGTGTCGAAATTAAACAAAAGTATTTCGGACACATTCACGAATTTTTTAATCTTACTTTTAAGATCGTGGATTCTAACAGGTTTTTTCGGGTTATAAGTACACCCTGGTTGTCTTCTTCCTCCATTTACATACACGTCAAGATGTCCGCAGGGTTTTTTCATTCCATAGCCTGTGATGTAACAAGATAATGTATACCGATTAAAAAAGTTAGATAGTTGTTGTATTTATAGGTAACATTTATTTTCATTAGACTCTATATCAAAATATGGAAATACATTCAAATATTAAGGTATAAGGCATCTTATGGATGAGTTATGATTTAACATTACCCACCAAAAGGTCTCGCATCTGTATGAATGATGTCTACAAATTTAGCACTTTCTTTGCTGATTCCAAATGCCGTGTCTTCAAACAATGGACTCGCTGGATCTAGGCCTATATTAGACATGTAACTACTGTTTTAAGATTCTTTGATACACATCTGAAAGTCATTTACAATTTACAAAAATTATCTTAAAATTGTACAAGCAGTAATACTTAATATCATGTTTGCAATATACCGGCGTAAAGGAATGTAGTTTATAGTTTACCTCATGAATTCTCTTTTTATCTTGTTTTTATGATAATGGTTCAATTTGTATTTTCCAAATATTGAAAAAGATTTTGAATATAAATATATACATGATATAAGAACATCTGTTTAATGACCGAAAGAGAACCATGCTGTGCATGTATATCATTAATTCATGACTTTATTAGCATAAAAAGTCCATAAAAGTCCAAACAACTTATACTTTAAACATTTCACCCTCGATATTTCGAATACACGGATATCGCGAAGTTTTTAAACATTCTCATCTTTTTTCCATTTAACGAAGTTTGAATTAATGTTTTCTTCATGGCGTCATTTAAAATTGAATATAACGCTCTAAGATTTCAATGTTAGACTATATTGATAGGAATATTTTAAACTAAATATGAACACAACATATCAAATGTTATATTATATTATTAGTAAAATGATAAAGCAAAATGCAGGCTAAGTACCAGTAATACGGTTGACTTTCCCCTTGGCGAGTTTTCCTGCTTCCGCCGCTGCGTGGGCACCCAGACCTTGGCCTATGAGATGGACCTTCTCCCAGGGGATCTTGTTCTTGACCAGAATCATGTACACGTATGCCCCCACGGTCTGAACGTTAGAGGAAGACTGACGGTAGTTTTCTCCGGCTCCCTTACCCCAGTCAATCATCAGGACGTTGTTTCCTTTCTGAAAAAGCAGGAAATCCCTATTTAACATCATATCATTCATAGAAAAGGTCAATAAATCACATAAGATCGGTAAATTTATATAATATGCAGTCTTTATATGAAGTAATCATTCTATCAATATGTTTTCTTCCATCAATATTCTGCTAATGTCTAATATTTGAATACATTAATTATTCAATTAATTATTCATAAACTTTATGGATATTTTCTCTAAAACTATTGAAGCAAGTTACCTTTACAAAGAACATAGGACATACGCACGTTAATATCAATATGATTTTGAGGTTGAATCATTCATATATGTAACGTCAATATGGTTTGAGCTACTTTCTTACCTGTTTTAACATCCCAGCCAGGTCACGTATTTCAGGAAGTGACGTATCTACCAAGTATCCATGAATGATGACGTCGGTTTCCTTTGATTTGTCAAATTTATCCGGAAGGTTTGTTTGGACTTTGATATCCTCTGCTCCATCAAACCAGATACTTTTTAGTCCCATATCTCGGGGACTCTCCGGACGTTTGTCGAAGCGTTTGGTCATGCACATCTTGACGGCCAAGATGGCAAAGCATAAGCTAGTAGCGTTAACCATACCTGATATTGTAAATGAACAAGGATTTGTATCATTTTTCGCTCACACCCAGTGATCTTGTTCAGAACGATGCACATTGTTTTCAGTTTATTTTTGCATATTCAGGAAAACACAAAGATCTTTTTTCACATTCTTGTTAAGAAGTATGTTTGAAATTAATGAAATTGTTTTGCATAATTAGAAAATTACAATTACAAATTGGTAGGTTTTTTTTTTACCGTTTTCAGATCGTAAAGTCAAAACATCCGTTGGTGCTTCTCCTTTAATATTGAAAAAAAATAAAGTGTAAGTTTTTGAAATTGAACACAAAGTTCATAACTAAGATGATAATTAAAAACCATCTAAGGTAGAATATTTAAAGAAGTTACAGCAATATATACCACGTTGAATTCTATACCCTACGATCGTAGAAAATGAAATTAAGAATATAAAACAACAAAGTAAAAAACTAATAAATTCTATTTTATGTAAAAATCTCATTGAATAGTATTATAGCAAGGATAATAGGTAAAGCATCATTTAGAGGGATTCATTTAGTGAAACAATGATTCTCAATGGAAAACGAGAGCAATATTTAATTAATAATGTAATAATAATAATAACTTAAAAAATTTATTGTTTGAAATAAATGACACATTGTTTTTAACACATAAACGCAATCAAAAATGAACTAAAAATTATACTTTTTTAGCCTTAAATTTTCAACCATACATTTGCTTGTTTTTGACGTGTAGGACAGATAAAGTAAATCGCGGGCTTGGTAGTCAACTAAATAGCCATCAGATTTACCATAATATTTTTATAGAGTGTATTTTAAACCATTAACTATTATTTAGTAAAGAAAAATTACGGTTTTAAAAATTGAACACTTTCCTATATCATTATATATATTTACATCTACCGGGACATTGATAGTAAAAGTTGAATTTAACCCAAAGTTAACCCATAACTGCCTCCTAAACTAACTTCATATTCATAATAGCAATACTCTTATCAACCTGATAATGGTCGATATAAAACACAAATTCAATTATTAATTCTTATAAAACTTACGTTTTCCGACCCCACCGCACGCTACAAAGTAAATGGAGAATACAACACCTTTTGAAAAAGCACACAATTACTATACGAACCATTTGCTTACAGAATACATGCACATACAAAGGAATCAAGAATGGCATTTTTATCCATCTACATTGCTAGGTACTTTTCTTATAGCTAGGGTATTAATTAAAGGCGAAAGTGATTAATTAAATATTACATGCACATTTATGTTTAACTAGCAAAATATGTACAAGATAAATTAAATGCACATGAATATAAGACACAAGATAAAGTACATGTATGATATCCTACCTGCTCCGTAGCTACAGTGGTAACTATGACGTCCTCCCATTTTGGTACCAGTGTCACAAGTTTTGAATTGCAATTGGTTTCTTCCTTTTTATAATTATAGACAATGTTTAAACAACGACATATGTCATATCGTAAATATTTACCGGTTTTATCAATATCTAAAATTACAGCTTAATTTACACATTTACACCCACTGAGTATTTCGTACCATTTCAAAAGAAATATGATATGCTTACTTTTTGTAGACTTTTTGATGACGATAATTATTTACGAGATGTATCAAATAATTCAAAATCATTGAAAACAGTTATGATAAGGATCTCAAAGAACTTGAGAAATGCTCTCAAAAATGGCTTTTAAAATCTAACTCAACAAAAACAAAAGCTGTGTAATTTAACTCTAAAGAGGTTCACGAATATTCCTCCTTAAATTTCCAAAATTGCCCCTTTGAATAAGTGTATAGCGACAAGCACCTGGGAATACCTTTCACTAAAAATTAAGATGGACGACTTACATTTACATTGATATTAAAATAGCAAAAGCATACAAAAAGTAAAATTTAAGAAAAAATATCCAATATAAATTAAACGCAAACCACTTTCTTTAATATACAGATCCTTTATCGGGCCACATTTGGAATATGATTCAGAGGTCTGGGGAGGATGTTTTCTTGCAGACTTGAACAAGTAAAATTATCTGCCTTCAGAAAAGAAACTGATTTATCAATATTTGTCTCTAAGACTCTCTTAATTTTAATACAGCTGGGTACATTTAGTTTAATCCGTAAAATTGCTAGACACAAAACAATGTTCAAAGTGGATAAAAATATCACACCTACTAATGCTCAAAATACATTCCCTGACAAATGTTGTACTATATCTAACAATACCATGCACACCTTTTAGATTACTGGTTACCCAAATATCGATTAAAATGATACAAATCATCATTAGGTCCAACTGTTATATGCTAATGCAATTCTTTACCTCTGGATTTTAGAGAGCACACTTAACTCAAAGCCTTCATTCATGGTATTACCTATGACAAATAATATTTCCATCGCATAAACACCCCCGCCGCCATATTTTTCTTTTGAAGAAATTATTCAAAATATAATTCACACTAAACTTAGCCATAAATGCATACTTAAGTTTGACTTATTCTAATACAATATTGCTAAAAGCGTACATGTGCAACGGTTAAGACGAATATCCTTTTTTCTCATGAACGAATACGCTGAATTCAGAGACGACTTATTCGATACTTATTTTAGCAAAGGCATTTTAATAAATATTGTTAATTCACATATTTTGCTATGGGGAGATGACAAACTTAGTAATATTGTAATTTGTTTTCCCCAATTAACATTTTAAAAAGAAATTCGAAAGATTTAATTTGCATTTAAATATGTATCAAAATGTAATAATAGAAACCTTACTTGACTGTACTATGCAAATTATTTTGAGTTTCTTTATACTAGAACATAGATGTATGACATATCATTTGCATGTGGAAAAAATGTTTGTCAATAATTGTCAGAAGAGGGCTACGTAAGTTATAATAAAATTGCAATAAAATAAGTTCAAACCAAACCAAAGTATTTATAAATGTATTCGATATAGCCATGAAAATACCCTATCACTATCCATGTAATTTAAACGTTTTTAAAATATATAGAATTTATTCAAATACATATATTTCCTAATATTTTTACCTTCCATCAGTAGAAATTGTGTTGGGCAAGTTACCGAGAGGTGTCCCTGGTTTTAGTCAAACTGTTGTGAAAATAATTTAACACTGAAACTACTAAAATAGAGTAAAAAAGTTTTACAAAAATTGTTTCCTTTTTTTTTTTAAATGAAATAGCTATTCCTCATTTTTCAGGTGTTTTTTTTCCATGTGTTATGGTAAAATAGATAGGATGTATAGAATAGAAAACATAGGATGATTATGATGAATGCATATTATCTAATAAAGGATGCAGAGTAGGAAATATATTGAATTGTTAACTTCATGCATGGATAGAAGCACTGTAAATTGAGAAAATAAGAATATCAAGCATAAATTTAAAAAAAAAATCTTCCAATTGTCCTTAGATGAGTATTCTGTATGTTTACAAGTAAAATTTTATTTTTTCTCTTCTTTCTTTGGGGTGTCTTAATTACTCAAAACTTATAGCATAACATAAAATTATCAAACAATATTTCCATGTACCAATTCCATGATTCCCTTTATATCTTACAAATACTTATTGTAATTCATAGCTCAGTAACCAGTATCATGACAGAACTGATATCTACACGTCCCGTTTATCGATTGGTCGAAACCTACAGAAAAAAGGCGGACTGCACAAAATTATCATTATGAGGTCAGACTCAAATTCACATAGGTTACGATTCGGCTGTTTCTTTTAGCTAACGAACTGATGTACATTAACAGTAATTTAGTTAATTTTACATACTTTTTAAAACAATTTATTAATTTTAAAAATAGATGATGTAAATGTAATCAATAAAATGCTTCCTTTGATGATTCGTGCGGGTTATAAAAGTAGCGATCATTGCGGAAAAAAATTGCATAACCCGTTAACACGGGTTTTGTATATAATACGCTAACGCAGATGGTGTATTTTTTTCTGCAATGTCGCCACCTTTATATCCCCCGTGAATCACCAAAGAACGCATTAAATTGTTTATATATACACATAATCCTTTTTTGTTATCTGATTAATCATTGTTACGTAATAAACTGAAGACTTCTCAATTTTGCATTTGATGGCTGTGTTGTAAAAGAATGCGTATAAACGCGAGCATATCGTTTGAGAGTTATGAGAATTGGATTTGGATATGTCGGTAGGTATATAAACACAGTCGTATTTTATTAAAAAAAATCAGGAGATATAAATATATATAATATAATGCATCAGAAATAAGTTTTGAGTGTAGTGGCTAAATGTATTTAAGGGTCGGTATGACCAACTTTAACTTCTAAGCTTTTCATCGATTTACATAATTATATGTAAATATACATATCCACTCGTTATATGAGTGCACACTGTTGACATTGCAAAAATATATACAGATGCGGAGAACAAATTAGGAAAAGTAAATTAAATTGATGTCTTTAATGTATACAGCTGTTAAATATTGTTACAGGTGTTCAAATTAATTCATTATATATATTCTACCACTAATGCTCATTAGGCATTCTCAAAACTATTTTCTTAAAACACTTCTCGTTCACCCGTCCAAGTTAAGTATAGCAATGTTTCAGTGTGACATAATTCGTAAATCAATTACTTCAAACTGCTATGTTCATGTGACTGAAAATTGTAAGAATCAAACTTTATTTTTTTTTTACATAAACCAAAAAATCATTGCACATTCATTAACCATACGATTCTTTGTGATCAGTTTAGGTGAATGTATCTGCTGTTTCAGAGAAGGGGGTGGCAATGAGAGAAGTGACCTGTGCTGCCGCGGACGACGAAACAACGGTAACATATACTAACGTTAAACACATTTAACACAGCAATCACATCTGATATTTTTTCTGGTAAGTTGAAAAATTAATTCCAATACAAGCCCCCCCCCCCTCCAAAAATATCCTGTATGCTTCGGCTACACGGAGCATATGACTCAGTGGTCATGGATAATAGGCCAGTAACCGAAAGGTCGCTGGTTCAAACCCCGCTGTGGTCACTTGATGTTGTGTGTTGTGCAATTAGTCAAGGCACTTTATCTACTTTGTCTCAGTCCACCTGAGCTGAAATTGGGTACCGGCTTCCGCTGAGGGTTAAACTGCGGTGGACTGGTGTCCCATCCATGGGGAGTTAATGACTTTCATCCGCTTAGCACCAGAGAAACCAGGGATAAACTTCGGCCTTATGCGTATTCTTGACAAGGAGAAGGATTAAACTTTTAACTTTTTCACTTCGGCTACAAACGATTCGAAAATGAGAGACGCACGAAGAGACGGTCATTTACATATTAAGTACCACGATACCGAAAAACACATATTATAGTTTGATGCGTTTACTAGTATGTTTCAAACAATAGTGAGTTATTTTTTTGAAACATGCAAATTTCTATGTTTTAAACGGTTTTATACAACAAGATAAGAGCAGTCTGAATCTTACAAGCATCGATTAAGCGCATTCAAGATTGTGTGGTTTTATATTCCGTTGAGTTTTGTCTTTGCCCATTATAATTGTTATTAGATGTATGATGTTATTAATCAGAGAGAAAAAGTATTTGCTATGAAATGTTTTGCCACCAAACAACTTTGGTTAAACTATTTAACATAATTATATCATACATTTATAAAGATATTGATAGAAAAACAGTCCAACAATACCTAAAAAATTAACAAATCTAATTCTTAACACATTTTTAAACATATCTGTTGAAGAATACATCTAATTCTTATTTTTTTTGTGAAACTTTCCCTGCAACGACGTTGTATCCTGAAATAACAACACCCACGCAAATGATTCAACACTGCTTGAGAATGTTGTTTTAAAGGAATAAGGAATCATTCTTAAAGTATTTTGAGATGATAATTTCGGTCGGGGCGTGGTCAAATTCAATAAAGCACTTCACCACGCTCCGACCAATGTTATCACCTCATAATATTCAAAGAATGATTCCTTATTACTGATATTTATATTATTTCCAATTAGTATACATTAAAACAAAATTATATATAAAACACATTTTTTTATGTAGCACATGCTATGTATAATAACTACGCGGTGCAGTCAATACCGTTTTTCGGTTATGCTATAAGACACGCCCATTTTGTGTCATTTATGTTTTATGAAGTAATCGGGCTTTAGGGTCCAAATTTGATTCGTAATGTTATCACAGACACAGACAGTTGAAAATGTAAATATTAAAAATAACATCCAGCTTACAATCGATATAAAACAATAACCATGTGTTAAAATGTGAAATAATTGCTTCATTTATGATTGTGATTGTGCATTTTAAAACACGTTGCTATCACTGTATACTGAAAGACTGACATGTATAGAAGACACTTAAAAATATATACATATATAAAGATAATTTGATAAAACCTCGGATTTTAACTTTTTGACAAAAGAGCTCAAACCTAAGACTGATTTCAGAATTTTAAAAGAAGTGTCTTTGTTTGCCATACCATTTAAAAGATTCTGAAGATTTGGATAATGGGCCTTTTATTAATGTTGTAGAAGTTTCCAAGCTCATTGTAACAGTGTTCATGTGGTTCTAGATTGTTCACTACCTATCATGTAGAAATAATTGTTCAAAGAACTACGGTATTTACAGTAGATGAAATAGATATACAATGTCTACCAATCAAATATTGCGAATGGATTGCCCTGCGTTTTTAGTCGAAATGGAATGCTTTTTTATATATATCATGGTGCAGAACCATTTAGTAGACAAGAATATTGTGCAAAACAGCTTCAGATAAAGGTATTTATTGATAAGCAATGATTGTCAAACATAATAAATGCTTAAAAACAATCAGTAAAGCCTCATGAAATGTTCAACTCTACTCGGAACCGTCTGTTCTGCAGTAGGGAAAGGCAGTTGCCGTGACCCCGTAGTAAGTGCCGGCAGAACCTTCTTTGGTATCATAACCCCAGTACACACACTTGTCACGACTGCATTTAGAAGCCAGAAATTTCTTCCAGGTACATTTACAAGCTCTCAGTTTACAGTTGTCCCTGGCTGTCTCTACGTAGTAAGCAACGGCTTTCAGATGGCCACACGCTTTGCTGAACGTTGCTCCTTAAAATATAATTATAGTTGTGTAATAGAACTTTAAAATATTAAAATGTAAAGCATATTTTGGGCGAAAATGCTACCTCCTGTCGAAACCAAAGAAAAATATGTTTTACACATTCATGAATTTATCAAATATTACGATAATATCAATTTTCCCCTTCAACCATTAAGCTTTGGAATAATCTTAGTAAAATGTCAAGAACTCTCCTTCATTTCCAATCTAAACAAAAAAGTTTAAAATCATGGGAGTTGCAAATTCTTGTAAATATTTTAATGTTGGTAGCAGGAAACAATGTCTTGAATTGTCAATTTTGAAAAAAAAAAACCATTTAAAAAGTCATTTTTGTCAGATATACAGCTATGTGGTAAATAGAAGACAACAGACATTAGTTTGTGAAGTGTCAATATTATAATTTTGAAAGAGATATACTTGTAAGTATATGAAATAAATAATATTAGTGTTGATTTTGAACTTGGAACTCTCGTAAAGGGGGAAAAGCCAATATTCATATACACTGAATTGTGAAATATCTTTATTGTTCATGGATTATTAAATCCACAAAGAGATTTTAGTACTATTTATCAGTACTATAAATTATTTTAGTACTATATATCAGAATTATTTTAAATTATACATGTAGCTTCATCGATTTTTGGGTTTTATTCTTAATTTAATAAAGGCTGGGACGATCAAATAATTTGTTGACTGTATATACTTCTACTGTATATTTTTTACTATTACCTACTTCGTAAATTTTTAATAACGTCTTATTTGATTTAAGCACAATTCAAATATTTATATATATTCAATTCACACTGATAATGCCCAAACTACTCTCAATTTAATGTGTATAAATATATCACAAAATTATGATTTAGAACCTCATAAATTGTTATAGCTCTACAATTCACTAATAATATACGTATGTTATTATTCAAATACATGATTATAGCTAGATATGTATATTGTACTCTATACTTATAAAGTTTATAAAACTTTACCTATTATACAAGGAGAGGATATACAAAGGATATGCCTGTTGTTCAATCATATTAAATTTATTTAATAAAATGTGTTCTAAAAAATCTTACTTTTAAGAGCGTGGATTCTGACAGGTGTTTTCGGGTTATAAGTACACCCTGGTTGTCTTCTTCCTCCATTTACATAGACGTCTATATGTCCGCAGGGTTTTTTCATTCCATAACCTGGATTTTATTCAGATAATGATATAAATGATTTTAAAATTGGTTTGTCAGTTTAGAAGCTTTTAGGGTTTGAAATAAGATAATTTCTTTTACATGGGGTGTTTTATGAGCGAATGGTTCAGATCAATTTTTTTCATACCAAAAGGCCTTGCATCTGTATGAATGATGTCAACAAACTTAGCGCTTTCTTTGCTGATTGCAAAGTCCGTATCTTCAAACAATGGACTAGCTGGATCTAATCCTGCACCGAACAATAAGTGTTGATCAATTTCAGTTTATGGATGATGTTATTATACTCTCTTAAAATATACAAGCACATTTCAGAAAAAAACATTCATATATAAAGACCTTTATCTGTATAGACTAATGGAAGCTTTAATTGAAGATAGTAAATCAAAGTTTAAAAGCAACTAATGTTGCTGCTTACAAAGAACATTGCAAACATTGTATTCTAAAACTGCAGTTATACTGTAGCCAGTTTTCTTTGTTTTTAGATTTATTGAATTTCAACATTCAGGGGAATGTGCGGCCATCTTGTACATTTGAGGATAAAATGTAAAAAATTCTTAAACTGGCTTGTGTCTGCCCAAAACTGACTAAAACTGTTGTCAAAAGATAAACGGCAATAAATATGAGGTACTACATGTTATTTTGTATGCAAATTACGCATAGAAAATCTTGAATCTAAGTTCAAGTATACGACTCTATGAAACTTTAAATTGTTTTATATCAGAAGATTAGAATCGTTTAAATATCATAGGATTAACGAAGTCATCAGAAAAAGGTGTCAGACTAGAATATTACCAGTAATACGGTTGACTTTCCCCTTTGCGAGTTTCCCTACTTCCGCCGCTGCGTGAGCACCCAGACCTTGACCTATGAGATGGACCTTGTCCCAGGGGATCTTGTTCTTGACCAGAATCATGTACACGAATGCACCCACAGTCTGAACGTTGGAGGAAGACTGACGGTAGTTCACTCCGGCTCCCTTACCCCAGTCAATCAACAGAACATTATGACCTTTCTAAAAAAACCATTTTAAAGTATAGTTGGATAAGCTAATGTTATTGAAACATATAAGTGTTGTATTGGATATAATATGAATGCCAAAATATACATACATATATAAGTATTGTATAGGATATAATATGAATGTCAAAATATACATACAAGGGGTTAATGATATTCTTTGCAAACTGGTAATACCTTTTTTAGCATATTAGCAAGATCTCGTATTTCCGCAAGTGATGTATCGACCAAGTATCCATGAATAATTACGTCCGTTTCTTTTGTTTTGTCAAAATTGTCAGGTTGTGTCGTCTGGACTTTAATATTTTCTGCTCCATCAAACCAGATACTTTTTAGTCCCATATCCACTGGACGCTCTGGTCGTTTATCGAAACGTGTTTTCATGCACATCTTGACAGCCAAAATGGCAAAGCATAAGCTGGTGGCGTTAACCATACCTAGAATTGTTATCAAACAATGATTTCTGTTTTTCCTCTAACATCGCATGATCTCAGTCATGCAGATTGGTGCTAATTATTTTTGGCATACTAGATGATAATCCGCGCAAGCGCGGGAATTACAGTCTGGAGGGGGCATCCTCATTAAAATTCCCTGTTTTATGCATACATCATTTATCCATACAGACGTAGAATACAATAATCTGTTTATCAATTTGTAGAAATTAATGTCTAAGGTTTACAACCAATCTGTCATGGTATGAAAATGTATGAAATTAAAACACGCTAGGATATGCATTATTATCCATTTGCATGCAAATCTTAAACCAAAGTTGTCAGATTTAAAGTATCTGCCCAATGATTAACTCGCCCAACACTTTCCGCCATAATGTCAATTAGTCAACCCGTTTTTTCTATTAACACTAAAGTCGCAAAAATTGTTCAATTTTATTTATGAACTTTTTCTATTAATCGAAGTCCGATCGAAAGTATCTGCCTGCAATGCATGATCAACTCGTTTTTCACTTTTCGTTAATTAGCCCATCCCCGTTTTTGTTTACCCCATTCTTGAATGTTCTATCCCATTCTCTCACCAGAGGCGTATGAGTATCAAAACTAAAATTGCCCACTTAAGAAACGAATTGACTCATTTTATATATTCAAAATTTGTCAAATCTTAACTTCTCTGTATTCTCTAAGTAGGCTCACAGTTATTATATTCACTCTTTACGTAATCATACAATATTATTTCATTCATTTTATTTTGATCGAGACTATCCCTGACTTGGATCTGCAAAAGCGTGTCCCTCACCTTCCTCTCAGTTTTGCTATTTCGGGCTTGTTTATCGAAAATGAAAGTTGGTTTTTGATTAATTTCACAATAATAACCTATCAGTTAAAATTCAGCTATACCTTACAGACATCATCCCACACATGTTGAAATACTAAAGGTGTAAGCAAGTACTTTGGAGCAGGCATTTTGTGGTTTATTTGCAAAATGCCTTAATTTATAAGTATAGAATTTTTAATAATTAGGAAACTACAGGAATCTTACCTTCTTCAGATCTTAAAGCCAAATCACCCGATGTTACATCTCCTAAATTATCAAGAGATTGAACTATTAGTGGACAAGCTTGGTAAGACAGGCACAAACTCTGAAGAATTATTCATTTTGTTTGTATTGAAATAAGTATTATTCACACCTTTTCTGTTCGAGACAGGTGCTATAGGTGTAAAGTAGGCAAGTTTTATCCAAGTTTATTCAAAAAGATCAAATATTCCCTGATTTATACAATTTATAAACACAAATTGCAAAAATTTGTAAAGGCTTGTGGAGATACAACCTGTAAGTTGAGAACGAAAGCAAAAATACCAAAAAAACCATGAACATGAGAATTCTTCCCTGATGATCCAATCTCTAAGGAATTCAGCTTTTCAGACCATAGTGATCCCTAAGTAATTGAAAAAAGCACCCCATCGATGTAAATATTTGTATTGAATGTTGATCTATAAAAAATGTTCTATATTTTGTCCTGCACTTGATGTGTCATTGTTAAAAAGCATTGCGATATCCATTGTCAACAATACTAGCATACCAGGGAATGCACACAACCAATTTATCACAAGTGCGTACGTTTTTTTTTTTGTAGTTAAAATATTCCGAAAATATAAATGATATCTTTATAAGTCTTGTTTTTTGGTATGATAGTTAAAATCAATTGAATTAGTTGAGGAAAAGCATATGAGGCGAGAAAAAAACAAAAAAACCCATAATCTATCGTGTGGAAAATATGAAATAATTAAAAGTATTAAAAACAGAGATAATACTAGGCAAAGTCGTATCGATATATTCACCGACATAGATAAAAATTATCTTGGAAAACATGTACAATGAAATTTGATGCTAGTATTGTAACTTACTAAATTTACCGCATGCATTATTTTGCCCCATAATCCTAATCAACCAGTTAACATAACTCAAAAATGGAGTTAATTTTAATATCAGTATTTTTAAATCATAATTTAGCTTTTCCTTGACTTTTGGAACAGTAAACAGGAAAACTTAATTAAATACTTTACAAAGGTCATTCACGGTATAATCCAAAGTTAACACAAACATACTAAATAATTCAATTACTCATTAAGGCAATAATATCCGAAAATAAATATTGCAGCATCTACACACAGATTAAATTTTAAGGCTACCAAATACTTACGTTTTCCGGCCCCGTTGCAAACTGCAAAATAGATATAGAAAGCATACTTTGCAAGGCAAGTTCTCAACAATATGAAACATGGGTTTGTAGAGAATATGTGACGAGATAAAAAATGTAAAGTGGGCATTATAAGACGTTTCAGAGCAGTGCATGACCAGTGCGCTAATCACAACAAGTCAAAAGTCTTTTTGGGAAAGACAACTTGACACCTACACTATCAGACATATTTACAAATGCATAAACATTACTACCTCCTCCGTTGTGGCAATGGTAACTGTGATGTCCTCCCATTTTGGTACTGTTTTCAATAGATTCCTTCCTTTTTTATACTTATGGGCATTGTCTAAACGCCAACCATATGTTTAATAGTAAATATTTAACGCGGACATATCGATATCTAAAACGATGATTTATAGTTTTATAACTCTATTGGATATTTTTATTCAGAAATGCAATATATATTATCTGTTGTTAATGTAAGATAGTGTTCTTACATCCATTCTGTTAACCCATACAATTACCGTTTATTGGGGTTTTCCCCTGCATAGTCTCATTAAAATTAAATAATGATTTAAAGGGGCATAGTCACGGTTTTGGTCAAATTCTATTTTTAATTTTTTAGTTTTTACAATGCTTTAGAAATGCATTTCTAATGATCAAATAAAATTTGAGAGTCATTCATAGAGTTATAAGCAAGAGACGGGGCTCACAGTTCTCTGTCATGTAAACAAGGCTCGTGCCCTGTTTTTGTTTACACAGGTTCAATATACCAGTAAAAAATCTTTTTTCCAGCTCATTTGTCAATCTTATATTAATTTTAAGCATAGATAAGCAATTCCAAACGTTTAACACATACGTTTTAGGTTTTAAACTGGAAATTTTACTTGAACGTTCAAAATGTAAACAATGCTTTGTTTACAAAACGAAGAATTTCAAGCTCTTTAACTCGCTTATTACTCAACAAATGACACTCAAATTTCGGTTTCCTATCAAAAATGCCTTTCTAAAGCATTGCTACTAGAAAAATAATTTTTGACCAAATTCTTGACCATGCCCCTTTAAAAAGAATATTTCAAAATAGCGGAAATGGAATATGATGTGAAAAACTATAGCTATTTTCTGAGTCCTACAATTCATTACTCGTTAGTAGTTTTTTTTTTTCTATGATAGTCATCTTTCGTATTAGAAAATCAGTTTATTGTATTTGTTCTTCAAAATAGGTGAAAGCTTTTCATACAAGATTCTAAAGTTGATCTTAGATATATTTCATAATAACAAAAATTTTTAGATTTTTAAAAAAAAAAATGCACATGAATACTGGAAGTAATGCACTCGCAAAGTCATTAACAAAACTGAACTTAAAGATATTTATGGACAACTCTAAGAAAGGTATTTCTTTCTTTTGAATAGTTCAAACAAATAAAAGACGATTTTCGATATAAAAATGCAGTTGGTTAATTAAATAATTATTAAACACAATCTGTTGAAACAGTTTTAAGATAACCAAGTTTGATGTAAATATGGTACTCATGGAAAAATAAGTTGAATCAGCATTGTTTTTTTTTTTTAAATTTTCCTACCTATTTCTTTTTTTTTGTCTTTGCTTTCTTGGTTCCTAAATTATACAAAATCATTACAATATATGGAAAAAGGGTTTAAAAGGATGTATTACTCTGAAATACTGTTTTAAAATAGGCCTACTGAGAAAATTCAAACTTATATGGCTGTCTATGTCTGGTTGTGAAAGTCTGTAATCGCGTCATTCCGACCATTACCAAAAAATCTGAGTTTTGCCTGTAAAGTACAAAAAGGTGCGATGGGATCAACCACGTGGTCCGTTTTAGTTAAACATATAACAACATTCCTTTACGATAAAAAAACTACTTTGGGCAGGATGAATCTTGTATGCGGCAATCTTGTATCTTTGAGGATCAAAATGTGAACATTCCTGAAGTGGTTTTTTTTCTCCAAAAACAGTGCAAATTGAGTCAAAAGATAAAATGTAATAAATGTGATGATTTACATGTTGTCTTGTATGTAAATAAGAGAAATTAGGCATACAAGAAAAGCAATCTCTTTTTTTTACTCTTAGATCAGCGCAGCTACAGACTTAAATTTAAGACTTAAAAATCGGACAAAATATGAAAAAAGTTATTAGTGTCCACTCTACAATCATTTTTTGAGAAAAATGTTTTAACTTTTAAGATTTTTAAAGATTTTTTCTATATATTCTTATGTAAAATTTGATCCACACTACCCTCGGGGACCATGATAAACAATCTTAAATCTACATCAAATAAGGATGCTTCCATACAAGTTTCAGTTTTTCTTGCCCAATAGTTTTTGAGAAGAAGAGTTTAAAAGATTTTCTCTACGTATTATTACATAAAACGTGACCCCCCTATTGCAGTCCCACCCTACCCCCGGGGATCATGATTTGAACAAACTTTAATCTACACTACCTGGGAATGCTTCCACACAAATTTGACCTTTTCTAGCCTTATTGTTTTCGAGAAGAAGATTTTGAAAAATACCGACAAATTTTCAATAATTCTAAATTATTTACCCTTTAAAAAAGTGTGCCCCTTCTTGAACAATTCTGAATCACCTTCACCCAGTTATACTTTGTGCCAAGTTTGGTTGAAATTGGCCTAGTTATTATTGAAATGAAAATTGAAATATGAGAAATTTACGACACCGACGCCAACTTCAACGACAATGACCAGGACGCTAACGACGACAGACAATGGACAAATCTTAATCAGAAAAGCTCCCTTGAACCTTCGGCTCAGGTGAGCTAAAAACTAATAACTTTAGTGTGGAAAATCTTGCATCCGCGTACTTAATACACATACATATTGTTTGTCCATAGAAATGTTACTATCAGCGTAAATAACCATATTTGCATTACAGAGAAGTTTAAATTCAGTCTTTTGATCAATCAAGAAAAAATCCACTGAAGGTCAGTCATAGAAGTCATAAAATGATACACCATTAATTAATGTTCACAATATTATTCACAGTAATTTGATTTAACACTGTCACTTGATACACTGAACACTGCTTAAATACTGATTATTGCTTTTGAAGACAGTTTTAAAAAAAGATGGGTGTGATTCAACATGGAAAAACTAGTTAAACCAGTTGAAAACTTGATTTGGTTTTGTCAGCGGCTGTATAAACACAATAAGAATTCTTAAGAAAAATGACAGAGAATATCCACTAGATGAGAATATTATGTAAATCGACATAATATTGTTGCTTATAAATTTAATTATGTGTATTGCACTTTTAACGTCATCGATCGAAACATTAATATTTTTACTAGAGTTGAAATCGAAATGCTCCATGCATATTGTTGACATTTTAAAAACAATGAGCATATGTGAGTAAAGAAACCGAAAAAAAGTAAATTTAAAGTAAGTCCATAAATATTCACAACTGTCCAAAATATGAACAGGTGTTATAGATTAATTTAAATATAAATCCTGCAACAAATACCTTTCTGGCATTAGGTAAACCAATGTCGTACAACAACGTTAACAGTCATTTACCTCGCTGCCAATGCTTGTAAGATAATTATTTTACCGTGGCATGGTAAAAAATTATAATTACCTAAAAACATTTTATCTAAGTGAACGTTAACGATTTTGTCTTTGATAATATTGTAAATGGAATAATTATATCTCATGGAAATTTTTAAAATGCACCTCACATTTCTCTCTGATTTTGATCTTGTATAGATTTCATACGTTATAAGTTTGATATGCTAGGTAAATGTTATAGTTTTTAAACCAAAAAAAATGTATCGTACCCTAATAATGATGATTAAGATCCTGGTAGATTTAATTTTAGTCTTGCCTTACACTTGTTCTATGGATCGTCAGCTATAAGATTTTAATTGAAACGTATATTTTTTTCATTTTCTTGTATAAGAAGAAATGACAATGTTATAAAAATTAAAGCTGATTTAATATTATGACATGTTCAAATTTTCGATTCTAAAATTTTCTTTGGAACAACCATGGGTTCATTTTCATAATAATAACTTTAAGGTCAAAGAAAGATGTTCCTTTTAATAGTGTGGAAAATAAAACAGAGTAGAAACTTCGCATTGAGAATCAAGAACTTGTCAATCATTGTACATATTGAACGTCGTCAAGGAGGATAAAGATATTTAAATCTAAAAATTTAACTAAATAGAACTGAAAGCAACCGATGTATGATTTGGTATTTTAAATTACAGGTTTATACATAATTACGCTAAATATATAAAAATGAATGCTGTCATTTTTGATCGTTGAAAGGATGAGATATCTTTGATTACTATTTTCCATGCTTTTTAACATGATAAAATACTTTTTTAATCGTTTGTCTTCACAGATTTCGTTAAGATTTTATTGCTTTTCTAACTATAGATATTGTTCAAATCATTATGATTAAAAAGGGAAATTAAAACAAAACGCAAATGGTGATGCAATTATGTTTAAAATATAGATATTGTTCAAAATCAATATAATGAAAAAAAGAAATTTATATGAAATGCAAATAGTGATATTTAACAAAAACAACAAATAAAAAAAGGTGTTGGAATCAGATTTAAATTACTCTAGATGATCGCTTAATATATATCTGAAATGAAATACCATTGAAACAATCTCCCTTTTCAATTTTTCAATATAGATTCCATCTGGAAGGAGTTGTGATCCTTCGAACATGGAAGACCAAAGGATGATAACAACAATTATAGCATGAAGCTGATAATGCAAACTATAAAAATGTTAAAATCGTAATGTGATGACACCAGACAAAACCAAAATGAATCGTACGTGTATGTGTTTGGTGATACACTGTATCTCCTGTTGCTTGGTAGTGTTCGTGATTTATTTTAGTATTCAACATCAGTGTGCATGTACAATATATAGGATAAGAAAAAAAATGTCATAAAATAATTAAATCTTGTCTGATCTCAATAAAAATTACATGTGCACATATTTTGATGGTGTTCAACAAATGCACACATTTTCAGACTTTGCAGGTTACAGTAGTAAAAATTCTATAAGGGGTTGGGGGAGACAAAATGCGTCTACAGACAGACAGACAGACGGACGGACGGACGGACGGACAGACAGGCAGACAGACAGGTTGAACCCCCTAACCTTCGTTTGCGGGGGTATCACAAGACCTCATTTAGCTTTGTAAAACTTACCATTGACACAAAGTAATTCTAATGATAATGATTTACATTACTCACGTAATGGTAATATAATGCACTATTTCAAGAAAATTAAGTAATAGAAATGCCAATGTAATGCCCAAATTCATAAAGTAATGGTGAAATAATGCATTACTTTGCAATATAAATCACCATAGGCCTTCTGATATCCTGAAAAATGTGATTTTCATTAAATGAATGAAAATTGATGCCCAAGAATATTGATGGAGACAGAGAATCAAGTGATAGTTAATCTAAGAATATATCAATTATGTTTAACTCCGCAAGAAAAGGACCCCCAAAGATAGGAATCTATAACAAAGCCCCACTTGTCTGCATTAATACAAAAGATCACGAAAATAGTGGTAAGTAAGAACTCAGTGTTATTATATTTTGTGAAAATAAAATGAAATACAATTATAGCGATTTGAAATAATCCCTAACTATGTAGCCAGAATATTCTTAACATGGTATACAGGGCTATTTTTGCCCCGTATTTTTTCGTCCTTCTTCACTTGCAAACGGTTTCCCCCGTCTTGAATTTGCCCAAAAAATTTGAGTTAATAGAGAGATAAATCCCCCAGGCTACGTGCCTGTCATTACCGTACGTGAGAAATTTAATTTCCATAGAGTACCTACAAATTTTCGCTTAGTCGGATTGCCTGCAGGGCTTTAACAAAACAATCGGGTAAAATATATGTCATATACATAAGTAATCATTAAACGATACTTTCCATCCATTCCCTTTGTCATCGAGTAATTTTATTTTAAGTAATTAATCTATTTTTGGCAGATTCGGTTATGACGTCTTTGGGAAAATCCCCCTTTTTCAGATATGCGAGTCATAATTTGACAAATAAAAACATTGAAAAAAACTGCATTGTATTTCTTTACTTTTGATATATACTTAAAAAAGGACCGTTAAACAGCAATAATTTAATTCTGGTTGTAACGCGGCATTTGATTGGATGGAAAAATTTAGTTAAATTTGTATAACCTGGTTTGCACGTCACAAGACACGTCACAATGCACCAACGTACTAATTCACTTGACGTTACGTTTGAATTTTGAACAGATTTATATCATTTTTAAAAGTAAAACGGACTCAATTTGTACAGCAAATTCCAGAAAATTAAATTATAAGGAATGAACTCAATATTTACCCAAGTTATACTCGTATAACCTGGGTTGGAGCAATTTACGCTTTTTTATAATCCGCTTCGCGGATTATAAAGCGTAAATTGCCCCAACCCAGGTTATACGAGTATAACTTGGGTAGACATTGAGTTCATTTCTTAAATGAACTCCAGCGATGTGTTTGCCTTGAAGCCCAACTTTTAATCCAATTCGGATTTACCCTGTGTTTGGTATCAAAAAATTGTTCCCTTTAAAAAATGTTTAAAAGCTTGATAAAACTAGAATAAGATACGGGAATTTAAAAGTAAAATTTCTCTTTTTTCTAAATTAGATTAAAATTAGTTGATTCTAAATTGGAGCTACACTTGATCTGAGACAATCTCATCAAAAATGGCTAGAAATGACCTTTTTTCTTCAGGGATTAGCTAGCAATGTTTTTATTTATTTTAACATTTAATTATTTTGTTTAACAAAAACTTATTGAAAGGTTAATATTTTACATAATGGATAAAAAGAAGTTCACAATATATGCATCCCGTAAAAACATGAAGAATTGAAGAAATGAATATAAAAAAATCAATATCTTACAGTGTTGGAAGTACAACAACAGGTACGATGACATGTCTAGTTTTATCGATTAATATGAATTTGTATACGAGATAATTAAATATTGCAAACAAATATGCACATTGACATTTCAAAAATAAATACCAACGTTAGAGTTGAAACCGGAAAAAGTTAATGTAATTTTAGCCAGCCCATACCGTTAACAACTGTCTAAACTGATACAGATGTTGTTTAGGTATTAAAAAAATAAAAGTCGCGATCACGTTCACATTGTAAAAATTCAATACGAAGAAATTATACTAGTATTGTTTGCTCATGGATGGTTGCTGGAACCTCTTTAAACCCTATCATATCGCGGTTCATTCATTTGGAGAAAATGCCCCCCTCTCTAGAGTAAGGATTTTTTAGAATTTGGTTGCATTTTACGCCCTGAAAGAGTGTGGCACTGTATTTAACAGTGCACAGGGACAACGACTATAGTATCAGCTCAAATGATCGCGAAAGGAAAAGAAATTAATCAGAAAATAAAAGAATTGTAGAACATTGAGATAGGGATGCAAACCTGCCAACTTGCAGTTTATATATGGACCTTTACAAATGCATCATCATGCACAGAGAAGAATGTAAAAATAATACATACAGTATAAATCGACAAATCTGTTATTGATTTTACATTCAGTCCATTTAAAAAATCTTATAAAAACTAAACTTGATTAATTTGGTTTTTTTTAGTCTCTTTTTTTTTTAAAAAGAAACAAAGAGAGAGTTATAATATTTGTCTGTCCGTTATAGTCGGTCACGATAAGCACAATAATTATGATAAATTAAAAATGTGAAACATTCCACAACACGGGTACTGATAGAACATACACTAGTACTGCACTGTAGTTGCTCCAATTATTACTACGCTGTAAGAATACACAACTTCATGAAATATTAGTACATCGTAAAATGACTGTGTATTGTATGCAGAAGGACATTGATTTTATATTGTCATGTATTTGTTTATGTAAAACTTTGCTCCATGAAACCTACATAGAATTATTTCCTTGTACTGTTTGATATTAACATATTGGATCATATTTCTTTATCAAAATACAAAAATACTGATTTTCATATATACATGCAATCAAACATGGAAAATTATGTAATTTCATATGCATGTAATCATTATGAAAAAAAACACCATAGTTCTTAAAATCAATATTGTGATGCAGATCAATTTTATGATCAGTTGAATTAGAAAATAATAGAAATTGCTAACCAAATTTAATTAAGGTGATTTATAACAATGTTAATATGGCTTGTTGAATATATCTTAAATCAGAATCCGACATAAAGACTCACATGCAAGTTATGTAATTAAAACAAAGAATATAGTTTTTAATTTTTTTTATTCATTTACAACATATATAATGTATATTTTAATTCCTATCGTTAGAATATACATGTGGGTACTATATCCATGTTTCAATAAACGGTCGAATCAGTACAAGTTGAATTTAATCATGCTCACTTACTATTTGCTACTTTCGATTTTAAAACAGCTGAATGATGGTGAGTTTAATTTTAATTCTAAGCTTGATTTGTCACTTCTGCATAGCGTGCAGGTCAAAATAGAATTTTTGATATCGCCTTCTAAATAATTAACATACAAATTAGTTAAATATGGCTTGGAAATATATGCACAACGTCAAAAGTTGTGGAGGTGGCGAAATCATCTCATTGATTCTACTACATTTAGAAACATCATCGATGTGTATGCAGTTATCTATGATAATATTATCAATACAATCGGACTATTTAAACACGAAGTAAGATTTCATAACTACCATTTAACTTGCTTTTATAACGATATTCACTGCTAAAAATAAATCCAAGTAAACGTTGTGATAAAAATATCTCTCACACTTAATGCCTCTGAACTGTAGGAAATATTAATATTCATGTTACATAGAGACAAGTTATATGGAAATAAAATATTACTCTGATAGAAGAATAAAAATACAATGTACCTGATATCACGGATGATTTGAATCTTTTTAAAATAAATCACGAGACATATATCTAGAATAATGATTGATATTCAGATATCATTGATTTTTAAGTCGCTAGTTGAGAATTTTTTTTTTATTATTTTTTTTTTGTTACAAAAAAATGTTATGCATGCTGTCCTCTGTTGCTTACTATCAGAATGTTTTGACAATTCGTTTACCTTAAGAATTACTAATACATGTATATATACTCAACTTGAAAGCGGTCGCTAATCAAAGAATAATGTATTCTCCTGATAATGACTTCATTTTCGTCTTGTCAACAATCTGTCAAAATATATAAAAGCAAGATATATAAGATAGACAAGTATATTTCAGATTCATCTTGTTCATTCAACATACATACGTGTGATAGTTTCACCTTTGTGCACATATCATTTTCTATATATACATGTACATGTATCAAGTTCATGATCGGTCTATATGAGTTGTATACTTTCGCTTCACAACTAAAGGGGATGGTACGTTTTTGTTTAATATCTTTGTTCAATTCATTTCACGCACTGCATATCAATGTAGCAATGGCAATGATAATTATGCAAAAACAATTATAGTTATATATCACGGTTATTTTTTATTTTTATGTGAGGTGCTAACCAGGTATGCGTTTCTATGTTACAAGGTCGGTACCACATATATATTTTTATCGATTTCAATGCATTGACATAATTATTTGGTCTACTATATTTACATGTAGATACAATAGAAAATAGAAATACTGCAATACAAAAATACAGAAATCAGGTGTAAGTAAATACAGCATATGAGAAATAATGTTACCTTCGATCAAGCTCACCTCGATTGTTTAGGTTAACTTTTTATATAAATCACACTGTATGAAAAGTAGTTGTATCTATACTACTATATCAAAATAATAAACTCGAATTTTTGGGCTTTAATACCAAGAAATCGGAAGAGTACTGCCTTTTGTTTTATATATTTTAAACATCATTGGTACTTGAAGATTGCCAATTTATTTTTTCTCAATCCAGCTTCGCCAATTAATAATCAACGAAAATTCCTTTAGAAAAATCCGGAAATTATCTGGATTTTTTGGATTTTATAATCTTGCACATGCGCATTAAACTAACGCTAAATCACGAGAGGCTCTTTAGTTTATGTTTCCACAATATCACATTTGCATGGATAAACTTAGAAAGGATATTACAAGTACGTGTAAATATTCGTTGAAAATTTGTCTCATATTCTGTTTAACAAAGAAATACGGGAGATTACTCTAACTCAGTGCATTTAATATGAAATATCCCGAAAGTTCCGATTGTCAGCATGGTGTGTAAATTCGAAGCGAGTAAAAAACGTTAGTGAAAAAGTGTTGAATTATTCATCAAAATGAATTAAATTGCAGCCTCATTAATTTTCTCCAAAAAAATCGTTTCGGAGCGATTCTGCATTTTTTTTTGCTACATTATGGGTACATGGGAGGCATCTTAACTGTGGTAAAGGCCTGTTCCAAGACACAGTTAGATAATTCTATCAAGCAGAGTGTAGTGAAATTAATAGCATTATTGTAGTCTCAAAGCTTGGTTATGTAAATGTCAACAATACGGTGTGTCGATGTATTTATTTCGTAATTGTCCGATATCATATGCAATGTTAACCCATTGCTCGCAAGGGTCAAAGTCTAGTTTAATATCATAAAACATGATATAAAAAGTTATGTTTGATCTTCAACACATTGGAATGTTTCATAGGCTACATCAAACATCAGTACTTGCGAATTGCCTGTCGAACAACTCGACTCTGAGAATAACTCACAGGTTTAACTCATACGAGAAACTATTCTACTCTTGTGTCATTCCAGTTTTGGATATGCATCCAGTGTCTGGGGGTTCAAAAATTCAATCGATAGATAACATTCAAATTACGGCGGCGTGGAAGGGCCAGATGAAAAAAAAAATTCTTATTTGTTCGGACGAATAATTTATTTGTTCGGACGAATTACGATTTGTTCGGACGAATAAGTGATTTGTTCGGACGAATTAGGATTTGTTCGGACGAATTAGGATTTGTTCGGACGAATTACGTATTTGTTCGGACAAATAAAATATTTGTTCGCACGGATTTGGATTTGTTCGGAGGAATAAATTATTTGTCCGGACGAATTAGGATTCGTTCGGACGAATTATGATTTGTTCGGACGAATAAGTTATTTGTTCGGACGAATTAAGATTTGTTCGGACGAATAAGTTATTTGTTAGGACGAATTAGGATTTGTTTCGGATGAATAAGTTATTTGTTCGGACGAATAAGTTATTTCTTCGAACGATAAGTTATTTGTTCGTACGAATTAGGATTTGTTCGGACGAATTACGTATTTGTTCGGACGAATTAAGATTTGTTCGGACGAATACTAATGTAAGTTTTATACTCATACATGTAATACTATATTTTCAATCATATCTTTACCGCTTGATGCTGTGTTATTTTATTTTCTTTTTTCATGTATTATGTGTTTAAAGTGGCATATAGGCCCGACGGGCCGGGTGTTTAATCTATGCTGACTGTTGTTTAGATTATACTTGGAAATGTATACACATGTCACTTTAATAAATTACTTAATTATTGAATATCCTGCGAGTCAATAATTCCTTGCAATTAAATTTTAAAAAAGCAAATTAAAAATGGAAGATATTACTTTTATATTCATTTTTGTTTTGTTGTTGTTGAACACATAATTTAGTTTTCTTCCAATACACGTTTTACCTTCGAACTTAAGAAGACAAGTAGCGATCGGAGTGATTGAAAGGGTCATTATAAAAATGTCATCCAATTAATGTTCCTCATATTTATAGATTACATCGTAATCAACTTTTATGCAACCGTCGGATTAAAGAGGTATACATTCTAAAACAAAACACATTTTGCATTTGCGAGACGTCTTTTTTTATCCTCAAGAATTTGATAACCAATCAAACTGTTAAATTTTTGAACTAAGAGAGAGAGAGAGAGAGAGAGAGAGAGAGAGAGAGAGAGAGGTAAGTTATTAGCTTTAAAAAACTTTGTTGTGTGTTTATAATATCTAGTGAAACATTAATTTTTATATGCATTATTTCTCGAGCATGCACCAAGCGTTCAGAAACCGAAGACAAAACGTGAAGAGAAATTTAATTTTAATGCCGAGATGGATATTGAGAAATAATAAAGTGCATATGATCTGTAAAATGACAAAAAAATAGATTATCATCTGTTTCATGCATATAACATACTAGGTTTAGTTATAGATACTAGAAAATGCATTGAACGAGTTACCTTGCTTCTAATCATTATAAAAAGTAAGAATCAGAAATTAAACTTGTTTTGTAGTGTTAATAAAAATTAAGAACAGTTGGAATGCATATACAAAATATACATACGATCAATAAACTTTACAGTGCAGTAAAAATATATACTTAACGTAGTTGACAATATGCATATCGACCCAGACATCCCGCTGAAAATAATTATAGAATTGGAATTCCCGTTTCTATTTTTGACTTTATTGATAAGTTTAAAAAACATTATATACGGTATATAGATAAAGTTTTTCAAGTGTGTCCTTATTCCAATTATCCACGTTTATCTGAGTTACAAGGAAGTTAAAGATTTAGTTGGTAACGTATGTAGTTTCGTTTTATTGTACAAAGTGGTTATACTTTTCCTATCATTTCTATGAAAGCTTGCCATTAACATAAATTTTTAAGTTAATTGACCGTTCTTAAAATCAAGTTGTTATGCAAGGTGTTTATCAATATCAAACAAAGGTAACTTATAACCAGTCGCCATTGAATTTGGTACCTTTTATTTTACTTTAAGATCTGAACCCAGTGATATGAAATATTAGAGTATTGTGTAGCATGTTAAATTGTATAATTAGTTTACTTAAATGGACAGTGTACATGTAAGTGTGTGTTCTTTCAAGATCACTAACGTACCAGGTAACTGTTTCATTCGGTTTACCGTACTTATGATGGTAAGTTGGGTTAAAATTAAGATAAGAAATCGCACAACGATTATTGGCCATCCTCAAACAAAATAGGCATGTCTATTTTTCAGAGAATCATAAAATTCAGTTTTTTTTTTTTTATCAAACAACACGAAAAACAAGAAAACAGGAGTTGACTGAAAGAAGCGATTGATACTTGGAAGAAGTGGTGACTTTTTTTTTCGACTGACGAAATTGTATTTGACTTCATGGGTTTTGAATTTCAAAAAGAGGCGATCTGGGTCATCTCCATATCCGCATGTACTTCCTATTGGAATGAACAATAAAATCAAGTACATTCTTTCTCAATATTGTTACCTAACAGCGTAGCGTAATGAGTGAGAACATGTACTAAATAATAAATCTCCAAATCATGATTTCAATTCACGTTGGGGTTTAACATTTATAATTTTTACCTTGAGTTCCAGAATTTTTTAAAAATTAAGTTTTCTTTGGTCAACTATAATTGTAAAACTTGAAAATTCTAAACCGGTGAAAGTATTTGGTTATTATGTACTTTTATCCACATAAACATCAACAGGTGTCCCGTACCACGTTAAACGGAGATAGAACTTTTGTATATGACGAGGATTTCGTGTATTAAAATATCAAGCTTATCGTATGATTTAAAAAACTTTAATCTTGTATAAGTATTAAATCCCATCAAATATAGGCACGTAAGTAAACAGGATATATATACACGTAAGCAAGTAAAATCGATAATGTTGTCCTTAGTATGAAGTACTAGTAAATACTATTTGGTTTTCGAATCCTAGTTATGAAAAAGGAATTACGTGCATCTACGCACATTTAAAAAACCCACAAATACATAATAAGTTTAGTGCAATTTGACAACATGGGGATGGGCCAACATTCCTCTTTATACTTTGATCTTACTATTCATTCACCAGAATATTGCCTTTGCATTGCCTTTAATTTCGTCTTTTTTGCGTGGACCCTGAGGTCCACGCAGAAAATATATAAGCGAGGTTAAACCGTATGCTATGGGGAAAATTCAGCCTGCGCATGAGCTAGCCTGGTTCCTGTACGTAATGGGTAGCTCAAGGAACCAGGCAAGCACAGGTTTATCTGAATCGGGACCGGGATTCCATGCCATATTCACATCTCACAGGGGCTTGGTTGTTGGATAGTGAAGTTCTTAATTATTTGTTCCCGAAGAAAAAAATTGATTAAGATTGGTAATCTTAGATGGAACAAATAATTAAGAACTTCACTATCCAACAACCAAGCCCCTGTGGCACATCTAAGTTCAAAGGCGCTGTATTTGTAAAGTTGTCGGTAAACATTACAGAAACAAAGTATTCCTTTTAAAGAAATGATCGGCATGTGATAAACTGTCAGTATTATGAAATAAGGTAATGTTATGCCGAAACTACAGCATGCATCAAATAGCATAATTTTTAATGTTTTGTTGATTTCCGAATACACATGTAGCTTAACTTTACTTTTATAGAAGGCGAGGCTAGAGTACTTCCCGATTAAAATTATTTAAGTATGATTGAATGTGACTGTATATAATAGATGATGGAATAATTATGTCACTGTATAAAAGTTTAAATCTCAAGAAAGATGCATCAAAATATGAAATTGATTTACACATTTATAGTATAGCTGTAACTGCATAACGTAGTTATATGTAACAAAGTAGTGCGAAGCGTAATGTGTGCGCAAAAATTAGAATTCGCCGAATGCCTGATACTATACATGCAATCTTCATTAATATAGATCATAATTATTTTAGAAGTATGAACCCTTGAAATTCTGAGATTAAAAGTAAACTTTACATATATATACGTAATACAACGTACAAATTTAGTGGTTAAAAGCTGGGGGCTAGAGTCGGTGGAATCTGTGATAATTTTAAGGCTTTCACGTTTTCGTTGGAAACACATGCAAATGGTCCACGTATTGCAGTTCTTTTTTAAAGGACAGCAACTTGTTTAATCTTACAAAAGTACTTGGCGATAAATGTGTTCTCAAGAAAGATGAGGAACTATTACTCTGAAAAATATGTCAAGTTTTTTGCTTGTTTTTTATTTCATAGAGGGTTTCTGCAAGGATGAAAATCGACAATGGGAGTGAAGACGACTTCTGAGATAATTCGGGTCAAAATCTCACTGATGACCTCTCGGTTCACGGATCGGACGTACGCTCGGAACTCTCTGATTCTGGGCCTGTCCAACTTTTACGACGACATTCGTTTGATAAAAAGCGACCAAAGACATTTCATAGTTGACTGTGCTATTGTCATTGACAGCGACATAGAACAGTTCTAAATAATCAGATTGATTCTGAAACAAATTGAAATTGTGCAGTGGGTTTTGTTTTTTTTTTTACTAACTCTTTTGTATTAACAATATCATCATAACAATATTATCATTAGTATCTGAAAAAATCATAGTCTAACAAGTTATAAGAGTCTAACAACGCCAATCAAACCAGAATATCCCGTGAAATGGTAACTGAACAAAATGGCAGTATTTTGAATGGTCTGGGCAGTCACCAATCTTCCGATGAATATGGAAACGGTGCGGATGGGTACCAGCACACACACGACTACGTTTTTTACGAAAGGTCAAACTCTCATGCAGCAACCTCCAATTCAAATTCAAGAGAGCAACCTCGAGGGAGGGACAGGGCTAAGAACATAGCCACAGAGTACGGAATTACAGTCAGTCCACCAAAGTACCGACAGTATGCCATCAAAGATGTCCGTCTTGGTTCTTTCAAGAACTGGCCGAGTTGCTACAGGCAACGCCCTGAAGACCTGGCAGAGGCCGGCTTCTTTTATACGGGTGAGTGCCTTTTATTCAGGTGAGTCTCTGGTTTTATATTTATTTTGGTATGACTTGTGGTTAAAAAGTACTATATGAACTTATTTTTGTACATTATATCCTTTTAGATATTGATATCTTCTTTCATTATACATATGGGTGTGATAATGCTTAGTGCACACAGAGTCTTTTCTTTAGGTTTCAGTACATCGGGCATAGTGTTTTTAACCGGGTTTTCCAACGGAAAAATCCGGTTATTAAAATGGTGAAAATGGCGGGCGGGCGGGCGGCTGCCAAAAGGGTACCCTCATTGTACGGATAACTCCTCCTACAGTTTTCAAGATAGGAAGTTGTTCTTTTGCAGATCAATTGTACATATATCAGAGGTGTGCATATTGCTAGGATTTTGATTTCCGATAATTCATCGAAAAAATACCAGCTTTTGAACTTAGTCATTTTTTGGCAAAATATTGCATATAGGGAACCCTCATTGTACGGATAACTCCTCCTACAGTTTTCAAGATAGGAAGTTGTTCTTTTGCAGATCATTTGTACATATATCAGAGGTGTGCATATTGCTAGGATTTTGATTTCCGATAATTCATCGAAAAATACCAGCTTTTGAACTTAGTCATTTTTTGGCAAAATATTGCATATAGGGCACCCTCATTGTACAGATAACTCCTCCTACAGTTCTCAAGATAGGAAGTTGTTCTTTTGCAGATCAATTGTACATATATCAGAGGTGTGCATATTGCTAGGATTTTAATTTCCGATAATTTATCGAAAAAATACCAGCTTTTGAACTTAGTCATTTTTTGGCAAAATGTTGCATATACATGTAGGGTACTTCATTTCACTGGATAAGGGTTGACATGGATTATGGATACAGTTTACATAAAAGAAAACCCGGTTTGCTGTCACATTGACAGCTTTTCACTTGTTCTTTTTAACCGAATCACCATTTTGTTAAAAAATGTCAGTAATTATCATAAACTCCATTTTGCAGGGAACTTGGACATTGTCTTCTGTTTTTATTGTGGCCAGGGGTTGCAAGATTGGAAGGACGATGACATACCTTGGTGTGAGCATGCGCGATGGTCGTCTGACTGTCCCTTCCTTCTTAACATCAAGGGGCAAGAATTCGTTCGTCTGGAACAACTAAAACAAAATGACCCTGCTCAGGTTAAGAGAGAGAGAGACAGAGAGAGAGAGAGAGAGACAGAGAGAGAGAGAGACAGAGAGACAGAGAGAGAGAGAGAGAGAGAGAGAATAAGGATGTATAATGTATATTTCTCTCTACTTCTTGCATTCTTTTGTTTTAAAAACTGCTCCTTTTGTAGTATAAGGCTGAAAACGAGAAACAAGTGACATTGGCAGAAAGTCAGCAAAAGATCAGAGGTAAGATGCGACAAGGTACAATTTCTTTCAATATTTGCCCCAATATTCAAAAGCTCAATCTCGTAAAAATACACATATACCATCTTGAACATGTGTGAATATAAAGTACCAAGATATGCACTTTTATTTTGTTTCAAAAAATAATTACGACTTCCTTCAACATTTTGGTATTGCTAAGATTTGGTCAAAAGTAATTTTTTGAAGAGAAAAATGTGTCTGCAGCCGTCGCCCACAACGAAATTTGTATATAGTTTATGTAATATCACATGATAAAATTATAGTGTGAGTTTCATCGTGGGCGACAGCTGAGGACATATTTTACTTTTCAAAAAACCACTAAGGAACTTGTGTCTTCTGCTCAGTTTTATGAAAATCACGGGAAAATGCACTGTTTGTGACGTCAAAATTAACCTCTTCTTCTGTAAACAAACATTACATTTCAAACGTTTAATTAACTACTGAACCCAACATAATTAAACTATTGATGGGCTGTGGCAACGCTTTTTGAAAAACATATGCACTTTGAAAACAATTTTCAAAGATATAGGTCAATTACCAGTACATCATTTAATTGATTACAGGAAGAAGGTCCACTACCCCTAATTTTGCCTCCCAAAACATGATATTCAGCAACTTGGAGGAAACGTTTAAGATTGGAAAAAGAAATATGCTTTGTTGCAAATTAAATTAAGTACATTGATATCGAACTGGCCAAACAGTAATTTCTCCAATGGTATGCTAAATCATCCGTAAGAGTTTCAACATAAACCCTCTTTTTAAATTCTAATCACCCAAATCACTTCGTTTTAAAAACAAATTACATTGACAGTAAGGTACAATTCAAAATTCCTCAAATAAGAACTACATCCTATATGACAGTTTTTTCCCTTCCACTGTCAAACAATGGCTTGATTTACCAGATCACATTAGACATGCTTCTTGCATTTCCTCGTTTCAAAGTCTATTGAATTCATATTTTTGTAGGAAAAGTAATGAACTTTTTAATTTTGGGACACGTAAATACATATAAAAGATAATACATTGGCAGATATGTATAAACATGGTTTAACAGAAACTGCATCGTGTTTTGTAATTGTGCAAATTCTGTTGAATTAAGATGTTTATCATTATTTTTTTCAAATTTCCTAAGTATGAATCATGTAGAATTACTCTTTTTTAAGCCATAAACAAATATCATAATTAGTTCTATTCGTCAACTTCTACTTGAATTAATATTATATGGTAGTCCTAACCATGGACATAATATCAAATATATTCAAATATTCAAAGCAATACATACTTCTATTGCAGTAACAAAACACTTTTTGTAATTATTTACGAAAACAGCATTTAGTCTTATCTTTTCTTTTCAAACCAGTACCATATTGTTAGTTTTGTTTTCTTCCTTTTTTATAATTATTATCTTTCTATAGTCTGTCTTGTGTTATCACTATCATTATTACTGAACATTCAAATATTTTAATTTGTTACATTTTGTCCTTGATGTAGGGAGATGGCTGAAAAAGGTTGTGCCTGCTGCCTAATCCCGTTCAATATATTATATTGAAAAGAATATTGTTTAAATCAAAAAATTACATTGACAAACATTAAATTATTATAAACTTAAAAAAAGGCATTAGGGTGTGGGATGTGGGATTTTTTATCGTATTAATCTTCTAAAAGATCATAGTGTTTTTGATAAACATAAATAACACATCCTTTTTTCACATTATGTTTATTTACAAGCACATACAATTGAAGCCAGTTAAAATTTGTTATACATTGATCTCCATTATCAATATATATATAACTCATTTTCAATATTAATAAATCAATTTCGTTTCTGGCATAGCCCAATGTACTAGATAAGAAGTAAATGTGTTGCATACACAAAAAGGAAAGGGCAATTGCTAAGCGATGTAGTTTATGTAGAATTTGGATTATTCGAACCTCCCGAGTTCTGTATGTGTAAATTGTCAAACTACATTATGTACGTAAGATTATGAGAAAAGAAAATTCTAATCGGTAAACTGTTTATCAAGATAACTGGGAATGCATTGGGTTTCTTTTTTAGATATATCCCATTAAGCTAAACGAGGTTAAAACAATCATTTATTGTATATAAAAGTATCAATTATTTCGACTAAACCCTGAATATTTTTTTTCAAAGTGCGTAAATATCGACAATATCAACGCACTTTGAAATAAATATGTTTGTTCAAAGTGCGTTTTCTTGGTTTTAAAATTAACGTACTTTAATTTTTTTCAAAGTGCGTAATTTTTCAAAGTGGGCTTGAAAAATAAAATGTATCCGGATTTCCAAGTATACTAAGATTAGACCACCATTTTCAAGTCCTTACCAAGATATTTTAATGAGATCTCAATAACAGTTTAAATCTTTAAATTCTATAATTATCGCTGAGAAATTGGATTCTTGTACTAGGATCGGTCCTATTTCATCATTCTTTCCGTGAAATAAATAGCCTGTGGTAAGTGATCTAACTACTAAAATTTGACGGAATTTTTAAACTATCCCGATTTGACATCGAGGGTTGTAAGTACAGTGGTTTATGAACCCTTACAGCTGATTACAAAGGAACACTGTTCTTGTACACATGGCTGCGTTGTTAAAACAATTTGTGGTTGAGAAATTAGGAAACAAATGTACAAATTGACAAAGCATTCCATTTCCGTTCACAGCCACCATTAATAACAACTCAATAAAAGAATATACACTTGAATTCATTGATTTAATATTGCTGTATTTATAGTTCTTCATATAAGGAATTTTTTAATATTCGTAGATAAGAATTGAACGTATTACACTATCGGCGCTGGCAACGAAACAAATCATTCATGCTAAAAAAGATGTGTTATTTCTAATATCATTGAGAATAGAAAGTCTTAACAAATTGTATGTACATTTTCAACAGAATATTGAACTTATTGAATCCCACTGAAGCCTATCGAACGATGCCTTTTAAAGTTTTTACATGCTTCAGCAATAATCAAAGACACCTTATTAGATTCATACATTTAAAAGCCATACTTTAATTTTAGACGTTAGAATTTTAATACGCTTAGATACATGTGAGAAAACGTTTTTTTAGGAGGAGGGCGTTGTCCAATGAGTAATTTGCAATGAAGTGGGGGGTTCTGGGCCAATTCATTATAGTTTTACTAATTACTATGTGAATTTTAAATAAGTTTAAATTTTCCAGTGGGGGGTGTCAGGGTTAAATGAATATAATTATACATGTATTTACTAAAAAATAGCACTAATTATATATAATTTACTTTATATATTGTATTGCTTCTTATGGGGCATAAGGACCAAATATGATTGTGGCTTCGCTTTTAGAAATATATATTACTTTCTATTTTTCATAGGGTCTGATAGCGACTCGTGGAACAATCCAGCCGTGGAAAGTTTACTTCAAAATGGCTACAGTAAAGAAATGGTGCAAAAAGCCCTTGTTCTTTTCCGCAAAAGAAACGGAGGTTAGACAAGAGTGATGTCGCTGATTTTTCTTTGTCTGTGTATATTTTATGACTTCGTTGAGTTCTGTTTTGATATCTTTTCCTTAATGTATCAAGAGGTATCAAGTTGAGATGGTTTAAATTAATGGGTTTTTTTTTTCTATTTAAGACAATTCTTCCCTTTCCGCTCCTGAACTGCTTTCTCTAATTTTCGACATAGAGGATGGAGTTGTGCAGGAGTGTGAAATAGAGGAAAAGAAAGGTAAGAAGTTGTTTTATATTACATCGATGAAGCCCAATACTAATAAAACTCATGAAGTCCACGGTATTGTTTCTTATTTTAGAGACTGAGCCCCAAGATGATGTGGCTGAAAAAGAGAACGCGCAGCTACGGAAGTCGGTATACTGCCGGAAGTGCAAGACCAACCTCGTTTCCGTGGTGTTTCTGCCCTGTGGACACCTGTGCACGTGCACGGACTGTGGCCCCTCCGTCAAGTACTGTTTGATATGTAACCAGTTCATCAAGGGAACCGTTCGCACGTACTTAGTGTGAGAACCGCGTGACCATTCTGACCGCATTGATTGGCTTGTTTTGTCGTTTTCACATTTTTATTGTACTTTAAACCACATACCGTAATACTTTAACACATTTCCCATGCACGTTCTGTCAAATTTATTTCTGTTTTACAATATTATGGCATGACTAATGTTGTTATTTTAGTTCTTGTTGCATTTGTATTTTAGGATTTTCTATCTGTATTGTGTAGGTCTATTGGCATTGAATGGACTTCCGTTTTTATTTTTGTTTGTGTATTTGATATATTCTTTCTATGTATTCAGTATTTTTCACCTGCAATGTATGTTAACCAAATATTCGGAATGATGTTTTCATTTGCATTTATTACAAGAAATAAGCAAATGAAAACACAAATGAGAAATGTACACACTTCCAATTAAAACAACCTATTAGAATACAAATGTGAAATATTGAATACAAAATGAAAAATTATCAATCTATCATGTAATTAGAATTAGACCGTTCATCTCACTTTTTGGTTTATCTATAATTGAAATTTTCACTAACGATAATAGGTCAACAAATAGTGACGCGAAAGGTCAAATTTTAATAAGATTGGAAATTACAGAAAAAATCAAATAAAAACGGAATGATCTACAAGATACAAATAAAAGATCATAAAATGCATTACATGTACGTATATCAACCATGTATTAAAGAAAACTACACACGCCATTGGGTAAGAAGGAAAATAACAACGTTTGCCATACCATAATATTGTAGATAAAAAGACATTTATGTACGAGTATAAAAAGTCTTAATGTTTCGCTCTAAAGATATAGGGGGACTGTCAGTGTTTAGCTAAAGTGATTGGCATTTTGAATATTGTTTTTCATATATTTTATGCAGATACAAATAGAATCATTTGTCTTTTGTTTTGTTGGAAGCTGGGGTTATTTGTAGCAAACCAGTATTTCAAAAATAAAGGAGGGGTGAGGGGTGAGATATATATACATGTAATTAAAAAAATTTAAAAAAATATCAAAAACTTAAGGGTGCTTTCTTTGGAGTAATGTCAACAGATGATAATTTTAAAATTCATGTTCATTGTGGTGATTAATAAATATATAACTTGGTCAGTGTGTGTGTGCAGTGTGGTTATTAATAAATATAACTCAATCAGTGTGTGTGTGTGCGGTGGCCTTTTTAAAAATACAATTTATGTAAAAAAAAATATGATTTAGCGTTTTAGTTGCGTTAGAAAAAAACATTTCGATAGCGATATTTCCGATTTGTTCCAGATTATAGAAGTTTATATACTACTCATATTTAGTTCTATACTTAGAGTTATTTTGATCCAATCAATAGTATTAAATAATAACACATTTTATGTTTTGTATTAAAAATAACATATAGTCGTATTTGTACTAATGATATAACGAAGTTCTTTTTCTGATCAATTGCTTGTTGTGAGTTACAGTAAGAAATAAAAACAGTTGTGTAATTATGTGTATTCAGGTTTTATTTTATAGATAAATTAAGATTTTGTCAATTCCTTTCAACTCGGTTATTTAGTCAAATACTTCATGTTGAAAGACTGTTATATACTTTATACATGAACTTGTAAGATAACAGCTAGAATGCTTTTATCATCTTATAAACTATCCAACCCCCCCCCCCCCCCCCAAAAAAAAAAACAAAAAAAAAACAAACAAACAACAACAACAGGAACTTATTCAGATAACCATCCCTAAAGAAACAAATTTTAAACAATGTGCTTGCAGTAAGAATGACGCCTTTATAACAATGACTTCCGTCTGACTTGCAGTTTATAAATAGAGAAAATCCCCAATCTCTATAGAACATTTATTTTCATACAAGGATACATTAATTCAAATGAATTTTCTTACCTTTTGAATAAGAAAAATGATATAAGAAGAAGGAAAAAAGAATAACGTGTAAAACTGATATTAAAACATATTTTCGCATTAGCAACCCTTATTTAGAAAAAAATACCAGCTATGTAGATAACATATATTAGTTCTGTGTTTTGTATCTGTAATTCTAACACTCTCAACAATTCCCTCCTGGCTAAAAATTTAAAAACCAAGACGTAAAAAAGTAATGTGTGATTTTTGGGAGTTAATTTTAATCAACTATCCTATGCAGTTACTCTGGCAAACCAAAAGTGAAACAGTGTTTGGACCTAAGCACAAATCATCACCGCCGACAAGACTTAGTTCTTGAAAATAATAGAAAAAATCGATGTAATGTATGCTGAAGCATTATTTTTCAAGAAAACTTATCTATAAACACTTTGAAAATAGTCAGATTTTATATAATACGAACAATTTAAATATTTTTGTAGTCTCATGTGTTCCTACGCCAGAGTTTTAATAAAGTCTCGTTCAACCAGACGCTCGGCTGTCTCCGTAAATCTCCGACAAGCAGAGAGGCTTTCTTGCTTGTCAGAGATAAACGGAGACAGCCGAGCGTCTGGTTGAACGAGACTAGAGTTCGATATCAATTGTGCCTGGATCCTTACGATTCTTAGAATTGTTTCGATTACTAATACATAGTTTGAAATCTATCTTTAACGAGGCCGAGTACAGAACGAGTACGCACGCTTTCGCGCAGCGTTTCATTTGGATTGTGACGTCATCTTTTTGCTTGGTTGACGCCATGGCGTGATAGTTTCAACTGCAGATATTCAGCGAAGTTTGTTGAAAATAGCTCGTTTGATGCATAAAATTAATGTTATATTGTGGAATAAACATAAATGTCTCGAAGTTTAAGTATATTTGGGCTCAGGTCGAAAACGTGAAGAGGATTCAGCAAGCCTAGCCCTCTGTCACGTTTTCTTAACCCGCGTAAACATAGCTTAATTCATATCTTTCAAGACAGTAACCATGTATTTTATATTAATGACCCTTAATATGTGATGTTATATATCTTTTTGTTACTTAAATATGTCTCAATGTTTTAATAATACTATGTAGATCACCTTTTCCGCCTTTGTCAAATAAAAAATAGCCATTATCTGACGAATCTGGAAAATTGGGCATACAAAAATCAACTTTGATAAGACCCCTGGAATAAACCAGGAGGTGAAAGGTGTTTTTTTTATTTGACCATTTGATGCCTTTTAGCAATAACTTTAATATGTAGAACAGAAAAAGAAATCCCTAGGGCAAAAGTTTAAAAAAAAATGTAAAAAATTTGCAAAATTGATACATTTCATGCAAAATCCCATAGGGTCCTATGTTAAAGATTTACAAACTTTGAGATGACCCCCTAAAAAAACGGTGTGGTAAATGTCTTATTTTTTAATCTTAAAATAATAATTATATCAGTAGAAATTCATGTAAAAAATTTCATCCAAAAATCTAGGGCAGAACAAATTAGACCCGGCCTCGTTAAATATTATATACAACATGATTCATATGGGGTTTCTCGAAATTCTTGTCGGAAAAGTCTAAAAATAATATAAAAAAGCGTAATTCAAATAAAGACTAGAAACTAATTGCCATGCAAGATAAGTTGATTTTAAAATAAATGATAATCGATAAAATCAACTCCCGTCAGTACTTCAGTACTTTGATTTAAAATTCGGATCGGGATCGGCGTTATCATAATTCACGATTTCGATACCGGCGAAAAAAAATTCAATCAGTTTCAGTTTGCGTCAAAAAACGGTCATTGGGTCATAGACCGAGTTGACTTGTTGGTTTTATTCAAGGAAAGAAGATTAAAGGTTTGCTATTTTTTCCATTAAAAACTGTAAAAACTTTAACATGGTCAAATCTGTCACCTACTTGCGTTGCTTTTAATAGCTAACGTTATGTGTAATCATGGTAATTCCAGCTGTGTATGTACATTATTGTTATTTATGTATCTGGTATGTATTAATCATTACTGCAACGCATATTCCTTGTTTTGAAATCATTTAAATGAGTTATCTATAACCTACGAATTGCATGTTGATCATGCTCATAATATTAACCAGTATAATTTATGTACATGTATTCCAGCTACTCAAGAGAACAGGGCGCTCTCGTATTTAGATGTGGAGATGGACGGGTTTTATGCGAAAATTTTGTTATATTGCCAAACCAGGTCATCAGCGACTAAAATGTTCTACTAACAAAGGAGTGTTGATTAGTACGTGGCTTTTAATGAATTTAGAACACGTGTTCATTAAGCAAGCAGGATGTTGTATATGACTCATTCAACTGTAGTCCATTAAAAAAAATCTCTTCAGTAAGACTGTTGTTTAAAAAGGGCAGATCAAATTCAAGAGTACTTCATATTTTTTTTTTACTTTATTTCATGCTGTGAAAAGCTTTAATATTTTTTTTTAAATTTTAGTCATCTAGCTTTAATTTGTGATATAAACTTGATAAAATGTTTATATTAAATATGTGTATTTATAAAAATATGTAATGTATTCAAATACAGAATGTTCCAAAAGAGTCCCACTAGTTTCCCAGAAAACTCCTGAAATAACAACAATGGCTGATGTTCCTCAAAAGGTTCCTCAGTTTTACAGAAGGGTTCTTCCAGATACGTGTATATCATTTTACTCAGAGGAGGGCAAAAAAATCTTCCGAGAGGCCCTGGATTCTGGACACATGGAGTGCTACTTTAAGCTTGCAGCCCAGTTCCGTACGCAGGATGAGCCGGCCTTCTGCGGGCTGACCACTCTTGTGATAGCTCTGAACGCTCTGGAGGTGGATCCAGGGGCTGTCTGGAAAGGTGAACAGATTTCAGCAAAATTTTCCTTATTCAAATTCTCTCTTTAAAATCTATTTTCCAAAGCATCTACTTTCATCTAGTAAGCTTCTATGTCTCTTATTTTGTATAGTTTACCAGTGGGTTGAGCACATTGTATATAAGACTATTTCAAATACCAGTATTTATATACCAAGTGCTCACATTTGCTCATGATGCTTCCACTGTGTTCTGCAGTTACCATTTATACTATGATCAGTTTATAATGCATTTAATTTCCATTTTACTTTGTTGCAGCTTTTATTCTCTGAATTCGTTTTCTGGTGTTGTATTGCCGGTAACTGTGTTTTCACCGGTTTACACTTTGATCTTCCTCATTTTCTCCTTTTACACTAACCATTGCAATGATCAATATCTGTTCAGTGCTCAGTCAATGTTCATTCAACATTCATTCATTGTGCAAGTATGAAAATAGAATATGTATTTTTGGAGAGTAGAATAGTCAAATATGAAAGAAAACTTGTCAGTACATGCATAATGGTAAAATGAATAAGGTAACAAACTCTACAGAGAAATTCTAGAAAAAAGGACTCAATGTTCAGAGGTTTTGTTGAATAGATTGAAATATTTGTATAGACAGGAGTTATCTTTCTTACTCCAACATTCAATTATGTCCACATAAATTCATTGCTATTGTGTGTGTGTGGCAGGAAAGAGGGGTTCATAGGGCAAAAATAACTGTAACAGAAATCCAACTTCAAGCTGGAGACATGACAGTTAGATGCTGTTATTTAGAAGTCATATAATGTTAGTGGAATCACTGGAATGACGTTTTATATTTATATTTATTCTGACTCAACTTGTTCCAAAATCAGGGCCTTGGAGATGGTACCATGAGAGAATGCTGGATTGCTGTGTTCCGATCAGCCTAGTGGAACATGAAGGAATTACTTTCAACCAGTTTGTCTGTCTGGCTGAGTGTAACTCGATCGAGACACAGGCCACAAAGTCCGGGACTGGGGGGACCCTGGAACAGTTCCGGGAAAAAGTGGTGGAATACTCCAAGAGGGACGATGCTTTCCTGATCCTCAGCTACTCCCGGAAAACTGTCAATCAAACAGGCAAGCATGTGAAATTTTAATACATTAAAAGTTAAATGTGCATTTAATACACCTCTTGCCCAATATACATGTATACCCATTTTGAATGCCAGTACAGATTTTGCATGTAAACCATTTCTAATAATATTTGTGATATTTTACTGACTTATGTGTCCTGGTACTTGTAGGAGATGGCCATTTTTCTCCGGTTGGTGGCTACCATCCCAAAAGAGACCTCATTTTGATTTTAGACACCGCCAGGTTTAAATACCCCCCTCACTGGATATCACTTGAACTACTGTGGGAAGCCATGCATGCTCTGGACAAGACTACAGGCAAGTTGACAAGTTGATTGTTTTGAGTTTTTAAACATTAAATGAGTTTAAGCTCATTCATCTGTCGGATGATAAAGAAAGTGATGCATTGGAAATGTTGTTTTTGGTGGCAAATGGAATAATATTGATTCAAAATCGAATCACATTGTATTTTAAAATTTATAACATACTGTGGAATCATTAAAATTCATGGGGGCCAATTTTTGTGGATTACTGAAATTTTATAGGTTAGTGGGGATGTAATTTCGTGTACCTTCTTATAACTACAAAGGGAAATAATACTTTATAACCATAATTTATTGATTCGTGGAAGATTTGAATTCGTGGTTGAGAGGTACTCACGAATTCCACGAAAATTGAACCACCCGAAATCTACTGATTCCACAGTATATGATATTGTTTTTTTTTGTCATTTAAAAATGGAAATCCAAGGATTTTTTTTATTACGTTAGATGTTGTGGTCATCAAATAAATGATTCAGTCAAAACCTACGCTATATTTTCATCTACTAGTAATGGGGGACAAACCTTTTCTATTGTTTTGTTTACTTTAAATATATTTTACTGCAGGACTTTTTCTATAATGGCATTATCTTAAGCACATTTTATTAAATGTTTTCAGGAGAACCCAGAGGCTATCTTTCAGTGAGGAAGAAAACATCATCCCACACTGAACAGAAGGACATCCTAACCTTGTTTAAGATATCCCCGTCCTTCGACGTAGCCAATGTAAATGTCCTCAGCCCTGGGATATCCCCACTGATCTCTCAGTGGCAGGACTGGCTAATGGAGGAATACTCAGAACAGGAAAACCAAGAGAAGACACTGGAGTACGTGGTCAGGAGTCTCAACGACTGCGCCAGAGCTGCTGCAGACGAGGAGACCGTGCTGACGACCCAGATTGATGTAAAGTGTGTGGGAGATCTGTCCAAAGCCCATGCCTGTGTGGTTCATCAGCTTCTTACTAACATTGAGAAAGTCCCTTTCTTTGAAGCTGTCAACAAATTTCTTACCCAGAATGTAAACGACCACCATCTTGCCAGTTTTGGACGCGTCACGAGCAATTTGTCTGAAGGCCAGGAAAAGTGCCTGTCATCAAAACTCACCATTGCCCACTTTGTGGTCATGTTTCTGATGTCTTGGCCTTACGAGGCTGTTGACTCCAAGGTCATGAGAAATGGGGACATGCTTGTTCGACTGGTTATGAAGGTGAAATCGGAGTGTTGGGAGAACATATTGAATGGGGAATCAAATGTACTGAGAAAACAGTTCTCTAGTTTACTGAAACTCCAAAAGGAGAAACAATCAAACCGAAAAAAGTGTGCCTGCCATAACTAAAACATGGCTTTATATACAAGTAAAGGAGATTGAAGAATGAAGAGCAGTTTTGGTGCATGTGTATTTTTACTTTGTTTTATAGAATTAATGATATTAAGAAAGCAGACCTTTTTTATAATGTTCTAGATAATTAATTACTCTTCTTAAATTCTTTTTGACTTGTGTTTTGTACTTTTTTTTTTCTTTTTTTTTTGGGGGGGGGGGGGGGGTATATCAATAGCATGTTTGATCTAGCTGGGATTAGTGTGTGTGTGTGTGTGTAGATATACATATTTTAAAGAATTATGCATACTAAGTATCTATTTGTGTCAGTTTTGTGATGGCTAATGCATTTTTATTAAATGTTCCATGTAGATTTATTACTTGTTAGTACATGTACTATTTGTTTATTCTACATATACCAATATCACATGTCTTACAAATTACCTCTAGTACTCTGAGATATTTTAAACACACATGTATGGATACTTGAATCTATTTGTTTAAAGAATATTTCAAGATAATTTTTTTGCGTTCTTTGTTTTGTTTTTAATTTTAAAAAACAACATGGTGTTGTTTCAAATTATTGCAATTTTTTATATTACATAACTATAATATGAAAAAGAGTGTTAGAACAGACAGGGACATTCAAGTACAATGATTGGAAATAACTTCAGGATATTGTTTTCTTTTGATTCTGGTCTTCCAATGTTTATCTTGTTGCGTCCCCCTCCCCTTTTTAAAACCACTGCTGAATGCTTATGTGGTTTAAAATCTTTAATTTATGTCTGCTGAAACTATTTTTCACAAGAAAGTACACAAAACATGGACATAACCTTTCTTTTATTGAAAAAACCTCCCCGTGTGTACATTATGAAATAAACTGGCTAATATATTTTGGTTTTTCTGCCCACATGGTTTGAACTACAGCCTATCAGACCCATGTAGGTAGGAAAAATTAAGACATTCGACATAAATCGGTTAACTAAGATGTGCTTTGTTAAAAGTTTAATTTTTAAACATGACACTTGTGACATTTATATCATCGTTACAAACCACGACCAGTATTAATGATCCTCCCCCGTCTAGAGAGCTATCAGGCGGTATCCGGAACGTGGCTCGAGACGATGTGTTTAAGGTGGAATAACATATCGTCATAAAATGGCTGACTTCTGATCGAAACGACATTTTGTTTTATTAAAAAGATTTTATCGACAGCAACATATAACTTACTTCATAGCCGAGTGGATAAAGTGTTTGGCTTGTGATCCATACATACCGAGTTCGAATCCCGCAGGGGATTTTGTTGTTACTTACTGAATTGATTTTTTTAGATATCCATTTTTTTTATCCCCAATTTGCAAATTTTTCGCTTATTTGACATAGGTATAGATTATTTATCATTAAATCTTTCATAATCAAATAATTTACAGTTAATTTGAGTGACTTTTTCTAGGTGTGTTATTCCACCTTAAATTGGTGAAATGTTTGTTACGAATTTCACAATACCAGCTGTACACTGTAATGAAAAAATCAAGAATTTGTAGAATGTACCCCCCCCCCTCCTCCCCCCAAAAAGTATAGTACAGGTCTAGTTTAAATTTAAATGGATCAGTTAAGTTTGTTTAAATTCTTTTATTTGTGCAATTTCAAACTTTACAGAAAAATAAACACATTTTCTGCCAAGAGTAACATCAACAGATATATATATATAATTTGACACACATGCATAACAAGAAGCTCACATTGATATGATGAATACAAACGCAGTCACCATAGCGACAACAACCATTAAACGGTATATCCAATCGAAAATTGACAGGGACACATTCAATATCACAATCAAGTCAAGGCAAGTGATGGTACATGTAACACTGATACACAAATACATCGTTAACAAGTGACGCAGGCCTAATACTTTGGCGAGATTGGGAGTACACAATGCATCCTCATACTCCTTAAAGCACGTTTATACATACGAATGTATAATTAAAACTTTTGAAAAACGATCATGTGACATATGACGCGTTTATCGTCTATACAAGTGCTGCCACATAGCCATTGATTTCCGGTGGTTATTTAGCATGTCATTCCAGTGTTTTCCCTCGGCATCTGGTCGGTTTGGACCAATGATGCACCGTCCCACGAATTCACCATGACCTATAAGGTCATGGTCAAGCACAGTGACCTCAAGGTTACACTTTGGCAGAAGGTCAGAGGAAATGTTGAAGGTCAGAGCCTCGTTCCAAACTGGCGAGGTCGTGCTCCTTTTTACTGATGTTTTCTTCCTTTTCACTTTCTTTCCGTCAACAACAAGAGAAATCCTCACATATGGATCTGAAAATGAAGTGATGGATATTAGTGCAACGTCAGATGTCATCTCTTGTTTCACGAACAAGTACACTTGTTACGTAATTTGCTTTTAACGCTTGAATCAAAACTTCTTAAACATCACAAATTATAAGAAAGTAGGCTCTCAAAATAATACGATTTTCTGGACACCTGTATGAAACAAAGAATCATCTACGGGTAACAATTTCATTTGACCCCTCACCACAAGATCCACCGGCGGCCGTCATAACCAGCTCCTTCGCCTTCAGCACGACCACGGTCAGCCTCTCCGCTGTGGGAAGGTAGCTCAGTGACAGCAGAAGTTCTCCCATGTCGTTATGCTATCAAAACAGATTTTAAAACCTCTGTAAAGTACATTTAATTTATCTTTCTTTAAAGACAATTTTTAAATCAAATAAATGCCTTGACATGGGCAACATATGTAATTGACAACACTGAAACTGAGTGACTGCAACATCATAGTACATGTGTATACTAATCGTGATTTTATTGCTTTGTAATCGTTGATTGTTTACCTGGCTTTGCTTTTGAATATCGCACCACATTTCTACACTATTTGTCACGTCAACTTGACCAAGATCGACACTGACTTCTCCCATTGTTTTATGGCGGGAAAACTTATCATAGTCAAAAACCTGGAAAATCAATGTCCGCTCTTTCACTTCATCAAGTGTCACCGGGAACTTAAAATATTCATTGTAAAACGGATTATGGGTCCTGCGTTTGACGGATGATTGTCGTATTCTCTCATCAACTTCCGGAATCATACTGATCCGGATATATGGATCGCCAAATCCTCCTTCCGGATCACGTGATCTGTCAACCACAAGTTCTTGAGCTGAAAAGGAAACAAGATTATTTGAGCACTGAAAAAGCAAAGCAAACCGATTATGTCAGTAACTAATATCAAGGCAGATGGCAGATTCTGAAATAAAGGGCCAGGGATAATTCAAAATTAAAATTGACTGAAAGTTTGCTTCTCTTTGGGAATATAAAGAATTATAGTAACTAGAGCAGAGCTCGTGGCAAAGCCCCGAGTAGGTCTTCCGTTGTTGCTGCGAGTTGAAAATATGTTATATGGTGTCTATAATGACTATGCTTTCAGTTCTGCTTTTGTTATAAAAACGTGTTGTGATTGAAAGCCTGTATATAAAACGTGTTTTGAAACAAAGAAAGGAAGAAAATATTTTAGGAAAACTATTTGTCGAGCAGAGTTTATGTAATCGTTTCAAACATTCTTTAAAAAGTGAGATGTTTAATGGCGAGTTAAATTTTCAAGAGTAACAAGCATTGTTATAAACAGTATGTACTCATGATTCATGTCAGGAATTGTATTTCTTTTTTAAACTGAACCCGCCTACAAAACACGTAAACCTTTCTCAAAGATAACTTCTATATTAAAATATTTTTAAATTTTTGAAGACTATGTGCAAGTTTAGAATTGCGTGCTGACAAAATTTACAGACCCTAAAACGTACTACTACACCAAAAAAGCGTGCGGCCTACGTGCAAGAAACGTTTCGTGTAAACCTTTTAGAGTTTCATGTAAACCGTTTAGCGTTTCGGGCAAAGCGTGTAAATCGTTTCGAGCAAAGCGTGCGAGAACCGTGTGAAACGTTCATCAGATTTCATTCGGAACTCTCTGACAAGTTAATTGTTTCAAAATGGCGCCCGTGTTTTACATTACTTTAACAAAATTGAGCGAATTTTTAACAAACAAAAGAAAGGTATATATATTAAAAGACGACTAGTAACAGATAATTACATGTATATTTAACGTTTTCATGCGATGTTTCAGTACTGAAACAATATTAAAATTCGCTATACATAAAAAATATTAAATACAGTTAGTGAAACATGATTTCTATTGGAACAAACCTAAATCAACTTTAACTTGCACGATCATGTTTTGATAAGCATGTATTTTTATTATTTATTTACATCGATAACTCTTACTGAGACCATTCGGCTGTGTACAAGCAGCACACATAACCTCGGACATCGGGTGAGACCTGCACCTGGCTAAACCTGTCAATCAAACTCTGTGTATTTGTTTTCATTGGATGGTCAGGCGTCTCTATTTTGTCAAAAGCCAATGGAAAATTAATGACTTCAAGGTAATCGGAATACGTATTTGATGAAGCACACAATTTAAATGATAGAAAATTTATTAATTATTTGAACAAAATTAAATGTAACGAAGAAAGGTAATAAAAAAATTAATTATTATGGGAATCTATACGCATGGTACTCAATTCAAATAGATTATATTATGATTTTATTATTTTATGTAGTAAAATCACCCTTCCAACTGTTACTCAATTACATAACAATTGATGACCTGGGGCTATAAATGTTCTGAGATGTGTGCGCTGAAGCGACACAAGATTTTCGGTCGCATGCGGCCATTGAATTAACACAGACTGGCCGAATAAACAAAGGGGTGGGATCGAAAGTGAAACAAAATGTTACACATAAGAAACCACCAAAAATGATTTTCGACAGATCTTGCTATCTTTTCTCCAATTAAAAAAAAAATCCAGCGCGAGCACCAGTCAGCGGGGCGGGGGGGGGGGGGGGGGGCAGCAATGAGTTCGCTTCCACAATGAAACTACAGTAGTGATTAATATGTGACCGATAGAATCTAATCTAAAGTTGTTTAAACTCATGTGAATATTTTTTAAAATAATCATCGAATGCCTCAATTCAGGGCATTCCTTTATCGTGCTACCACCTACCGCAAACATGTAACATGGAACTTTGATTATAATTTGATTTGATTTTTAAACTACCTTATACGCTATCGTATAAATCAATGCTTAATCAACTGTACAAGTAAAATAAATTTATCTTTTCATCTTAAACCAATATAATAGGTGAAAACATAATAAAATATAGTTGTGTCCGTGCAAAATATGAAACATAAACACGTCATAAGGTACATGTAGAAGAACACGAACCGACCGCGGATCACTTATCCACTCGCGCCGGATCTCCTCAGCCATGTGCGAGGGATTATCATCATTTAAATGTTTAATATTTGAGGGGGGGGGGGGGGGGGGTGGGGGTGTTGATTTAAAACATTTATTTTAAAGTAGTTTACATAAACAAACCAACCATTAGTTTATGTCTAACGATTTTTCCGATTTGGAGTAATATCGTTCATTAATATTCATTTACACTCAAATATTTAATTAAATATATACAAGTAGGACAAACTTTTATAACATAAAATTAAAACAGTTCTTGTATATACGGCTATATTAACTCAAACACGTTCATATGCATGGAAGTGTAAGTCGCGGTGTGCGAATCTTGTGTATTAAATAACCGCTTACCGCTAGGTAATGCAGCCGTCGCTGATCTCCTCGGCCGTGGGCAAAGAATATATTTCGTAAAGGTACAACGCACAGAAACGCACAGCTCACAACCAAGGAAGATTTGAAAAGTTTGCAATATAGTGACCTTACTCTATCAAATAGAAGTTATATATTTTAAACTTAAACCCCACAATTGATCTTTGTCTATTATTGCTTTAGAGAATGACATTGCTTTAATTAATTAAATGAACTATTTCTTACTTGACATCCAATCGTTTAATCCACAAAAGATTTTGTGTAATCAAAACTAAAACAATTCTTGAGTTCGCGGCTAAATAAACTCATATATGAGAGACGCAACTCTCGTGTATTAGATAACCGCTGACCGGTAGGTAGTCCAGCCGCGAGCATGGTGACCGATCTTCTCGGCTGCGGGCGAGGGAGAGCTTACGTAATGGTACACACACACACAGCTCTGATTCAAGGTAGATTTTAAATGCATGGAGTTAATAAATAAAATGTAATGCATAGAGTTTTTTAATTCCATATTTTGTGGTTAAAAAGAAAAGAAAAAGAATGTTTTGTTTTCCAATTGCCGTTTTTAATGATTGTGCACTATAAGAACTTAACAACAATGACTTAAACTCCTAAAAAAAAAAGCATGAACTCCAACAAAAAAAAAATTCTTATAAATTAATGCCTCCTGTATAAACCAGCATACTTTCTGCGGCAACTTTATGCCAGTTGTACGCACAAAGACTTTCGTTAACTTGTCAAATGAAAACAGGTACATGTCAACATGTAAAGCTTTTTACACTCATACTACACAAATCACTTACAAAAAAATATTGTAACGACCTTTATGAGATCCCAACGAACAACTTTTCCAGCGACATCCATATCAAAATCCAAACCGTTTTTGAGTTATTAAGCAAAAACTTTTAGGGGCTATTGGCCCTTAATTTAAGGGGCCAGCCCTTTTTTATTGGTGTCAAATGAAAGCCCTTGATATTCTGCACAACTTTTATTCTACATGTCTTAACAAAAAAATTTTCGTTAAAAAGATATAAAGGAAAATATGTCTAAATTTTTGCACTTTTTGGAATCCTGTTTTTGACCCCCTACCTTTTCCTAAATAAGGAACGTAATCCAAAAACAAAAACCGATGTATACAACTTCAATGTCTTTGTTATTCAAATTTGTTGGATTCCCATTCCCTGCTATCATAGTCTCGGAGCCTTTGTCTGGAAACCAAAGGCCCTAAAAATTTTTAAAAGGGGAATAACTCGTTAACGGAAAGGGAATTCTAACTTTTATGAATTGATGAAGATAGTGTTTTGTAAAGTCCATTAGCCCTGAAAATTTGAGCAAAATCCGTTCAGAAATGAGCAAGATATGAAGCCTCAAAGTTCGCGTCTAGGAAGAAAAAAAAAAAAAAGAAAAATAAGAATAATCTTAACCCGCACAATAATAGAAAGGTCTTCCGTTGGAAACGGAAGACCTTAATAAAATCAGACTGCGTGTAATGTTAGGAATTTGATTCAACTATTCACCTTCGATAAGATGAACGAGAACATCTGAAGTCCGGAAGTCGTACTTGATCCTGATGTGAAGTTTACCCTGACTCTGCTCAACTGACGACTGCTGAAGAACAGCATCCTTCCGGGGATACAGATCTGGTCGTATAGCACCTAATACAAAAACACATAAATGTACGCTAATGTGCCAAATTACACAATTACTGGTTATCACTTAGTTAATATATTCTGATGGGAAAAAATGTGTTAAATATAAAATAACTATAAATTATGTTGGTCAATATATAATTGAAAAAAAGGATAACAAATTAAGGTCACTCAGTCATTCCGATTTTCCAGCTTATAACAACATACTTATCGTGTTTCATAGTTTCAAGAAATAGATAACCTAAGACGAATGTTAACTTTATCAAACATTCCGCATTCGTCCACCTAATTGGTTGGACAATATCTGACATTGGTATAT